>NC_134081.1:3316644-3979973 GCF_000715075.1 Nicotiana tabacum | reverse complement strand
AACAACAAAAAGAGAAAGATAGAATACCTTTCTTAGCTAGCCTAGCGTGCTAGAAACCTACAGGGAACAAGAGATGGATATGCAAGCATGATAACTTATATGCTGTTCTATAATGGATTAGGTATAGGTGGAAGGAGATGAAAGCTGGAACCATACTTCCTAGAGCTAACATGTGTCCAGTCCAGCGGGAACGCGCAGCGCAAACGAACCTGAGCTGCTATACCGAATCCCCCGCTGGCCATGGTATGTAAGTGGGATAGTTATGTTTAATAATATATGGTCATTGGACCTAGAATGGGTATTATCAGATTTTATTACGGTATATTGGGAGGATAATATTGAAAGTCATCTTAGAAGATGATTATGATTCTGGTTGGGGCAGAAAGCTCCATGACTTGTTGATCTGATAAGGAGTTATGAGATTCCGCGTGTTTCTTTCATTATCAGCAGTGTACGAAGATTTAGAATGAGGTTTTGTTTGATATGGGGTTTAATACCAGTACCAGGTTAGTTTTGAGTAGTTACTTTGATTGAGAATGGTACTGCGAGTATGCGAGTTGTGTAGTAGGTTATGCGATTATATCTGGAGTTATGGCTTGATACAGTTTGTTCATACTTATACAATGTATATATGTGATATTCGGGTCTTGAAAAAGAAATTCTGAATGTTGGAAATTGAATTCCAAGATTTATAGGCTAAGGTTAAAGTAATGATCTTCAATTGTGTTGTATTGTCAGGCCTAGATGGAATAGGGTGGCGTGAGATCACCCCCGGGTATGTGCGTGGTAAGATGGAATAGTGATGTGATGGCTTGGAAATAACTCTTGGCACATTCGAGGACGAACGTATGTTTAAGTGGGGGAGAATGTAACGATCCGCCCGGTTGTTTGAAGTATTACAACCATGTTTCCACATTTACTGCTCAATTTATGGTTTACAGTTGTTATGTGACTCACCGGGGTGATTGGTTCGGGTCCAGTGAATGGAACACTTAGTTCTAAGGTTTAAAACTGAAGTTAAAATAGTGACCGGGTGTCGACTTATGTGTAAACGACCCCAGAATGGAGTTTTGATAATTCCAATAGCTCCGTATGGTGATTTTGGACTTAGGAGTGTGTCCAGAAAAAATATTTGGAAGTCCGTAGTGGAATTTGGCTTTAAATGGCGGAAGTTGAATTTTTGGGAAGTTTGACCGGGGAGTTAACTTTTTGATATCGGGGTCGGAATCCAGTTCTGAAAATTTTCATAGCTCCGTTATGTCATTTATGACTTGTGTACAAAATCTGAGGTCAATCGGACGTGATTTGATAGGTTTCGGTATTGAATATAGAAGTTGGAATTTCTTAGTTTCATTAAGCTTGAATTGATGTATGATTCGTGGTTCCAGTATTGTTTGATGTTATTTGAAGTTTCGACTAAGTTCGTATGATGTTTTAGGACTTATTGGTATGATTTGACGGGTCCCGAGGGGCTCGGGGTGTGTTTTGGATCACTGGTTGAGAAACTAGTTAAGTTAAGAATTTAGAGTTTGACCATGGTCAATATCGGGTCAAGACGACCTCTTTTCACTATTTTGAGTGCGCGAGCAGGTCCGTAGCATGATTTATGATTGAAATTTATATATGGTTTGTATCCGAGAGGCTCCGGATAAGTTTTAGGGTGGTTTCACATCATTTCGGAGAAGTTTGAGTTTGATGTTTTCTGGTGAGGTACTGCTCATTCGAAATTGCGAACAATTTATCGCAATTGCAAACACTGTTCATTGGAGATTACTGGTCACTTGCAATTGCGAACAATTTGTCGCAATTGCGATGATTTTGGATTTTTGTGCAGTTCGCAATTTCGAACAATTTATCGCAATTGCGAACACTATTCATGGGAGGTACTGTTCATTCGCAAATGCGAACCTGGACAGAATGTTTAAGATCTGACCATTTTTAACGATTTGGAGCTCGGGGAGAGGCGAGTTTCGGGAGATTTTGAAGGAAAATATCGGGGTAAGTGTTCTTAACTCAATTTTGGTTAAAATACCCGAATCCATTATTGTTTTTATCCCTAAATCAGTGAATTGGGTTGAAAATGGTAGAAAGTTTTATAGACTTTAATTGTGGATTTGGAGGTCGAGTTGATGTCGGAATTTCGTAAAATTTATATGGTTGGACTCGTGGTTGGACGGGCGTTCATATTTCATAACTTTTGTCGGGTTTCGAGACGTGGGCCCCAATGTCAATTTTTGGGTTGAGTTTCGGATTTTATTGGGTAATATAGAATTTTCATATGGAATTGATTCCTAAAATTTGTGTTGACTGTATCGAATTATTATGACTAGATTCGAGGCGTTCGGAGGCCGATTCGCGAGGCAATGACATATTGGAATAAAGGATTGCACGGTTTGAGGTAAGTAACACTTCGAAAATTGGTTTTGAGGGTATGAATCCCCGAGTTTAGTGTTATATCAATTGTTTAGAGGTGACGCACATGCTAGGTGACGGGCGTATGGGCGTGCACCATAGAAATTATGACTTAAATAAATTCTGTGGAGTAGAAAAATTAAAAAATCATGTTATTATCCGTGTATCCTCCACGTGTTAGAGAAATTAAGCTGAGGCTCCTATTAAAGATCATGTTTAGGCTACGTGCCGATATATTTAGGGACCCATGGGGTCGTGTTTCTGTTGAATTAATTATTTTAAAAATGTACATTTCACACTCAGTCATATTCATCCATTGTGAGGATATTTATGGGATCGAGTTGCGCGCCGCAGCATGCCATATCAGCTTTATATATATTATTATTATATGGATCGGGGCTGCTCGCCTGCATTAGGCCTTATAGGCTTTACTATTATATGGATCGGGGTTGCCCGCCTGCAACAGGGCTTATAGGCTTTACTATTAAATGGATCGGGGCTGTCCGCCTGCAGTAGGCCTTATAGGCTTTATTATTATATGGATTGGGGCTGCCCGCCTGTAGCAGGCCTTAGAAGCTTATTTATTATACGGATCGGGATTGCTTGCCTGCAGTAGGCCATGTCGGCGTTATATTACACTTGGGCTGAAGGAGCCCCTCCGGAGTCTGTACACACCCCCATTGAGCGTAGAGGATTATATATTCGGGATGGACTTCCCAGGGCATGGACTTGCCTTACTTATTTATATTGTGATGAATTTCCGTGGACATGGATCTTGTTCGTATCATTTACATTGGGGATAAATTTTCCAGGACTGGATTGGCCTTATACGGTACTGAGTGACTAATTATCAGCCGATGTGTATATATATACATGATGGAATATCCCTGGGCTGGATTGGACATAAACAGTACCGAGTGACTGAATGATTAGTGACCAGTAGCACATGAGGTCTTTCCACTGAGATGCCACATTCCTCATATCATGTTGTATTGATCAATTTTGCGTGTACTGAGTTTAACTGTTGAACTTGAAAGCATGCCTACATTTCTGTTCCATTATTTATGTACTAGACTATACCTGCGTAGCTCGTCACTACTTTTAGCCTAAAGGTTAGTCTTGTTACTTATTGAGTTGGCTGTACTCATACTACACTCTGCACCTCGTGTGCAGATCCAGGTGCTTCCGGATACGGCAGCTGTTGGACCTCAGTGTGTTACCAGTTGGAGACTACTAAGGTAGCTGCTTGGCGTCCGCTGACCTTGTCTCTTTTCCTCGCAGCTATTGTACTGTTCTATATTTTCAGATAGTGTTTTTAATCAGTCAGGCTTTGTATTCATTTAGATGTTCATGTACTCAGTGTCACCGGATTTTGGGAGTATTTATATCTATATTTGTGAGATTTCTTCCGCTGAATTTAAGTATTATGTTTTCAAATTTAAAAGAAATGGTGTTTTATTGAGAATGTCGGCTTGTCTAATATTGAGATAGGCGCCATCACGACATGTGAGATTTTGGGTCGTGACAGATTTCTCCCCCTTCATTTCATGTCTTGGAGCAGCTAATTGTGTCTCTGTTTATAGATGTTTCCAAGAGTAGTGTGCATTGAATGTTTGGCAACTTGTTATTTCAACTTGGCAAGTTGCAAGTTACTTTGGATTTAAAAGATGAATTCACGCCAATTTCTCCAAGTTGGCAGTAGCACATGGGATGCTTTTTTTTATTTTATTAATTCTTTCTTTTTCTTTTAATTTGTATAGTGAAGAAAGACCTTAGGTATGTGGGTCCCTTTTTTCTCATAATTGATACAATCCAAATGCTTTTACAAATCCAATTCTCAAGTCAAGATACGTGCTCCTCTCTTCAATATCTTTTCTTTTCCTTTTCCAACATCATGAATCTTCATTGTAAAATTTAGCTCTTTGTGTTCTGATTTCTTCAAGGTCAATCATTTCCCTTTTTTCATTAGTTAATTATTTCCTACAAAGAAAGTAAAAATATTACTACTAAACTTTAAAGATAATAACTAAATTTATACATGATATTTTTTTCTTATCAAATTCCTTCACACTTAAACGTTTGCGTGTCCTCAAGCAAAGTGTAACGACCCAGCCGGTTATTTTGGGAGTTATAGCCCGGTCTACCTCATTTCTATTTTCTTTATGCTCTTAAGCTATATTATGATATACCGGGTTAGTTGGTTCGGGTTCGGAGTGGTTTCAGAGTGGAATGAGACACTTAGTCTCTTATTTAGAACCTTAAGTTAGAAAAATTAACCGGATATTGACCAATGTGTAAACGATCTCGGATTTGAATACTGATGGTTCTGTTAGCTCCATTAGGTGATTTTGGACTTAGGAGTGCGTCCAGAATGTGATTTGGAGGTCCGTGGTAGAATTAGGCTTGAATTGGCAAAATTGGAAATTTGGCGATTTTTGGTCGACAGTGGAAAATTTGATATCAGGGTCGGAATGGAATTCCAGAAGTTGGAGTAGGTTCATAGTGTCATTTGTGATGTGTGTGCAAAATTTGAGGTCATTCGGACGTGGTTTGGTTGGTTTCGGCATCGGATGTCGAATTTGGAGGTTTAGAAGTCCTTAGGCTTGAATCCGAGGGTAATTTGGTGATTTTATGTTGTTTTGAGTGATTCAAAGGTTCGACTAAGTTTTTATGTTGATATATGACTTGTTAGTATTTTTGGTTGAGGTCCCGAGAGCCTCGGGGTGATTTCGGGTGATTAATGGAACAAGTTTGGATATTGGAGGATTGTTGAAGTTGGAACTCATCTGACATAATTGCACATGCGGATGTCTCATCGCAGGTGCGAGCCCGCAAAAGCGAGTGGGATGTCGCAGATGCGAGGTTGGAGGAGCTGGGCAGAAGGCACATGTGCATAAAGTTCCCGCACCTACGAGGCCGCAAAAGCGCACAAGAGGTCGCAGGTGCGGACAATGTCGAGGTAGGCTGGGTCCGCAGGTGTGTAAGATAGGTCGCATCTGCGAGTCCGCAGATGCAGATAGGTGACGCAGAAGCAGAAGTGAGTGGCCGCAGGGGCGAGGTATTTTCCGCACCTGCGTGGTCGCAGATGCGGAAATGGAGCGCAAGTGCAGAGCTTGGGCGTTTAAGTGACTTACGCATGCGCAGTTATTTGGGCTGCAGGTGCGGTGGCGCAGAAGCGAGAAATTGTCCGCAGGTGCGAAAAGCCTGGGCAGAAACCATAAATAGAACCCTTCGCGAATTTGGTTCATTTCCACCATTTTCAAGTTGGTTTTTGAAGTTTTTGGAGTGATCTTTGAAGGGTGATTCAAGGGCTATCAGTGAGGCAAGTTGCTTGAGCCCTAATACTCGTATGTAGGGTGATTTCCCGTTATTTAATCATGTAATTAATTAAAATGAGGGGTTAGGACTTGGGATTTTGGAGAGTTTAATTTAAGGATTTGAGGGACCAAATGATGTCGGATTTTGATAAATTTTGTATGTATGGACTTGTGAGTGGATGAGCTTCCTAGTTTTGTAAATTTTGTCGGATTTTGAGACGTGGGCCCGGGGGCCGGGTTGAGCCAATTTCAGGTTTTGGGCTAATTTGATAATTTTTCTTGTGGAATTCATTCCATTAGCATATATTGATGGTATTGTACTGATTGTGACTATATTTAGAGCATTTGGAGGCCGAGTCGAGAGGCAAGAGCATTGCGGGGTAGAGATTTGGCCGGTTTGAGGTAAGTAACAATTGTAAATCTAGTCCTGAGGGTATGAAACCCCGGATTTCATATCATTCTACTATTTTGAGGTGACGTACATGCTAGGTGACGGGCGTGTGGGCGTGCACTGTTGGGGATTGTGACTTGGTCCGTCCCGTAGCAACTGTAAAGTTGCATATTTTATTGAAACTATATGATACTTATATGTTTTAGAAAAAAGTGTCTGTAAATTGGGCTGAATGCCATGTTTTGGGCCTTGTGCCAGTGCTGTTTGGACCCTTAGGGGCCTTTTTTTACTATCCTCTCACTGTTTTTGATTAAAAATCTATACTCATTCATGTTTATACTTGTTTACTACATAACTCAGTTTTATGACTCTATTTTGATGCATATAAATATTGTTTTAGGCTGAATGCCATGTTTTTACTAAAATGCCCGAGTGCCTTGAGAGGTTTATGACTGAGTGAGGCCGAGGGCCTGATTTGTGAGGATAATTATGGGATCGGACTGCACGCCGCAGCATGTTCGATATAGGCCGAGGGACTGAGTGATTTATGCCATGATTTGGCTTGATATAGTGCTTGGGCTGAAGGAGCCCCTCCAGAGTCTGTACACACCCCAAGTGAGCGCAGGTACCTACTGAGTGCGAGTGCCAAGTGCTGAGTGACTGGGAGGCATGAGTAATTGTGAGGTATGCCCGAGTGGCAAGAGTGATTGTGAGGTATGCCCGAGTGGCACGAGTGACTATAAGGTTTGCCCGAGGGGCTGTATATGAGTGATGTTTTGCCCGAGGGGCTGTTTATGATTTCATCATTTTTTCTCACCTTTGCATTGAGCCTTTGTTTGAAAAACTATTGGAAAAATATCTTTAAATGATTTTTACTGGAACTAGGTTTAAACTAGATGATTTGATTCAAACACTGTTTTTTAAAGCATGCTGTACTTTACTGAATCTTTGTGATATAAACTTGATATGCTTTATTGCTCGTCACTACTACTCAGTCTTTATTTATTGTTGTTACTTACTGAGTTGGCGTACTCACGTTACTCACTGCACCTTGTGTGTAGATCCAGGTGTAGCTGGGCACAGTAGCGGTTGTTGATTATTCTGGTTGCAGATTTTCTCAGGGATAGCAAGGTAGGTGCTTGGCGATCGTAGCCCATGCTCTTCTCCTTCTTATCTTCCTTTAGTTGTATTTAGCTATTTTTCATACTATGTTAGTCTTGATATTGTCAGACAAATGGTAGTAGATGCTCATGACTAGTGACACCCCGATATCAGGCTTTTCTTTTCCGTACTTTTGTTTTGATTTGAACTCCTTTACGAAGGTTTTTTATGTTAAATAACATTGAAATTATCTTTGAAACAAAAATATCAGTTTATTTTGGAAATGAGTTGGCTTGCCTAGTTCCACGATAGGCGCCATCACGACAGGGGTTAGTTTGGGTCGTGACACAAAGGAAGCAAATAAATATAGTAACTAAACACTTTAAGCAAAATCATGAGAAGTTTTGACATAAGAGAATTAACTAAGACCAATTCACCAGTTTAAACAACTTTTAACCGTACTCAAATTCACCTTTTGAGAATCAAAATCATAATATTTTACAATCCCAAGCGTGTCTCACTAGATGAAGAGAGATGACCATATATATCACACAATATATAGATAAAGAACAGAGAAGGGCATGAATAGAAAAATTCGCTCACTCTCAACAAAGAAGTACCTCAAGCTACTGAAAATTGCCATAAGCTTGATTATTATGTGGTTCTCCACTAATATAGTAGTCTTTGAATTGAGATCATGTAGGACTTTTGCAAGGTTATAATGTAGGCTTTAGGGATGGGTAGGATAACTATAGATAATAGTGACTCAAATTCTCTATAGGCACTATACATTTATTTTATCACTTAAGTACAATTGCCTTTCATCTCATTTAAATAATAAACCTCTGTTTTGTTTCATCCCTTAAAAACAAATGGAGTTGGCATCATTTCTATTTTGAATTTCGGAAGCAACTATTTTTTTTAGTTCTCATGGCAACATTTCAAAAGATCGACAAGTTCAAATAATTATTCTTTCACCAATTCTTTTCAAAATTACACCTCAATCCTAGATTTTTATATTTAGATCAACTCTTAAAGTGCCCAAAAGATAATTGGGTGAACAAATAACAAGTCATAACAACAAACGAGCTAAGGGTTAAAGCTTGGCGACCAACAGAATAAGAGATATTTATTTGAGCTCAACTGGTCTAACTAGGGATAAAAATCATCAAGGTAGGTCAATTTAGGCTCTGCCTCAACAAAGAAGGCCTACTTTCATTTCTCACCTCAAAGATCTATCTAGAATTTCGCCTCGAACCACATTCAAGGCAAGTTCTAGATTTTCAAGTAAGCAAGAGAACTAGACAATATAAGCTAATCACACAATGCACTTGGGACCAACGAAAACTATGATTTCAATCACCAATAAGTAAGTATGAGCTTAGAAAAGTAATCTTAAAACCCATGAATGGTACTTAATTAAATTCATCTTTTCTAAGTCTCATGCTTATTAAGTTAAATCAAGTTTAGTCAACTTATTTACCAAAATAAATTAAAATAATTAAAAGTCCTAAAATAAATCCGGTCCAAAATATTATGACCAAGGCAAAGAACCGAACAAGAAATCCATGGAAGTACATGAAGTAAGTTGCCTTAGGAATAAGGAAACTCAAATTTTATTTTTTTCAGCTTTTGTTTTTATATATAACTTTACTAAAAACACATTTTTTCACTTGTAACATAGTGTTTTTGTTTTTACCTTTTTTTTTAACAGAAAAAAAGTTAAAAGAAATACTATATGTGATGACCCGATAGGTCATCTTATATTTTAAAGCCTAATTCTATGATCCGAAGCCTTAGAAATCTTATTTTTACCCTCCTCGGGTTGCGTGCATGGTCCGGGTGTATTTCCGGAAAGCTTTTATGTTAAAAACTGTGAAAAATATGAAATGTTGCTTTGAAAACCATTTGAGTTAACTTTGTTCAACATTTTAAGTAAACGGATCCGGATCCGTGTTTTGATGATCCCAGTAGGTCTGTATTGTAATTTGGGACCTCGACGTATGCCCAGAATCGAATTTCGAGGTCCTTAGCTCGAGATATGGAATTTTGATAAAAAATTAAAAGTTTGAAAGTATAATGATTTTAAGAATTTACTGATGTTTGGTTTTGTTGATACCGGGTCCGTATTTTGGTTCCGGAGACTGGTACTGGTCCATTATAATATTTATGACTTGTCTATCGAATTTGGTGAGACGCGGAGTTGATTTGACGTAATTCGGACGTTCGATTGTGAAAATAGAAGTTTTAAAGTTTTCTTAAAAATTTCATTTAATTTGGTGTCTGATTCGTAGTTCTAAGTGTTATTTTGGTAATTTGATTGCGCAAGCAAGTTCGTATGATATTTTTGGACTTGTGTGCACTTTTGGTTTAGAGCCCCGAGGGCTCGGGTGAGTTTCGGATAGGCTACGAGATGATTTGAACTTAGAAAGTTTGTTGGTTTTCACTTCTGCTGGTTTCTGGTGTTTCCTCCTTCGCTATCACGAATATACTCCCGCGATCGTGAAGGTAAAATGGGCTGGGGGAGGTTTTATATTACGGGAACGCGAAAGCTTGGTCGCGAACGTGGAGCATTGGGGGGCCTGCTCTACGCGAACGCGTAGCGTTAGATAGCCGGGGCAGGGGAGTTGAGGTAACTCTACGCGAACGCGAGCCCAGTCTCGCGAACGTGGAGGTGAGGCAGGCTAGACCTTCACGAACACGTGGAGTTACGCGTGATCGCGTAAGCTAGTTGGGCCATGCTCTTCGCGAACGCGTCCGGTTTCACGCGAACGCGATGAACACCTGACGCCAATGACTTAAAACAGTCCTAATTACGGGATTTTGCCATTCTTTCAAAAATTTCAAAACTAGAAGACCTAGAGGCGATTTTCCTAAACGATATTCGTCCCCAATTTGTTGGTAAGTGATTCTAACCTACTTTCTTTCAATTACCATTACATTTCATGAGTTTTCAACCTAAAATCTAGGATTTTCATGATGGAAATTGGGGGTTTGGGTAGAATTAGGGATTTTTGCATAATTGGAATTTAGACCTCGAATTGAGGTCAGATTTCGTAATAAATTATATAATCGGGCTCGAGGGTGAATGGGTGAATGGATTTTGGTCCGGGCCTCGGATTTTAACCAAGCGGGCCCGGGGTCAATTTTTGACTTTTGGGGAAAAGTTTGGGAAATCTAAATTTATGCATTGTAATTGATTTCTTTAGAAATATTTGATATTATTGAGTCGTTTGGGGATAGATACGAGTGGTTTGGAGGTGCATTCTAGAGGAAAAGCGGTAATTGAGCATTGAGTGGCCTTTGGAGCGAGGTAATTGTTGTGTCTAACCTTGACTTGAGGGAATAAGACTTGTTTGTTTATTTGCTACATGTTTAAATGTTGGGGAACAACGTATATGTGAGGTGACGAGTACTTATGCGTTGTAGTCGGGTTAAAGCATGCGGGCGAGGCTTGGTTTCTTGCAATTTTAGCTTCCTTTGTTCATGTTATCTATGTTTAGACTAGTATTGTTAAATTGATCGTTCTTATCATATTTCTGGATCTTCTGGTGATAATTGATTATTGATTCAGAAGTTGAGGTTGATATTGTGGAACCAAATGTTGAAGTAAGGTGTGCACTTGTTATTCTATCTCCCTGTTGTTATTTGTTCATTGCATTATGGTAAGGGAGAGTGTTAATGCACGAAGGATGATGCCGTGCCATATTGCGAGTATTAATGCACGAAGGGTGATGTTGTGCCATATTGTGAGTGTTAATGCACGAAGGGTGATGCCGTGCCGTATCTATTGATTTGTATTGCGAGGCTGAGAGTAAAATCACGAAGGGTGATGCCGTGCAATTTTCTTCATTATGTTTAGTTGTTTTTCACTGGTTAAAAACATGTAGACTATGGTTATCATTTCTGCTGTATCTCCTATATCCTGTGCCCCTTTAGCATGTTTCCCCTCCCAATAGTACATGTTTAGCTATTACTGTTATTTTCTTGTACATATACTATTATGTGCACATGTTTGTTATATGGGTGTCTTGTCATAGCGTCGTCACTACTTCATCGAGGTTAGGCTCGACACTTACCAGTACATGGGGTCGGTTGTATTGATACTGCACTCTGCACTTCTTGTGCAGATTTTGGAGTTGGTCCCAGCGGCGTATTGTAAATTTGCTCGGACTGGTTCATCGGAGACTCAAGGTAGATCTGTTAGCGTTTGCAGACCTTGAAGTCCCCGTCTATCTTTTTAGTTTTCTTTTACTGTTTCTTTCATTCAAACAGTTGTATTTCTTTCAAACTTTTACTTGTAGTAAAATCCTAGAAGTTCGTGAATTGTGACTCCAGATCTAGGTAGTAGTGTATATATTGAGGCTATTATAAATTTCCGCACTTATTTTAACTTATTATAGCTTAGTTGCTATTATTTACTGAAATGTATAAGAATTGGCTTGATGAATTCTCTAACGTTGGCTTGCCTAGCAAGTGAAATGTTAGGCGCCATCACGATCCCGAAGGTGAGAATTTCGGGTCGTGACATGTTGGTATCAGAGCCCTAGGTTGGCTAGGTCTCACAATTCACGAGCAGGCTTAGTAGTCTGGAGGATCGGTACGGAGACGTCTGTACTTATCTCCCAGAGTCTATGAAGTTTAGGAACAAATTTCACTTCTATTCTTCTCTGTCGTGTGATTTTGTTCTCACAATGCTAATTGAACTCTTCTACTCTTATTCTCTCGTAGATGGAGAGAACACGTACTGCATCTTCAGCCGAGTCGCAGCCAGAGCCTCTAGTGGCATCTCCTACGAGGGCATAGGTTGAGGCCGAGTCCATGCCAGATGCCGAGGCAGGGGCAGGGCTCAGCCCAGAGCCCGAGCAGCAGCACCAGCGGTGGAGCCTCAGGTAGAGTTTGATGAGGAGGTTCCAGCCCAGGCTATGCCTGTCGGACTAGCTCAGGTCCCGGGGAGGGGGGAGGGGGTCATTGCCACCCTAGTGCTTGAGGATGCTTTGGTCCGTTTGGTGGGCCTTATGGAGAGTGTGGCCTAGAGTGGCGCATTTCCCATGGCACCAACCGTCTCTCAAGCTGGAGGAGGAGCCTAGACTCCTGCTACTCACACTCCGGAGCAGATGTCTCCCCAGTATCAGACTCCAGCCGCTCATCCAGTCAGAGTAGTTCAGCTGGTTATGGCGGCACAGACCAGTGATGGGTCAGTTATGTCTTCTGAGGCTTTGTGGATATTGGACAAGTTTACCAAGCTCTTTCTAGTTCACTTCAGTGGTGTACCTTCTGAGGACCCACATGATTATCTTGATAGCTGTCATGAGGTGCTACGGAATATGGGTATAGTGGACAAAAATGGGGTCGATTTTGTTGCATTTCAGATGACTGGTTCCGCCAAGAAATGGTGGAGAGATTATTTGTTGACCAGACTTGCGGGGTCGCCTGCTCTTACTTGGGACCAGTTCTCTCAGCTCTTTCTAGAGAAGTTTCTCCCTATCATATTGAGAAAGGAGTACTGTCTTCAGTTTGAGCATCTCCAGCAGGGCAGTATGACTGTTACTCAGTATGAGACCCGTTTTATGGATTTGGCCCGTCATGCTCTTTTTCTGCTTCATACCGAGAGAGAGAGAGGGTGAGGAGGTTTATTGACGAACTTACTCAGCCTATCAGATTGCAGATGGCTAAGGAGGCTAGGAGTTAGATTTCTTTTCAGGCGACTACAAATGTCGCCAGGCGAGTCGAGATGGTTCTTGCTCAGGGAGGTCAGGGGTCTAACAAGAGACCACATCATTCCGGGGGATTCAGCGGTGCCTCATCTGGAGGCAGGGGTAGTTTTGGTAGAGGCCATCCTCCCAGGCCGTTTCATTCAACACTCCAGGCATCCCACGGTGCCTCAGATGGTCGTGGCCCTCATATGCTTTATTCTAACCAGCTCACCTATAGTGCACCACCAGCTCCTATTAGTGTACCTCCGCTCCAGAATTTTCAGGGTGGTTACCCAGGTCGGCAGGGTCAGTTTCAGGGTCAGCAGTCACTGCAGCCGAGGTCCTGTTAAACTTGTGGTGATCCGAGGCACATTGCTAGATTTTGACTTTGGGCATCGGGAAACTCACAACATTAGGGTTCTCGTGCTATGGTTCTGGCACCAGTTGCTGCACCACCTGCTCAGCCAGCCAGAGGCAGGGGTCAGGTAGCCAGAGGTAGAGGCCAGACTGTTAGAGGTGGAGGTCAGGCTGTTAGAGGTGGAGGCCAGCCAGCTATAGGCCGTCCCAGGTATGTAGTTCAGGGTGGTGGGGCCTATTCCCGATGTTATGCTTTTCCAGCCAGGCCTGAGGTTGAGTCATCCGATGCTGTTATTACAGTTACAGTTTTAGTTTGCAGTAGAGATGCTTCAGTTCTATTTGATCCGGGATCTACTTACTCCTATGTGTCATCCTATTTTGCTTCATATTTGGTTGTGCCTCGTGATTCTTTGAGTGCTCCTGTGTATGTGTCCACACCTGTGGGAGATGATATTGTTATAGATCATGTTTATTGTTCATGTGTAGTCACCATTGGGAGTCTTGAGACTAGTGTAGACCTTCTACTTCTCGATATGGTTGATTTTGATGTCATCTTGGGTATAGATTGGCTGTCACCTTATCACGCTATATTGGATTGTCACGCCAAGACGGTGACCTTAGCCTTGCCGGGGTTGCCTCGATTAGAGTGGAGAGGGACTTCTGGACATTCTACCAGTAGGGTTATCTCTTATGTGAATGCTCGGCATATGGTCGAGAAGGGGTGTCTAGCTTATTTGGCTTATGTCCACGATTCTAGTGCGGAGGTTCCTTCCATGGATTCAGTGCCAGTTGTTCGTGAGTTTCCAAAGGTGTTTCCTGTAGACATGCTGGGGATGCCACCCGACAGGGATATTGATTTTTGTATTGACTTGGCTCCGGGCACTCAACCCATTTCTATTCCACCATACTGTATGGCCCCGCCAGAGTTGAAAAAATTGAAGGAAAAGTTGGAAGACTTACTTAATAAGGGCTTCATTAGACCTAGTGTCTCGCCCTGGGGTGCACCTGTGTTGTTTATGAAGAAGAAGGATGGGTTGATGAGGATGTGCATAGATTATCGACAGTTGAACAAAGTCACAATCAAGAACAAGTATCCATTGCCGAGGATTGATAATTTATTTGATCAGCTTCAGAGTGCCAAGGTGTTTTCGAAGATTGATTTGAGATCTGGCTACCATCAGTTGAGGATTAGGGCATCCGATGTCCCTAAGAGAGCTTTTTGGACTCGGTACGGATATTATGTGTTTCTAATAATGTCATTTGGGTTGACAAATACCCCAACAATGTTCATGGATTTGATAAATCGGGTGTTCAAGCCCTATCTAGATTCCTTTGTGATCGTGTTTATTGATGATATCTTGATCTACTCCCGCAGTTGAGAGGAGCATGAGCAGCATCTCAGGATTATACTTCAGACTCTGAGAGCCAGCCAGTTGTATGCTAAATTTTCAAAGTGCGAGTTTTGGTTGGATTCAGTCGCTTTCTTGGGGCACGTTGTATCAGCAGAGGGCATTCAGGTAGATCCTAAGAAGATTGAGGCAATTTAGAACTGGCCTAGACCCACTTCAACTACGGAGATCAGGAGTTTCTTGGGTTTGGCAGGCTATTACCGTCGATTTATGGAGGGATTTTCATCTATAGCAGCCCCATTAACTAGGTTGAACCAGAAGGGTGCCCCGTTCAGATGGTCAGACGAGTGTGAGGCGAGCTTTCAGAAGCTCAAGACTGCTTTGACCACAGCGCCAGTGTTGGTGATGCCCACAGGTTCAGGATCTGATATGGTATATTGTGATGTGTCCCGTATTGGGCTCGGTGCAGTATTGATGCAGGAGGGCAGGGTGATTGTGTATGCATCGCGGAAGTCAAAGGTTCATGAGAATAATTACTCTATCCATGACTTAGAGTTGGCAGCCATTATTCATGCACTGAAGATTTGGAGGCACTATCTTTATGGTGTGTCGTGTGAGGTTTTCACTGATCATCGGAGCCTTCAATATTTGTTCAAGAAAAAGGATCTCAATTTGAGGCAGAAAAGGTGGTTGGAGCTATTGAAAGACTATGATATCACTATTTTGTACTACCCCGAGAAGGCCAATGTGGTGGCCGACGCCTTGAGTAGAAAGGCAACGAGTATGGGCAGCCTTGCATTCATTCCAGTCGGTGAGAGGTCGCTTGCATCAGATGTTCAGATTTTGGCCAACCAGTTTGTGAGGCTGGATAGTTTAGAGCCCAGCCGTGTTCTAGCCTGTACCGTCGCTCGGTCTTCGTTATTTGAACACATCAGGGAGCGACAGTATGATGACCCTCATTTGTTTGTCCTTAGGGACATGGTGATGCCAAGCAGGTTACTGTCGGAGATGACGGAGTTTTGAGGATGCATGGTCGTGTTTGTGTGCCTATTGTGGATGGACTTCATGAATTGATTCTAGAGGAGGCCCACAGTTCCCAGTATTCTATTTACCCGGGTGCCGCCAAGATGTATCAGGGCTTGCGACAACATTATTAGTGGAGGAGGATGAAGAAGGATATAGTTTCTTATATAGCTCGATGTCTAAATTGCCAACAAGTAAAGTATGAGCATCAGAGACCTGGTGGTTTGCTTCAGAAGATAGAGATTCCTGAGTGGAAGTGGGAGCGTATCACCATGGATTTCGTTATTGGACTTCCACGGACTCAGAGGAAGTTCGATGCAGTTTGGGTCATTGTGGACAGGCTGACTAAGTCAACACATTTCATTCCTGTGGCAGTTACCTATTCTTCGGAGCGGTTGGTAGAGATTTACATCCGCGAGATCGTCCGTCTTCACGGTGTGCCCGTGTCTATCATTTCTGATCGAGGTACACAGTTCATCTTGCATTTCTGGAGGGCAGTACAACGTAAGTTGGGTACGCGGGTTGAGTTGAGCACAACGTTTCATCCTCAGACGGACGGGCAGTCCGAGCGCACTATTCAGATCTTGGAGGATATGCTCCGCGCATGTGTTATAGACTTTGGAGGATCGTGGGATCAGTTCTTGTCCCTTGCAGAGTTTGCCTACAACAACAACTACCAGTCGAGCATTTAGATGGATCCCTATGATGCATTATACGGTAGGTGGTGCCGGTCGCCTGTTGGGTGGTTCGAGCCGGGGGAGGCTCGATTGTTGGGTACAGATCTAGTACAGGATGCCTTAGATAAGGTCAAGATTATTCAGGATCAACTTCGCACAGCTTAGTCCTGGCAGAAGAGTTATGCCGACCGTAGAGTTCGTGATGTTGCATTCATGGTCGAAGAGAGAGTGTTGCTTCGGGTATACCCATGAAGGGTGTAATGAGATTCGAAAAGAAGGGCATGTTGAGCCCTAGGTATATCGGGCCTTTTGAGATTCTGGAGAGAGTGGGCGAGGTGGATTACAAACTCGTATTGCCACCTAGTTTAGCATCTGTTCATTCGGTATTCCATGTGTCCATGCTCCAGAAGTATCACGACGATCCGTCCCATGTGTTAGATTTCATCTCTGTCCAGTTGGACAAGGATTTAATTTACGATGAGGAGCCGATGGCTATTCTAGCCTGGCAGGTTCGACAGCTGAGGTCTAAGAGTTATCCTTCAGTTCGAGTGTAGTGGAGAGGTCAGCCCATTGAGACAGCTACTTGGGAGTTCGAGTCGGACATGCGGAGTAGATATCCACATCTTTTCACCAGTTCAGGTACTTTTCTATGTCTGTTCGAGGACGAACGATTATTTTAGAAATGGAGAATGTGATGATCCGATAGGTCATCTTATATTTTAAAACCTAATTCCGTGATCCGAAGCCTTTAAAATCTTATTTTTACCCTCGAGTTGCGTGCGCGGTCCTGGCGTGTTTCCGAAAAGCTTTTATGTTAAAAGCTGTAAAACATATGAAATGATGCTTTGAAAACCATTTGAGTCGACTTTGGTCAATGTTTTTGAGTAAAAGGACCGAGATCCGTGTTTTGACGGTCCCGGTAGGTTCGTATCGTAATTTGGGACCTGGGCGTATGCCCGGAATCAAATTCCGAGGTACCTAGCTCGAGATATGGAATTTTGATAAAAAATTAAAAGTTTGAAAGTTTAATGATTTTAAGAATTTACTGATGTTTGGTTTTGTTGATATCGGGTCCGTATTTTGGTTTCGGAGGCCGGTACAGGTCCACTATAATATTTATGAATTGTCTGTCGAATTTGGTGAGCAACGGAGTTGATTTGACGTGATTCAGACGTTCGGTTGTGAAAATAGAAGTTTTAAAATTTTCTTGAAAATTTCATTTGATTTGGTGTTTGATTCGTAGTTCTAGGTGTTATTTTGGCAATTTGATCACGCAAGCAAGTTCATATGATATTTTTGGACTTGTTTGCACTTTTGGTTTAGAGCCCCGAGGGATCGGGTGAGTTTTGGATAGGCTACGGGATGATTTGAACTTAGAAAGTTTGCTGGTTTTCACTTCTGCTGGTTTCTGGTGTTTCCTCTTTCGCGATCGCTATAAAATACAAACATGCAATTATTAATTTTTTTAAAAAGGAGAAAAAAAACTAATTTTATTATATATATTTACTAGAAAGAAAATGTTATATGTTACTACTAATAATTACTTAAAAGATTAAAGAGAGGGAGAGAGAATAGTTCTGAGTTTAACATCGCCAGCTCGACTTTATTTATAAAATTAGGCTAAAAGGATTGTTGAAGCCCGTTTGTCGAAGAATCTGCTGATATAAGGCTTCAAACGATGACCGTTTACTTTGAATTTGTCTCTCCCATATGTACGTTGTATTTCAATGGCACCATAGGGAGTTACTTCTGTTACAATGTACGATCCTGACCAACATAACTTGAATTTTCCCGAGAATAATCTCAACCGGCTATTGTACAAAAGAACTTGGTCTCCAACTGTAAACTCCTTACGGCGAACGAAGTTATCATGCCATATTTTTGTCTTTTCTTTGTACAATTTAGCATTTTCATATTCTTCAAGTTTGAACTCCTCCAATTCATTAAGCTGCAACATATGATTTTTACCTGCATCTGACAAATTTAGATTTAACAACTTTATAGCCTAATATGCTTTATGTTCTAGTTCCACATGTAAATGACAAGCTTTTTCAAAAATTAGTCTAAAAGGAGATGTGCCTATGGGAGTTTTAAAAGCAGTTATGTATGCCCATAAAACATCATCTAACTTTAAAGACCAATCTTTTCGAGAAAAACCAACAGTTTTTTTTAAATTTCTTTTTAATTCTCTATTGGATATTTCAACTTACCCGTTTGTCTGAGCATGACATGGAGTTCCTGTTTTATGAGTTACTCCATATCTTGACAACAAACTAGCGAATTATTTATTTACAAAATGAGTTCCCTGATCGCTTATGATAACTCGTGGAGTTCCAAATCTAGAAAATATATTTTTCTTGAGATAAGCACAAACAACATAAGCATCATTTTTTCTAGTAGCCATTACTTCTACCCATTTTGAAACATAGTCAACATCAACTAAAATATATTCACATCCATTTGAAAGAGGAAAAGGACCCATAAAATCAATGCCCCAAACATCAAATATTTCATACACAAGGATAGAGTTAAGAGGCATCTCATCCTTTTTTGAAAAGTTACCGCTTCTCTAGCATTTGTCGCAAGTGGCGACATAATTCCTCGCATCTTTAAATAAAGTGGGCCAGAAAAAACTAGCTTCAAGTACTTTTGCAGCTGCTCGTCTTCCTCCATAGTGTCCTCCTACAACTCCATCATGACAATGGCTTATTTCTTTTTTTGAGTTTTTTTCGTTGTTCGTAAGAGAAATCTTTTGGGATCCATCCTCCAACTAAGTAGTTGGCAATGTCATCAAACCAAGGTGTATGATTTGTAACTGTTGCGATTGTATAAACATGCTCATCAGGAAATTCCTCCTTGATATATGTTGTCTCCGTTGGAGGATTTTCCAAACATGATAAATGGTCATCTACCTGATTTTCTAAACCTCTCCTGTCTTTTATTTCAAGATCAAATTCTTGCAAAAGAAGTATCCATCTTAGCAATCTGGGTCTAGGATCTTTGTTTGCTAAGAGGTACTTTAAATCACCATGATCAGTAAATACTGTAACCTTCGTTCCTATCAAATAGGACCGAAATTTGTCAAATGCAAATACTACTGCAAGTAGATCCTTCTCAGTTGTGGCATAATTCTTTCGAGCTTCATTGAGGGTTCTACTGGCGTAGTAGATAGGCCTGAAAATCTTGTCTCTCGTTTGTTCTAATGGCTCTCCAACTTCTAGATCACTTGCATCACACATTATTTCAAATGGTTGGCTCCAATCAGGAGAAACAACTATTGGAGCATTATTCAACTGCTTCTTGAGAATCTCAAATGCCTTTTTACAATCATCTGAAAATTCAAACTTCACATCTTTCATCAATAGGTTAGTCAGAGGTTTTGAAATCTTTAAAAAAAATTTTATGAACCTTCTATAAAAACCCGCATGGCCTAAGAAACTTTTAATACCTTTAATGGTGGTAGGAGGAGGTAATCCTGTTATAAGATCAATTTTATCCTTATCAACTTTTATTCCATTAACAGTAATTTTATGTCCTAAAACAAATTCCTCTGTTACCATAAAGTGATATTTCTCCCAACTAAGAACTAGATTTGTCTCTTCACATATTTTAAGCACCAAAGTTAAATGATAGAGACAATCTTCAAATGTCTTACCAAAAAGTATGAAATCATCCATGAAGATCTCAAGAAACTTTTCAGTCATAGCTGAGAAAATTATCGACATGGAGCTGAAATATAGCAGGAGCGTTACATAGTCCAAGTGGCATTCTTCTGTAAGCATACGTACCTTGGGGGCATGTGAATGTGGTTTTCTCCTGATCCTCTGGAGCAATTGGTATCTGATTATACCCAGAATATCCGTCAAGAAAATATTAAAAACCATGACCTGCAACTCTTTCA
Organism: Nicotiana tabacum; assembly: GCF_000715075.1. Lineage (NCBI taxonomy): Eukaryota > Viridiplantae > Streptophyta > Magnoliopsida > Solanales > Solanaceae > Nicotiana > Nicotiana tabacum. The sequence continues at coordinate 3,959,749 of NC_134081.1, read as the reverse complement.
AGCATTTGGTCAATAAAAGGTAAAGGAAAATGATCTTTTCTTGTAGCCTCATTAAGTCGTCTATAGTCAATACAGACTCTCCACTCTGTGACTATTTTGGTAGGTATGAGATCGTTATCTTCATTTTTTATCACTGTCATACCTCATTTCTTTGGTACTACCTGCATCGGACTTACCCAAGGACTGACATATATCAGATAAATGATACCCGCCGCTAGAAGTTTTACTACTTCTTTCTTGACAACTTCTTGCATTGTTGGGTTCAGTCTCCTATGGGGTTGGACTATTGTCTTGTAATTATCCTCCATAAGTATCCTATGCGTGAAAATAGCTGGACTGATTTCTTTGATGTCAGCTATAGTCCATCCTAAGGCTCTTTTGTGTTCTCTCAACACCTCAATCAGTTTTCTTTCTTGTTCTGCATTCAAAGAGGATGAAATGATTACTGGAAATAATTCAGGTTCAAGAAAAATATATTTCAAATGATAAGGAAGAGTTTTGAGTTTAATTTTTGGTTGAAGATCTTCTGGTGAGACTTTGTCATTTTATGAATCTTTTTCCAGTATTTCTGCTTCTTTTCTGATTGTGGTGTCATCATCACTTGTGGTACCTGACTTTGCCAAACATCTTTCCAATGAATCAGTAATCAACTAATTATCTTTATAGTCATCTGCAATGTCATTCAACAAATCAATTTGAAAACAAGATGATGATGACTCATCTTCAGAATATTTCATTATTTTCTGCATATCAAATATTTACTCTTTCCTCATCAACTCGAAAAATTAATTGTCCTTGATGGACATCAATTATTGCTCTTTCTGTTGCAAGAAATGGTTTACCTAAAATCAATGGTACCTCAGTATTTTCTTCCATTTCAAGTACTATAAAATCTACTGGGAATATAAAGTTATCAACTCTAACGAGGACATTTTCTAGTATTCCTTTCGGTTTTTAGTACTTTGATCAGCCAATTGCAGAGACACAACAATGTCCTTCATTTCACTAAGTTCTAATTTCCTGAAAATTGAAAAAGGCATTAGATTTATTGAAGCACCTGAATCACATAATGCTTTTTCAAAATGAGCACCTCCCAAAGTACAATGAATTGTAAAACTGCTTGGATCACCAAGTTTTTGTGGAAGCTTATTTTGAAGTATAGCACTAAATTTTTCTGTAAACTTAAACACTGAAACTTCTTCCAATTTTCTATTACTTGACAAAATTTCTTTAAGAAATTTAGCATATGCCGGTATTTGATTCAAAGCATCTGTAAAAGGTATGTTAATGTAAAGATGCTTTAAAATTTCTAAAAACGTTGAGAATTGTTTGTCAAGCTTTTCTCTTTTTAGCTTTTGGGGAAAAGGGAGGGGTACAAAGTGAGGATTTGTCATCAATTCATTTTCTTGTACCTTTTTTCCTTTATCTTTTTGTTCTTTTAGAAGTTCAGAGTCTCTTTTATTCTCACCTTTATTTACCTGTTCCACTTCTTGTGGCTTTCTTTGTCTATCTGCATATGGATCATCAAGAGTTTTACCTGACCGCAGAAAGATGGCTTTGAGATGTTCCTTTGGATTTTTCTTAGTGTTACTTGGCAGATCACCTTTTATTTGTCTAGACATGAGGGTTGCTAATTGGCTCATCTGGATTTCCAAATTCTTGATGGCTGAATTTTGACTTTCAACCTTCTTGTCAGTAGCCTTAATGAATTTGTACATCTTGTCTTCAAGGCTTTGCTGATGAGCTCTTTGGGGTTATTATTAATATTGTTGAAAATCTTGTTGCCCTCTATTTTGATTTTGAAAACCAGGGGGTCCCTGCACCTGCTGCTTTTGATTGAAAAATCTTTGAGGATTTTCAGCACCATTTGGGTTACTCTATTGGAATCCCGAATGTTTTTGTGCTATGGGACTACCGAATAGGTAATTGGTTCTATAACCAATAACATTTACTTGTTCTTTATATTGCGTTGAAGCTTGGCACTCATGATTGGGATGATTACCTCCACAAACGTCACAATTCTCATGTTGAGATGATGATTGAGTATACCTGAAAAGCCTGAACTTTTTGTGTCAAAGTTGCAATTTGTTGCGCTAATGAATTCCAAGCTTCAACTTGATTGACTCCTGCTACTTTCTTAACAATCATTCTGTCAGAGGACCACTGAAATTTTTTGAAATTTTATTGAGCAATTGCATGGCTTCTGCAATAGTTTTGCTCATTATGGATCCTCCTGATGCTGCATTACTAATATTTCTAGCAGATGGTTGAAGACCATGATAGAAAATATATAAGATGTCAGGATCTTGGATACCATGATGTTGACATTTTTTTAATCATTTTTTTTAATCGTTCTCATGCTTGATATATAGATTCAATATCTGTCTGCACAAAATTATTAATTTCTTGCTTCATTTTAAATGTTTTTGCAGGTGAAAATTATTTATTAAGAAATTTTTGAGTCATTTGGTCCCATGTAGTGATTGAACCTCTCGGCAGACTTGGCAACCATATTTTGGCTTCACCTTTTAATGAAAAAGGAAAAAGCCGCAACCTGATAGCGTCGGTTGTGACTCTATTATACCTGCAAATTTTAACTAATTCAAGAAAATCAATTAGATGGGTGTGAGGATCTTCACTCGCATCACCAATAAACTGACATGACTGTTGAATGGTTTGATTCAAGCTTATGCGAATTTCAAAGTTGTTTGTTGTAATTGGTGGTCTCCTCACACTTGATTCTCCTTTAAAATGATCTGGCCTTGCATAATCTCTGAGTATTCTGTCACGTCGTGGAGCCACCTCAACTATTCTTCCACTTGATATGGTGGAAAATGGTTATTGTTAAGCTCTTCATTCTCCATTTCTTCACAAGCTATACCTTGAGGAGATGATGTTTGTCCTTTCCTGCGCAATCGAAGAGATTTTTCAGTTTCTGGGTCGTAATTCGCCAACTCTTTTGTAGAAGAGCGGGTCATAAACTACCTGAAATCCTTAAAGCAAAGATTTATTTTTTGAAAGAAAACAATCTTATTTCCTAAAATAGTAGTGGTGACACTAAAAAGAAAAAAATGTATATAAAAATTAAAATAGTAGTAGTAGTTAATATAACTAGTGATGCTAATTAAAAACAGAAAATAAAGTGTGTTTTTTTTAAATGAAAAGAGCTAGCTGATCCTAGAAATAATATTATGATACTATAAAGTAAAATAAAAATTAAAAAGATAAAGAAAGATACGAAAACAGTAAGTAGTAATATTGTCAATAAGAGAAAACTAGAAAGCCATTACTAGTAACAATAGTTACAGTAGTAACAAAAAAAGATAGATAACAATAATACTAATACTACTACTACTACTACTACTAATAATAATAATAATAAATATAATAATAATAGTAAGTTCTCAAATTAATAACAAAACAATTAATATGAAGTAGATGTTGCCAATCCCCGGCAACGGCGCCAAAAATTTGACGAGTGTCTGGCGTGTATAAAATTCTAACTCGTACTCTGTCAAATAATAGTATAGAAAGATGTCAAACTAATAAAGATTGGTTTATCTATTCTACAGACGTTTCTTGTTTTAATTACTATTTGAGAAAATCAGAAAGAGTTGAGCTGTGAATTAACTAACTAAAAATGCATGAATAGAGCAATATAAAATATATTTTTCACAAATATAATAAAAAGGTGTTGGGATCCTGACTTCAATTAATATTTTTATTATACAGTAGATATATTTATTCTTCAATTTATATTTCTCAGAAATGTATAAATGCCTCTCACGATTATATTTATATATTATTGCTATAGTTGAATAATTAATTGCACTTCTTTCGGTTATACGAATTAATCGTTAAAATGATAATATTAAAGAACCAGAAATATATACTTGAACTAAAACATTCTCTTTTTAGTAAGTCCCTTTCGGTTACCCTACTTGTTATAATTGATTACTATAATATTCGCCTCTTTCGTTTACAAATAGTGTAGAATCAATTTTAACATATAAGAGCTAGATGTCACTAAATAAAAGTTAACATCTATCAATACCAAAATTAACTATATTACTTCTTCCGCCTCTTTCGATTACAGAATTAGTAAGAAGTTAATATATAGTATGAAATTGATAGATGTTAACAAATTAAATAACACCTAACTATAAAGTAGATAAAATTTAAATGAAAAGCTTCAGCTCAAGTATGTGAAATTGAGGAATAATATATACTATTATATAGAAATATTAAGATCCGCCATTCTCCCAACACAAGAAAAGTTACTCCATAATGGAGTTAGTACTGACAACAGAAATATTCTTGTCTATTAAATAAGAAAATAGAAAGAAATATTCAAGAGAATAATTCCCCCCATTTAATTAAAAATAGGAACTAGAGTAATTTCCAACATTATAATTTATTTGGAACTACAAAATGATGTGAGTGTAATGGCTAAAAGAAGAAACAACTGAAGAAGAAAGAAAAGAAGAAGCCCGAAAGAAATGAATTCCAAACCGTAGCTCTAAGCTTTCTCTCCCTTCATTTCATGTCTTGGAGCAGCTAATCTGTAACGATCCGATTGGTCGTTTTGGGCATTTACGCTTCTTTCTATTATTTGAAGTCTTCAATAGCTTCATACTAGTTATTATGACTTACGTGAATTGTCGGTTTTGGTTTTCAGGTATTTCGGAGTTGATTTGGAAGAACGAAATTCAAGGTCTAAAGCTTAAGTTAAAAATATTGACCGGATGTTGACTTATATGTAAACGACCACGGAATCGGGTTTTGATGATTCCAATAGCTCCGTATGGTGATTTTGAACTTAGGAGCGTGTCCGAAAAAATTATTTGGAGGCCCGTAGCTAAATTAGGCTTGAAATGGCTAAAATAGAAATTTAAGTTTGGACGTTTGACCGGGGAGTTGACCTTTTGATATCAGGGTCGAAATCCGATTCTGGAAATTGGAATAGGTCTGTTATGTCATTTATGACTTGTGTGCAAAATATGAGGTCAATCGGACTAAATTTGATAGGTTTCAGCATCAAATGTACAAGTTGGAATTTCTTAGTTGCATTAGGCTTGAATTGGGGTGCAATTCGTGTTTTTAGCATTGTTTGATGTGATTTGAGACTTCGACTAAGTTCGTGTGATGTTTTAGGACTTATTGGTATATTTGGTTGGGGTCTCGGGGGCCTCGGGTGTGTTTCGGGCATGTTTCGGGTGTTATCGGATCATTTTGGGCTACCTTTGTTTCTGGTTTTCTGATGTCTGGTGTTGTTCTTCGCGTTCGCGAGGAGCCTCTCGTGTTCGCGAAGAAGGATTTTGCTGCTTGGACTTTGTTCTTCGCGTTCGCGAAGAGACTCTCGCATTCGCGAAGAAGGAATTCTTGTTGTCTGTCGTCTGACTTTGGAAGCTTATATCTCGCAATCTATAAGGAATTGGGAGATGATCAACAATGAAAGTTATAGCCCTTGAGGTCAAGTTTTCAGAAAGTCAAACCATTTGTTATTTGGAGTTTTGTACAAAATGTTATAACCATTATACTAGAGGCTATCTGAGAAGAGTTTAGAAATGGCTTTTGAGAATTTTGTTTATCGCGAATGCGACGCGAAGAAGGAAGTCAGGGCAGTGTTATAAGTCCTCTATTTTGGACCTTTGAGCCATTATTTCGTATTTTTAGTTGGGAACCTCGGGATTTAACGATTTTGGAGAGGAATCTCACCACAAAACTTGGGGCAAGCATTCTTGACTCACTTGTGATTATATTTCATGGATTAATCTTCATTTTCGGTGTTAGATTATTGATTTTTCAAGAAGAAATCGGAAGCACTTTCTATAATTTCACAAAATGAATTTTCGAGTTTTGAATATCGAATCGGAGCCGGATTTGAATGAAATTAGTTTGGATGAATTCGTAAATGAATGGGTTGTTGAATTTTGTGAGTTTCGTCAGATTCTGAGATATGGGCCCCACCGTCGACTTTTCGAGCGGAGTTGGAAATTTTCATAAATTGTTAATTTGTAAGCATTGGAGTAAATTGTGATTTATTTGCAAGTTATTTGAATAGATACAGATCGTTTGGCTTGAATTGAGGAGATAGGAAGGCGTATGGAGTTGATACGCACAGAATGGAATTTTCGGAGTGTTGTTTAGCTTGCTCGGCATCGGATTCGGCTTGTTTGAGGTAAGTAACATTTCTAAACTTGGTTCTGAGGGTATGAATCCCCGAATTTTGTGTTATATAAATTATTTGGAAGTGACACACATGCTAGGTGACGGGCGTGCACCATAGAAATTGTAACTTGAATAAATTCTTTGGAGTTGTAAAATTAAGGAATCATGTTATTATCCGCATATCATCCACGAGCTAGAGAAATTGAGCTGAGACTCGTATTAAAGATCATGTTTAGGCTACGTGCTGATAGTTTTGTCACCTATAGGGTCGTATTGCTGTTGAATTTAATTATTTTTAAAAATGTACATTTGATACTCAGTCATGCTCATCCATTGTGAAGATATTTATAGGATCGGGGCTGCCCGCCTGCAGCAGGCCATATTGGCTTTATATATATTATTACTATATAAATCAGGGCTGCTCGCCTGCAGCAGGACATATCGACTTTATTATTATATGGATCGGGGCTGCCCGCTTGCAGCAGGCCATATCGGCTTTATATCATGCTTGGGCTGAAGGAGCCCCTCCGGAGTTTGCACCCCCCACAATGAGCGTAGATGATTTATATTGAGGAATGGATCTTCCCCGGGCATGGATATTACTCGAAGCATTTATATTGTGAGATGGATTTTCCTTGGGCATGGATCTTGTCCGAAGCATTTATATTGAGGGATGGATCTTCCCTGGGCATGGATCTTGCCCAAATCATTTATATTGAGGGATGGATCTTCTCTGGGCATGGATTTTTCCCGAATCATTTATATTGAGGGATGGATCTTCCCTGGACATAGATCTTGTCCGAATCATTAATATTTGGGGATGGATCTTCCCCTAGGCTGGATTGTCCTTATACAGTACTGAGTGACTAACTATTAGTCGATGTGTGTGTATATATATATATATATATATATATATATATATATATATATATATATAGGATGAATCTTCCTTGGGCTAGATTGGCCATATACAGTACTGAGTGATTTAGTATTTTGAGATTTGAGTATACGAGGTTTCCACTAAAATGCATCACATATAGTATGTACATTGGCATATAGATATAGAGATGTCATATTCCTCATCTCATTTAGAATTGAGCTATTTTACTTGTACTGAGTTTAACTGTTGAACTTGAAAGCATGCCTACATTTCTGTACTTTTATTTTATTTTGGACTATACCTATTGAGCTCGTCACTACTTTCAGCCCAAAGGTTAGTCTTGTTACTTATTGAGTACATGGGGTCGGTTGTACTCATACTACACTTCTTCACCTTGCGTGCAGATTTCGGATGCTGATGTAGCTGCGTACAATGAGAGTTGGATCTAAATATGTACCTGCATCCCAATTATTGCTGCCTCTTGTTCATGGTAGCTTTAGAATTTTAATCTGTTCATGTATAATACAAACATATGACATATTTTTATTTCACACCAGCTTTGTAAATTCTGAATCTTAGAAGCTCATGATTTGTACTACCAATACTTGGAGAGTGTATTAGAGTCAGTTAAATATTAATTGAATCGAATTGTGTTATTTGGCTTACCTAGCGGGTGAGGTTAGGTGCTATCACGGCTAGTTGGATTTTGGGTCATGACAAGGTGGTATCAGAGCCCTAGGTTCATAGGTTCTACAAGTCATGAACAAGTGTCTAGTAGAGTCTTGCGGATCGGTATGATGACGTCCATACTTATCTTTGAGAGGCTACATGGCATTTAGGATAATTTCCCATATTTTTTTCCTTATCGTGCAGAATTGATTCAACTTGAAGCATAACTCTTTGAATTCCTTCCACGCATTCGTGTGAGCATGTGAGCGCGACTGTGCATCACCAGCCTGTGATTCTATGAACGAGGTTCGAGATGTGTATTCTATGTTTTGGTGATGGGCCAGTCTGGAGGACTTGAGGCTAGGTTTAGACAGCAGCTTAGGCTCGATAGTTTCAGTTGTGTGAACTTGTGAATTTGGACTCATATGTCCGGTAATGTCCCTGTAACGACCCGGCCGGTCGTTTTGAGTATTACAACCCCATTTCCCCATTTACTTGTCAAATTGTAACTTACAGTGGTTGTGTGAATTGCCTGGGTAATTGGTTCGGGTCCAGTGAGGTTTTGGAAGGAATTGGAACACTTAATTCCAAGGTTTAAAGCTTAAGTTAAAATAGTGAGCGCAGATGCAGACGGATGCGTGCAGAAGCGAAAACTGGGCAGGCGAGTGGAGTCCGTAAATGCGACATTTTTCTCGCACAAGCGGAGGCGCAGGTGTGCAAATCTTGTCCGCAGGTGCGGAAATCGTTGGGGCAAAGCCTTAAAATTTGAGGGTTCAACATTTTCACCCATTTTCGGATTTTGGAGCTCGGGTTGGGCGATTTTGAAGAGGAAATTTTCCACACAACTTGGGGTAAGTGTTCTTAACTCCCTTGTGATTATATTCCATGAATTAATCTTCATTGTTAGTGTAAGATTATTGAATCTTAAAAAGAAATAGAAAGAAATTTCTATAATGTCACAAAAATGAATGTTTCAAGTTTGAATACCGATTTGGAGTAAGATTTGAGTGAAATTAGTATGGTTGAACTTGTAATTGGATGGGTTATCGTATTTTGTGAGTTTCGTTGAATTTCGAGACGTGAACCCCACAGGTGATTTTTGGGGCGTAATTTCGGATTTTTGGAAATAGAATTAATTCCTATAATTTTTGTGAGATGAATCAAATTAATTGTGACTAGATTCGAGCCATTCGGGAGTTGTTACGAAGAGAATGGAATTTTTGGAGCATTGTTTAACTTGCTCGACATTGGATTCAGCTTGTTCGAGGTAAGTAACTCTTCTAATCTTGGATTTGAGGGTATGAACCCTGAATATATGTATTTCGTGAATTGTTGGGAGGTGACGCACATGCTAGGTGACGGGCGTGTGTGCGTGTACTATAGAAATTGTGACATAATTGTTTCTTTTAGAATTTTGTAGTTAAATGATCTTGGCATTTTTCATGCGGTTTTATGAGTTAAAGAAATTGAACTGAAAAGCATATTAAAAAAATTATCATGTTGAGGCTATGTGCCAGTATTATTGGGACCCAGAAAGGTCATATTGTTGTGAAATATTTATTTTAAAATGAAAATTCATACTCAGTCATATTCATTTTATTGCATATCATATCTCAGTCTCTGTTGTTATTTATTGATACATCATATCATCATTTTGGGCTATTCTCATGACATTGTGAGCCCATGAAAGAGAGATTGGAGAGATTGATGACTGAGGGAGGCCGAGGGCCTGATTGTGAGGATATTTTTGGGATCGGACTGCATGCCGCAGTATGCCACGATGGCTTTATATATATTATATTATTATTGCACATGAGTTGGCCGTGTAGCACACGAGTTGCTCGTGCGGATCCTTATATTATTATTGCACGTGAGTTGGCCGTGCAGCACGTGAGTTGGCCGTGCGGATCCAGATATTTATATTATGGCACATGAGTTGTCCGTGCTTATAGCTCTTGGGCTGTAGGAGCCCCTCATGAGTCTGTACATCCCCAGTGAGCGCAGTCGACTATAAACAGGGATCGGACTGCATGCCATAGCAGGTATTGTATAGCGCTGAGTGATTGAGTGTGCTGAGCACAATCAGAGAGAATGCGAGACAATGAGATTGAGTACTCTGAGAGTGTGGGTACATGAGTGCAATCTCTGAGTTACTTTGCATTGACATGCACACATGACATATGTGCATAGAGATGTATTTTTCTCATGCTGTACGGTATCACATTATTCATGATTTCTTTCACATATTGACAGATGGGCATAATGATGCATTTATTTACACTGGTTATCTGGGAAAGAAAATGAGATATTTTATTTATTATTGAAAGGAATTTTTGAAAAATTACTGTTTTCAAACTTATTCATATTTTTGGTAAGTTCGGTATACGATTCGGGTTTTCATTGATGTACTTGAAAGGCAGAACTGTTTTCAGAAGTCATGATTTAGCTGAGCATTTATTCTTGAGTTACTTCTGGTATTACATGTTTAATATTGTTATGAACTATTGTTGGTCATGGAAGTTGGACTCTGACCTTGGTAGAAGCTCGTCACTACTTTCAACCTAAGGTTAGGTTTGTTACTTACTTAGTACATGGGGTCGGTTGTACTGATACTATACTTCTGCACATTGCGTGCAGATGTTGGCTGCTGTTGTTGTTGTGCTCGATGGTTTCCGGATTTGAAGATGTACCTGCATTCCTGTTGTAGCTGCCTCTTGTTCAAGGTAGCCTTAGATTTATAAAAGCTATGTTTATGTATTATTCAAACAGACTATGTATTTATGTCATTTCCGCTTTGTATACTCTATTCGTAGAAGCTCATGATTTGTACTACCAGTTCTTGGGGATTGTATAAGATCAGGACCTTTATTCAATTAAATTGCTTTAATAATTATTATTAAAATTGGTTAGTTGGAAATTGGCTTACCTAACAGGATGGGTTAGGTGCCATCACGACTAGTTGGATTTTTGGGTCGTGACAAGGTGGTATTAGAGCTAACCAGAGCTCTAAGTTCATAGGTTCTACATGTCATGAGCAGGTGTCTAGTAGAGTCTTGCGGATCGGTATGATGGCGTCCATACTTAACTTCGAGAGGCTACAGGGCATTTAGGATATATACTTCCCATCTTTCTTTCCTTATCGTGCGAGATTTATTCAGCTTGAGACATAAACTTTTTGAATTCCTTCCATGTATTCGTATGCGCGCATGAGCGCTCTGTATCAACTGTGCATCACCAGCTTAAGATTCTATGAACGAGGTTCGAGGTGAGTATTATGTGTTTTGGTGGTAGTCCAGTTTGGAGGACTTGAGGCCATGGTTAGACCGTAGCTTGAGCTCGGTAGCTTCAGTTGTAACTTGTACAATTGGACTCATATGTACGGTGATGACCCTACAGTGGAATTTGTGGCTCGATGAGCGGTGAAATGGCGGTATGATGGGTATGATGTGACCGCGGGATGTGTTAAGATGATTTGAACAGAACGAGAAGTGTTTCCTTCATATGTAAAAGGAAGGCCATTGGATGCTTGATTTTTGATTTGATGTGACGTACAATCTCGAGTGTGAATGTTTTGAAAGATCTTTTATGTGTTTAAATTGTGGGACAAATTAAACTCTCAGGTCTAGTTAACGAGTTTGGATTCAGAAAGATTTAGTGATTGCGTAGAAATTGTGGTTGCGAAAAGATATAACAAGTTGCCAATTTGAGGCTAGGGAGGTGAGTTATCTCCTGGAGAGTAATCTACATAGGTGTGTTCCTTGTAATATGAGTGGAGGGTTTCTTTTATGCCTGTGGGGCGTATGTGTGGAGATTTGAATTTGAATCTGGCTGAGAAAGTTGACTTGAGTGTCAAGAAAATGATTGCGAGCTTAGCGAATTATTTGGGGTATTTTTATAGTTGGCGTTGCATGAGTTTGAGAAGAAATTTCGTTGAACTGACTGTGGCATTATGACAGTAATAGAGTATTGGTCTTGTGAGTTATGGAATATTTTAATCTATGCCTTTGAGTCAAGTGGGGGAGCCTGCTATTGATAATTCAATTTCATGGTTATATGTAATGGTTTAGTTTTGGGCTGAAGCATACTGGTGGGTTAGTTATGACTTGTAGAAGTTGAAATCGAGGATGACTCGAATAAGGAAATTCTTGGATACGGGTTATATTGCACTTATGAGTATATGAAAATCGTGGGATGAGTGAGTTGTTATTTGTGAATGATATAGTGCGCATGGAGTATGAATTTGATAGGTGGTATTAAAGTAGAGTTACTTCTTTGAGTGTTGTTGTGCTAATGGGGCATGTGTCTTTTGACCCATTTGGCCAGTGTAATGTGGATTTGAACAAAAGGGGTAACTCTTGAGAAAGTTCTAATGGATTCGAGATTAATATGTAACAATTGAGAATTTTTGGCGGATTTAATTATGGCTAAAATCTGAGATTTAAGTTAGATGGTGTCGAGACTTGTGGCATTTTTGTATATCATTATGGATTTTATATTTCGGTATCAGGAAGGTGAATGAAATGGCCTTAGACGCAAATAAGGTATTTTCAGAGTGGGTGTTTTGGTTGTGGTATTTATAGAGGTAATTATGATGTGGTGAGACTCTATATATGTTTTGGTGGCAATATTCTTGGGTTTGGTGACCTATGTGGTTTGGTCGAGTTAGAAGAATTTAGTTCTAATAGATTGGTTATGTGAAAATGGATTTCAAAGTGATTCTTGATGATTTTTACCATGGATTGAACCATATATTATCTACTAGTATGGGAAACATGTTGTGTATTGTGATTTTCTCCTGGAAGGAAGCAAGGGGAATGTTTCTAACTAACCAGGTATGTATTTTACTTGTGACTCAGAATGATTATGAGGTTCTCGTATTTTTCAAATGATGGCATGATAGATGCGGTGTGTTGTGTGGGATTAAGGTTGGAACCTGCAAGGTCATGGTTTGGCTTTGAAAGAGAGGTCATAAATTCTTAGAGCGCATGAACAGTTTTCGATGTTACATGAATGCTATAACTATTTGGTATTGCGTGAGTAGAGTGTACATTTTAGAAGGCGCACTATGTTTTGAATTATGGATATTTCATAGGTATTGTGGTACTCACATGGTTGATGGACTGCTGATATTCAAATTTTATCAAGTGGCACGGAATAACTTTTAAAGTATTTAATGTGGGATGATCGTGTATGAGAGAAGTGTTAGGCATTCGGCGGTAGAGATGGAATCAAATATGGTGATTTGTATGTTCTATGGATTTGGAGATTGGGAGTTCTCAGGAGAAGATTGTTTCATGGTTGTGGATTGTGAAGTTGTGGACGAAGCTAGCTAGATGATAGAATGTGTTGTGATTCAGTCATTATGGATTTTCGGAGGAATGTTTATCTATTTGTGGGTAACCCGAGTTGATTTGGGGGTCCATAGGTAGGCCCAATTAAGATGTGTATTCTACAACAAGCAGGAATGGTTGGCTCTATACTGCTATTGTTGAGGGATGTGTCATTCGGTTGATGTTGAACTTATTCGTGTTCTGAAATAATCTGTGAGTTACTCCTTTGTGCTATGAGGAGTTGTGATTCATTGGTTATGTGCACAGATGGTGCAGTTCTATTTAAGCTTTATAGCGAAATTTGAGAGTATTTGGGTATTGCATGATCAATTGCGTAATGGTTATGTTTTTTCAGGTTTTGTGTGGCACTTTTATCATTTGCCTCTCTGTGGTTATTGATTTTGAGCGGGGTGGCTCGAGGTATATATTATGGACTAACGTTTGGATGGGGTCACGCATTGCAGCGGAGTTATGTTAAGGTATGAACATTGTGTTAGAATCGGGTGATGGTTCTACAGTGTATGATGAATTTTCAGCGTTTCGTTGTGGCGGTACTTGTTAATCTGGCGGGGCAGCTCTCTTATTTGAGTCATTTTTCCATGTCTGGGTACATTTGAATTGTTGCGTATTGGTGCACGGATGGCACGAGTTGTGGCTCTGAGTTATATTGGTGAGGCATGTCTATGGAACAATTGTATTTAGTAATATAAGGTCATTGGACCTAGAATGGGTATTATTAGGTTTGATTTTGGTATATTCGGGAATATAATATTGAAAGTCAGCTAAGAAAGGGATTATGGTTCTCGTTGGGGAGAGAGGGCTCCGTGACTTGTTGATCTGGTAAGTGGTCATGAAATTTTGCGTGTTTCTTTTATTATCAACAGTGTACGAAGGTTTTGGTATGAGGTTTGGTTCGATATGGGTTTAATACTAGTATGCGGTTGGCTTTGGAGTAGTCACTGCAATCAGGAATGGTGCTACGAGCATGCGAGTTGTGTAATATGTTGGTTGATTATATCCGTGGTTATTGTTATAGCTCAATGCAACTTGTTCGGACTTTTACGGTGTGTAAATGTAAGATTTGTGTCTTGAAAGAAATTTTAAAGGTTGGAAATTAAACTCCAAGGTTTATGGGCTAAGGTTAAATTAATGATTTTCAGTTGCATTGTGTAGTCAAGCCTATGTGGGATAGGGTGACGTGGGTTCACCCCCGAATACGTGTGTGGTAAGATGGAACAGTGATTTGATTGCTTAGAAACAACTCTTGGCATGTTCGAGGACGAACGTATGTTTAAGTGGGGGAGAATGTAACGACCCGGCCAGTCATTTTGATTATTACAACCCCGTTTTCCCATTTACTTCTCAAATTGTACCTTACAGTTGTTGTGTGAATTGCCGTTGTAATTGGTTCGGGTCCTGTGAGGTTTTGGAATGAATTGGAACACTTAGTTCCAAGGTTTAAAGCTTAAGTTAAAATAGTGAGCGCAGATGCAGACGGATGCGCGCAGAAGCGAAAACTGGGTAGGCGAGTGGAGTCCGCAAATGCGACATTTTTCTCGCACAAGCGGAGGCACAGGTGCACAAATCTTGTCCGCAGGTGCGGAAATCGCTGGGGCAAAACCTTAAAATTCGAGGGTTCAACATTTTCACCCATTTTCGGATTTTGGAGCTCGGGTTGGGCGATTTTGGAGAGGAAATTTTCCACACAACTTGGGGTAAGTGTTCTTAACTCCCTTGTGATTATATTCCATGAATTAATCTTCATTGTTGGTGTAAGATTATTGAATCTTCAAAAGAAATAGAAGAAAATTTTTATAATGTCACAAAACGAATGTTTCAAGTTTAAATACCGATTTGGAGTCGGATTTGAGTGAAATTAGTATGGTTGAACTTGTAATTGGATGGGTTGTCGTATTTTGTGAGTTTCGTTGAATTTTGAGACATGGGCCCCACGGGTATTTTTGGGGTGTAATTTCGGATTTTTGGAAAATATTAGTATTTTGATATGGAATTAATTCCTATAATTTTTGTGAGCTGAATCAAATTAATTGTTACTAGATTCGAGCCATTTGGGAGTTGTTACGCACAGAATGGACTTTCTGGAGTATTGTTTAGCTTGCTCGACATTGGATTCGGCTTGTTCGAGGTAAGTAACTCTTCTAATCTTGGAGTTGAGGGTATGAACCCTGAATATATGTATTTCATGAATTGTTGGGAGGTGACACACATGCTAGGTGAAGGGTGTGTGGGTGTGCACTATAGAAATTGTGACATAATTGTTTCTTTGGAATTTTGTAGTTAAATGATCTTGGCATCTTCCATGCGGTTTTATGAGTTAAAGAAATTGAGCTGAAAAGCATATTAAAAAAATTATCATGTTGAGGCTATGTGCCAGTATTATTGGGACCCACAGAGGTCATATTGTTGTGAAATATTTATTTTAAAATGTAAATTCATACTCAGTCATATTTATTTCATTGCATATTATATCTCAGTCTCTGTTGTTATTTATTGATACATCATATCATCATTTTGGGCTATTCTCATGACATTGTGAGACCATGAAAGAGAGACTGGAGAGATTGATGACTGAGGGAGGCCGAGGGCCTGGTTGTGAGGATATTTTTGGGATCGGGATGCATGCCGCAGCAGGCCATGATGGCTTTATATATATTATATTATTATTGCACGTGAGTTGGCCGTGCAACACGTGAGTTGGTCGTGCGGATCCTTATATTATTATTGCACGTGAGTTGGCCGTGCGGATCCTTATATTATTATTGCATGTGAGTTGGCCGTGCAGCATGTGAGTTGGCCGTGCGGATCCAGATATTTATATTATGGCACGTGATTTGTCCGTGCAGCACGTGAATTGTCCGTGCTTATAGAGCTTGGGCTGTAGGAGCCCCTCATGAGTCTATACACCCCCAGTGAGCACAGACGACTATAAACAGGGATCGGGCTGCACGCCATAGCAGTTATTGTATAGCGCTGAGTGATTGAGTGTACTGAGCACAGTGAGAGAGAATGCGAGACAATGAGATTGAGTACTCTAAGAGTGTGAATACATGAGTGCAATATCTGAGTTACTTTGCATTGATATGCACACATGACATATATGCATAGAGATGTGTTTTCCTCATACTGTACGGTATCACATTATTCATGATTTCTTTCACATGTTGACAGATGGGCATAGTGATGCATTTGTTTACACTGGTTATCTGGGAAAGAAAATGAGATATTTTATTTATTATTGAAAGGACTTTTTGAAAAATTACTGTTTTCAAACTTATTCATATTTTTGGTAAGTTCGGTATATGATTCGGGTTTTCATTGATGTACTTGAAAGGCAGAACTATTTTCAGAAGTCATGATTTAGCTGAGCATTTATTCTTGAGTTACTTCTGGTATTACTTGTTTAATATTGTTATGAACTATTGTTGGTCATGGAACTTGGACTCTGACCTTGGTAGAAGCTCGTCACTACTTTCAACCTAAGGCTAGGTTTGTTACTTACTCAGTACATGGGGTCGGTTGTACTGATACTACACTTCTGCACATTGCGTGCAGATGTTGGCTGTTGTTGTTGTTGTGCTCGATGGTTTCGGGATTTGAAGATGTACCTGCGTTCCTGTTGTAGCTGCCTCTTGTTCAGGGTAGCCTTAGATTTATAAAAGCTCTGTTTATGTATTATTCAAACAAACTATGTATTTATGTCATTTCCGCTTTGTATACTCTATTCGTAGAAGCTCATGATTTGTACTACCAGTTCTTTGGGATTGTATAAGATCAGGATCTTTATTCAATTAAATTGCTTTAATAATTATTATTAAAATTGGTTAGTTGGAAATTGGCTTACCTAATGGGATGGGTTAGGTGCCATCACGACTAGTTGGATTTTTTGGTCGTGAGAGTCCCTATGAGTGGATTTTGTGGCTCGATGAGCGGTTGAGTGGCTCTATGAGAAGTATGATGTGACTGCGGGATGTGTTCAGGTGGTTTGAATGTGACGAGAAGTGTTACCTTGAGATGTAAAAAAAAATAATAATAATAAGGGGCCATTGGGTGCTTGATTTCCGTTTTGATGTATAGCCTCGAGTTATGAGTGTGTTGAAGAAACTTTCACGTTTTTAAATTGTGGGACAAATTAAATTCTCATGTCTTGTGGTGAGTTCAGACCCAGGAAGATTAAGTGATTGCGTAGTAATTGTGGCTGCGAAAGGTATAGCAAGATGCCAATTTGAGGCTATGCAGGTGGGTTGTCTCCTGCGAAGTAACCTACGTAGGTGTGTCCCTTATAATGTTGAGTGGGGACTCTCTTTTCTACCAGCAGGGTATACGTATTGAGATTTGAATTTGATTCTGGTTGAGAAAGTTGACTTGACTGTCAAGAGAAAGAATGCGAGATTAGCGGATGATTGAGGTATTTTATGGTTGGTGTTGCATAAGATTGAGAAGAATTTTCGTTGAACTGACTGT
This sequence comes from Nicotiana tabacum, assembly GCF_000715075.1. NCBI lineage: Eukaryota > Viridiplantae > Streptophyta > Magnoliopsida > Solanales > Solanaceae > Nicotiana > Nicotiana tabacum. Next base: position 3,942,217 of record NC_134081.1, on the reverse strand, counting down.
AGTATTATGGCAGTAATAGAGTATAAGTATTGTGAGTTATCGAGTGTTTTAATCTATGGCTTTGAGCCAAGTGGGGGAGCCTGCTATTGACAATTCAATTTCATGGTTATATATTAAATTGTAGTTTTGGTTTGAGACATACTTGTGGACCAGTTATGACTGCAGAGGTTGAGATCGGGGATGACTCGAGTTAGGAAATTCCTAGATACGGGTTACATTGCACTTAATGAAAACATGAAAATTATGGAATGATTAAGTTATTATTTTGAAGGATGCAGTGCGCACGAAGTATGAATTTGATTGGTCGTGTTAAGGTGTCACGACCCAAAATCCAACTAGTCGTGATGGCACCTAACCCAACCTGTTAGGTAAGCCAATTACCAACTATCCAATTTCAATAATAATTATTAAAGCAATTTACGTGAATAAAGCTCTTAATCTTGTACAATCCCCAAGAACTGGTAGTACAAATCATGAGCTTCTATGAATAGAGTATACAAAGTGGAAATAAAATAAATACATAGTATATTTGAATAGTACATAAACAGAGCTTTTATAAAATCTAAGGCTACCCTGAACAAGAGGCAGCTACAACAGGAACGCAGGTACATCTTCAAGTCCCGCAACCATCGAGCACAACAACAACAATAGCCAACATCTGCATGCAATGTGCAGAAGTGCAGTATCAGTACAACCGACCCCATATACTGAGTAAGTAACAAACCTAGCCTTAGGTTGAAGGCAGTGACAAGCTTCTACCAAGGTCGGGGTCCAAAATCACTAGTCCATAACAGTCCATAACAACATAAAGCAAATAATACCAGAAGAAACACAGAGATAAATGCTCAACCAAATCATGATTTAAAAAATAATAGTTCTTGCTTTCAAATACATCACTGAAAACCCAAATCGTTTGCCGAAGTTGCCAAAAATATGAATAATTTGAGAAAATTAATTTTTTTTCCAAAATCCTTTCAATAATAAATAAAATATCTAATTTTCTTTCCAAGATAACCAGTGTAAAACAAATGCATCACTATGCCCATCTGTCAACATGTGTGAGAAATCATGAATAATGTGATACCGTACAACATGAGAAAAATACATCTCTATGCATATATGTCATGTGTGCATGTCAATACAATGTATATCAGAGATTGCACTCATGCACTCACACTCTCTCAGAGTACTCAATCTCATTGTCTCACATTCTCTCTCACTGTACTCAGCACACTCAATCACTCAGCGCTATACAATACCTGCTGCGACGTGCAGCCCGATCCCTGTTTATAGTCGACTGCGCTGACTGGGGGTGTGTACAGACTCATGAGGGGCTCCTACAGCCTACGCGCTATAAGCACGGATAACTCACGTGCTGCACAGACAACTCACATGCCATAATATAAATATCTGAATCCGCACGACCAACTCACGTGCTGCACGGCCAACTCACGTGCAATAATAATATACAGATCCGCACGGCCAACTCACATGCAATAATAATATAAGGATCCGCACGGCCAACTCACGTGCTGCACGGCCAACTCACGTGCAATAATAATATAAGGATCCGCACGGCCAACTCACGTGTTGCACCGCCAACTCACGTGCAAATAAGAAGCCAATAAGGCGCATATAATAGTAATAATATATATAAAGCCAATATGTCATGCTGCGGCGTACAACCCGATCCCAAAAATATCCTTTCAATCAGGTCCTCGGCCTCCCTCAATCATCAATCTCTCCAGTCTCTCTCTCATGGGCTCACAATGTCATGAGAATAGAACAAAATGATGATATGATGTATCACTAAATAACAACAGAGACTGAGATATGATATGCAAAGAAATGGATATGACTCGGTATGAATTTTCAATTTTAAATAAATATTTCACATCAATATGATCTCTGTGGGTCCCAATAATACTGGCACATAGCCTCAACATGATTTTTAAAATGTTCTTCAGTTCAATTTCTTTAACACATAAAATTGCAAGAAAAATGCCAAGATCATTTAACTACAAAATTCCATAGAAATAATTATGTCACAATTTCTATAGTGCACGCCCACATGCCCGTCACCTAGCATGTGCGTCACCTCCCAACAATTCACGAAATACATATATTCAGGGTTCATACCCTTAACTCCAAGATTAGAAGAGTTACTTACCTCGAACAAGCCAAATCCAATATCGAGCAAGCTAAGCAATGCTCCAGAAATTCCATTCTGCGCATATCAACTTCCAAACGGCTCGAATCTAGTAACAATTAATTTGATTCAGCCTACAAAATTATAGGAATTAATTCCATATCAAAATACTAATATTTTCCAAAAATCCGAAATTGCGCCCCAAAAATCACCCGTGGGGCCCACATCTCGAAATCTGACGAAACTCACAAAATACGACGACCCATCCAATTACAAGTTCAACCATACTTATTTCACTCAAATCCGACTCCAAATCGGTATTCAAACTTGAAAACTTTGTTTTATGACATTATAGCCCCCCGCAAGTCTAAAAACATAAGACGAACTCTCTCGAGCGATCAAAACATCAAAATAACCTCTAGAATCACAAATCGGATGCCAAAACGCATGAAGATCAAAGGAAACTTCAAGAACTTCTAGAATCACAATCAAGCATCCGAACCATATTAAATCAACTCCAAATTGCCCCAAATTTTCCATACAAGTTCCATATGACGAAACAAACCTACTCGAAGCTTCAAATCACGCATAGAAACCTCAAAACGATGAATTACACCTCAAGTCAAAATCAATGAACTGTGAAACTATAACTTCTACAACCGATGCTGAAACCTATTAAACACATCCAATTGACCTTGAATTTTTCACATTAGTCACGCTTGGCATTACAGACCTACTCCAACTTCCAAAATCGAAATCCGACCCCGATATCAAAAATTCTACTCCCGGTCAAACTTTTCGAAAATTTAACTTTTGCCATTTCAAGGCTAATTCGACTACGGGCCTCCAAATTACAACCCGAATGCGCTTCGAAGTCCAAATTCACCCAACGGAACTAACAGAACTGGCAGAACCCCATTCCGAGGCTTCAACTACCGAACGAAGTGCAAATGCTCAAAACGACCAGTCGGGTCGTTACGATTAGGCTCTTACATTGAAGTTTTTATGTTAAGTCTGTATATTCTTTCCCATGACACTTTTAGGTTCTCATGTTTGAACTCTTGTTTAAGGCTCCTCGGGATAGTTCTGGACCAGGGTGATTTCTGAAACTTAGTTTGAAATAATCCTACTGCTCTTAAACTCTATTTCTGGTGTGATAAACATGAGCTTGCCTCATATGTGTCTTATATATTTTCCTAATTTGAGCATGATATTGCTTATAATAGTTTTCTAATTACAGTTTAAGACTAGTCTTGTTACTTGTGTGTCCAAACTTAGCATCCCTTAGCTTAATCATTAGCATCGTTTGGGCCTGGTATGTTGGGCATGCCTTTGTTCTTGAGGTTTTTGAAGTATACTGGCTGGGCTTGGAGTGTGGATCTGCTATTTACATGAAGTCTTGAGCCTATTCGAAGACCCAGATGTACTGTTGGGTTATCCACTATTGTATTTGGGCCTGTAATTATTTAATAGTGATCTGTAATAGCTTGTAAAATTGAATGAAGGGGAAATTAGTAAAAAGGGAGCTGGGGTATTCTAATACTTGTATGAAAAGGTAGAGAATATATCTATAGGGTCTATGTGCTCTACTTGTTATTTAGCATGTATTATTTCTATACACGGATAGACATCATGCCTATATGAGTCATGCACACACTTCACTTAACTTGTCAAACATGTTTGTTCTAATATTTGCTACACCTGTTCCCATGTCTGCTATTCAACACTCTTAGATACCATGCCTATAGGACTTCAAATAATCCGTTTATCAATTACTTCAATTATTTTGGTGTACTGCTTATCTAGATATCATGGCTATAGGGTTCTAAGTGACCATTCCCGTTGTTTTCTATTACATTGTCGCCTGTTAAGATGCATGCTTATAAAACCAGCATTAGTAATTCAGAACTATGATTGTTTTCAATAACTTTTTACGTAAAAACGATAAGATATCATGTCTATAGGACTTGCAATATTCAATTTGCCTATGCGTTAATCCAAAAATTACCACGTTGCCTATGTATTACTAGAAATCAGAATCATTTAGAGACCATGCCTATAGGATTTATAATGATTTAATTTGTCTGTACACTAGCCTAAAAAGGCAGCATTACTTGTTTGATACTGGAATCACATAGAGATCATGCATATTGGACCAAAGGACTCTAAGTCTTAAGTTCGAATTGTTCCATTGCTTAAATCTGAAAATAGGTCTGCATGCTTCTTTGTTTATGTGTGGAGGCTAATATGAGCCACTTTTTGCTATTATGTGCAGTCCTATTTGTTTTGTATGTGCGATTAGTTTTTATCATTTTGAGCAACCTAGTAAGTCTAGAACCACCCAAATAGAGGTCCAAAGCCTCCTGGACCATAGGCATGGGAAGGGTAGTGCACGTATAGACCGCGACTTAGAATTGAATTAGAACGCTTTAGGTAAACAACTTCAACATAGTAATCGGGTAGCAGGAGATGATAGTCTGTGCCCGCTGGATAATATGAGCAACCCCTATTCAAAAGGAGTTTGCGAAGTATTATTTATGTTACACGGGTTGATCCTTTAGGCTAAAAATCTTAGGACCCCCCCTCCCCTTCCTTTATATACTTGCTATTCACACTTAGTCATTTAATGTTGATCATTGTAGTCGTATCCTTGTAGTCTTTAAGATTTGTACCAATTCTCATTATGTTATAATGAAATTCTTTGACTTTTATATTCCTTATTTATCTGATCACTTAGCCTAATTATGTAATCCACATAGTTTTAAGTTCGATCGGGACCCATGGTTGTGGATCAATCATGGCTACGTCATCTAATCATGTTGAGATAATTGCTATTCATGAAGCAAATCGAGAATGTGTATGGTTGAGGTCTATAATATACCTTATTCGAGACAAATGTAGTTTGAAGTGTGACAAACTACCCACAATTTTGTATGAAGACAATGCAGCATGCATAGCCCAATTGAAGGGAGGATTCATAAAAAGGGATAGGACAAAGCAAATTTCACCGGAGTTATTTTTCACGTATGATCTTCAAAAGAATGGTGATATCAATGTGCAACAGATCCGTTAAAGCGATAATATGGCTGATTTGTTCACCAAATCTCTACCGACGTCAACCTTCAAGAAACTAGTGTACAAGATTGGGATGCGAAGGCTCAAGGATGTGAATTGATGCTCTCATCAAGGGGAGTTAATACGTGTTGTACTCTTTTTCTTTTACAAGGTTTTGTCCCACTAGATTTTCCTTGCAAGGTTTTTAACGAGGCAAACAAAAGGCGTATTTCTAAACATGTGTACTCTTTTTCCTTCACTAGAATTTTTTTCCCATAGGGTTTTTTCCTATGGGCCCAGTCACCTTCCATGTGGATCGTTTACTATTATATGATTTTAATAGATGCATCTATTTCATGGTCACATGTGCATTTGTTATCAACTTGCAGTTTGGCTTTTGCAAGATTGATTGCTCAAATTATTAGAGCACAGTTCCAGAATATAAATTATGATGATTTATCTTGATAATACTGGTTTAAATCCAAGTTGGTTTAGCAGAAATTGTATGCCTCCAATTATATCTAAACCATTGGTTATGAGAACAAAACTGCCAAAATAAAATTTGGTATGTGATGTATTATTTAATATACAATAGCACTTGTACGCATCTAGCCAAGTTATGATAAGTTCTCCCTATCACAATCGATTCAGGGTCAGGAACCAAATAATTTTCATCTAGAAATATGAATGTGCTATATGATCTAATTGTTCCACCACAATGCACAAAGATGGATCCCCAAATAAGGCTAGGGATATATGTTGGTGATCCCAAGAATATGGGAGAAAATGGGCAGCTGAAAAAGTAATGCATGTAATGAATTATTATGAGTACATCTAGATCCTCGTACGAGAAAATGTGAACTTGAAGTTCAAGTGATAATTCATTTGCAAAATATTTTCAGGCGTATTTGCTGACCCAAAACTAAATGTCATATTCAGCTGCTAATGCTCCAAATAAAATAAAGTTCATAATGAATAGAGTCTATGGCATGCATAAAGCATAATAGACTAATCGGATCCAAAGATAAAACTCCTTGAAGAAGGAGAGGAGCAAATGTTCAAGATGGTCATAATAAGGAGGCAAGTGCTCTAAAAGAGTACCACGACATAACACTTCATAAGACCTCATGGGAGAGGCTCATGTACCTGAAAATAATAAGATAAAAAAATCTCAATAAGTTATGTCTTTATTGGGTAATAGTAGAACCGATATAAAATGATCGTCGACGATATTGTTAATATAATGTAGCGCTCAATATTATTATATATATTGACAAGGATCTTGAGCTCAAATCTGTCATGAAATTTGGACAGTTTGGCCAAATAAAAAATACGCAATGAAAATTGATTTCACCTGAAAAATATGACGGATAGTCCCAACACCTGAAAGTATAAAGCCAGTAGAGGTATAAATGTGTTCTTGTGCGAAAAAAAGAGTCAAGTCGATAGATATAAAGACGACTTGTATCACAAGAAGATTTGTAAATATTCTGGCGTTGATTATATAGAGACATGTTCTCCTGTGGTGGATGTCTCCATTTCAAGTTTTAATCTGGAAATACAAGAAAAACGTGATATGCGTATAATGGAAATCATTGAAGGATTTAAATTGTTCTGAAGCATATTAAGGTTTCCAAGAAATTTATTAAATAAAGCTTCAAAAATCCTTATACGGATTGAAACAATCAGGGCGCATGTGGTATAATCGCCTGAGTGAGTACCTGTTGAAAGAAGTGTACAGGAATGATTCAATTTGTCCTTATGTCTTTATAAAAAGATATGGATCTAAATTTATTATAATCACCATATATGTTGATGATTTAAATATCATTGGAACTCCTAGGAAGCTTCCTAAAGCAGTAGAGCTTCCTAAAGCAGTAGACTATTTAAAGAAAGAATTTGAAATGAAAGATCTTGGAAAGACAAAATTTTGTCTTGGTCTACAAATTGAGTATATGAAAGATGGAATTTTTGTTCATCAATCAGCATACACTAAAAAGATTTTAAAGAGATTCTATATGGATAAAAGCACATCCATTCCGACCTCATGAAAATAATGAAGAGTTTCTTGGTCCCGAAGTACTATATCTTAGTGCAATTGGTGCACTAATATATCCTTCTAATATTACAAGGTTTGACATAACTTTTTCAGTTAATGTCTTAACAAGATATAGCTCTGCTCCTACAAGGAGACATTGGAATACAATCAAACATATATTGCGGTATCTAAAAGGGACTACCGATATGAAATTATTTTATGGCAATGATTGCAGTCCCGATCTTGTTGGTTATGCCGATACTGGGTATTTATCTGACCCACACAAGGCTCAATCTCAAACAGGCTATGTGTTTACATATGGAGGCACTGCCATATTTCTTTTGAAGATTCAATAATCTTACACCAACAATGAAGATTAATTCATGGAATATAATCACAAGGGAGTTAAGAACACTTACCCCAAGTTGTGTGGAAAATTTCCTCTCCAAAATCGCCTAATCCGAGCTCCAAAATCCAAAAATGGGTGAAAATGTTGAACCCTCGAATTTAAGGTTCTGCCCAGCGATTTTCGCATATGTGGACAAGATTTGCGCACCTGCGCATCTGCTTGTGCGAGCAAAACGTCGTATTTGTGGACTCCACTCGCCTACCCAGTTTCCGCTTCTGCGCGCATCCGTCTGCATCTGCGCTCACGCTGGTGCAGAATTTTCCCTCGCACCCGCGACCAATGCCTCACAGCCCTCTGCCCGCATCTGCGCTCCTTCTCGCGCAGGTGCGATTCTGCACCTGCGAAGCATCTTCCGCACCTGCGCACCTCGCTTCAGCGCACCCCTGCTCGCACTTGTGAGCTCACACCTGCGACTACTTTTCTGCAGGTGCGATTACACCAGAAGGCTTCAGTTCCAGCAGTCTTCCAAATTCAAAAATCAATCTGTTAACCATCCGAAACTCACTCTAGGCCCTCGGGTCCCCGTCCGAACATACTAACAAGTTCCATAACATAATACGGGCCTACTCGAGTCCTCAAATCATACCTAACAACATAAAAAATTCGAACTACACACGGATTCAAGTCTAATAAATTTCCAAATATCCAAATTCTACAAACGACGCTGAATTCTATCAAATCACGTCCGATTGACCTCAAATTTTGCACACAAGTCACATTTCACATTACAGACCTATTCAAATATTTGGAATCGGATTCCGACCCCGATATCAAAAAGTCAAACCCCCGGTCAAACTTCTCAAAAATTCAACTTTCGGCAATTCAAGCCAAATTCCACTACGGACCTCCACATAATTTTCCGGACACGCTTCTAAGTCCAAAATCACCATACGGAGCTATTGAAATCATCAAAATTCGAATCCGAGGTCGTTTACACATAAGAATGCATCATGTCACTATTTTAACTTAAGCTTTAAACCTAGGAACTAAGTGTTCCAATTCCTTCAAAAACCTCACTGGACCCGAACCAATTACCCCGGCAATTCACACAATAATTATAAAGTATAATTTGAGAAGTAAATGGGGAAACGGGGTTGTAATACTCAAAACGACTGGCCGGGTCTTTACATTCTCCCCCCACTTAAACATGCATTCGTCCTCGAACGTGCCAAGAGTTGTTTTCAAGCCATCAAATCACTATTCCATCTAACCACATACGTACACGGGGTGAACCCACGTCACCCTATCCCACATAGGCTTGACTACACAATGCAACTGAAAATTATTAATTTAACCTTAGCCCATAAACCTTAGAGTTTAATTTCCAACCTTTAAAATTTCTTTCAAGACACAAATCTTACATTTACACACCGTATAAGTCCGAACAAATTGTATCGAGCTATAACTATAACTACAGATATAATCAACCAACATATTACACAACTCGCATGCTCGTAGCACCATTCCTGATCGCAGTGACTACTCCAAAACCAACCGCATACTAGTATTAAACCCATATCGAACCAAACCTCATCCCAAAACCTTCTTAAATTGTTGATAATAAAAGAAACACGCGAAATTTCATGACCACTTACCAGATCAACAAGTCACAGAGCTCTCTCGCCCCAAACCAGAACCATAATCTTGTAAGTGGCGCCACAACGAAACGCTGAAAATTCATCATACACCGTAGAACTATCACCCAATTCTAACACGGGGTTCATGTTATATACTCCGAGCCACCCTGCTCCAAATCAATAACGACGGAGAGGCAAATGATAAAAATACCACACAAAACCCGAAAGGACATAACCATTACGCTATCGATCATGCAATACCCAAGTACTCATCATACTCAAATTTCGCTATAAAGCTCAAATAGAACTGCACCATCTGTGCACATAACCAATGAATCATAACTCCTCGTAGCATAAAGGAGTAACTCACGGATCATTTGAGAACACGAATAAGTTCAACATCAACCGGATGACATATCCCTCAATAATAGCAGTATGGAGCCAACCATTCCGGCTCGGTGTAGAATACACATCTTAATTGGGCTTTCCTATGGACCCCCAAATCAACTCGAGTTACCCACAAATAGATAAAAATTCCCTCCAAAAATCCATAATGATTGAATCATAATACATACTATCATCTGGCTAGCTTCGGCCACGACCTCACAGTCCACCACCATGAAGCAATCTGCTCCTGACAACTCCTAATATCCAAATCCATAGAACACACGCACCACCATTTCTAGTCCCATATCCACCGCCCGAAAGTCTAACACACCTCTCATACACAATCATCCCACGAGGAATATTTCTAAAATTCATCTGTGCCACAAGGCAAAATTTTGGACATCAACAGTCGATCAACCAGGAAAATGTCATAATACCTATGAAATATCCATAATTCAAGACATAGTGCGCCTTCTGAAATGTACACTCTACTCACGCAATACCAAATAGTTATAGCATTCATCTAAACATCGAAAATTGTTCATGTCGTCTAAGAATTTATGACCTCCCCTTTAAAGCCAAACCATGACCTTGTACACGCTAACCTTAATCCCACACAACACACCGCATCTAGCTTGCCCTTATGTGAAAAGCATAAGAATCTTATTATCAACTTTTAGTCACCAATAATTTACATACCCACGTTTCTCTTGCTTCTTTCGGGGAGAAAATCACAATACACAACATGTTTCCCCATATCGGTTGAAAAGAATCCGGCTCAAGCCATCCAGAGTACTTTGGAATCTATTTGCACATAATCAAGCCCTTAGAACTAAATTCCTCTAACTCGACCAAACCACGTAGGTCACCAAACCCAAGAATATTGCCACCAAAACATCTGTAGAGTCTCACCATATCATAATTACTCCTATAAATACCACAACCGAAACACCCACTCTTAAAATACCTTATTTGAATTTGAAATCGTTCTTCTTACCTTCCTTATACTAAAATGTAGAATCCCTTAGTCATACAGAACTTTCGTAAGTCCAGGCACCATCAAATACAAATCTCAGGTTTTATCCATACACAAGTCCGGAGAGATTCTCAATTGCTATATAGAATTCTCAAACCCACTAAAATTCTCTCGGAAGTCACCCACTTTGCTCAAATCTAAATTGCACCGCCCAAATGGGCCAAAAGACACGTGCCCCATTAGCACAACAACACTCAAAGAAGTAACTCTATTCTAATACCCCCAATCAAATTCATACTCTGTGCGTACTATATATTTTGAAAATAACAACTCACTCATCCTGCGAATTTCATTTACTCATACGTGCAATATAATCCTTAACCAGGAATTTCCTTATTCGAGTCATCCTCGATCTCAACTTCTGCAAGTCATAGCTAAACCACAAGTATGCCTCAAACCAAAATTAAAATTTAACACCTAACCATGAAATCAAATTGTCAATAGCAGACTCCCCCCACTTGGCTCAAAGCCATAGATTAAAACATTCCATAACTCACAATACCAATACTCTCTTACTGCCATAATGCCACAGTCAGTCTAATGAAACTTCTTCCCAAGTTCATACAACACCAACCATAAAAATACCTCAATCATCCGCTAAGCTCGTATTCATCCTCTTAACACACAAGTCAACTTTCTCAACCAAATTCGAATTCAAATCTCCACACATACGCCCTACTGGCAGAAAAGAAACCCTCCACTCATATTACAAGAAACACACCTACGTAGATTACTCTCCAGGAGATAACCCACTTCCCTAGCCTCAAATTGGCATCTTGTTATATCTTTTCGCAGCCACAATTTCTACGCAATCACTAAATCTTTCTGAATCTAAACTCGTTAACCAGACCTGAGAGTTTAATTTGTCCCATAATTTAAACACGTGAAAGATCTTTCAAAACATTCACACTCGAGACTGTATGTCACATCAATCAAAAATTGAGCATCCAATGGCCTTCCTTTTACATATGAAGGAAACACTTCTCGTTATGTTCAAATCATCTTAACACATCCCGTGGTCACATCATACCCATCATACCACCATTTCACCGCTCATCAAGCCATAAATTTCACTGTAGGGTCATCACCGGACATATAAGTCCAATTGTACGAGTTACAACTGAAGCTACCGAGCTTAAGCTGTGGTCTAACCATGGCCTCATGTACTCCAGATTGGCCCACCACCAAAACACAAAATACTCACCTCGAACCTCGTTCATAGAATCACAAGCCGGCGATGCACAACTCATACCGAGCGCTCATGTGCGCATATGAATACGTGGAAGGAATTCAAAGATTTTATGTCTCAAGCTGAATTAATCTCGCACGATAAGGAAAGAAAGATGGGAAGTATATATCCTAAATACCCTGTAGCCTCATGGACGTCATCATATTGATCCGCAAGACTCTACTAGACACTTGCTCATAACTTGTAGAACCTATGAACCTAGAGCTCTGATACCACCTTGTCACGACCCAAAAATCCAACTAGTCGTGATGGCACCTAACCCATCCCGTTAGGTAAGCCAATTTTCAACTAACCAATTTCAATAATAATTATTAAAGCAATTTAAGTGAATAAAGGTCTTAATCTTGTACAATCCCCAAGAACTAGTTGTACAAATCATGAGCTTCTAAGAATAGAGTATACAAAGCGGAAATGAAATAAATACATAGTCTATTTGAATAGTACATAAACAGAGCTTTTATAAAATCTAAGGCTACCCTGAACAAGAGGCAGCTACAACAGGAACGCAGGTACATCTTCAAGTCCTGAAACCATCGAACATAACAATAACAACAGCCAACATCTGCACGCAATGTGCAGAAGTGCAGTATCAGTACAACTGACCCCATGTACTGAGTAAGTAACAAACCTAGCCTTAGGTTGAAGGCAGTGACAAGCTTCTACCAAGGTCGGGGTCCAAAATCACTAGTCCACAACAGTTCATAACAACATAAAGCAAATAATACCAGAAGAAACACAGAGATAAATGCTCAACCAAATCATGATTTAAAAAATAATAGATCTTCCTTTCAAATACATAAGTGAAAACCCAAATCGTTTGCCGAAGTTGGCAAAAATATGAATCATTTGAGAACATTAATTTTTTCCCCAAAATCCTTTTAATAATAAATAAAATATCTCATTTTCTTTCCAAGATAACCAGTGTAAAACAAATGCATCACTATGCCCATCTGTTAACATGTGTGAGAAATCATGAATAATGTGATACCGTACAATATGAGAAAAACACATCTCTATGCATATATGTCATATGTGCATGTCAATGCAATGTATCTCAGAGATTGCACTCATGTACTCACACTGTCTCAGAGTAATCAATCTCATTGTCTCGCATTCTCTCTCACTGTGCTCAACACACTCAATCACTCAACGCTATACAATACCTGCTGCGGCGTGCAACCCGATCCCTGTTTATAGTCGACTGCGCTCACTGGGGGTGTGTACAGACTCATGAGGGGCTCCTACAGCCCAAGCGCTATAAGCACGGACAACTCACGTGCCATAATATAAATATCTGGATCCGCACGGCCAACTCACGTGCTGCACGGCCAACTCATGTGCACGGCCAACTCAAGTGCTGCACGGCCAACTCACGTGCAATAATAATATAAGGATCTGCACGGGCAACTCAAGTGCTTCACGGCCAACTCACGTACAATAAGAATATAAGGATCTGCACGGCCAACTCACGTGCTGCACGGCCAACTCACGTGCTGCACGGCCAACTCATGTGCAATATGAAGCCAATAAGGCCTGCTGCAGGCGGGCAGCCCCGATCCATTTAATAGTAATAATATATATAAAGCCAACATGGCATGCTGTGGCGTGCAACCCGATCCCAAAAATATCCTCACAATTAGGCCCTCGGCTTCTCTCAATCATCAATCTCTCCAGTCTCTCTCTCATGTGCTCACAATGTCATGAGAATAGCCCAAAATGATGATATGATATATCAATAAATAACAACAGAGACTGAGATATAATATGCAATAAAATGAATATGACTGAGTATGAATTTTCATTTTAAAATAAATATTTCACAACAATATGACCTCTGTGGGTCCCAATAATACTGGCACATAGCCTCAACATGATAATTTTTTTAATATGCTTTTCAGCTCAATTTCTTTAACTCATAAAACCGCATGGAAAATGCCAAGATCATTTAACTATAAAATTCCAAAGAAATAATTATGTCACAATTTCTAGAGTGCACGCCCACACGCCCGTCACCTAGCATGTGTGTCACTTCCCAACAATTCATGAAATACATATATTCAGGGTTCATACCCTCAACTCCAAGATTAGAAGAGTTACTTACCTCGAACAAGTCGAATCCAATGTCGAGCAAGCTAAGCAATGCTCCAGAAATTCCATTCTGCGCATATCAACTTACAAACGACTCGAATCTAGTAACAATTAATTTGATTCAGCCCACAAAGTTATAGGAATTAATTCCATATCAAAATACTAATATTTTCCAAAAATCCAAAATTGCGCCCCAAAAATCACCCATGGGGCCCATATCTCAAAATCTGACAAAACTCACAAAATACGACAACCCATCCAATTATAAGCTCAACCATACTAATTTCACTCAAATCCGACTCCAAATCAGTATTCAAACTTGAAAATTTCGTTTTGTGACATTATAGAAATTTCCTTCTATTTCTTTTGAAGATTCAATAATTTTACACCAACAATGAAAATTAATTCATGGAATATAATCAGAAGGGAGTTAAGAATACTTACCCCAAGTTGTGTGGAAAATTTCATCTACAAAATCGCCCAACCGGAGCTCCAAAATCCGAAAATGGGTGAAAATATTGAACCCTCGAATATAAGGTTCTGCCCCAGCGATTTCCGCATTTGTGGACAAGATTTGCGCACCTGTGCATCCGCTTGTGCAAGCAAAACATCGCATTTGCAGACTCCGATCGCCTGCCCAGTTTCCGCTTCTGCGCGCATCCGTCCGCATCTGCGCTCACACAGGTGCGGAATGTTCCCTCACACCTGCGACTAATGCCTCACAGCCTTCTGCCCGCATCTGCGCTCCTTCTAGCGCAGGTGCGATTCTGCACATGTGAAGCATCTTCCGCACCTGCACACCTTGCTTCAGCACACCCCTGCTCGCACTTGCGAGCTCGCACCTGCGACTACTTTTCTGCAGGTGCGATTACACCAGAAGGCTTCAGTTCCAGCAGTCTTCCAAATTCAAAAATCAATCCGTTAACCATCCGAAACTCACCCGAGGCCCTCGGGTCCCCGTCCGAACATACCAACAAGTTCCATAACATACCACGGACCTACTCGAGTCCTCAAATCATACCTAACAACCTCAAAAATATGAACTACACACGGATTCAAGCCTAATAAATTTCCAAATTTCTAAATTCTACAAAAGACGCTAAAACCTATTAAATCACGTCCGATTAAGCTCAAATTTTGCACATAAGTCACATTTCACAATATAGATCTATTTAAATTTCAGGAATCGGATTCCGGCCCCGATATCAAAAAGTTAAACCCCCGGTCAAACTTCCCAAAAATTCAACTTTCGGCAATTCAAGCCAAATTCACTACGGACCTCCAAATAATTTTTCAGACACGTTCCTAAGTCCAAAATCACCATACGGAGCTATTGAAATCATCAAAATTTGAATCCGAGGTTGTTTACACATAAGTCTGCATCCGATCACTATTTTAACTTAAGCTTTAAACCTTGGAACTAAGTGTTACAGTTTCTTCCAAAACCTCACTAGACCCGAACCAATTACCCTGGCAATTCACACAACAACTGTAAAGTACAATTTGAGAAGTAAATGGGAAAATGAGGTTATAATACTCAAAATGACCGGCCGGGTCGTTACATAAGGCAAGGTTACTTCTTTGAGGGTTGATTGTGCTAAAGGAGCACATGTCTTTCGGCTCGTTTGAGTGGAGCAAATGTAGATTTGAGCAGAGTGGATGACCTTCAAAAGGGTTCTAACTGATTCAAAATTTATATATAGCAATTGAGAATTTTTTCGGACTTGTGCACAGATAGAATCTGAGATTTACATTTGATGGTGCCGGGACTTGCGGTAATTCTGTATGACTATGGATTCTATGTTCCAGTATAATAAAGGAAAAAATGAACAATTTTAAATCCACATAAGATATTTTCAGAGTGGGTGTTTCAGTTGTGGTATTATGGCGGTTAATTATGATGTGATGAGACTTTACAGATGTTTTTGTGGAAATATTCTTGGGTTTGGTGACCTGCGTGGCTTGGTCGAGTTAGAGGAATTCAGTTCTGATAGCTTGGTTATGTGCAAATTGATTGTAAAGTATTCTTGATGGTTTCTACCATGGTTTGAGCTGGATATTTTCTACCGGTGTGGGAAACATGTTGTGTATTGTGATTTCCTCCTGTAAAGAAGCAAGAGAAAGGTTTCTAACTAACCGGGTATGTAATTTGCTGGCGACTCAGAGTTTATAATGAGATTCTCATACTTTTCACATAATAGATGTAGTGTGTTGTGTGGGATTTAAATTTACATGTACAAGGTGGCAGTTCATTATTGAAAGGAAGATCACGAATTTTGGACAGAATGGTCAATTTTAGATATTTAGATGAAGGTTATAACTGCTCGGTAATCCCTGAGAAGGGTGCGCATTTCAAAAGGCGCATTGAGTTTTGACTTACGGATGTTCATTGGTATTGCGGTACTCAACTGATTGATAGACTACTGTTATTCGAATTTTTGCTATGTGGCACAGAAGAATTATAGAAGTATTCCTCGCAAGGTGATCCTGCGTGAAAGTTGTGTTAGTTATTCGAGTGCTGAAGTTGGGATCGGTTATGGTGATTTATATATTCTATGAATGTGGAGACTAGGAGTTCTCAAAAGCATATTGTTTCAGGGTTGCGGCTTGTTTGAGGCGATTATTTTATTTAAACTCAGTGGAGGCACTAGTTGCGTAAATTATTTGTGATAGTTGCGCGCTACGAGTGCGTATATATGTGAGGTTTTGAGCCCATGTGTGGGTATCGGGGCAAGTATTCCTACTCCAAAGAATGCTTAGGCTATGATATGCCTAGAGTTGACTGTTAAGCATAAAGTTATAACGTTTCTCGTATTCGTACCTTTGTTGAGAACTATTGTGATGACCCAAAGGGTCATCTTGTGAATTAAGACTCTATTCCGGGCCCGTTAGCCTTAAAAACCTTATTTTTACTCACCTTGATTTACGTGCATAGTCCGAGCGTAAATTCGGAAAGCCTTTATGTGGAAATTTATGAAGTAATAATTTTTGGGATTTAAAATTTATTTTTAGTTGATTTTAGTCAATGTTTTGAGTAAACAGACTCGGATCCGTGTTCCGACATTCCCGGAAGGTCCGTAGTAAAATATGGGACTTGGGCGTATGCCCGAAATCGAATTCCAAGGTCCCTAGCTCGTGAAATAAATTTTTGATGAAAATTGTAAGACTGAAATTCTATGGATTTAAAGAAATTGATTAATATTTGATCTCATTGGTATCGGGCCCGTATTTTGGTTCCGGAGCCCGGTACAGGTTTAATATAATATATAAGTCATGTCTGTGAAATTTGGTAGAAATCAGAGTTGATTTGACGTGATTCGGACGTCCGGTTGAGAAGATAGTAGTTTTGAAATGTTCTTGAGGAATTCATGAGTTTTGGTGCTAAATCCATAGTTTTAGGTGTTATTTTTGTGATTTGATCGTACGAGTAAGTTCGTATGATGTTTTTAGACTTTCGTGCATGTTTGGTTTGGAGCCTCGAGGGCTCGTGTGAGTTTCGGATAGGCAACGGGATGTTTTGAACATAGAAATCATAGCTGGTGTGCTTCAGGTCTGCAGACTTCGCAATTACGAGGTCTGGCTCGCAAATGCGAGCATCGCAATTGCGAGGTCTGGCTCGCAAATGCGAGCATCGCATTTACGAAGAAGCTTCGCATTTGCGAGCAATGGGGTTGGAAGGGGACCTTCGCATTTGCGATGGTTCAATGTTCGTAATTGCAAACAAATGGTTCGCATTTGCGAAGGCAGTAGAGATGCGAGGAGTTCGCATTTGCGATACTTTTCTCGCATTTGCGAAGCCTAGGTCGCAAATGCGACATCTGCAGCTGATCAAAATGACTTTTGGATGGGATTTTTGATTCATTTCCCAAATCTTCAAAACCTAAAAAAAAAAAGGCGATTTTCCAAAGACCATTCCTTCCCCAAATCATAGGTAAGTGATTCTAAACTGGTTTCTTTCAATCTTTCACTACATTTTACAAGATTTCAACCTAAAATCTAAGATTTTCATGGTAGAATTAGGGGTTTTGGGTAGAAACTAGGGATTTTCGAAATTTGGGGATTTAAACCTCAATTTGAGGTCGGATCCCAAAACTAATTATATATCCGGACTCGTCTCGGAATGGGTGTTCATATTTCGTAAGTTTTTCCGAGATTTGAGACGTGGGTCCCACTGTCGAATATTTTAATGAATTTCAAATTTTATCCGGAAAATTAATAAATTCATATGGAATTAATTCCTATGATTCGTATTGAGTATATTGAATTGTTTGTGAATAAATTTGAAGCTTTCGGAGACAAATTTAAAAGGAAAAGTTGTGGTCGAGTAATTGATTGGAATTTCCAAAGCGAGGTAAGTGTCGTGGTTAACTTTGACTTGAGAGGATAGAACCCTCAAATTATTTGTTATGTGAATTGCATGTGAACGACGTATAGGTGAGGTGACAAGTGTCTATACGTCGTCAAATTAATTATTTGCCTGCTTACTTGAAAAATCATAAATTATTTTAAATCATGAATTAATTATTATAATAATTGTTTCTCTCCTATTCTTTGTCAAATATTAATTCTTGAATTCCTGCATTAATTGTTACATGCTATTTGAATTATGTGTTTTAATTGTTATTTGACATTTAGTATATTAAATATTAAACTGCCTATTTTCTCCCTGATTTCCATAATAATTTGCTATTTGTCATTGTTTGGTTCATAAATAAATGATAGTTATTGTGTGCCTTGATGTTTAATAATTTCTCATTGGATGTGGTATTTATTGGAGTAAGTTTTATTACATTTATGAGTTGTTTAAAAATTATATTGGGGGAACGGGTTGCACGCCACAACGGAAATCAAGATTGGATTGCACGCCGCAATAGACTTATTAAAAGTCAATAACAGGGGATCGGATTGCACGTCGCAACAGACTTATTTAAAAGTCTATATATATATACTTGATTGAAATAAATATATGACAGACTTGATTAAAAATGAATATATTGGAAGAGCGTGTTGCACGCCACAATAGAACTGAATGTGAATATATTGTGAGAGCGGGTTGCATGCTGCAACAGAATTGAATGTGAATATATTGTGAGAGCGGGTTGCACGCTGCAACAGAATTGATGGAAATGATAATTGGTTATGACTGCTGAGTAGGTTTCAATTATTATAAACAAGTTACCTGATTTATTTCTATTATTGTTGTTGTTACTAATATTGCATACAGGTAATGTAAGTGACCCGCCTTAGCCTCGACACTACTTCATCGAGGTTAGGCTCAGCACTTATCAGTATATGGGGTCGGTTGTACTGATACTACACTCTGTACCTTTTGTGCAGATTTCGGAGTTGGTCCCAGCGGCGTGCCATAGACTTTCTCGGATTTTAGCTACTCGGAGAAGACTTGAGGTATAATTGCATAGCGTTCGCAGTTCTGAAGTCCCCATCTACTTTACTTTAGCTGTGTGTTTGTTTCCAAACAGCTTTATTTTATTCATACCTTTACTTGTATTTATCCTAGAAGCTCGTGCACTTGTCACACCAATTCTGGGATGGTATTTAGACACCATTGTTGTCACGACCCGAAATTCCCACCTCCGGACCGTGATGGCGCCTAACATTTCACTTGCTAGGCAAGCCAACGTTAGAATAACATTATCCATTTTTAAAATAATTTTTAAATTTATTAATAACAAGGAAGCAAATACGGAAGAAATTTTGAAATAATCCATAATAATAACGGTATCTAAATACCATCCCAGAATTAGTGTCACAAGTACACGAGCTTCTAGAATAAATATAAATAAAGGTCTGAATAAAATAAAGTTATCTGGAAATAAACACACAGCTAAAGTACAATAGACGGGGACTTCAGAACTACGGACGCCATGCAGTTATACCTCAAGTCTCCTCTGATAGCTGAAATTCGAGCAAGTCTATGGTACGCCGCTGGGAGCAACTCCAAAATCTGCACAAGAGGTGCAGAGTGTAGTATCAGTACAACCGATCCCATGTACTGGTAAGTGCTGAGCCTAACCTCGACGAAGTAGTGACGAGGCTAAGGCGGTTCACTTACATTAACCTGTACGCAATATTAGTAACAACAACAATGATAGAAATAAATCAGGTAATTCATTTATAATAATTGAAGGCAACTCAGCAATCATAACCAATTATTATTCCATTAATTCTGTTGCAGCGTGTAACCCGCTCTCACAATATATTCACATTCAATTATGTTGCAGCGTGCAACCCGCTCTCACAATCACATTCAGTTCGGTTGCTGCATGCAACTCGATCCTCCAACATTAACTTTTTAACAAGTCTGTTGCGGCGTGCAACCCGATCCTCCAATATTGACTTTTAATAAGTCTGTTGCGGCGTGCAACCCGATCCTCCAATATTGACTTTAAATAAGTCTGTTGCGGCGTACAACCCGCTCCTCCAACATTTTCATTTACCAATTCTTATAGAAAATGTTTTCCCAATAAATGTAACAATTAATATAAAATTACAAGACAACAAGCATACAATAATTACGGTTTAATTATGAAGCAAACAATAACAAATCGCAAATTATTATGGAAATCATTGAGCAAATAGGCAGTTTAATATTTATTATGCTAAATGTCAAATAACAATTAAGGCACATAATTCAAATAGCATGTAACAATTAATGCAGGAATTCAAGAATTTATATTTGCAAAGAATAAGAGAGAAATAATTATTATAATAATTAATTTATGATTAAAAATAATTTATAATTTTTCAAGTAAGCAGGCAAACAATTAATTTGACGACGTATAGACACTCGTCACCTCGCCTATACGTCGTTTACATGCAATTCACATAACAAACAATTTAAGGGTTCTATTCCCTCAAGTCAAGGTTAACCCCGACACTTACCTCGCTTTACAATTTTCAATCAATTATTCAACCACAGCTTTTCCTTTTAAATTTGCCTCTGAAAGTATCAAATCTATTCACAAACAATTCAATATATTCAATACTAATCATAGGAATTAATTCCATATGAATTTACAAATTTTTCGGATAAAAATCTGAAATTCATTAAAATATTCGGCAATGGGAACCATCTCTCAAATCCTGGAAAAACTCATGAAATCCGAACACCCGTTCCGATACGAGTTCAACCATACCAAATTTGTCCAATTCCGATATCAAATGGACCTTCAAATCTTAATTTTTTATTTTTGGAAGATTTTACAAAAAATTAATTTTTCTTCCATAAATTCACGGATTCATGATATAAATGAGTATGAAATCATGAAATATAATCAATATAGGATAAGGAACACTTACCCCAATGTTTTCTCGTGAAAATCGCCCAAAAATGGCCTTACCCGAGCTCAAAAATGAGAAAGAATTAAAAATGGGTCGAAACTCCATTTCCAGAACTTAAGTTCTGTTTCTGGGATTTTTAATCTTCGCGAACGTGGTCAATGCCTCGCGTTCGCGAAGCACAATTATGTGCTGTCAAATTTTACTCTTCGCGAACGTGAGGGCTACCTAGAGAACCCGATGCTTGCCTGGCTTGGTCTTCGCGAACGCGAAGGCTAATTTTCCTGGCCAGTCTCTTTCCCTTCGCGAACGCGAGGCTTCTATCGTGAAGGTGAAGCTTTGAACCTCATGCCTTCGCAAATGCGGTCACTATGGCGCGAACGCGAAGCACAAAATGTGCCAGCCTAATTTGCTCTTCGCGTTCGCGAGAGAACCTTCGCGAACGCGAAGAAGAACACACTAGAAGCCTGAAGTCTGCAGAAAACCAGATTTCCTAAGTCCGAAATCATCCCGTAGCCTATCCGAAACTCACCTTAGCCCTCGGGGCTCCAAACCAAACATGCCCAAGAGTTCTAAAACATCATACGAACTTGCTCGCGCGATCAAATCCCCAAAATAACACCTAGAACTACGAATCGGACACCAAATCAAAGGAAGTTTTCAAGAAAACTTTAAAACTTATATTTTTACAACCGGACATCCGAATCACGTCAAATCAACTCCGATTTTCACCAAATTCGGCAGACAAGTCATAAATGTTATAGTGGACCTATACCGGGCTCCGAAACCAAAATACGGATCGGAGGTCAATAAATCCAACATCAGTAATTTCTTAGAAATCATTAAGCTTTCAAGCTTTTAATTTTTCATCAAAATTCTATAACTCGGGCTAGGGACCTCGGAATTCGATTCCGGGCATACGCCCAAGTCCCAAATCACGATACGGACCTACTAAAATTTTTAAAATACTGATCCGGGTCCATTTTCTCAAAATATTGACCAAAGTCAACTTAGTTGAGTTTTAAAGCTCTATTTCCCATTTTAATCCATTTTTCACATAAAAACTTTCCAGAAAAATGTACGTACTGCTCATGCAAGTCGAGGAATGATAAATGGTGCTTTTCGAGGTCTTAGAACACAGAATTACTTATTGAATTTAAAGATGATATTTTGGGTCATCACATTCTCCACCTCTAAAACAAACGTTCTTCCTCGAATGGAGTTAGAAAAGAGTATCTGAGCTGGAGAAAAGGTGTTGATATTTACTCCGCATGTCCGACTCGGACTCCCAGGTAGATGCCTCTACCGACTGACCTCTCCATTGCACCCGAACTGAAGGATAACTCTTAGACCTCAACTGTCGGACTTGCCGGGCTAGAATAGCCACCGGCTCTTCCTCGTACGTCAAATCTTTGTCCAATTAGACTGAGCTAAAATCTAACACATGGGACGGATCACCATGATATTTCCGGAGCATAGACACATGGAACACCGGATGAACCACTGATAAACTAGGTGGTAATGCAAGCCTGTAGGTTACTTCACCCACCCTTTCAAGAATTTCAAAGGGTCCGATATACCTAGGGCTCAACTTGCCCTTCTTTCCGAACCTCATTACACCACATTGGTAAAACCCGGAGCAATATTTGTTCTCCAACCATGAATGCAATATCACAAACTTTATGGTCGGCATAACTCTTTTGCCTAGACTGAGCTGTGCGAAGTCGATCCTAAATAATCTTGACCTTATCCAAGGCATCCTATACCAAATCGGTACCCAACAACCGAGCCTCTCCCGGTTCAAACCAACCAACTGGCGATCGGCATCGCCTTCCGTATAATGCCTCATGAATGCTCGACTGGTAGCTATTATTATAAGCAAACTCCGCAAGTGGTAAGAAATGATCCCAAGAACCTCCAAAGTCTATAACACAAGCGCGAAGCATATCTTCCAATATCTGAATAGTGCGCTCTGACTATCCGTCTATCTGTGGATGAAATGTTGTACTCAACTCTACCCGCGTGCCTAACTCACGCTGTACAGTCCTCCAGAAATATGAGGTAAACTGCGTACCTCGATCTGAAATAATAGACACGGGCACACCGTGAAGGCGGACAATCTCACGAATGTAAATTTTGGCTAACCTCTCTGAAGAATAGGTAACTGCCACTGGAATGAAATGGGCTGACTTGGTCAACCTGTCCACAATGACCCAAACTGCGTCAAATTTTCTCTGAGTCCGTGGGAGCCCAACAACAAAATCCATAGTGATACGCTCCCACTTCCACTCAGGAATTTCTAACTTCTGAAGTAAACCACCAGGTCTTTGATGCTCGTACTTAACTTGCTGACAATTCAGACACCGAGCTACATGTGCAACTATATCCTTTTTAATTCTCCTCCACCAATAATATTGCCGCAAATCTTGATACATTTTAGTTGTACCTAGATGAATAGAATACCTGGAACTGTGTGCCTCTTCAAGAATTAATTCACGAAGCCCATCCACATTAGGCACACAAATACGGCCCTACATTCACAGAACTCCATCTTCCCCCACAGCAACCTGTTTGGCATCACCGTGCCGCATCGTGTCCTTAAGGACAAATAAATGAAGATCATCATACTGCCTTTCTCTGATGCGCTCAAATAAAGAAGACCAAGTGACTGTACAAGCTAGAACCCGACTGGGTTCTAAAACATCTAACCTCACGAACTGATTAGCCAAAGTCTGAACATCTGCAGCTAATGGCCTCTCACCAACTGGAATATACGCAAGACTGCCTATACTCACAGCCTTTCTACTCAAAGCATCGGCCACCATATTGGCCTTTCCGGGGTGATACAAAATGGTGATATCATAGTCTTTCAACAACTCCAACCATCTTCTCTGCCTCAAATTAAGATCCTTTTGTTTGAACAGATACTGGAGGCTACGATGATCAGTAAATACCTCACACGAGACACCGTAGAGATAATGCCTCCAAATCTTCAGCGCATGAACAATGGCTGCCAATTCTAAGTCATGAATAGGATAATTCTTCTCATGAACTTTCAACTGCCGTGACGTATATGCAATTACCTTGCCATCTTGCATTAATACTGCACCAAGCCCAATGTGAGATGCGTCACAATATACCGTATACGATCTTGATCTTGTGGGTAATACCAACACTGGTGCCGTAGTCAAAGCGGCCCTGAGCTTCTGAAAGCTCAACTCACACTCGTCTAACCATCTGAATGGGACAGCTTTCTGGGACAATCTGGTCAATAGGCTTGCTATAGATGAAAACCCTTCCACAAACCGACGATAATAACCTGCCAAACCCAGGAAACTCTGGATCTCTGTAACTGAAGTAGGTCTAGGCCAATTCTGAACAACCTCAATCTTCTTAGGATCCACCTTTATGCCTTCTGCCAATACAACATGTCCCAAAAAGGCAACTGAGTCTAACCAAAACTCACATTTTGAAAATTTGGCATATAACTGATTATTCTTCAAGGTGTGAAGCACACTTCAAAGATTCTGCTCATGCTCCTCTCGACTGTTGGAGTAAATCAAGATATCATCAATGAATATAACCACAAAAGAATCCAAATAAGTCTTGAACACCCGATTCATCAAATCCATAAATGCTGCTGGAGCATTTGTCAACCCAAATGACATCACTAGGAACTCGTAATGCCCATACCGAGTCCGAAAAGCTGTCTTAGGGACATCAGATGCCCTAATCTTCAACTGATGGTAACCAGATCTCAAATCAATTTTCGAAAATACCTTGGCACCCTGAAGCTGATCAAATAAGTCATTGATTCTTGGCAGCGGATATTTGTTTTTTTATAGTGGCCTTGTTCAATTGCCGATAGTCTATACACATCCGCATCGAGCCATCTTTCTTCTTTACAAATAATACTGGTGCACCCCAGGGCGAGACACTGGGTCTAATGAATCCCTGATCAAGCAAGTCTTGTAACTGCTCTTTCAATTCTTTCAACTCTAGCGGGGCCATACGGTATGGTGGAATAGAAATGGGCTGAGTGCTCGGAGCCAAATTAATACAGAAGTCAATATCTCTGTCCGGTGGCATCCCCGGTAGATCTACAGGAAATACTTCTGAAAATTCACGAACAACGGTTACTGAGTCCATAGAAGGGACATCCGCACTGGAATCGCGAATATAAGCCAAATAGGCTAGACATCCTTTCTCTACCATACGCCGAGCTTTCATATAAGAAATAACCCTGCTGGCAGAATGGCCAGGAGTACCTTTCCACTCTAATCAAGGTAACCTCAGCATAGCTAGGGTCACTGTCTTGGCATAACAGTCCAATATAGCATGATAAGGAGACATCCAATCCATACCCAAGATGACATCAAAATCTACCATATCGAGAAGTAGAAGATCTACACTAGTTTCAAGAATACCAATAGTAACCACACACGAACGGTGGACATGATCTACTACCACAGAGTCTCCCACCGGTGTAGATACACACACAGAAGCACTCAGAGAATCACAAGGCACAACCAAATATGAAGCAAAATAGGAGGACACATAGGAATAAGTAGATGCTGGATCAAATAGAACTGAAGCATCTCTATGGCAAACTGGAATAATACATGTGATCACAGCATCAGATGACTTGGCCTCAGGCCTAGCTGGAAAAGTATAAAACCGGAGCTGTGCCCCACCACTCTGAATTGCGTCTCTCACTCTGAACTGCATCCCTGGGAGGACCTCTAACTGGCTGGCCTCCACCTCTAACGGTCTGACCTCCACCTCTAATGGCCTGACCTCCACCTCTAGCTGCCTGACCCCTGCCTCTAGCTGGCTGAGCAGGCGGTGAAGCAACCGGTGCCGGTATGATGGCACGAGAATCTTGCCGAGATATGTTACTCGCCAATCTAGGGCAATACCTCCTGATGTGACCAATGTTCCCACACTTATAACACCCATCCTGATGCCGTGGCTGCTGAAGCTGAAGCTGACCCAGATGGGCCGGATAACTACTGTAGTAACTCTGGAGTGGTGGTGCACTGATAGAAGCTGAATGTGCACTGAATACTGGCTGCCCAGAGTAAGGCATAATAGGATCGTGACTCCCTGAAGCACCGGGAGATATATGAAGTGCTGAATGAAACTGTCTGGGAGGATGACCCCTACCAAAATTACCCCGGCCTCCAAACGAGGCACCACTGTAACCACCAAACTGACGAGGCCTCTTATCGGACCTTTGCCCTCTTTCCTATGCAAGAACCATTTTGATCCTCCTTGCGACATTAGCAGCCGCCTGAAAAAAAATCTCACTTCCGGTCTCCTTGGCCATCTAAAGTCCGATAGGGTGAGTGAGTCCCTCAATAAACCTCCTCACTCTCTCTCCCTCCGTAGGTAGTAAAAGGAGAGCATGACGGGCCAAATCCACAAAACGGGACTCATACTGAGTAACAGTCATACTGCCCTACTGTAGACGCTCGAATTGCTTGCGGAATTCCTCTCTCATAGTGATAGGGAGGAACTTCTCCAGAAATAATTGAGAGAACTGCTCCCAGGTAAGTGCAGGTGATCCGACTGGTAGGGTCAATGCGTAATATCTCCACCACTTCTTGGCGAAACCCGTCATCTGGAATATAGCAAAATCAACCCCATTGGTCTCAATTATACCCATGTTCCGCAGCACCTCATGGCAGCGTTCAAGATAATCCTGTGGGTCCTCAGAAGGTGTACCACTGAAGTGAACTAGAAAGAGCTTAGTGAACTTATCCAGTCTCAATAAGGCCTCAAAAGACATGGCGAGCCTATCACCGGTCTGTGCCGCAACAACTGGCTAAACTACCCCAACTGGTGGGGCTGCTGGAGCCTGATTCTGGGGAGCCATCTGCTCCGGAGCGGGAGTAGTGGGAGTTTGTGCTCCTCCCCCAGCTTGTGAGATGGTTGGTGCCACTGGAAATGTACCATTCTAGGCCACACCCTTCATAAGACTCACCAATCGGACTAAAGCATCCTGAAGCACTGGAGTGGCTATGAATCCTTCCGGGACCTGAACCGGTCCAGCTGGTACATTCTGAACTGGGACCTCCTCCTGAAGGTCTATCTGAGGTTCTTCAACAGGTGCAACTGCTCGAGCTCTTGACTGAGCTCTACCTCGGCCTCTGCCTCGGCCTCTAGCACGACCTCGGCCTCGACCTCTACCCCTGGCCATAGTTGCCACCGGGGGTTCTGGTCCCTTTCCATCGGTAGAGGTATTACGTGTTCTCACCATCTGCGAGAGAATAAGAGTAGAATGGTTCAATCATCGATGATAGAATAAAATCGCACGACAGAATAAGAAAGAAGTGATATTGTTTCTAAACTTCATAGCCTCTGAGAGATAAGTATAGACGTCTCTGTACCGATCCTTCAGACTCGACTAAGCTTGCTTGTGACTCGTGAGACCTATGTAATCTAGTGCTCTGATACCAACTGTCACGACCCAAAATTCCAACCTCCGGACCGTGATGGCGCCTAATATTTCACTTGCTAGGAAAGCCAACGTTATAATAACATTATCCATTTTAAAAACAATTTTTAAATTTATTAATATAAGGAAGAAAATGAGGAAGAAATTTTGAAATAATCCATAATAATAACGGTGTCTAAATACCATCCCAGAATTGGTGTCACAGGTGCACGAGCTTCTAGAATAAATATAAATAAAGGTCTGAATAAAATAAAGTTGTCTGGAAATAAACACACAGCTAAAGTACAATAGACGGGGACTTCAGAACTGCGGACGCCATGCAGTTATATCTCAAGTCTCCTCTGATAGCTGAAATTCAAGCAAGTCTATGGTACGCCGCTGGGAGCAACTCCAAAATCTGCACAAGAAGTGCAGAGTGTAGTATCAGTACAACTGATCCCATGTACTGGTAAGTGCTGAGCCTAACCTCGACGAAGTAGTGACGAGGCTAAGGCGGTTCACTTACATTAACCTGTACGCAATATTAGTAACAACAACAATAATAGAAATAAATCAGGTAATTCATTTATAATAATTGAAGGTAACTCAGCAATCATAACCAATTATCATTCCTTTAATTCTGTTGCAGCGTGCAACCCGCTCTCATAATATATTCATATTCAATTCTGTTGCAGCGTGCAACCCGCTCTCACAATATATACACATTCAGTTATGTTGCGGCGTGTAACCCGCTCCTCCAACATATTCATTTTAATCAAGTCTGTTGCGGCGTGCAATCCGATCCTCTAATATTAACTTTTTAATAAGTCTGTTGCGGCGTGTAACCCGATCCTCCAATATTGACTTTTAATAAGTCTATTGCGGCGTGCAACCCGATCCTCCAATATTGACTTTTAATAAGTTTGTTGCGGCGTACAACCCGCTCCTCCAACATTTTTATTTACCAATTCTTATAGAAGAAATTTTCCCAATAAATGTAATAATTAATATAAAATTACAAGACAACAAGCATACAATAATTATGATTTAATTATGAAGCAAACAATGACAAATAGCAAATTATTATAGAAATCAGGGAGCAAATAGGCAGTTTAATATTTATTATGCTAAATGTCAAATAACAATTAAGGCACATAATTCAAATAGCATGTAACAATTAATGTAGGAATTCAAGAATTTATATTTGCAAAGAATAAGAGAGAAATAATTATTATAATAATTAATTTATGCTTAAAAACAATTTGTGATTTTTCAAGTAAGCAGGGAAACAATTAATTTGACGACGTATAGACACTCGTCACCTCGCCTATACGTCGTTTACATGCAATTCACATAACAAATAATTTAAGGGTTCTATTCACTCAAGTCAAGGTTAACCCCGACACTTACCTCGCTTTGCAATTTCCAATCAATTATTCAACCACGGCTTTTCCTTTTAAATTTGCCTCCGAAAGCTTCAAATCTACTCACAAACAATTCAATATATTCAATACTAATCATAGGAATTAATTCCATATGAATTTACAAATTTTTCGGATAAAAATCTAAAATTCATTAAAATATTCGGCAGTGGGACCCACATCTCAAATCCCGGAAAAACTCACGAAATTCGAACACCCGTTCCGATACGAGTTCAACCATACCAAGTTTGTCCAATTCTGATATCAAATGGACCTTCAAATCTTAATTTTTCGTTTTTCTTCCATAAATTCACGGATTCATGATATAAATGAGTATGAAATCATGAAATATAATCAATATAGGAAAAAGAACACTTGCCCCAATGTTTTCCCGTGAAAATCTCCCAAAATTCGCCTTACCCGAGCTCAAAAATGGGAAAAAATTGAAAATGGGTTGAAACCCCATTTCCAGAACTTAAGTTCTGTTTCTGGGATTTTTACCCTTCGCGAACGCGGTTAGTGCCTCGCGTTCGCGAAGCACAATTATGTGCTGTCAAATTTTACTCTTCGCGAACATGAGGGCTACCTCGCGAACGCGATGCATGCCTGGCTTGGCCTTCGCGAACGCGAAGGCTAATTTTTCTGGCCAGTCTCTTTCCCTTCGCGAAGGCGAAGCTTTGAATCTCAAGCCTTCGCAAATGCGGTCACTATGACGCGAACGCGAAGCACAAAATGTGCCAGCCCAATTTGCTCTTCGCGTTCGCGAGAGAACTTTCGCGAACGCGAAGAAGAACACACCAGAAGCCTGAAGTCTGCAGAAAACCAGATTTCCTAAGTCCGAAATCATCCCGTAGCCTATCCAAAACTCACCCGAGCCTTCGGGGCTCCAAACCAAACATGCCCACAAGTTTTAAAACATCATACGAACTTGCTCGCGCGATCAAATCCCCAAAATAACACCTAGAACTACGAATCAGACACCAAATCAAAGGAAGTTTTTAAGAAAACTTTAAAACTTATATTTTTACAACCGGACATCCGAATCACATCAAATCAACTCCGATTCTCACCAAATGCGGCAGACAAGTCATAAATGTTATAGTGGACCTATACCAGGCTCCGAAACCAAAATACGGACCGGAGGTCAATAAATCCAACATCAGTAATTTCTTAAAATTTATTAAGCTTTCAAGCTTTTAATCTTTCATCAAAATTCCATAACTCGGGCTAGGGACATCGGAATTCGATTCCGGGCATACGCCCAAGTTTCAAATCACGATACAGACCTACCAAAATTTTTAAAACACTGATCCGGGTCCGTTTACTCAAAATGTTGACCAAAGTCAACTTAGTTGAGTTTTAAAGCTCTATTTCCTATTTTAATCCATTTTTCACATATAAACTTTCCGGAAAAATGTACGGATTGCGTACGTAAGTCGAGGAATGATAAATGGTGCTTTTTGAGGTCTTAGAATACAGAATTACTTATTAAATTTAAAGATGACATTTTGGGTCATCACAGTTGTTTTTATGGATTAATCACTATATTTCAGACCTTACTTCCGCATTTATTTATTTATTATTAATAAATTTAAAGATTGTTTAAAAATTGGTTAATATCATTCTAATATTGGCTTGCCTAGCAAGTGAAATGTTAGGGGCCATCACGGTCCGAAGGTGGGCATTTCGGATCGTGACAACTATCTGGTCTATAGTTGAGGTTACAAAGATGCTAATTCCCTGAATAAACCGGGTAGTTACTTATTCTGTGTTAGCTTACCAATTTGAGTTGTGATAGAACACTTTGCACATGCCTACTCTATGGCATGTTATTTATACCAGTCCAGGAGCATGTAAATCTTATTTTATTTATCATATACATGTGTACTTATTTGATTGCTTTTGTATGATATGCTTGGACTGGAGGCCTGTGACCATGCCAGGCGGATTATGTTATTGGCACGTGAGTTGTCCGTGCGTATCCATATACTGATACTATAGCACATGAGTTGTCCGTCCGGGTGATGTTAATGTGAGCTCTAGAAGAGCTGGTTACCATTATTAGATTCATGTGTCTTGGTTTTACTATATATGATGAGCTTATAGCATTTCAGTTGTGGTGGTGCTTGTTGAACTTGCAATACGGTTCTCTTCGTTGAGATATTTTCCATTTTTGGGTGCACGGATTGCAGAATTTTTGGATTGAGATATATTGGTGTGGCGTGTATGTGGAATAGTTTTGTTTGATAATATAAGGTCATCAGACCTAGAATATGTACTATCGGATTTGATTATGGTATATTTGGGAGGATAATATTGAAAGTCGGCTTAGATAGTGATTATATTTTTGGTTGGGGCGAGAGAGCTCCATGACTAGTTGATCTGATAAGGGGTCGTGAGATTCCGCATGTTTCTTTCATTATCAGCAGTATACCAAAGTTTTGGAACGAGGTGTTGTTTGATATATGGTTAATACTAGTACCGGGTTGGTTTTGAATAGTTACTGTGATCGGGAATGGTACTACGAGTATGCGAGTTGTGTGGTATATCATGTGATTACATCTTGGGTTATGGCTATGGCTTGATACAATTTGTTCAGATATATATAGAGTGTAGATGTGAGATTTGTGTCTTGAAAAGAAATTCCGAATGTTGGAAATTAAATTCCAAGGTTCACGGGCCAAGGCTAAATTAATGATCTTCATTTATGTTGTGTCGTCAGGCCTATATGAAATAGGGTGGCGTGGGATCACCCTCCGGGTATGTGCGTGGTAAGGTGGAATAGTGATTTGATGGCTTGGAAATAACTCTTGGCACGTTCGAGGACTAACGTATTTTTAAATCGGGTAGAATGTAATGACTCGATCAGTCGTTTTGGGAATTTCCGCTCCTTTCTACTATTTGATGTCTTGAATAGCTTCATACGATATATTATGACTTATGTGAATTGCCGATTTTGCTTTTCAGGTATTTCAGAGTTGGTTTGGAAGAATAAAATTCAAGGTTTAAAGCTTAAGTTGAAAATATTGATCGGATGTTGACTTATGTGTAAACAACCCGCGAATCGAGTTTTGATGATTCCAATAGCTCCGTATGGTGATTTTAGATTTAGGAGCGTGTTCGAAAAAATTATTTGGAGGCCCTTAGCTAAATTAGGCTTGAAATGGCTAAAATAAAAATTTAAGTTTGGAAGTTTGACCGGGGAGTTGACTTTTTGATATCGGGGTCGAAATCCGATTCTGGAAATTGAAATAGGTCTGTTATGTCATTTATGCCTTATGTGCAAAATATGAGGTCAATCGGACTTGATTTGATAGGTTTCAACATCGAATGTAGAAGTTGGAATTTCTTAGTTCCATTAGGCTTGAATTTGGGTGCAATTCATATTTTTGGCATTGTTTGATGTGATTTGAGGCCTCGACTAAGTTCGTATGATGTTTTAGGACTTGTTGGTATATTTGGTTGGGGTGCCGGGGGCCTCGGGTGTATTTCAGGTATGTTTCTGGTATTATCAGATCATTTTGGGCTACTTTGGTTGCTGGTTTTCTGATGTCTGGTGTTTTTCTTCGCATTCGCGAGGAGCCTCTCGCGTTCACGAAGAAGGATTTTTCTGCTGGGACTTTGTTCTTCGCGTTCGCGAAGAAGGAATTTATGTTATCCATCGTCTAACTTTGGAAACTTATATCTCACAATATATAAGGAATTGGGAGATGATCAACAAATAAAAGTTATAGCCTTGATGTCTAGTTTTCAGAAAATCAAACCATTTGTTATTTGGAGTTTTGTACTAAAGGTTATGGCCATTATACTAGAGGCTATCTGAGAAAGTTTGGAAATGGATTTTGAGAATTTTGTTCATCGCGAACGTGATGGGAGGCTCGCGAACGCGAAGAAGGAAGTCGGGGCAGTGTTATAAGTCCTCTATTTCGGACCTTTGAGCCATTATTTCGTATTTTTAGTTGGGAACCTCAGGATTTCGCGATTTTGGAGAGGAATTTCACCACAAAACTTGGGGCAAGCATTCTTGACTCACTTGTGATTATATTTCATGGATTAATCTTCATTTTCGGCGTTAGATTATTGATTTTGAAGAAGCAATCGGAAGAAATTTGTATAATTTCACAAAATGATCTTTCGTGTTTTGAATACCGATTCCGAGTCGGATTTGAATGAAATTAGTATGGTTAAACTCGTAATTGAATGGGTTATTGGATTTTGTGAGTTTCGTCAGATTTCGGGATGTGGGCCCCATTGTCGACTTTTCAAGCAGAGTTGGGAATTTTCATAAATTATTAATTTGTAAGAATTGGAGTAAATTGTGATTTATTTGCACGTTATTTGAATAGATACGGATCGTTTGGCTTGAATTGAGGAGATAGGAAGGCGTATGGAGGTTGATACGCGCGGAATGGAATTTTCAGAGTATTGTTTAGCTTGATCGGCATCGAATTCAGCTTGTTCGAGGTAAGTAACATTTTAAACTTGGTTCTGAGGGTATGAATCCCCGAATTTTGTGTTATATAAATTATTTATAGGTGACACACATGCTAGGTGACGGGCGTGTGGCTGTGCACCATAGAAATTGTGACTTGAATAAATTCTGTGGAGTTGTAAAATTAAAGAATCATGTTATTATCCGCATATCCTCCACATGCTAGAGAAATTGAGTTGAGACTCATATTAAAGATCGTGTTTAGGCTACGTGCCGATATTTTTGGGACCCATAGCGTCGTATTGCTGTTGAATTTAATTGTTTTTAAAAATGTACATTTCATACTCAGTCATGCCCATCCATTGTGAGGATATTTATGGGATCGGGGCTGCCCGCCTGTAGCAGGCCATATTGGCTTTATATTATTATTATTATTATATGAATCGGGGCTGCCCGCCTGCAGCAGGCCATATCGGCTTTATTATTATATGGATCGGGGTTGTCCGCCTGCAGCAAGCCATATTGGCTTTATATCACGCTTGGACTGAAGGAGCCCCTCCGGAGTCTACACCTCCCATAGTGAGCGTAGATGATTTATATTTAGGGGTGGATCTTCCTCGGGCATGGATCTTATCCGAAGCATTTATATTGAGGGATGGATCTTCCCTGGGTATGGATCTTGCCCGAAGCATTTATATTGAGGGATTGATCTTCCCTGGACATGGATCTTGCCTGAAGTATTTATATTGAGGGGTGGACCTTCTCTAGGTATGGATCTTTGCCCGAATCATTTATATTGAGGTGTGGATCTTCCCTGGGTATGGATATTGCCCGAATTATTTATATTGAGGGATGTATCTTCTCTGGATATGGATCTTGTCCGAATCATTTATATTTGGGGATGGATCTTTTCCTGAGCTGGATTGGCCTTATACAGTACTGAGTGACTGACTATCAGTCGATGTGTATATATATATATGGGATGAATCTTCCGTGGGCTGGATTGGCCATATACAGTACTGAGTGATTGAGTATTTTGAGATTTGAGTATATGAGGTTTCCACTGAAGTGCATCACATACAATATGTACATTGACATATAGATATAGAGATGTCATATTCCTCATATCATTTAGAATTGAGCTATTTTACTTGTAATGAGTTTAACTGTTGAACTTAAAAGTATGCCTACATTTCTGTACTGTTATTTTGTATTGGACTATACCTGTTGAGCTCGTCACTACTTTCAGCCCAAAGATTAGTCTTGTTATTTATTGAGTACATGGGGTCGGTTGTACTCATACTACACTTCTGTACCTTGCGTGCAGATTTCTGATGCTGATGTAGCTGCGTACGGCGAGAGCTGGATCTGAAGATATATGTGCATCCCAGTTATTGCTGCCTCTTGTTCATGGTAGCTTTAGAATTTTAATATGTTCATGTATAATGCAAACAGATGACATGTTTTTATTTCACACCAGCTTTGTAAATTCTAAATCTTAGAAACTCATGATTTGTACTACCAATCCTTGGGGAGTGTATTAGAGCCAGCTAAATATTAATTGAATCGGATTGTATTATATGACTTACCTAGCGGGTGAGGTTAAGTGTCATCACGACTAGTTGGATTTTGGATCGTGACATAATTGTATCTCTATTTATAGATGTTTCTAAGAGTAGTGTGCATTGAATGTTTGGCAACTTTTTATTTCAACTTGGCAAGTTACAAGTTACTTTGGATTTAAAAGATGAATTCACGCCAATTTCTCCGAGTTGGCAGTAGCACATGGGCTGCTTTTTCTCTTTTTTATTATTAATTCTTTCTTTTTCTTTTAATTTGTATAGTGAAGAAAAACCTTAGGTATGTGGGTCCGTTTCTCCTCACAATTGATACAATCCAAATGCTTTTACAAATCCAATTCTCAAGTCAAGATACATGCTCCTCTCTTCCATATCTTTTCTTTTCTTTTTTCAACACCATGAATCTTCATTGTAAAATTGAGCTCTTTGTTTCAGATTTCTCCAGGGTCAATCATTTCCCTTTTTTCATTAGTTAATTATTTCTTGCAAAGAAAGTAAAAATATTACTACTAAACTTTAAAGATAATAACTAAATTTATACATGATATTTTTTTCTTATCAATATTTCTCTTCATACTAGTAAAAGATGGCCCATGCTCATGGGCCCAAGATTTTTCACATGTGAGAATTTTTTTACATTCATCTTTTGTTTTGTTTGTCTTTGTGTTAAATAGTTTATTTATTGAGAGATCATTACTTATATCATTTAATTTGTTGCTCGTGAGATATTAAAGTGCACAGTAGGTCGATTGTTTGATGTTAGTTTTTTTCTTGTTTTTTTTTCTACTTGTGTTTATTTTACATTTTTGATTCATCTAGTGATTATTTATGATTTGTGTGATCACAATTTGGTGCTAGACTAATATTAAAGTTTTTCAATAGTTAAAAAGATACATTTAAGGTTAAGATGTTATGAAATAATACTAAGACATTTCATTTGGATATCCTTCTTATGGACATTCATTAAAACTTGCTCCCCTCCTTAGTTCTCTTTTTCCCTTTCTTACTTGTGGTTGATTTGAATTGGTTTGGTTAAAATTTAAAAAAATGCCATTAATGAGTTTTGTTAGATTGATTGATGAAGAGCAAAGTGAGTTTATTAAGTCTATTGTTGTTGGAATATTGGATATAAAATTTGAAGCTATTTGGACCTAATTTGAGGGGGGGGGGGTGTCATCGTGAAATTTCTTAAAGATCTACTATCAAAATATATGAATTTTTTATTTTGAAGTTAATTTTTTATTGTATACAAAACTCATGATGATGCGCAATGACTTGTAGGTTGTAGCAAGTCCATCCAATAGAAATCTAGTAATCCATGTTTGAGCTGTGGCAAGGTAAGTCTTCTTGCGACCATATAGGAATTAAACTTCAACTATTGATGCGAGAGTTATTTTTGAACACCTTATTTAGACGGCTCAAACTTAAATAGTGACAAAAATAACCTATTTGTGTAAATCTCCGAAAAAAAAATAGTATCATCAAGTTATTTGATAAATATTGAAGAAGTCACATTCTAAAGTTTTCTGTGCCTATAGATAAAATACAAAAGAATTATTAACAAAGAGGCTTATTTTGTATTATAAAAAGTTTATACCTGACAAAATAAAAATGGCCCCATGACATTAAAAGTGGTCAACTCATTGGACAATGTTATAGTTATAATAAATATAACATATTCTAATTATACTAATCCATGCATACTGGAAAATTGAAAAATCTGTCGGCTAATACAAAATTCGTATTAGTGCACTAGGAATTTGTTCTTCTATCAAACTTCAATATCTTCCAAATGGGGCTGATTACATAAAAGATTTTTTAAAGCTTTTCAGAGTTCTTTTGCATCTATGTCTTTAGCGAAAAAGTATTCGTTGTATTGGCGTCTATATAGTTAAAAGAGGTTTACATATAAGTTTTAGGGTAACATTGAACTTCAAAAATTTAAGTTTGATGTACTAACAATGTAATAAAATATTTATACAATAAAACAGCTAAAATGAAATTATATATAACTTTATTTAATAAATAATACTCTAGGTAAACAGTTACAATAGATTAAATAATGCGCGTGGTGTAGACGATTTATTACTCGCCAAACATTAAAGTATGATTTCAGATTTCGAGATCAACATGCAAGGCTAATGCGTTAAAACACACGATTTTCAATTTTGTTTTACAATTTACATTGTATGAGTTTAATGAGGATTCATGAATATTATCGTTGTAGAAGTTGACGTTTGATTAATTTTCCTTCGTGTTCCTTTATTTTATTTTTTAATTTTTTTTAATGAGTTTTCATTTCCTTTGATTTATATTACGTAATGACGTTTAATAAGCTATATAAAGGCAATCAGATAGATTTTGTTATTGAGAAGGCCATGTGAAGTTTTGTTAGGAAGATAACAATAGAGTGCTACTGTCGTATGCGAAATTTTAAATGGGTCCATGTAACGATTCGACTAGTCGTTTTGAATATCTGTACTTCGCTCGGTGTTTTGAGGGCTCGAGTATCTCCGCATGTTGTATTATGACTTGCGTAAATCGTCGGTGTCGGTTTTCAAGTCATCCGGAATCGATTTGGAAGAATGAACTTCAAGATTTAAGCTCTAAGTTGGAAGAGTTGACCAAGTTTGACTTTTTAGCATTTGACCTCAGAATGGAGTTCCGTCAGTTCCGTTAGCTCCGTTGGGTGATTTTGGATTTAGAAGCGTGTCTGGATTGTAATTTGGATGTCCGTAGTCGAATTAGTCTTGAATTGGCGAAAGTTGGATTTTTAAGAAGTTTGATGTGATGACCCAAAGTGTCATCTTTAAATTTAATAAGTAATTATGTATTCTAAGACCTTGAAAAATACTATTTATCATTCCTCGACATGCGTGTACAGTCCGTATAATTTTTTGGAAAGTTTTTATGTGAAAAATGGATTAAAATGTGAAATAGAGCCTTAAAACTCAATTGAGTTGACTTTGGTCAACATTTTGAGCAAACAGACCCGGATCAATATTTTGACAGTTCTGGTAGGTCCGTATCATGATTTGGAATTCGGACGTATGCCCGAAGTTTAATTTGAAGGTCCCTGACTGAAGTTATGACCATTTAACGGAAACTAG
Source organism: Nicotiana tabacum (assembly GCF_000715075.1). Taxonomy (NCBI): domain Eukaryota; kingdom Viridiplantae; phylum Streptophyta; class Magnoliopsida; order Solanales; family Solanaceae; genus Nicotiana; species Nicotiana tabacum. The sequence continues at coordinate 3,903,949 of NC_134081.1, read as the reverse complement.
CAATTTAAAGGCTAAAGATTTTTAAGTTTGACCACGGAGTTGACTTTTTGATATCGGGGCCGGAATCTGATTCTGGAAATTGAAATAGCTCCGTTATATCATTTATGACTTGTGTGCCAAATTTGAAGTCATTCCAGATTCATTTAACATGTTTCGGCACGACATTTGCAAATTAAAAAGTTTAAAACTCAAAGTTCGAATCGAGGTGTGAATTGTAATTTTAGCTTTGTTTTGATGTGATTTGAGGTCTCGACTAAGTTCATATGATGTTTTAGAACTTGTTGGTATAATTGGTTGAGGTCCTGGAGGACTCGGGTGATTTCTAGATGGTTAACGGATCAAAATTTGAACTTAAGGAAAAATCTCAAATTTTGGCCTTCTGGTGTAATCGCACATGCGGTCAATTTTCCGCAGAAGCAGAGACCGTACCTGCGGTCAAATTTTCACAGAAGCGGAAATGCTAGACAGAACACATAAAATCGGGTTTTAGTCATTTTGACTCATTTTTGAGTTTTGAGTCTCGAATTTTGGCGATTTCAAAGCGATTTTTCACAACTTTGAATTGGGTAAGTGTTCTATAACCAAAAGTGATTATATTTCATAAATTTATGTCTATATTCATTATTTATTTTGGATTTAGATGGAAGAAATTGGAATTTTTGTAAAACTTTCCAAAAATAAAAATTTATGATTTGAAGATCCATTTGACATCAGAATTAGATAATTTTCATATGGTTGGACTCGTATCGGAATAGGTGTTCGGATTTCGTAAGTTTTTCCGAGATTGAAGACGTGGGCTCCACTGTCAATTTTTAAAGTAAATTTCGGATTTTATGTGCAACGATGTATAGGCAAGGTGACAAGTGCCTATACTTTGTCAATTTAATTTGTTGCTTAATTATTTAAACATCTTAAATTGTTTTAAGATACGAATTATTTATTATAATAATTGTTTCTTTCCTATTCTTTGTCAAATACTAATTCTTGAATTCTTGCAATAATTGTTACATATTTATTTGATTTATGTGTCTTAATTGCTACTTGACATTTAGCATATTAAATATTAAATTGCCTATGTTCTCCTTGATTTCCATAATAAATTGCTATTTGTCATTGTTTGTTTCATAATTAAATTATAATTATTGTATGATTGTTGTCTTATAATTTCATATTAATTGTTGCATTTATTGGGGCAATTTCTTTTAAAAGAATTGGTAAATAAATATATTGGAGGAGCGGGTTGCACGCCGCAACAGAATTGATTGAAATGAACATATTGGGGGATCGAGTTGCATGCCGCAACAGACTTATTAAAAGTCCATATTGGGGGGTCGGGTTGCACGCCGCAACAGACTTATTAAAAGTCCATATTGGGAGATCGGGTTGCACACCGCAACAGACTTGTTTAAAAGACCATATTGGGGGATCGGGTTACTCGCCGCAACAGACTTATTTAAAAGTCTATATATACTTGATTAAAATAAATATATGGGAGGATTGAAAATGAATATGTTGTGAGATCGAGTTGCATGCTGCAACGAAAATTGATGGAAATAATAATTGGTTATGACTGCTGAATTGGCTTCAACTGTTAAAAATGAGTTACTTGATTTATTTCTATTATTGTTGTTATTACTATTATTGCGTACAGGTTATTGTAAGTGACCTGTCTTAGCCTCGTTACTACTTCGTCGAGGTTAGGCTCGGCACTTACTAGTACATGGGGTCGGTTGTACTGATACTATACTTTGCACTTCTTGTGCAGATTTTGGAGTTGGTCCCAACGACGTACCATAGACTTGCTCGGATTTCAGCTACCCATAGGAGACTTGAGATATAACTGCACGGCGTCCGCAGTTCTGAAGTCCCCATCTACTTTACTTTAGCTGTGTGTTAGTTTTTAGACAGCTTTATTTTATTTAGACCTTTATTTATATTTTTCTAGAAGCTCGTGCACTTGTGACACAAATTCTGGGAGGATATTTAGACACCGTTATTTTTATGAATTATTCACTACATTTTAGACCTTATTTTCGCATTTATTTCCTTGTTATTAATAAATTTAAAAATTATTTTAAAATAGATAATATTATTCTAACGTTGGCTTGCCTAGCAAGTAAAATGTTTGGTGCCATCACGGTCTCAGAAAGTTTTTATGTGAAAAATAGATTAAAATATGAAATAGAGACTTAAAACTCAACTGAGTTGACTTTGATCAATATTTTGAGCAAACAAACTCGGATCAGTATTTTGACAGTTTTGGTAGGTCCGTATCGTGATTTGGGACTTGGGCGTATACCCGAAATTTAATTTGGAGGTCCCTGGCTCAAGTTATGACTAATTAACGGAAACTAGAAATTTAAACGCTAAAGATTTTCAAATTTGACCACGGAGTTGACTTTTTGATATCGGGCCAGGAATCCGATTCTGGAAATTGGAATAGCTTCGTTATGTTATTTCTGACTTGTATGCCAAATTTGAAGTCATTCCGGATTCATTTAACATGTTTCGGCACGACATTTGCAAATTGAAAAGTTTAAAACTCAAAGTTTGAATCGAGGTGTGAATTATAATTTTAGCGTTGTTTGATGTGATTTAAGGTCTCGACTAAGTTCATATGATATTTTAGAACTTGTTAGTATAATTGGTTAAGGTCCCGGGGGGCTCAGGTGGATTTTGGATGGTTAACAAATCAAAATTTGGACTTAAGGAAAATTCTGAAATTTTGGCCTTCTGGTGTAATTGCACCTACGGTCAATTTTCCGCAGATGCGGTCAAATTTTCACAGAAGCGGAAATGCTAGACAGAACATATAAAATCGGATTTTAGCCATTTTGACTCATTTTTGAGTTTTGAGTCTCGGATTTTGGCGATTCCAAAGCGATTTTTCACAACTTTGAATTGGGTAAGTATTCTATAACCAAAAGTGATTATATTTCATAAATCTATGTCTATATTTATCATTTATTTCGGATTTAGATGAAAGAAATTGGAATTTTTATAAAACTTTTCAAAAATGAAAATTTATGATTTGAAGATCCATTTGACATCGGAATTGGATAATTTTTGTATGGTTGGACTCGTATCAGAATGGGTGTTCGGATTTCGTAAGTTTTTCTGAGATTCGAGATGTGGGCTCCACTGTCAATTTTTAAAGTGAATTTCGGATTTTATCCGGAAAATTAGTAAATTCATATGGAATTAATTCCTATGATTTGTATTGAGTATATCGAATTATTTGTGAATAGATTTGAAGCTTTTGGAGACAAATTTAAAAGGAAAAGCTGTGGTCGAGTAATTGATTAAAATTGCAAAGCGAGGTAAGTGTCGTGGTTAACCTTGACTTGAGGGAATAGAACCCCTGAATTATTTGCTATGTGAATTTCATGTGCAACGATGTATAGGCAAGGTGACGAGCGCCTATACTTTGTCAATTTAATTGTCTGCTTAATTATTTAAACATCTTAAATTGTTTTAAGATACGAATTAATTATTATAATAATTGTTTCTCTTCTATTCTTTGTCAAATATTAATTCTTGAATTCTTGCAATAATTGTTACATGTTTATTTGATTTATGTGTCTTAATTTCTATTTGACATTTATCATATTAAATATTAAACTGCCTATGTTCTCCTTGAGTTTCATAATAAATTGCTATTTGTCATTGTTTATTTCATAATTAAATCATAACTATTGTATGCTTGTTGTCTTATAATTTCATATTAATTGTTGCATTTATTGGGGCAATTTATTTTATAAGAATTGGTAAATGAATATATTGGAGGAGCGGGTTGCACGCCACAACAGAATTGATTGAAATGAACATATTGAGGGATCGGGTTGCATGCCGCAACAGACTTATTAAAAGTCCATATTGGGGGGATTGGGTTACACGCCGCAACAGACTTATTAAAAGTCCATATTGGGGGATCGGGTTGCACGCCGCAATAGACTTGTTTAAAAGACCATATTGGGGGATCAGGTTGCTCGCCGCAACAGACTTATTTAAAAGTCTATATATACTTGATAAAAATAAATATATGGGAGGATTGAAAATGAATATGTTGTGAGATTGGGTTGCATGCTGCAACGGAAATTGATAAAAATAATAATTGGTTATGACTGCTGAATTGGCTTCAACTGTTAAAAATGAGTTACTTGATTTATTTCTATTATTGTTGTTATTACTATTATTGCGTACCAGTTGTTGTAAGTGACCTGGCTTAGCCTCGTCACTACTTCGTCGAGGTTAGGCTCGGCACTTACTAGTACATGGGGTCGGTTGTACTGATACTATACTCTGCACTTCTTGTGCAGATTTCGGAGTTGGTCCCAACATCGTACTATAGACTTGCTCGGATTTCAGCTACCCATAGAAGACTTGAGGTATAACTGCACGACGTCCGCAGTTCTGAAGTCCCCATCTACTTTACTTTAGCTGTGTGTTTTGTTTTCAGACAACTTTATTTTATTCATACCTTTATTTGTATTATTCTATAAGCTCGTGCACTTGTGACACCAATTCTGGGAGGGTATTTAGACACCGTTATTTTTATGGATTATTCACTATATTTCAGACCTTACTTCCATATTTATTTCCTTGTTATTAATAAAATTAAAAATTGTTTTAAAATGGTTAATATTATTCTAACGATGGCTTGCCTAGCAAGTGAAATGTTAGGCGCCATCACGGTCCTGAAGGTGGGAATTTCGGGTCGTGACATTTGACTGGGAGTGGGCTTTTTGATATCGGGGTCAGATTCCGATTTTGAAAGTTTGAATAGGTCTATAATGGCAAATGTGACTTGTGTGCAAAATGTGAGGTCAACAGGTGGTGATTTGAGGAGTTTCAGCATCAGTTGTAGAAGTTGAAGTTTCAAAGTTCATTGATTTTGACTTGAGTTGTGATTCATCTTTTCGATGTTGTTATGCATGATTTGTAGCTTTGAGTAGGTTCGTTTTGTCAAATGGAACTTGTCTTCAGAATTTGGTGCCATTCGGTGTTGATTTGATATGGTTCGGACGCTCGGTTGCGATTCTAGAAGTTCTTGAAGGTTAATTAATCTTCACGCGTTTTGGTGTACGATTCGTGGTTTTATAGGTTATTTTAATGTTTTGATCATGCGAGCGAGTTCGTATGATATTTTTATACTTGTATGCATATTTGGTTTAGAGCCCTTGTGTTGGTGTCATCGCATTTGCGATGTATTGGTCGCAAATGTGACAGTCGTAATTGCGAAGCATCCATCGCATTAGCAAAGTCTGGGTCGCTGGGGAGAGTTCGGGTTTGACTTTATAGAAATCTAATAAAAGTCATAGCTTTATTAATTGAAATTATTTTCTCTTGCATTGTGTGATGTATTCAAGTCATCGTTGGCTAGATTGAGCCGGGCGGAGGCGAATTTGTAAAGGAAAAAGGCTAGATTGAGTGTTGAGTTAGCCGAATTGAGGTAAGTGTTTTGCCTAACTTTGTTGAGGGAATATTTCTTACTATTTTACATTGTTTTCTACATGCGAGGGTGATACATATATGAGGTGACGAGCATATATGCATGTGCCAGGGTAACCATGCTCGGGGGGAGGGGGGATAAATTATATTATAAATTGTGTCTGGTAGAATCCCGTGATCTTCTTGCTTCATGCCTTACTTCTCTCCTAGATACTAAGAACATAGTATTAAATGTTTGAAACTAAGACTTATCCTATTATGACTCGATCAAACTTGATGGAATCTTTGGTGGCGTTGACTAGTCAAACAGAGTTATTTGCATATTAGGTGCTCTAACGGACCTTAAAATTGTTAGGTGACGACTCTTCTCTTTTAATACCTCCCTTAAAAGAGTTGTCCCACGTTGAAGCCCGCTTTCGCGAGAAAATGGGGTGCGACAGCATGGCGACTCTGCTGGGGATTTACACTTAGGCTCTTACCATAATGAACTTGGCTTATGTGGATTGCTTTATTTGTTATATGCACATCCCTTCCCCTACTCACCTTTATTTTTTTAAATCTGCTATGACATGCACATCCCTTCCCCCTATTCACCTTTACTTGCTATGACCGGTCTTTTATCTTGTCAAAATTGCTATATCATGCCTACTTCCTTACTTACTTTATTACATTCTTGCATATATTCTACGAACTAAACTGACTTCTTCCTTTTGTTTTTCTTTTCTATTCCTTCCATGATTACTTTTGCTATCTTATTTACTGCTTTTAGATATTTTATCATTCAAATACTTGGAAACGTGTTATCATCTCTGCATAAAACATGCTCCACATCATACTCCACTCGTGCCAATTATCAACATAGCGGCGCTTGATGAGTGCTCGCGCTCTTCCAAAATTACCCTTTTAAAATTGGAAAGGCTTATTTATGGTAGACTAGTCGATCAGTGGTGCAATCGACGGTCCTGTACCTTTCCCTCTCAAGTTGTCCACTTGGGAGTACCAGTCTAGACCATTCTAGAAATCCTACTCCAACTCAAAATGTACATGCATCATGCTAAACCTAGCACGAATTGGAACGTTATTAACGTAACAACTCGCTAAGATAAACCTTGTCCAAAGTCCGACGGGATTCCCCCAATCCCAATGGACACTATCATATTATGTGCATTTCGTGGAGAAAATGATCCAATATGTTGATCATTATTGCGTCAATAGTTAAATCTGAAGGGGGAAAAGGGCTAACTTTTGTTTGCTTGCAAAAAATGAGGCACGAAGTCCCCAGGTTCGGTATGGTCCAAAACATCCCACCTTTGCTACTTGACTAGTGGAAAGACCTTGCACCTTGCGACAAGAACCATGTGAGAAGAGTATTGGGTAACCTGCCATCCTTGCTAAACATTCAGCCAAATAGGTCATTGATTGAGGCCGCTAACATGTTTTGGGATGAGAAAAGGGTCGTCTTTCGAATTGGCGACATAGAAATGACTCCTCTCCTGGAGGAAATAGGAGGCTTTGCTAAGCTGCCATGGGATAGTCTGGGATTACTAGTGCTAGAGAATCGCACCCCCCGCGGTTTTCTAAAAATGCTGGGTTTCAAGAAAAATGACGAGCTGCTCTGTTTAAAGAAGTCATACATCCCTTTCAAATTTCTTTATGAACGGTATGGGCATAGTAAGTCATATCGTCTTCATCATGATGAACTTGCCATTACTTCCTTGTGTTGGTCGCACCACCGAGTTTATGTTTTCATCGTCTGCTTCTTGGGGTTGTTGATATTTCCAATGAAAGAGGAAAGGATCCATACTCGCTTAGCCATGGTCGCCAGGACTTTGATGGAAGGCATCGAAGGACAAACTTATACCATCATCCCTATGATCTTAGCTGAAATGTACCGCGCTCTAGATCGATGCAAGCAGGGATTTGGACACTTCAAAGGTTGTAATCTGTTACTACAAGTTTGGTTATTGTAACACTTTCAGAGAGGAGAATATCGTCAAGAGCTTCTACGACGGCCGTTGAATGACTACATAGCTTACCATCACCCAAAGAAAATGATGTTTATCCCAGACAGTTTTGCACAACCTGTAAATACTTTAAGTTGGGTGCCTTTTTTCAGCAATCTAACAGACGAACAAGTACATTGGATGTTCGAGTGGTTTCCTAGCAGTAAGTTCATCATCAGGTCAAGAGAGACTACTCATCTGGTACTGATAGGGTTGCGAGGCATCTATCTTTATGCTCCTATAAGGGTAATGAGACAAGCGGGAAGAAAATAGGTCATACCTCGGGTTTCCAACATGGTCCAATACAAGGCAGATTTCAAAGGAGACATCATTCCATTCAAGTTTGAGGCGCAACATATGTGGAACAAGAAGATCATTGTGGAAAAATAAACCATTGCGCCAGACAGGTATTATGTCGGTCATGTGTACTTCTATCTATCGTGGTTGGTGGACGATATAGCGGGAGACGTCAAGCCAGGAGTCAGTCTGAAAGGCATGATCATAGATGATGCTGTTGAGGCACATGTTAAGTATAGAAGGCTGCGCAAAAGGGTTTTCGAGTCTGAGGCTAAACATTTGGAACAACACAAAGTGAATATAGAAACAATAAAAGAATGGAAAGAAATTTCCACTAAGTCAACAGAGAGGTTGGAATACTTGGAACAAGGATTGATGGAGCTTGAAGGAAAGATAAGGAAGAGACTCTTAGATTGTCAAAGCACAGATGGCAGTGAAGGAGGGCATCTAGCAAAGGCTTACCTACTGTTGGATATGTGCGATCTGGGGAACCTGATTGATGGAGTCAAAAGAGCCAAGCACGGGGAAGGTCCTTCAAGGACCAAGTAGACTAGGAAATGATATTCTTTACTGCTTTCTAGCTTAGCTTTAGATTTCGATTGTAATAAGGCTAAATGCCATTAGTAACTTTATTATTATTGTTGACTTAGTAAAGGTTTAGCTCATTTTCGCATTAATGAAATGACGCAATTATTGGCATAGATTTTCTCCAAGTCTATGTGTCGCTTAGGCCTACCTCAGGCATAATGAGGTCCCCCAAATTAGGACGCGAATTATTACATGACTTTGCAAAACATGTTTTAATACCGGAAGCATTCTTTCAATATTTCTTACTAACTTGGCTACCTTTTGTTTTGTTTTTCTTTCTTTTGATTATTCCCATTCCCCAAGGTTGGTTCATGCATACTGGCATCGTCAGCATATCACATTAGATCCAGAGGTCCTCCACCTCCTCCTGCACCAAGCAATCCCAAAGGCGAAGGAAAAGGGAAGATGGATGATTTGAGTGGTATCAGAAAAGACAACGTTACCGTGGCAGAAAACGTTGAAACCTCGGATGGTCAAAGTACTCCGGTGCAGAATGAATTGGTCTAATGTCTGGAACAGAAAATCTTGGAACTACAATGCGAACTTGAGCAGGTTCGAAACTTGGCAAACCTTTCCCTCACTCTCAATGTCCCTGACATTAACCTGCAAAATCCGACTACCCAAAACCAGACACCACCACAAAACACACAAAACCAAAACCTACCACCAAATCCTCCTGCAATATACCAGTATCCCACACCTCCTTAGAACCTTAATCCACCACCAGTACCAACTCCTCAACAGCACCCTCATCATCCAGCTCAATACCCATAAAATACTACTTATCACACTCCCCATAATGCACCACAACCTACTCCTGATCCCCAAAACTCAACTAATGACCACCCTTATACCCAAGTTCCCGGAGTTCACCAAAGTAATCCGATATATGTGGAAAATTTACCCCATACTCTGCAACAAGGCCTATACATACCCGAATCGACCGAAAAAGACCTGCTTATTAAGAACATGGCGGAGGAACTCAAGAAGCTCATTGGTAGAGTTCAGAATGCTGAAGTCGGTATAGGCGTTGAAGGTCTAAACTATGAGGACCTATGTATTCAGCCGGATGTGGAACTGCCGGAGGGTTATAAACCTCCCAAGTTTGAAATGTTCAACAGGACTAGTGAACTGAAAGTGCATCTGAGAACATACTGTGACAAACTTGTAGGAGTAGGCAAGAATGAACCAATCCGTATGAAGTTGTTCATGCGAAGCCTCACAGGATATGCTTTGTCTTGGTACATCAGTCAAGACCCGAAGAAGTGGGTTAGTTGGGTAAGCATGGCATCAGACTTCATGGATAGATTCAGATTCAACACGAAAAATGCGCCAGACATTTTCTACATTCAAAACCTCAAGAAGAAGCCAACAGAAACTTTATGCGAGTATGCTACTCGTTGGAGATCAGAAGCTGCGAAAGTAAGGCCAGCACTTGAAGAAGGACAAATAAATAAGTTCTTCGTCAGAGCTCAAGACCCGCAGTATTATGAAAGGTTGATGGTTATTGAAAATCACAAATTCTACGACATCATCAAGCTAGGAGAAAGAATAGAAGAAGGGATTAAGAGTGGGATGGTAACCAACTTCGAGGCGATGTAGGCCACATACAAAGCTTTACAATCGGGATGTATTTCGAAAAAGAAAGAAGTAGGTGCCGTAATGGTAACCTAAGGTCCCAAGTATCCTCTGACATACCAAACACCTCCACCCATGTACCAACCCTCACCCCCCAGATACCGACAACTTGCTACCACCTATCATGCCTATAATACTCAACCCACATATTACCACTCTCCACCACCTACCCTCCAAAACTACCAAAAACCATGACCAAATTTTAACCGAAGACCACCTAGACAATACACCCAAATTGCCGAACCCATAGACCAACTATACGAGAGACTGAAGGCTGCTGGTTATGTCACTCACATTCCTGTCGTTGCCATGGAGAATTCTTCCCAGTGGATTAACCCCAACAAAATATATGCCTATCATTCAGGCATGAAGGGTCATACTATTGATGAGTGTTTCACCCTGAAAGACAAGATTCAGACACCGATCGACACTAAGGCCATACAGGTAAAGGAAGATGCACCAAATGTTCGTAATAACCCTCTCCTAGATCACATAGGTAAGGGAGTAAATGTGATAGATACTGACGAGGAATGGGATCCGAAGGGATCAATCAGACTCATTCGAGAGGGAGATGATCCTAAAACATCTCCGGTCACCCTCACACCAGTTGTGGTACAAACACAAGAACCATTTGAAGTCGAGGTAACTACACTCTTCACTGTGATGGTAGCTCCCACACCATCGTACAAGTTTGATGCCATCCCGTGGGACTATGTTGCGGAAGCAAGGAGAAAGGGAAAAGCAAAAATGGAGGAAACAGGTGCGGCATAAGGCATGACTAGAACCGACAGAGTTTATACACCTGAGAACCTGGGAGGAATAAGCCAGGAAGCTGCATCTAAGCCGCCTATTGTCGAGACTGCACCGATGATCTTTGGAGAAAATTACAAGCAATAGATTACTCTGTTGTTGATAATTTGAACAAAACTCCTGCTCAGATATCCATCTTTTCACTGTTGCAAAACTCCGACACACACAGGAATGCTTTGATGAAAGTGTTGAGTGAAGCTTATGTACCCACCAACCTCACTAGTGAGGAGATGGCTAACATGGTCGGGCAGGTATTGGAAAGCCATAAAATCACCTTTCATGAGGATGAATTACCACTAGAAGGACTAAGTCATAACAGGGCACTACACCTCATGGTGCAATTTGAGGATAAGTTCATCACCAGGGTCCTGATAGATGGGGGTTCAAGTCTCAACATATTCCCACTGACTACTCTGAAGAGGTTTAGGTAAAGGCCTGCACGAGATACGGATGGGAAGCATGAATGTGAAGGCGTTTGATGGATCTCAAAGAGCCACCATTAGAGAAATCAACCTCAGCCTACTGATAAGCCTGACCTAGTTTGATGTCGAGTTCCAAGTGCTAGATATATCTTCTACTTACAACCTGTTGTTGGGACGACCATGGATACATGCTGTCGGGGAAGTGGCTTCAACCCTGCATCAGGTTGTGAAGTTTGAATGGAATCATCAGGAAGTGATTATTCATGGAGATGGAAGTAACCCCATCTACACCAATCAGACCGTTCCAGTCATCGAAAATAGGAAAAAGCTAGGTGGAGAAACATACCATCGCATTGAGCGAGTCAACACAATTGAAAAATACCGATGGTGGAGCAACAATATAGAAAGCATACTGCTATGGACAGGGTATGAACCTGGCAAAGGTCTCGGTAAAAACCTTCAAGGGATCACCAAACCCATACAACCACAACATCATGACATGACTTTTAGACTCGGATATGAATACACGTGGTAGGAATACCAGGATTGGTCACCACCATGGCATGCTCCTTATTATCTTCTAGAACACCCGGTACCACCTCTGCACCATATGTTCCATCAAGGTGACATGATATAGGGATCTGAGGAAGATGAAATCTTAGATGGCATGAGGAAGTTGTTTCTAGATGAAGAAGATATGGATTGCAGTGCAATAGTTGAGCCTGCTATTTGGGCATGCAATTATTTAATAGTGATCTGTAATATCTTGTAAAATTAAATGATGAGAAAATTAGTAAAAACGGAGCTGGGGTATTCTAATACTTGTATGAAAGGGTAGAGAATATGTCTATAGGGTCTATGTGCTCTACTTGTTGTTTAACATGTTTTATTTCTATATACTGATAAACATCATGCCTATAGGAGTCATGCACACACTTCACTTAACTTGTCAAACATGTTAGTTCCGATATCTGCTACACCTGTTCCCATGTCTACTATTCAACACTCTTAAATATCATGCCTATAGGACTTCAAATAATCTGTCTATCAATTACTTCAATTATTTTGGTGTACTGCTCATCTAGATATCATGGCTATAGGGTTCTGATACTCTAATCGACCATTCCCGTTGTTTTCTATTACACTGTCGCATGTTAAGATGCATGCTTATAATACCAGCATTTGTAATTCAGAGCTATGATTGTTTTCACTAACCTTTTACGCAAAAACGATTAGATATCATGTCTATAGGACTTGCAACATTCAATTTTCCTATACGTTAATCCATAAATTACCACGCTGCCTATGTATTACTGGAAATCAGAATCATTTAGAGACCATGCCTATAGGATTTATAACGATTTAATCTATCCGTACATTAGCCTAAAAATGCAACATTACTTGTTTGATACTGGAATCACATAGAGATCATGCTTATAGGACCAAAGGACTCTAAATCTTAAGTTCGAATTGTTCCACTACTTAAATCTGAAAATCGGTCTGCGTGCTTCTTTGTTTATGTGTGGAGGCTAATATGAGCTACTTTTTGCTATTATGTACAGTCCTATTTGTTTTGTATGCGCGATTAGTTTTTATTATTTTGAGCAACCTAAGTAAGTCTAGAACCACCCAAATAGAGGTCCAAAGCCTCCTGAACCATAAGCATGGGACGGGTAGTGCACGCATAGGACGCGACCTAGAATTGAATTAGAACGCTTTAGGTAAACAACTTCAACATAGTAATCGGGTAGCAGGAGATGATTATGAGCAACCCCTATTCAAAAGGAGTTTGCAAAGTATTATTTATGTTGCACAGGGTGATCCTTTAGGCTAAAACACTTAGGACCACCACTCTCCTTTATATACTTTATATTCACACTTAGTCATTTAATATAGATCATTGTAGTCGTATGCTTGTAGTCCTTAAGATTTCTACCAATTCTCATTGTGTTATAATGAAATTCTTCGACTTTTATATTCCTTGTTTATCTGATCACTTAGCCTAATTACGTAATCCACATAGTTTTAAGTTCGGCCGAGACCCATAGTTGTGGACCTCGAAGAGTTCCTAATACCTTCTCTTTGAGGTAATTTGAGCCCTTACCCGATCTTTAGTGGTGTTGACTAGTCAAACAGAGTTATTTGCATAATAGGTGCCCTAACACACCTTAAAACCATTAGGTTGTGACTCTTCTCTTTTAATACCTCCCTTAAAAGAGTTGTCCCATGTCGAAGCCCACTTTCGCGAGAAAACGGGGTGCAACAATGTAGTGTGGCACTATCTTTTCCTCGAATTTCATTTGTGTGAGTACTCGAGGATGGATAATACATGAGCCGCTCCCATCGTCTATCATAATCTGTCTTACGTCGGTATCTAAAATTCGTAAAGTGATAAGGAGAGTGTCATAGTGAGGAAAAGCCAAACCGTTGATATCTGACTTATCGAAGATGACACTTTCTTCGAATTCATCATACTATTCATGGGTGATCGGCCGTTTGAGCTTGTGGGTTATGATGAACTTCACGTTGTTGATGGAAGAGTCGTCCCCACCACCGATGATCATGTGGATGGTGTGGGCGGCTTCGGAGGCCCTTGATGTTGTTTGCGTCCCCTGGTAAAGTTGGTCCTTCCCCGATCGCTCAGCAATTCTTTGAGGTGTCCCTGTCGTAGCATGTTTATGACCTCCTATCTTAGGGTGATGCAATCTTCGGTTTTGTGTCCTCGCTCTTGATGGAACTCGCAGGGGGCGTCTGATTTTCTGGTATTCGGATCCGACCTCATCATTTGTGGCCATTTTACCTTTGGTTCGAGCTTCTCCAAGGCGTAGATGATCTCTGTCGGTGACACACAAAAATTGTAAGCGGATAGTAAAGGTGGCATACCTCTCTCATTCCGGTGAGTCCCTGTTCTTGATCGGGGTGGGCCTTCTTCATGGCGAGATGAGGTGTGATGACCCAAAATGTCATCTTTAAATTTAATAATTAATTCTTTGTTTTAAGACCTTGAAAAGCACTATTTGTCACTCCTCGACTTGCGTGCGCAGTCCGTATAATTTTTCGAAAAGTTTTTATGTGAAAAATAAATTAAAATGTGAAATAGAGCTTTAAAACTCAACTGAGTTGACATTGGTCAACATTTTGAGAAAACAGACTCAGATCAATGTTTTAACAATTCTGATAGGTCTGTATCGTGATTTGGGACTTGGGCATATGCCCAGAATTGAATTCTGAAGTGATATGGAATTTTGAGGAAAAATTAAAAGTTTGAAAACTTAATGATTTTTAAGAAGTTACTGATGTTGGATTTATTGACACCGGGTCCGTATTTTAATTTCGGAGCACGGTATAGGTCCACTATAATATTTATGACTTGTCTGCCGAATTTGGTGAGAAACGGAGTTGATTTGACGTGATTCGGACATCCGGTTGTAAAAATATAAGTTTTAAAGTTTTCTTGAAAATTTCCTTTGATTTGGTGTTCAATTCATAGTTCTAGGTGTTATTTTGGCGATTTGATCGCGCAAGCAAGTTCGTATGATGTTTTAGGACTGGTGTGCATGTTTGGTTTGGAGCCCCGAGGGCTCGGGTGAGTTTCGGATAGGCTATGGGATGATTTTGAACTTAGAAAAATTCTGGTTTTTAGCTTCTGCTGTCATATGGCGCATTGTGCTTCGCGATCGCGAAGCAATTCCTGCAATCGCGAAGAGGAAATTGTAAGTCGTGAGTTTTACCCTTCGCGTTCGCGAAGATAGGCATGCGATCGCGGAAGGTAAACTCCCAGTGAACTGCGAACGCGAGGGATAAGATGCGATCGCGTAGAAGGGAGGAAGGCAGAAGCTAGGCACGTCAATTGTGCTACGCGATCGCACAAGTAAGTACGTGATCGCGTAAGGCTGAGAAAAGGTACTCCGCGATCGCATGACCATTTACGCGATCGCGTAGAGTTAATAAAATGGGCAGCCAAAATGTGCTTCGCGATCGCAAACAATTATTCGCGATCGCGAAGAGTAAATTTCACCTAGGCAGAAATTGTGCTACACGATCGCGAACGAATTTCCGCGATCGCGATGAATAAAAATCTTTAAAATAGAACTTAAGTTCTGGAAATGCGATTTTGACCCATTTTCAACTATTTCCAATTTTTTAGCTCGGGTAAGGCGATTTTTACGGGAAAACATTGGGGTAAGTGTTCCTTATCCTATATTGATTATATTTCATGATTTCATACTCATTTACATCATCAATCCGTGAATTTATGGAGGAAAAATCAGATTTTTAAAAAATCTTCCAAATATGAAAATTTAAGATTTGAAGGTCCATTTGACATCGAAATTGGATAATTTTTGTATGGTTGAACTCATAGCGGAACGAGTGTTCGGATTTCGCGAGTTTTTTCAGGATTTAATATGTGCGTCCCACTGTCAAATATTGAAATAAATCTCGGATTTTTATCCAAAAAATTAGTAAATTCATATGGAATTAATTCCTATGATTCTTATTGAGTATATCGAATTTTTTGTGAATAGATTTGACGCTTTTGGAGACAAATTCAAAAGGAAAAGTTGTGGTCGAATAATTTATTAAAATTTTCAAAGCGAGGTAAGTGTCGTGGTTAACCTTGACTTGAGGGAATAGAATTCATGAATTATTTGTTATGTGAAATACATGTGAATGACGTATAGGCAAGGTGACGAGTGTCTATACGTCGTCAAATTAATTGTTTGCATAATTATTTGAAAATCCTAAATTTGTTTTAATACTCGACTTAATTGTTATAATAATTGTTTCTCTCCTATTCTTGGTCAAATATTAATTCTTGAATTCCTGCAATAATTGTTACATGCTATTTGATTTATGTGTCTTAATTATTATTTGACATTTAGCATACTAAATATTAAACTGCCTATTTTCTCCACGATTTTCATAATTAATTGCTAATTGTCATTGTTTGTTCATAAATAAATCATAATTATTGTATGCTTGTTGTCTTAAAGATTTTATATTAATTGTTGCATTTATTGGGGCAATTTCTTCTATAAGAATTGGTAATGGATATATTGGAGGAGCGGGTTGCACGCCGCAATAAAATTGATTGAAATGAATATATTGGGGGATCGGGTTGCACGCCACAACAGACTTATTAAAAAGTATACATTGGGGGATCAGATTGCACATCGCAATAGACTTATTAAAAATTCTATATTGGGGGATCGGATTGCACGCCGCAACATACTTATTAAAAAGTCTATATTGGGGGATCGGGTTTCATGCCGCAACAGACTTATTAAAAAGTCTATATTGGGGGATCGAATTGCACGCCGCAACAAACTTATTAAACAGTCTATATTGGGGGATCGGATTGCATGCCGCAACAGACTTATTAAAAAGTCTATATTCGGGGATCGGATTGCACGGCGCAACAGACTTATTAAAAAGTCTATATTGGGGAATCGGGTTGAACGCCGCAACAGACTTATTAAAAAGTCTATATTGGGGGATCGGATTACACACCGCAACAGACTTATTTAAAAGTCTATATATATACTTTATTAAAAATAAATGTAGTGGAGGATTGAAAACGAATATATTGTGGGAGCGTTTTGCATGCTGCAACGGAAATTGGTTGAAATAACAATTAGTTATGACTGCTGAGTTGGCTTCAACTATTATAAATGAGTTACCTGATTTATTTCTATTATTTGTTGTTGTTACAAAATATTGCGTACAGGTTAATGTAAGTGAACTGCCTTAGCCTCGTCACCACTTCGTCGAAGATAGGCTCAGCACTTACAGTACATGGGGTCGGTTGTACTGATACTACACTCTGCACTTCTTGTGTAGATTTCGGAGTTAGTCCCAGCGGTTCACCATAGACGCGCTCGGATTTCAGCTACCAGAGGAGACTTGAGGTATAACTGCACGGCGTCCGCAGTTCTGAAGTCCCCGTCTACTCTACTTTAGCAGTGTGTTTGTTTCCAGATAGCTTTGTTTTATTCAAACCTTTATTTATATTATTCTAGAAGTTTGTGCACTTGTGACACTAATTCTGGGATGGTATTTAGACACCGTTGTATTTATGGATTATTCACTATATTTCAGACCTTACTTCCGTATTTGTTCCTTTGTTATTAATAAATTTAAAAATTATTTTAAAATGGATAATATTATTCTAACATTGGCTTGCCTAGCAAGTGAAATGTTAGGCGCCATCTCGGTCCCGAAGGTGGGAATTTCGGGTCGTGACAGTTGGTATCAGAGCACTAGGTTACATAGGTCTCGCGAGTCACGAGCAAGCTTAGTAGAGTCTGAAGGATCAGTACGGATACGTCTGTACTTATCTCTCAGAGGCTATGAAGTTTAGGAATAATATCACTTCTTTCTTATTCTGTCAAGCAAATTTATTCTATCATCGATGATTGAACCATTCCACTCTTATTCTCTCGCAGATTGTGAGAACACTTGATACATTTACCGATGGATAGGGACAAAAGCCCCCGGTGGCAACTATGGTCTAGGATAGAGGTCGAGGTCGAGGTAGTGCTAGAGGCCGAGGCAGAGGCAGAGCTCAGTTTAGAGCTCGAGCAACTTTACCTATTGTAGAACCTCAGGTGGATCTTCAGGAGGAGGTTCTACTTTAGAATGTACCGGTTGGACCAGTTCAGGTCCCGGAAGGATTCATAGCCACTCTAGTGCTTCAGGACGCTCTAGTCCATTTGGTGAGTCTTATGGAAGGTGTGGCTCAGAATGGTACATTTCCAGTGGCACCAGCCATCTCACAGGCTGGGGGAGGAGCACAAACTCCCACTACTCCCGCTCCGAAGCAGATGGCTCCCCGGAACCAGGCTCCAGTAACCTCTCCAATTGGGGTAGTTCAGCCAGTTATTGCGGCACAGACCGGTGATAGGCCCGCCATGTCCTTTGAGGCCTTATTGAGACTAGATAAGTTTACTAAGCTCTTTCCAGTTCACTTCAGTGGTACACCTCCTGAGGACCCACAGAATTATCTTGACCGCTGCCATGAGGTGCTGCAGAACATGGGTATAGTTAAGACCAATGGGGTTGATTTTGCTGTATTTCAGATGACGGGTTCTGCCAAGAGGTAGTGGATAGATTATACATTGGCCAGACTAGTTGGATCTCCTGCACTTACCTGGGAGAAGTTCTCTCAGCTATTTCTGGAGAAGTTCCTTCCTATCACACTGAGAGCAAGCAATTTGAGTGTCTACAGCAGGGCAGTATGACTATTACTCAGTATGAGTCTCGTTTTGTGGATATGGCCCATCATGCTCTCCTTTTACTACCTACTAAGGGAGAGAGTGTGGGGAGGTTTATTGAGGGACTCACTCATCCTATCAAGCTTCAGATGGCCAAGGAGATCGTAAGTGAGACTTCGTTGTAGGCGGCTGCTAATGTCGCGAGGAGGATCGAGATGCTTCTTGCACAGGAGAGAGGGCATAGGTCTGATATGAGGCCTCGTCAGTTCGGTGGTTTCAGTGGTGCCTCGTCTGGAGGTAGGGGTAATTTTGGTAGGGGCCATCCTCCCAGACCGTTTCATTCAGCACTTCAGGCATATCACGGTGCTTCAGTGAGTCACGGTCCTATTATGCCTTACTCTGGGCAGCCAGCATTTAGTGACATTCAGCTCCTATCAGTGCATCACCACTCCAGAGTTACTACATCGGTTATCCGACCCATTCAGGTCTGCTTCAGTTTCAGCAATCACGGCATCAGGATGGGTGCTATGAGTGTGGGAACATTGGTCACATCAAGAGGTATTGCCCTAGATTGGCGAGTAACAGATCTCGGCAGGATTCTCGTGCCATCATACCGGCAATGGTTTCTTTATCGCCTACTCAGCCAGCTAGAGGCAGTGGTCAGGCAGCTAGAGATGGAGGTCAGGCCATTATAGATGGAGGTCAGGCCATTAGAGGTAGAGGTCAGGCCATTAGAGGTAGAGGTCAGACCATTAGAGGTGGAGGCCAACCAGTTAGAGGCCGTCCTAGAGACGCAGTTCAGAATGGTAGGGCTCAGCCCCGATTTTATGCTTTTCCAGCTAGGCCTGAGGCCGAGTCATCTGATGCTATGATCATGGGAATTATTCCAGTTTGCCATAGAGATGCTTCAGTTCTATTTGATCCACGATCTACTTATTCCTATGTGTCCTTCTATTTTGCTTCATATTTGGTTGTGCCTTGTGATTCTCTGAGTGCTTCTGTGTGTGTATCTACACTGGTGGAAAACTCTGTTGTAGTAGATCATGTCTATTATTCGTGTGTGATTACTATTGGTAGTCTTGAGACTAGTGTGGATCTTCTACTTCTTGATATGGTAGATTTTGATGTCATCTTGGGTATGGATTGGTTGTCACCTTATCATGCTATATTGGATTGTCATGCCAAGATAGTGACCCTAGACATGCCGGGGTTACCTCGGTTAGAGTGGAAAGGAACTCTTGTTCTTTCTGCCAGCAGGGTTATTTCTTATATGAAAGCTCAGTGTATGGTAGAGAAAGTGTGTCTAGCCTATTTGGCTTATATTCCCGATCCCAGAGTGGATGTTCCTTCTATGGACTCGGTACCAGTTGTTCGTGAATTTCCAGAAGTATTTCCTGCAGATTTGCTGGGGATGCCACCCGACAGGAGATATTGACTTCTGTATTGATTTGGCTCCGGGCACTCAGCCCATTTCTATTCCACCATACTGTATGGCCCCGCCAGAGTTGAAAGAATTGAAGGAGCAATTACAAGACTTGCTTGATCAGGGATTCATTAGACCTAGTATCTCGCTATGGGGTGCACCAGTATTATTTGTAAAGAAGAAAGATGGTTCTATGTGGATGTGTATAGATTATCGCAGTTGAATAAGGCCACTATCAAAAACATTTATCCGCTGCCAAGAATTGATGACCTATTTGATTAGCTTCAGGGTGCCAAGGTATTTTAGATGATTGATTTGAGGTCTGGTTACCATCAGTTGAATATTAGGGCATCTGATGTCCCTAAGACAATTTTTCGAACTCGGTATGGGCATTACAAATTCCTAGTGATGTCATTTGGGTTGACAAATGCCCCAGCAGCATTTATGGATTTGATGAATCGGGTGTTCAAGCCCTATTTGGATTCTTTTGTGGTTGTATTCATTTATGATATCTTGATTTACTACAGCAGTCGAGAGGAGCATGAATAGCATCTTCGAAGTGTGCTTCAGACTTTGAAGAATAATCAGTTATATGCCAAATTTTCAAAATGTGAGTTTTTGTTAGACTCAGTTTCCTTTTTGGGGCATCTTGTATCCGCAGAAGGCATAAAGGTGAATCCTAAGAAGATTGAGGTTGTTCAAAATTGGCCTAGACCTACTTCAGTTACACAGATCCAGAGTTTCCTGGGTTTGGCAGGTTATTATCATCGGTTCGTGGAAGGGTTTTCATCTATAGCAAGCACATTGACCAGACTGACCCAGAAAGGTATACCATTCAGATGGTTAGACGAGTGTGAGTTGAGCTTTCAGAAGCTCAAGAATGCTTTGACTACGGCGCCAGTGTTGGTGTTACCCACAGGTTCATGATCGTATACGGTATATTGTAACGCATCTCACATTGGGCTTGGTGTAGTATTAATGCAAGATGGCAAGGTGATTGCATATGCGTCGCGGCAGTTGAAAGTTCACGAGAAGAACTATTATGTTCATGACTTAGAACTGGCAGCCATTGTTCATGCGCTGAAGATTTGTAGGAATTACCTCTACGGTGTCTCGTGTGAGGTATTTACTGATCATCGTAGCCTTCAGTATCTGTTCAAATAAAAAGATCTTAATTTGAGGCAGAGAAGATAGTTGGAATTGTTGAAAGACTATGATACCACCATTTTGTATCACCCAGGAAAGGCCAATGTGGTGGCCGATGCTTTGAGTAGAAAGGTTGTGAGTATGGGTAGTCTTGCATATATTCCGGTTGGTGAGAGGCCGTTAGCTGCAGATGCTCAGACTTTGGCTAATCAGTTCGTGAGGTGAGATGTTTCAGAACCCAGTCGGGTTCTAGCTTGCACAATCGCTCGGTCTTCTTTATATGAGCGCATCAGAGAGAGGCAGTATGATGATCCTCATTTACTTGTCGTTAAGGACACAATGCGGCACGGTGATGCCAAACAGGTTGTTGTGGGGGAAGATGGAGTTCTACGAATGTAGGGTCGTATTTGTGTGCCTAATGTTGACGGGCTTCGTGAATTAATTCTTGAAGAGGCACACAGTTCCAGGTATTCTATTCATCCAGGTACCGCCAAAATATATCAATATTTGCGGCAACATTATTGGTGGAGGAGAATGAAAAAGGATATAGTTGCATATGTAGCTCGGTGTTTGTATTGTCAGCAAGTTAAGTACGAGCATCAGAGACCTGGTGGTTTGCTTCAGAAGTTAGAAATTCCTTAGTGGAAGTGGGAGCATATCACTATGGATTTTGTTGTTGGGCTCCCACGGACTCAGAGAAAATTTGATACAGTTTGGGTCATTGTGGACAGGTTGACCAAGTCAGCACATTTCATTCCAGTGGCAGTTACCTATTCTTCAGAGAGGTTAGGTGAAATTTACATTCGTGATATTGTCCGCCTTCACGGTGTTCCCGTGTCTATTATTTCAGATCAAGGTATGTTACCTCACACTTATGGAGGGCTATACAGCATGAGTTAGGCACGCGGGTTGAGTTGAGTACAGTATTTCATCCACAGACAGACGGACAGTCAGAGCACACCATTCAGAAATTGGAAGATATGCTTCGGCTTGTGTTATAGACTTTGGAGGTTCTTGGGATCAATTCTTGCCACTTGCTGAGTTTGCTTATAATAATAGCTACCAGTCGAGCATTCAAATGCCTCCATATGAGTCATTATACTAAAGGCGATGTCGATCGCTAGTGGGTTGGTTTGAACCGGGAGACGCTCGGTTGTTGGGTACCGATTTTGTACATGATGCTTTGGATAAGGTCAAAGTTATTCAGGATAGACTTCGTACAGCTCAGTCTAGGCAAAAGAGTTACGCCGACCGTAAAGTTTGTGATATTGCATTCATGGTTGGAGAAAGAATATTACTCCGGGTTTCACCTATGAAAGGTGTAATGAGGTTCGGAAAGAAGGGCAAGTTGAGCCCCAGGTATATTGGACCCTTTGAAATTCTTGAAAGGATGGGTGAAGTAGTCTACCGACTTGCATTACCACCTAGTTTATCAGTGGTTCATCCGGTGTTCCATGTGTCTATGCTCCGGAAATATCATGGTGATCCGTCCCATGTGTTATATTTCAGCTCAGTCCAATTGGACAAAGATTTGACTTACGAGGAGGAGCCGGTGGCTATTCTAGCCTGGCAGGTCCGGTAGTTGAGGTCTAAGAGTTATTCTTCAGTTCAAGTGCAATAGAGAGGTCAGCCGGTAGAGGCATCTACCTAAGAGTCTAAGTCGGACATGCGGAAAAAATATCCACACTTATTTACCAGCTCAGATACTTTTTCTAACTCCGTTCGAGGACGAACGTTTGTTTTAGAGGTGGAGAATGTGATGACCCAAAATGTCATTTTTAAATTTAATAATTAATTTTGTACCCTAATACCTCAAAAAGTACTATTTATCACTCCTCGACTTGCGTGTGCAGACTGTATAATTTTCTGGAAAGTTTTTATGTGAAAAATGAATTAAAATATGAAATAGAGCTTTAAAACTCAACTGAGTTGACTTTGGTCAACATTTTGAGAAAATGGACTCGGATCAGTGTTTTGACAGTTTCGCTAGGTTCGTATCGTGATTTGGGACTTGGGCATATGCCCGGAATCGAATTCCGAGGTCCCTAGCCTGAGATATGGAATTTTGATGAAAATTTAAAAGTTTGAAAGCTTAATAATTTTTAAGAAATTAATGATGTTGGATTTATTGACACAGGGTCCGTATTTTAGTTCCGAAACCGGTATAGGTTCACTATAATATTTATGACTTGTCTGCCGAATTTGGTGAGAAACGGAGTTGATTTGACGTGATTCGGACATCCGATTGTAAAAATATAAGTTTTAAAGTTTTTTTGAAAATTTCCTTTGATTTAGTGTTCAATTCGTAGTTTTAGGTGTTATTTTGGCAATTTGATCGCGCGAGCAAGTTCGTATGATGTTTTAGGACTGGTGTGCATGTTTGGTTTGGAGCCCCGAGAGCTCGGGTGAGTTTCGGATAGGCTACGGGATAATTTTGAACTTAGAAAAATCTGGTTTTTAGCTTCTGCTGTCATATGGCGCATTGTGCTTCGCGATCGCAAAGCAATTCCTACAATCGCGAAGAGAAAATTGTAAGTCGTGAGTTTTACCCTTTGCGTTCGCGAAGATAGGCACGCGATCGCAGAAGGTAAATCCCCAGTGCACTGCGAACGCGAGGGATAAGTTGTGATCGCGTAGAAGGAAGGAAGGCAGAAGCTAGGCACGTCAATTATGCTACGCGATCGTACAAGTAAGTGCGCAATCGCGTAAGGCTGAGAAAAGGTACTCCGCAATTGCATGACCATTTACGCGATCGCGTAGAGTTAATAAAATGGGCAGCCAAAATGTGCTTCGAGATCGCAAACAATTATCCGCGATCGCGAAGAGTAAATTGCACCTAGGCATAAATTATGCTACGTGATCGCGAACGAATTTTCGCGATCGCGATGAATAAAAATCTGAAAAACAAAACTTAAGTTCTAGAAATGGAATTTCGACCCATTTTTAACCATTTCTAATTTTTGAGCTCGGGTAAGCCGATTCTTGGGCGATTTTTATGGGAAAACATTGAGGTAAGTGTTCCTTATCCTATATTGATTATATTTCATGATTCCATACTCATTTACATCATGAATCCGTAAATTTATTGAGGAAAAAATAGATTTTTATAAAATCTTCCAAAAACGTAAATTTAAGATTTGAAGGTCCAATTGACATCGGAATTGGATAATTTTTATATAGTTGAACTCGTAGAGGAACGGGTGTTCGGATTTTGTGAGTTTTTCAAGGATTTGAGATGTGGGTCCCACTGTCGAATATTAAAATAAATTTCAAATTTTTATCTGGAAAATTAGTAAATTCATATGGAATTAATTCCTATGATTCGTATTGAGTATATCGAATTGTTTGTGAATAGATTTGATGCTTTTGGAGACAAATTCAAAAGGAAAAGTTGTGGTCGAATAATTTATTAGAATTTGCCAAGCGAGGTAAGTGTCGTGGTTAACCTTGACTTGAGTGAATAGAACCCTTAAATTATTTGTTATGTGAAATGCATGTGAATGACATATAGGCAAGGTGACGAGTGTCTATACGTCGTCAAATTAATTGTTTGCATAATTATTTAAAAATTCTAAATTTGTTTTAATACACGAATTAATTGCTATAATAATTGTTTCTCTCCTATTCTTTGTCAAATATTAATTCTTGAATTCCTGCAATAATTGTTACATGCTATTTGATTTATGTGTCTTAATTGTTATTTGACATTTAGCATACTAAATATTAAACTGCCTATTTTCTCCATATTTTCACAATTAATTGCTAATTTCCATTGTTTGTTCATAAATAAATCATAATTATTGTATGCTTGTGGTCTTAAAGATTTTATATTAATTTTTGCACTTATTGGGGCAATTTCTTCTATAAGAATTGATAATGGATATATTGGAGGAGCGGGTTGCACGCCGCAACAGAATTGATTTAAATGAACATATTGGGGGATCGGGTTGCACGCCGCAACAGACTTATTAAAAAGTCTATATTGGGGGATCGGATTGCACACCGTAACAGACTTATTAAAAAGTCTATATTGGGGGATCGGATTGTACGCCGCAATAGACTTATTAAAAAGTCTATATTGGGGGGATCGGGTTGCACGCCGCAACAGACTTATTAAAAAGTCTATATTGGGGGATCGGATTGCGCGCCGCAACAGACTTATTTAAAAGTCTATATTGGGGGATCGGATTGCACACCGTAACAGACTTATTAAAAAGTCTATATTGGGGGATCGGATTGTACGCCGCAATAGACTTATTAAAAAGTCTATATTGGGGGATCGGGTTGCACGCCGCAACAGACTTATTAAAAAGTCTATATTGGGGGATCGGATTGCACGCCGCAACAGACTTATTTAAAAGTCTATATATATACTTGATTAAAAATTAATATATTGGAGGATTGAAAATGAATATATTGTGGGAGCGTTTTGCACATTGCAACGGAAATTGATTGAAATAATAATTAGTTATCACTGCTGAGTTGGCTTTAACTAATATAAATGAGTTACCTGATTTATTTCTATTATTTGTTGTTGTTACTAATATTGCGTACAAGTTAATGTAAGTGACCCGCCTTAGCTTCGTCACTAGTTCATTGAGGTTAGGCTCAGCACTTACCAGTACATAGGGTCGGTTGTACTGATACTACACTCTGCACTTCTTGTGCAGATTTCGGAGTTGGTCCCAGCGGCGCACCATAGACTCGCTCGGATTTCAGTTACCAAAGGAGACTTGAGGTATAACTGCACGACGTCCGTAGTTCTGAAGTCCCCGTCTACTCTACTTTAGTTGTGTGTTTGTTTTCAGACAGCTTTATTTTATCCAGACCTTTATTTGTATTATTCTAGAAGTTTGTGCACTTGTGACACCAATTCTGGGATGGTATTTAGACATCGTTGTTTTTATGGATTACTCACTATATTTCAAACCTTACTTCCGCATTTGTTCCTTTGTTATTAATAAATTTAAAAATTATTTTTAAATGGATAATATTATTGTAATGTTGGCTTGCCTAGCAAGTAAAATGTTAGGCGCCATCACGGTCCTGAAGTTGGGAATTTCGAGTCGTGACATGAGGATGAAACTGTAGTTCTGACATATGGGAGATGTCGTTCCCGGTTTGGTCATGAGGCCACGGGATTTTCTGGATTATGCTTGTACTAAGGTCAGTCAATGAGTCGGCACATTGAGGTCGTCTTCGTCTGCTCGGACTTTGGCCTAGTATACATTATGTATTTCGTCCCAAGTTGTTGGGGGATATTTTATAAGCCGACTTAATTTCTTGTCGCCATTGAACCAGCTGTTGTCGTTCCTTCTTATACATTAGGCAACATCATTCTTACTCGGTTAAAACGTACGAGAAAGTCCTTCAGTCCTTCTCTTGTGGACTGTTTGATAGCAAAGATATCATTCACTCTTGCCACTGCCTTCTTGGCTCCGGCATGGGCAGTCACGAACTTATCGGCCATTTCCTCAAAGGTTTTGACGGAACGTGCCGGCAGTTGCGAGTACCAGGTTAATGCACCTCCTGTGAGGGTTTTGCTAAATTTCTTTAGCAGAATGGAGGATACTTCTTCCTTGGCGAGGTCATTGCCTTTGATGGCAGTGACGTAATGGGTCACATGATCCTCGGGGTCGGTTGTGCCATCGTATATTTTCAGATAAGGCAGCATTTTAAAAGTCTTTGGTATGGTATGTGGGGCAGCATTATCACTGTACGGCTGCTCGACGAACCGACCGGCATCTCTCTTTGGCAATAACTTAGGAGCTCCCAGTGTTTTATCGACCCTCTCGTGGTGTTCTCTCATTTGGTCCCGAAGTACCTTGTTTTCGTTTTTTATTTCCTCCATCCTTTTTCAGAATAGCTGTGAGAGTGTCGTCGCCTTCATGGTTAACAACATTGTGAGTAATACCTATCGTCGGGGGTGGAGGAGGGGGTTTATCATGTTGCTCGTCCATTGGTAGTGCAACACGGGTTCTCGCATTTACTGCGGTCGCATCCTGGACGGGCTTATGGAGGACGCTGGTCAGTGTATCAGTTAGCCATGCTTCAAGGAGCTTCTTTATCGCTGGTGGTGTCTCATCTCCCACGGATGTGAAGGCTGCCTTGCTAAGGGATTTTTGTGATGCTGTAGTGGAGAGAGGTGATCCACCTCGCCTAGGAGAGGCATTGGGTGTTGTATCTTCATCCACTACTTCTGAGCTTTCGTCGATGATGTTCGTGAGGTTGGTTGGGAGGTCACTCATTATTCTCGTTCTTCCTTCTCCGTTGCCTGCCATATTAGATTTATGCGTGCAGGGAGAAAAAGGTTCTCTTTTTTTTTGTTAGTAACTAGTGTTGATTGTAGATCTAGAAGAAACTAAAAGACTTAACTAGAAAATCCCCATAGACGTCGCCAAATTGTTTGACCAAAAAATGTAACTTCCGGTTAAACTATTAAATTTATGTATTAATGGGTTAAATCTAGTTAAGGATAATAACTTTAGATGCTAATCTCAAAAACGTGCAGGAGATGGGGGCAGATCCCGTAAATGATTGATGACAATAAGTGCAAAATACTCTTAAAGCATGAACATTAATGGAGATATAACTAACAATAAATGGCAATAAATGGTATTTAAATAAATAAGGAGAATAATTCACCCAATAATGGATGGATTGGACGAATATTTCTCCTGGCAATGATGAGTGACAGAAAAGTCCAAGATTAGTGTGAATAATCCTCGGATCTGGTGGAAAGAATGGGAATAATATGAGCAAGAATTTTTATCTAAAGGTAATCTTTGTATCGTTACAAGAGAGAAAGAGAATCTTCTTCTCTAAAGTGTTCTTATCAAATGAATATTACATCCCCCTATCATTGTCTCTTCTTTCTATATATATGTGGTCTTTTCCTAAAAAACCCTAATAGTACAAAGGTAGAGAATATCCACTAGAATATTTCCTTTTAATACTTTATCCTGACAAATTAACTGTTACAGCTCCTATCATCAATAGTCAACCTCGACCTCGACCTCGACCATTGTTGACATCTCGACTACGGCGCTCCTCGGCCAATGACTTTGTTGCATCTTGGAAGACCTCGACCGACTCTTTCCTCAATGCCAAATTACGCTAAATATATTTAGAGCAGATTATACACCATCCTTACCTATTTGCTCTGACAGCCTTACTAGGTAGCTGAGTTCTCCATCTGCCCAGACAATATTTAAACTTAGATTATGTAATCTCTTTTCTTTCCTTTTGGCCACGGATTCTTGTTATTCAACTTACTCAATTAAATTTGGAAGGTTTTTAAAACAAACTTTTTATTAGCAGTAACCATATTCTAACTTCACTTTTCCTTTTCAACCAAATATGATATGTGTGTGGGTGTGTGTATAAAGTACCAAAATTGTCCATACTATCAAAGAGTGATGGCGACTTGGCGAGAGTTCGACATGTCCTTTTATATTCTCTCTTCTAGTAAAAGAATGAACTTTTATGTCTAGCCTATCCATACAAGTTGTTCATTAAGGATAAAATTAGAATGCTAATTTTAAATAGTTTCTAACAGGAAAATATGTCTTTTTCTTGAGCAAACTAAAAAAGAAAATATGTCACATAAAACGTGATAGAAAGAGTAATATAATAAAAAGCCTGTCAATGTCTTCAAAATAGCTCATCACTTCTCATTGCCTAGTTACTTGTAGTTTTGAACTGTTTGTTTCTGTGAACTATTTAGCAATAAACATTTAGTTGTTGTTCGTTTATATTATGTTTTTTCCTGGACATGAAAGCCGTGATAATAATGTGCACAATAAATTGTGCCGCATGAGAATTGAGATAAGCTAGCTTATCGCTGCTTAAATACCTAGTTATTAGATGTGGATTTAGGATTTTAAATTTATGGGTTTTTATAGTAATCTCAAGTTAATTAATATGCATAACTAGACTCACATCAAATGCTTATAAAGATTTAGTAAATTTCTTAAGGTTCACGTGAACCAGCATGTTACATTGTAACAAATTCAACAAAATTGATATGACATGTGAATATGGAGCCATTGATTTATCAATGTTGCTATTGGTTTTTTTTTAGTTACATCGGGGGAGGGAGAAAAGGAAAAGGGGATGATACGCTGATAATGATGGTAGGAAGCATACCAAATGAACTAACCCTAATCCAATATTGTTAATCTTCCAAAATGCTACGACCTGCAAATGAGATAGAATGTAGTACTTGTAAGATAACGAAAAATAAAAATAAAAAGCTCTTGCTTATCACTGCCCTATATATAGAAATGTGGTTAGAATAACTAATTAGACTCTTTTGTAGAGATGGAGATAATCAAACATGCCCTTTGGTAAAACGGGAATCAAAAATCGAAAAGATAAACACAACATGATTGACAAGATAGATTGAATCGCCTAATCAAGTAGTCTGAAGTGGATTTAGAATTTGATTTTAATGTGTTCTCGTTCAGATTTTACCACAATTCATTTGATTCATTGAGTTCGAAATCAATTATATGTACTTATTTACTGAAATTTTTACATATATATAGAGTCCGAGACAAAATTTCCTCAATCCCTCTCACTTTTTCTATGAAGTAGAGTGTTTTATAATTGTACAAAGAAGGGAGTCTAGGAGTATGGTTTATATAGGAAAATATTTGATAAAAATTGTGAATAGCTTTAATTGCCTGGATTCTTTGTAATCCGATTTTCTTCATTTGCCATGAATCTTGTTATCTCTTTCTCTTCCTTTGCAATAAATTTTTGCAATCCAACCTAGCAATTTGACTGGTAGTATTAATTACAAGTTTAACACGGTCATGATTTCGTTTAATTTATAAACACGTACTAAGATCACTCGATCGATTTCATCAACCTGCATATTCGAGTAAAAAGTGTTAATTCGACTATCTAATAAACTTGTTAGTTCCGCAGCTCTATAATCCAATGAATAATGCACGAGAAATGTGCACTGACAGCAATAAACTTTCAATTGTATATGTACACAGTATGAAATCAATTCCTTAAATAAATAAAATATATAATTTATTAGACAAACCAAGTCATAAATAGTGTTTTGACATAATATGGAGAACAAATTAAAACTAAATACTCTGGAGTCACAAAGTTATATGATTGAAGTTGTATAATAACTTAACAAATGCACTACTATGTACTATTTTATATGAAGTTATGATTTACTTTAGTTAAGCCTCTAGGTATATGACGTCTAATGTATATCTCAAGATAAAAATATATTGATAATGGAGAAAACTAAGCTTAAAAGTCATTTAGTTATCACTATCTTTCATGGCAGTTGGACGTTATTCTGTTTCAATTATTACACATTTTTATGTCTAAAAATTTTAAATTCTTAGCTACATATTGAAAACACATTTCTTTGATTATACAGAAGAAATCATATTATACAAAAGTTATTGCTAGAAAATTATTCAACCCATTTTCTTATCATTCCATTCAAATCAATTGTCACAGAGAACCTTGAGATGTAACTTATTATATCTATTTTTGAAAGTGATCGATTTATTAGGAGTTGTCACCAATTGAAATTTAGCGTTTCTGAATTGCAAGTTGGCGTATATATATTAAAAGATCGTCATACCTACCAAACCAAATGTCATATCCTTGTTGTTGACTTGTAAATGTTTCTTTTTAACTATTTATCTTAGATATAGAGTGAAAACTCATTGATAATTTATTCGAAGGAATAAAATTCATTATGTCACGCAAACACTCATATTCAAACCTATTCATGCTTACCATGCAACTCTAAAGTCTGTATGTGCGGGTGTTGATATTTTTGCCAATCAATATATATACATCTTAATATATATATATATATATATATATATATATATATATATATAATTTATTAAATAAACAACACATAAAAATACAAAAATGATTCCTCGCTATAGAGCAATCTGATAGCTTTCTGATTTTTATATTGTTTGAAAAATCGGAAGCAATTGAACTTCAAAGCTTATTCAAATGACCAGTGTAATTTTCCAAAAGGAATTAGAATGACATTGGAAGTTTACGTTATATTATGGATTAAGAAATTTGATTACCCTCAAAATCGGATAACAATTAAATTTGTAAGTGATTTTGAGGATACGTGGATTAACTTGACACAAAGCGATAAATTAAGTTGCTATTGAGTAAAAAAAGATAAGATAAATTCAAATCACACGAGTCGGATGATTTCAGCCTTGATGGAATAATTGCCCTCGAGCCGGGCTCACCACGACCGGTGTCGATAAACAGAAGAACAAGAGCTTAAAGACAAAGAAAATAATAATGTATTGCTTTTGAGTGCG
Organism: Nicotiana tabacum; assembly: GCF_000715075.1. Lineage (NCBI taxonomy): Eukaryota > Viridiplantae > Streptophyta > Magnoliopsida > Solanales > Solanaceae > Nicotiana > Nicotiana tabacum. Next base: position 3,872,617 of record NC_134081.1, on the reverse strand, counting down.
CGTTACAATATGTCAAAATAAATTATTAGACCCCCTTTATATAGTAGGGGAGTCCTATTTTAGGTACAACTCTATAAAAGGTAAAAAAAAAATTAATTCACTGATTGACGGCTCCTTATCGATACGCGCCCCCGCTATAATATTCGACCGGTCCCGGATATTTCGGCCTTCTGTTAGCTATGCTGGATTGTCTGACAACGTTCTTCGAAGTCACTCGAGGCTAGGACCGACTCCGGGATCATGGCCTCGATATTCTCGAAGGCAGGCGTTATGCCCCCAGGTTCTAGTCCGGTGAGACTTTGGCTAGATTTTGGTCCCTTATTGCCACGTCTCGAGTTTGGCTTATCTTGTCGGAGGCTAGGATGCATCATGAACTCGGTTTCACCCGTATACAGATAGTCCCCTTATTTTTTGGAGAGTAAACGACGAGAAACGACATGAGCTTCCGATTCTTGCTTCGATGCACCATGATAGAAACGACAAAACAACTGAAACGTCTCGTCAGTCAAGTCTTAATGGTATTAAATGCATGTCAGCCGTCGTTCGGTCGTCGCTGGATGCGAAATGACGCTGAAATACTATAAATACCCCCTTCTTTGTTCATTTTAACTTTACATCCAAACCTTCCCCCCTCGTACCTTTAAAATTTCAACACATTCTAGCACTTTTACTCCGGTTTTTCGAGATCCTTCGCAAGAATTTTTACCCGTCTCCATCTTAAGCCATCAAATCCAATCTTTCAATTTTCTTTCTTTCTCCACTTTTCTCATATTTTCCTCCATTTTTTAAAGAAATGGCAAAGATTTCAGAAACCATTCCCCGAAAAGAAACCCCTTCTACTTCGCGGCCGGCTGCTGAGGCCGAGGAGACTGTTTCACGCGTTGCCATAGACGAACCAGTACCTGAACTGTGATGACCCAAATGGTCATCTTTAAATTTAATAATTATTTATATGATCTAAGACCTCGAAAAGCACTATGCAATATTTCTCGACTTATGTGCACAGTCCGTATAATTTTCTAGAAAGTTTTTATATGAATAAAATTGATTAAAATATGAAATAGAGTCTTAAAATTCAATTAAGTTGACTTTGGTCAACATATTTAGCAAACGGATCCAAATCGGTATTTTGATAGTTCTGGTAGGCTTGTCTGGTGATTTCGGACTTGGGCGTATGCCCTGAATTTAATTTGGAGGTCCCTAGCTCAAGTTATGACCATTTAACGGAAACTAGAAATTTAAAGACTAAAGATTTTCAAGTTTGACCACGAAGTTGACTTTTGATATCGGAGTCGGAATCCGATTCTAAAAATTAAAATAAGTCTGTTATGTCATTTATAACTTGTGTGCAAAATTTGAGGTCAATCGGACTTGATTTGATAGGTTTCGGCATCGAATGTAGAAGTTGAAAATTTTTAAGTTCCTTAAGCTTAAATTGTGGTATGATTTATGATTTTAGCATTGTTTGATGTAATTTGAGGTTTTGACTAAGTTCGTATGATGTTTTAGGACTTGGTGGTATATTTGGTTGAGGTCCCGGGGGCCTCGGATGAGTTTCATGTGGTTAACGGGTTGAATTTAGGACATGGAACCCTGTTGGAATCTTTCTGATGCACTGTCTGGTTTCCTTCTTCGTGTTCGCGATAGAGGTCTCGCGTTCGCGAAGAGGAACTGGAGGCAGGTGAAATTTACTCTTCATGTTCGCGAAGAGGGGACCGCGTTCGCGAAGGGGTAGAGGACAGTGTTCATCATGAATGCATGGGAGTGTTCGCGCAGCGTTCGCGTAGAAGGGCGAGGCCTGGCTGGGCACCAGGGGATAAGGCTTCGCGTTCGCGAAGGGGAGACCATATTCGCGAAGGCCAAGTTTGGCAAAGCATCGCGTTCGCGAGATTGCCCTCGCGTTCACGAAGAGGAAATCCGGGATAACATAAATATGTGCTTCGCGAACGCGAGGGTGCTATCGTGTTCGCGAACAAGAAATTTCTCGATAGAAGAACTTAAGTTCTGGAAATCGGATTTCGTCCCATTTTTCATTATTCAAGATTTTGAGCTGGGGTAAGGTGATTTTTGGGCGATTTTTACGGAAAAATATTGGGGTAAATGTTGCTTAGCCTATATTGATTATATTTCATGATTCCATACTCGTTTACATCATGAATCCGTGAATTTATGGAAGAAAAATCAGATTTTTATAAAATCTTCCAAAAATATAAAATGAAGATTTGAAAGCCAATCCGATGTCAGAATTTGATAATTTTTATATGGTTGAACTCATAACGGAACGGGTGTTTGTATTTCATTAGTTTTTCTAGGATTCGAAATATGGGTCCCACTGTTGATTTTTTTTAATAAATTTTGGATTTTAATTCGAAAAATTTGTAAATTCATATGGAATTAATTCTTACGATTTGTATTGAGTTTATTGAATTGTTTATGATTATATTTGAGGATTTCGGACACGAATTCGCGAGGCAAAGGTTTATTGAATTCTTAAATTTGGTTGCAAAGCGAGGTAAGTGTCGTGGTTAACCTTGACTTGAGAGAATAAAACCCTTGAATTATTTGCTATGTGAATTTCATGTGTAACGATGTATAGGCAAGGTAACGAGTGCCTATACTTTATCAAATTAATTGTTTGCTTAATTATTTAAACATCTTATATTGTTTTAAGATACGAATTAATAGTTATAATAATTGTTTATCTCTTATTCCTCGTCAAATATTAATGCTTGAATTCCTGTAATAATTGTTACATGCTTATTTGATTTATGTGTCTTAATTGCTACTTGACATTTAGCATATTAAATATTAAACTGTCTATTTTCTCCTTGATTTCCATAATTAATTGCTACTTGTCATTGTTTGTTTCATAAGTAAATTATAATTATTGTATGCCTTGATGCTTAACAGTTTCTCATTGAACGTGATATTTATTGGAGTATTTTTTTTATTACATTTAAGAGTTGTTAAAATATATGGGGGGAACGGGTTGCACGCCGCAACAAATTTATTTAAAGTTTATATTGGGGGATCGGGTTGCACGTCGTAATGGAAACAAGATGAGGGATTAAGACTACTGAATTGACTTCAATTATTGATATTATTTACCGGTCTTACTACTATTCCTGCTGAGTTGCCTTCAATTATTATAAATGAATTACCTGATTTATTTCTATTATTGTTGTTGTTACTAATATTGCGTACAGGTTAATGTAAGTGAACCGCCTTAGCCTCGCCACTACTTCGTCGAGGTTAGGTTCAGCAATTACAAGTACATGGGATCGGTTGTACTGATACTACACTCTGCACTTCTTGTGGAGATTTTGGAGTTGGTCCCAGCGACGTACCATAGACTTGCTCGGATTTCAGCTATCAGAGGAGACTTGAGGTATAACTGCATGGCGTTCGCAGTTCTGAAGCCTCTTTATATCTTATCTTAGCTGTGTATTATATTTCAAACAGCTTGAATTTTATTCAGACCTTTATTTGTATTATTCTAGAAGCTCGTGCACTTGTGACTCTAGTTCTGGGATGGTATTTAGATATCGCGATTATTATGGATTATTCACTTTATTTTCGCATTTTTTTCCTTATTATTAATTAATTTAAAACATTGTTAAAATGGCTAGTTATATTCTAACGTTGACTTGCCTAGCAAGTAAAATGTTAGGCGCTATCACGGTCCCGAAGGTGGGAATTTCGGGTCGTGACATGAACCCCCTTTAAAAATGTATCCTCGGGGGATGCTCGGTCAACGTCGATTTCAAAGTTGAAAAACCTTCCTCCGTACAAGGCCGGTGTGAGAAGGTCTCGAGATACATTTGCTCGATCACTGAAGAAGTCCTCCCTACGATCCGAAAAGACTGCAACTGGGTCGATAAGGACATAGTGATCCCCGGCCCCGATGAAGCCATTACCACCCATGTCGAGGGATACCTAAGTGTTTAAACTTATCCCTTTACATTGGGCCCGGTGTACCCGGTCATCATAGATTTCTATAAGAGGTAGGAGGTATGCCTCGGTCAGATTCATCCTTCGCTCTGGAGGATCGTGATCCTCCTCCGGTTCTTCGTGAACAAAGTCGATGGGTGCTCGTTCACCATCAACCATCTTCTTCGCTTATATAGTCCCCGAATCTTCTGGGGGGTTGATAAAGCTTGTGCGTTGGGCCAGTAAATCCCCATTCTCAAGTATTGATAAGGACCGGGATCAGGGTTGGCAAGGCCATTTTGTCCGAGTGAGGACTTCAGACTTAATCCCAGACGAGTGCAGGCCATTCCCCGAGAAATGGAATACCTCACGTAAGTATGACTTACTTTCGAATGTCGATTTTACACTTACTTCTCTTTTTCGTACCAGTATTTTGTGGTCGTGTAGTCATTGTTTGGGTCCCAAATGTTGTCCCTCGACTCAAGGAGTGGGTCGAGGGTATCGTATCACAGATGCCATATTCTGAGCGCTCGTGGCGCAAGCTCTCGAAGGGCCGTTGGGAGGCCTGTTCCCATGGTGAGACTTCTTTCCCAAGTAGGTAGTATTAGGATTCCTCTTTTAATATTAAGCCTTTACCCCCATTTACTTCTTTTTGCAAGCTTATCTAAGGACGTCGAGCTGAGGCCTCCAATCGGTGCTGAGGTATTACCTACCGAGTCCCCTGCTCCGAGACAGGCCGAAAAGAAGAAAAGAAAAAGGGCTCTGAGTTCCCCAAGCTCAAAGATAAAGAAAACAAGAAGAAGGCTGGTGCGCAAGTCAAAACAAAGGACCAGTGCCCGAGCACCATCTTCGGATTCACTCTATCGGCTGAGAGACGAATCCGAAGAAGAAGAAGAAGAAGAAGAAGAAGAACCCTTTGTTCTGGTGGCCCGCGTGCCGTCGCAGCTTGAAGGGCAGGGGTGCCTCAGATACAGAGAACCGCAAGGCCAATCTGCCTCAAGCTAAAGAGGTCGATGAGGAGGTCGGGGCTTAGGCTTCCCGGGATGCGGGCAATCACACCGAGTCACCCTAGTTTACTAATTCAATGTACAACGAGGCCCAAACGGTGAAAGAACTCCCCGACGAGGGGACCCATGGGGTAGACGACCCTTTTCGCAGATTTCTGATGGCGTGGATTCCACTGCCATGGAGGACATCACCGGATTGGGGTGACTTAGAGGTACCGAAGAAGAGACAGTCTTCGGGAGAAAGTGGGCCTACCTTGAGCCCGAAACTGATCAACCGGTTCCCTGCCCCGAGCGTGGATCCTGACCAGAAGAAATCCATCACCATCTTTGTTTCGTAGGATGTCCGGGTTCTTTCCGCCCTCATAAGGGTGGCCAATTACCTCCGGTGCCTGGTGATCGAAGAAGACCAAGCAAAAATGAATGAGGTAGATGCGTCTTTCCTGTTCAACGAAGCACAACAGGCGCTGAACCGGGTAACTTTAGACAACTCTCGATGATTTCAATTTCTCCTCTTATACTTGAACTAATTCATTGATAATCCTAATATTCTTCTTCGTATTTGTAGGCCTCAGTACTTCACCATGAAACTATCCTCCGGTATCGGGATGAGTTGAACCAGCTCGAAGCCGAAGTCCGAGGGCTTACTGAGAAGAGAGATACCTACAAACTTCTCAGTGTGCAGCGTAAAGGAGAGGCTAAGAGCCTTCGAGCTGAATTGGAAGTGGCTCAGAAATAACACGCCGACCTGGTTAAATAGGTAAAAATATTTGAAGTTAGTGACGATGATCTAGACACAGTGACTAATGGTCGGAACCCGCAGGTCCAGCAGAAGATTGATCTGATCGACCAAATCCGAGCCGAGATGGATGCAGTCAAGGTTGAGGCCGACGAGTGGAGAGGCGGGATGGACTGTCTGGCCTCAGAAAAGGAGACTGCTCGGGCGCGGTTGGTCTTGGCGGATGCCCAGCTTGAGGCGGCGAAGGAGAAGGCTAAGGCTCGGTCCCAAAAAGTTGAGGAGCTTCAGTCTCAGCTAAGCTTGGCCGTTTTCGATCGAGAGACTCTTGCCAAGGATCTTAAAGCGGCCAAGTTGATGGTTGAATTGACCAAAGATGATGCCAACGAGATGGTAGCCCAATATAAGGCCGATTTCAAGGCAGCCCAGTACCGGCTGAAAGATATCATCAAATACGTGAAGTGGCAGTCCCGAAGGGAAGCCCTCGAAGAAATTCATGCTCGGGGTTTTGATTTATCGGCCGAGGTCAAAAGTGCTAAGGGGTTTGAAGCCGAGGCCAAGAAACTGGCATATCCCGAAGACGAAGAAGACTCCGAGGGTTCGGATGGATCCGGGGGCGGAGAAGACTCTAATGGTGCCGGTGACAAGGCGGGCTCCGGTGGATACCTGTCCGTTTAAGTGCCTTGTATATTTTTCTTTGTTTTTGTATTCTTGTACTTTTGTAAAAAAAAAATTGTCAAGGCAGTTTGGCCTTTGTAAAGATCTTTTCATATATATATAAGGCTTTTTTTCCCTTCGACAATTTTTAAGCTTGTTTCCTTTCGCTTTGTTCTTTATGATTGCAAAGATATCAAAATGCCTTAACATGTAATATTTAGGTCTTGCCCGGAGGTTCGAACATGCCTTTCTTTCGATATTATTTTGTTTACGATTCGTGGGGGCTCGGTATGACCATAAACTTTCCCCAAAATACATAGGACGTTTTAGATTATAATTTGCCGAGGGTAGCCTTTTGAACCGATTTAGTAATTTTAAAGGCCTTGTGTTTTTGTTACGAATCTCAAACGTCTCTGAGCCATTTTAATACGGTCGTAGCCTTTCTAGTTTGGGTGTTTCCTAGTGGTCTTGTTACCCCGAGTCATCCGGGCTTAACCGAAATAACCATTCCCGAATGGGGTAGCCATAGCCTTTAGAGTTCTGGCACTACCAAATAAGCTTTGTGACCCAGGACTTTATTATCTCGGGATGTCCGAACCTGCCTTGGGCGGCAGTCCTGGAGTGAGGTGGACCTTGGGGTCGATGTCTTCGGGGGATCAAATGTAAGAAAGACAATTTTCAAGGGGCAAAATATTTATCCGCAAGGTAGAAACTTCCTTTCAATTTTGTGCGTAATATACAAAGTTACACATGTGTTGTTCAAGCTTTGTGTCCGGGCTCAGGTAGTCTATGTGGGCACAGTTCATTCGACTGTTTGGCCCTTACAGTAAATCTTATCGATCGAGCCTAGACTATTCAAGCACAAAGTTTCTTTCCTTGCCAAAATCATTCTCCAAAAGTTTCTTTCCTTTCCAAAATCATTTTCCCAGGGTGATGTCCCCCAGTGTTCGAGGTCGATCATAAAGAAGCCTCGGATACTGTTGACAACAGATCTTTGATTCTAAGTTAGCACGATCCACTGTTGCCTCGTTAAAAACTTTGCCAGAAAACCTATTTGGGACAAAACCGGTTCAAGGGAAAAAAAGTGCAACGCGTGCCTTAGCAGTAATACTGTTACCTGCAAATGTTAGTCCAAAACATAAATAAATAAAAGAATTAAACAGGGTTGTACCTTAGCAGTAATATTGTTACAAGTGAATTATGTTCCAGTTGTTCGATAGTCGCTCACCGTTTATTGCTCCGAGCTTGTACGACCCTTTCCCAGTGATCTCGATAATTTGATACGGACCTTCCCAGTTCGATCCCATCTTTCCGTCGTTCGGGTTTCGGGTGTTTAATGTGACCTTCCTCAACACTAATTCCCTGACATTGAAGTGTCGATGGTTGGCTCTTCGATTGTAATACCTCTCGATCCGTTGTTTTTGGGCTGCCATCCGGACGAGGGCGGCTTCGTGCCTTTCATCTAACAGTTCCAAGCTTGTATTCATGGTCTCATTGTTTGACTCTTCAGTTGCATATTGGAACCTGAGACTCGGTTCTCTGACTACGACCGGTACTAGAACTTCAGCGTCGTAAACCAATGAGAATGGGGTAGCCCCGGTACCATACTTTGAGGTCGTATGGTAAGCCCATAGGACTTCGGCAAGATTTCTTTCCATTTTCCTTTGCCGTCGATCAATCTCTTTCTGAGGTTTTGGAGTATGATTTTGTTCGTGGACTCCACCTTCCCGTTCCCACTAGGGTGATAGGGTGTCGACATGATTCTTTTGATCTTATGATCCTTGAGAACTTGCTTACTTTTCTACCAAAGAACTGCTTCTCATTGTCACACACGATCTCGGCTGGCATTCTGAACCGACATATTATGTGGTCCCAGATGAAATCAATGACTTCCTTCTCCCTAACTTTCTCAAACGCTTGGGCTTCCACCCATTTAGAAAAATAGTCAGTCATAAATAATATAAATTGAGCCCTACAAGGTGCCCATAGAAGAGGGTCGACGATGTCAATTCCCCATTTTATGAACGGCCAGGGGAACAAAACCGAATGTAGTAGCTCCCCGGGTTGACGAATCATCGGAGCATGTCTCTACCACCCGTCGCATTTTCGTACGAACTCCTTCGCGTCTTTTTTCATGTCGATCCAATAGTAGCCGGCTCTAATTATTTTCTGAACTAATGATTCGGCGCCCTATTAATTTTCGCAGGTGCCTTCGTGGATTTCCCTCAGAACATAATCGGTGTCTCCGGGTCCGAGGCATATTGCGAGTGGGCCATCGAACGTTCTCCGGAACAATGTACCATCTTCGGACAGGCTGAATCAGGCCGCCTTCGTATGGAGAGTCCTTGATTCTTTTGGGTTCGAAGGCAGTTTTCCGGTCTTCGGATATTCTATATATTTGTTTCTCCAGTCTCAAGTCAGACTTGTTGAGTTCATCTCGGCGTGACCTTCTTCCACTACAGATCTCATGAGTTGCATGACCGCTCCTGAGTTGAACTCGTCGTCATCGATCGACTACCCCAAGTTAGCAAGGGCATCGGCCTTGCTGTTCTGATCCTGAGGCACGTGTTGTAGAGTCCATTCTTTGAACCGATGTAACGTTACCTATGTTTTATCCAGGTACCTTTGTATTCGTTCCTCTCTGACTTCGAAGGTCCCATTAACTTAGTTCACCACAAGGAGGGAATCGCATTTAGCTTCGACCACCTCTGCCTCCAAACATTTGGCCAGTTCGAGACCTGCAATCATGGCCTCATACTCGGCTTCATTGTTAGTTAATTTTACAGTCCTAATATATTGTCTAACTATATTACCTGTGGGCGGTATCAATACAATTCCAAGTCCGGACCCATTTGCATTTGAGGCGTCATCCGTAAAGAGGGTCCAGATTTTCGAAGAGGTCCCTGAGTTCAACAACAACTCTCTTTCGACCTCGCGGGTATTAGGGTCGGTGTAAAGTCGGCCACAAAATCTGGCAAATTATGAGACTTAATGGCGGTCCGAGGCCGATATTCGATGTCGTACCCACTGATCTCTACGGCCCATTTGGCCAACTGTCCCGAGAGCTCGGGTTTATGCATTACATTCCTCAATGGGTAAGTAGTTACGACACATATGGGGTGACATTGAAAGTACGGTTTTAGCTTCCTAAGGCACTTAGCAAAGCGAGCCAACTTCTCTAGGTGGGGGTACCTAATTTCGGCCTCGCCGAGAGTCCTGCTAATATAATAAATTGGAAATTGCGTACCTTTATCCTCCCAGACCAGGACTCCACTTACCGTTATCTCGGATACTGCCCAGTATAGGTATAGATGTTCGTCTGTATTCAGTGTGTGAAGTAGCGGTGGGATCGATAGATATCGATTGAGCTCCTCAAAGGCCCGTTGGCACTCTATGGTCCATGAAAAGTTATTCTTTTTCTTTAACAGTGAGAAGAAATGGTGGCTCTTGTCAGAGGGCCTCAAGATAAATCGTCCTAAGGAGGCTATGCATCCGGTTAACCTTTGTACGGACTTCACGTTGTCCACAATAGTGATATCTTTGATGGACTTGATCTTATCAGGGTTGATCTCGATCCCCCGGTTGGATACCATGAATCCGAGGAATTTACCGGACCCGACTCCAAAGGCACATTTCTCCGGGTTCAGTCTCATATTGTATTTTTTCAATATGCTCAAGGTTTCCTGCAAATGTTTCAAATGGTCCTCTGCTCGCAGGGACTTAACAAATATATCAATGTAAACCTCCATTGATTTTCCTATTTGCTCTTTGAACATCCAATTTACTAGGCACTGGTAAGTGGCGCCGGTGCTTTTTAGTCTGAACGGCATCACATTATAGAATTAGGTGTCGTACTTGGTGATGAAGGAAGTTTTTTCCTGATCACCCGAGTCTATCCGAATTTGATTGTACGCGAAATAAGCGTCGAGAAAACTGAGGATCTCGTGTCGGTCGTCGCATCGATCATGCGATCGATGTTAGGCAAAGGGAAAGAGTCCTTAGGACACGCTTTTAAATATTTATAATCTACAGACATTCTTAATTTGTTCCCCTTTTGGGGGACTACTACTACGTTTGCTAACTAGTCCAGGTATTTTTACCTCCCGAATGGACCCTATTTAAATGAGTTTAGATACCTCGTCCTTGATGAAAGCATGTTTGATTTTGGACTGGGGTCTCTTCTTCTGCTTGACCGGGTGGAACTTTTAGTCCAAGATTAGCCTGTGAATGGTTATTTCCGACGGGATCCCTGTCATATCAAGGTGGGACCAAGAAAAATAATCTTTGTTAGCTATAAGAAATTGAATGAGTTTAGTATGACTTGCTCCAGATCCTTGACCGTCGACTTGGTAGCGTCTAAGTCATCGGGAGCTACAAAAGACCTCGGAACCCCGTAGTCATCATCCTCACCCATCTTCTGCTTCTCCGGTTGGGACGGATCTAGTGTCAGTAGTTGCTATTTGGTTTCTCTCATGGTGACCGGACCCAGCTCCTTTGGTTCCGAAAGTGTTGATATCGGTACCACCTTGTCGATAGCGAACATCTCTTTGGAGGCCGGTTGTTCCCCGTAAACTATTTTTATTCCTTCCGGCGTCGGGAACCTCAACACTTGCTGCAGAGTTGAGGGTACCTCCATCATGTTGTGAATCCATAGTCTTCCGAATAGAGCATTGAACCTCATGTCCCACTCGATCACATAAAACTTTGTTTCCTGAACGGTCCCGGCGATGTTCACCCATAACGTTATCTCCTCTTTAGTGGTCTCACATGCCATGTTGAACCAGTTTAGGACTCGAACAGGAGGCACAATCTGATTCTGTTGGCCGAGTTGTTCCATGACCCTCGATCTGATGATGTTGGCCGAGCTACCTAGATCAATTAACACACATTTAACTCGATATTTATTTATGAGTACTGATATTACTAGTGCATCGTTGTGGGAAAGCGTGATCCCCTCAGCATCTTAGTCGTTGAAAGATAAAGTTCCCTCTGAAACGTAATCTCGAGTCCGTTTTTTCCTTGTGATAGATGCTTTGGTGCGCATCAGCATTGGCCCCTAGGGGACATCGATCCCACTGATGATCATGTTAATGACATGCTGAGGTTCCTCATGTTCAACCTGTTTACCAAAATCTCTGTTCCTAAAGTGGTTCTTGGCTCGATCACTTAGGAACTCTCGGAGATGCTCGTTATTGAATAGTCGGGCTATTTCCTCTCTAAATTGTCGACAATCTTCTGTCATGTGACCGTGAGTGCCATGATATTTGCACATTAGGTTAGGATCCCTTTGGGCTGGATCATATTGTAGAGGTCAAGGCCATTTGGTGTCCTTGATATGTCCAATGGCGAATACGATGGCGACGGCGACGACGTTAAAATTGTACTCCGATAGCCTTGGCGCTTCTTTCGGCCCGATGGGCCTGTCAAAACTGTTTTTGCTCAAGAGTCCCCGGTTGTTTTGACCTTGATCACTTCTTTTTTTACTTTTCACGAGGTTTCTCCCAGATCCACTACCTCTTCTGTCTTTATTGTATGGTTGATACCGATCCATGTTCGATATTGGCTCACATCTATGTCTCTCTTGACTCTGTCAACTGATCTGACAGGATAAACGGACCCGAAAGGGGGCCCGAGTTGATCATCTTCGGCCCTTATTTTTGATTGATACCGATTATGCACGTCGGCCCAGATGACAGCCGGGTACTCCACCAGATTTTGCTTCAACTGATGTGAAGCCAACGAGCTTCGAACATTGATTCCTTGGGTGAAGGCTTGAACGGCCTAATAGCCTGCGATCGGAGGCAAGTCCATCTGTTCCATTTGAAACCGGGACATGAATTTCCTGAGCATCTCATTATCCCTCTGCTTCACTTTGAAAAGGTCTGACTTCCTGGTCTCGAATTTGATAGCCCCGGTGTGTGCTTTGACGAATGAATCTGCAAGCATAGCAAACGAGTCAATAGAATTAGAAGGTAGGTTGTGATACCATATCATAGCTCCCTTGGATAGATTTTCCCTGAATGTTTTCAGCAGGACAGACTCGATCTCGTCATCCTCCAAGTCGCTCCTTTTGATGGCGCATGTGTAAGAGGCCACATGCTTATTTGGGTCGCTCATTCCGTTGTACTTAGGAATCTCGAGCATGCGGAACCTTTTTGGGATCGGCTTCGGCGCTGCGCTCGGAGGAAAAGGTTTTTGAACAAACTTCTTGAAATCCTATGCCCTTCAATATCATAGGCGCTCCTAGGATTTGATAGACCCTAGAATTGTAGGTTTTTACCTTTTTGTCATTGGCTTCGATTTTCTTCTCCCCCGATTCTATCCGTTTTATCAATTCCTCAAGCATTTTTATAATCTCGGGGTTAGTCCCCGATTCATTTTCATTTGACCTCTCCGTGATTGGTTCATTTCTGCGGGTGACTTCCCGGGATAGCTCAGGTTCATCCCTGCTCGGCGTTCGGCTTTGGTTCTGCAACTGGGCTATCACTGCTTGTTGAGCCTGTAACATTTAGAAGATCACTCGCAAGTTGATCCCATTGTTTTTTCCATTGCGAGTATTCTGCGCAATTGATCGAATTTCCCCGCGTACGCTGCTCTCAGGGTTGGTAGGCAAATTTGTGTTGATGGCCAAATGTGAACTGGCGTCGATGGGGTTTGCCACGGGAACTTCTCCAAGATCGACTAGGGGCACCTTGTTACCGGGTGCTGCATTGTTGTTCTCGTCATGGTGGTTGGACTTTGTATCCGTGTTTAAAGGGGGAGACTGTGGGTTTGACATTTTGATTTTAACCTGGAATCAAAGACACTTCAAAGAACAAGTGTAAAATAGGGTGTGTTACGAGAATTTGTATCAAATTACCGTTATTATCCTTAGCCCTACAGTGGGCGCCAAACTGTTTACCCTCAAAATCGGATAACAATTAAATTTATAAGTGGTTTTAAGGATACGGATTAACTTGACACAAAGTGATAAATTAAGTTGCTATTGAGTAAATAAAGATAAGATAAATTCAAACCACACGAGTCGGATGATTTCAGCCTTGAAGGAATAATTGCCATCGAGCAGGGCTCACCATGACCAGTGTCGATAAGCAGAAGAACAAGAGCTTAAAGACAAAGAAAATAATAATGTATTGCTTTTGAGTGCGCGTTACAATGTGTCAAAATGAATTATTAGTAGGGGAGTCCTATTTTAGGTACAACTCTATAAAAGGTAAAAAATATTATGATTTACTAATTATCGGTCCTTATCGATATGTGTCGAGATCTCTGCCGTAATATTTGGCATGTCCCGGATATTTCGGCCTTCTGTTGGCTATGCTGGATTGTCTGACAATGTTCTTCGAAGTCGCTCGAGGCTAGGACAACCTCCGAGATCATGGCCTCGATATTCTCGAAGGCAGGCATCATGCCCCCGGGTTCTAGTCCAGTGGGACTTTGGCTCGATTTCGGTCCCTTATTGCCATGGCTCGAACTTGGCTTATCTTGTCGGAGGCTAGGATGTATCATGTGCTCGATTTCACCCATATACAAAATTCTTCTTCTATATTTTTCCAATGATAGGTGGCTTTAAGAAATTCTACTATTAGTTGGTAACAAACTCCTATATTTTAGGTACTATAACTTGATTCACGTTGTTTTATGGTTTTAACATTTCTAGTATTAGTTAGTTTCAAACTCCTATATTTCATGCACTAAATGTTATAGTTTTGTCCCATATTCTATTGTTTTGTTTGAAGAAATTAATTTAATTTTGAAGAGTATAAAAGTCAGTCAATATTTTAGAGATATTTTTGTCGTTCAACATTTAGTGTTCAAACATTCGTGTTTAAATAAATAAAGATAGGTCGAAGGTTTATTTATATATGGTTCATTTTCTTCTTATGTTTCCTTTTTATTTGTTTATACCTTCTTATGCTTTAGAAGTATTATTTTTAAATGTGTTAAAATAAGAGTACATATATACCGTGCATTTTACTCTTTTCTTTTAGAGATTAATATCAATCAACTTTTACTTTATTGCAATCAAATTCAGCAAAATATTTTACTTAAAATTAAATTAAACAATGTCACAAAAATAATAGTATTTCTTAACAAAGAAGCCCACATATTTAATTAAAAGGTCACTCTAAGTATCATAGCAAATATCTTTCTTGTTATCTTTTAGTGATTTTATGTGATACTTAGGTAAAGTTGAGTGACAATTTCAAGAGATAGGTTAATGACTTTAATATAATAAAATAAAAAATTCATGAAACTAACCCAAATGTATCACAGTTTCCCTCCAAACTCATATAAAATGTCCCCAGTAAACTTGCCAGTCAAAGGATTCTAAGCAGTAAAAAAAAGTATTCAAGACAATGTCACTATTATATTACACCATACTAAACTAATTCACAATTAGAGACTATGCTAAGGAAATTATTGAAGTATTTCCTCCACAAACTTCTATATCTAAACAAGTCAAACTAATTGCTCGGCCTTTTCCTTGTGTAGGAAAGATTAAACTGAATACTGATCCCAAACAAGAAATGTCGCTTTTGAAGGTATTTTTAGGATAGTGAATACTGGGATATTATATTCAGGTAAGCTTCCACCCAACTCCTGAAATTGGTGGATTTACCAGAAAATACATCTGAACCGGTTTGGGCTGAGCTATCTGAAAAGGGACTTTCTTGGGCTGGGCTAGCAAAAAGTTAAGTGCTGAAAAATATTTATGTTGAGAGTGGGATTTGAACCCACGCCCTTTCGGACCAGAACCTTAATCTGGCGCCTTAGACCAACTCGGCCATCTCAACTTGATGCTCGCTTGTACAGTTAAAGAGATATTGACAATGAGTTTTTCATCTTTCCCCTTCAGAGTTGTGTCACAAGCCCAATTTTAAGTCTCCCTTTTATAAGTTCCTTGCTTTTAAAACATAGATGGAACTATATAACACAGAACTTACTTGTATGTTAATTGTTTCATTGACTTATTTTGGGTCAGTCTGTTGGAAGATCAGAATTATAGTAATAACATATTTTTTCGCTGAACGAATTACCATTCGTACTGTTAGAAGTTAACAGATATACTGTTACGCAAAAGAGAATGGAAGAACTCACAAGTGTCCATTTCAACAAAAGCAATAGTAAATGAAGCAACAGACTGGAAACCCAATTATCATTATCTTCTAATCATTGAGACAGTACAAGCAAATGAAAAGGAAAAGCTGATTGACTAGTCAGTGTTCAGCAAATCAAGATTTACTAATTTTAGAACAAAAACTACATTTACAGATATACAAGCTCCGAGCCGCTTGCTATAGCAGCCAAAAAAATAAAATAAACACACAAATAGAACCCCAACAGAACTACAATGTCGCACGATGGTTAGTAACATCAATCCACCCTCTCCGCTCAATCAACAAAGCACAAGCTAAAAGTGCTTTCTGAAGAGAAAGATAAGTATTGGTGAATGAGGTAAACTGACAGTTGAGAGAACCTGATGTGGAAAAACTTCCAGGAGAATCGAAACGATGAGGAAAGATGGAATGCCTAAAGCCAAACAAAGACATACAAACTGGTAGGCCTGGGTTAAGATGGCCAAAAAACGGTCTTTCATCGTGTGCATGGTAGCTATTTGGCAAATGGAAACATGCTGAACACTTTCAGAAGCCAGTGAAACATCTGCATTATATGCAGGATCCCATAGATCTTCCTCCCTATAACTGGATGCAGGTGATGAAAGAGCACTACAAATTTCAAACTGCAAATCAGTAAGCGTAATAGTGACGATGCTAAAAAAGATTTCCTCTTGTAATTGGGTGTAGCTGACTATAGAACTCAGTGAAGTTGAGCCTAAACATGAGAAACTTCAAATCAATGTGCTGCTGCACAGGCAACTGTGAAATGAACCCCTCAAAGATGGTTGCATAATCCTTTCCAATTGCATCTATATCATTTCCCATATTTCTAAGGAATTCTCCAGCACGTTGAGTGAAGGCCTTTCGGCCTTCACCAAGCCATGACCCTGGTTCTGACGATTTATCATTTGATTTTCCCCGTGACTTGACTTTATCACGAGAATTAGCTGATGATTCCGCAGTCCTGTAATTTATGAGGAGAAACAAGCAGTTAGAAACATTAAAAATAACTATAAACTCAAAATCCAAATTTAATATAGAGATGAAGGGAAAAGATCAATACCTTGATTGCAACTCATTAATGCCTTCATAGAGTCGATCTGCATGACTTCGGAAACGCAATATTAGGTCAAATAAAACAAAGAGTGTCTTGTTAAGATCCTGAGAACGTTCTCCAAGCAAAGACTTCTCTAAAATTGAAAACAAATACTTTTCGTGCGCAGCAAGAAGATCATCAAGGTCTTTAGCTAGTTCCATTTCTTTCACAAAATTAGACCACGAGACCTCCAAAACTTCAAACATGATGTAGTACTGCAAATTAGAAACAAAGTGATTCATCTCATCCCAAAGAACTTGACACTTTCTTGAAGTTAAAATCAACTGGAATTTAACAGCTTGGGGCAACTTGGAGAAGAAATGGGAAGTGATACAATTTGGTTTCATGGTCTTCCAAGCGCCAGTTAGTGCGTGTTCTACTCTTCTGAGTTTCCACAAGAAATTGAAGACTCTTATATATCTTGTCATTACAGACTCTGTAAAAATTGTATTTAAAGGAACACCTGCATCGTATTCCAAAGAAAATACATCCCACCCTCTATCTCCAGTGTTATGTGGCATCATCTTAACCCTTAATCTAGACCGTATATCACAGCCATCATACTGCGCATTAGACGATGTGACAGCACTCTCCAACAAGGTTGCCAGCTTAAATGAGCTGATAGTATTAGCCGGCTCAGAAAGCTCAGGACCAACAATATCCATTAGATATTGTACAAAATCACCTTGACCGAGAAGCAAATAGCGCTTAATGGCAAGACAATGTTCCTTGAACATGTATCTTTTGTGCATGAGTTCAAGTAAATGCTTATCGATTCTTTTTGCTGCTTCTGTAACCAAAGATTCAAGTGCATCAGTTTCACCATATCCAAGACTTCCTCTCGTGGTTGTAGTTCCAACAGCTGTTGCTGCTTCTGTTGCAGCATCAGCCCAACCTCGATCATCACAACAAACTCTGAGAAAGTTGATTGACTTGCCAGTCCTTAAAATCTGTTTGGCAAGAGATTGAGAAATAAAAGCAGGAAGCATGGAAGCATGAAGGCGGTAACCTTCTCCCCAAAGGGACTCGTCTTTGACAGTTCGACTCACAATGAAAAACTCAGCAAATATATCTTCAAGCTCTCCTTCAAGTACCCATCTCCTCACCATCTCAAAAAGAGGCGAACACACCCGACGCAATAACCTTTTCATGAAATCGTTGACAAGTGGATCACCATGCTGAGCATGCATGTGAATTGCACCAGCCATAGCCCCACCCTTCAAGCTCTTACAGTTATCAACTAAAACAGCCATCAATCTCATCTTCACAATCGGCTCAGCGAACCAAACCGACAGTCTTCTTAGAGACATATAATTTCCCGAACACGCACCCCCTGAACCCAACGGTATCGGATTCATTGCCTGCCCTTCGAGCACTGCCAACAATTTATAATACTCCGAAAGCTCATCCTGCAACGCAGCACAAAACGCTTGTCCAACCGTGCCTACATCTTGAGCAGGGAACTGATCCATACTCTCGGAGATATACCCTTTAACTTTCCTAAACAACCAGCCGAGCTCACAAAGCCTCCTAACTACACTCCTCGTAGCCCTCGGAACCTTCATCCAATCAGGCAACACATAGCCATCAGCATTCTTATCATACTTCACATACTTCCCATCGATCCCTTGACAAGCATACAACACATCCCTCACCAAAACCTCCTCGGATACCTCATTCTCTTCCTTCGACAAATCCACAAACTCCTTATACGCCATGTCACGCAAGTTCTCCGGATCCTTAGAAACCATCAAAACCCCTCCACTCCATCCCTTCCCTACATCACCTCTACCCCTCAAACTCCTCGAATTATCCCCTAAACAATTCAAATTCCTAAATTCATCATTCAAACTACCATCAACATAGCCCTTCTCTATTTTCCCCAATTTACCCTTCAAATTATTCAAATTACGATTCGATTCACTTCCAACCAATTCAGGTAACCCACCCGACAATGCGGAGCTTAAAAACCCACTAGAAGCTACACTATTAGACTGATGTTTTTGAATTTTACGATCTTCAGAGACAGTTTTAAGCAAATATAAAACAGCCCATTTGTTTTTCACACTTCCAGGTCCAGTTTTCGACGAGAATTTGGAATAAACATCAGCAAAAGTGAGGGCATCAGAGGATTTACCTTGAGTAGCTAACCGCCGCTTGATGGACTCAGCCATTGCGGACTCATCGGCAGCAATTGAAGGCGTCATTCGACTGGAGAGTATGCGAATAGCGTATCTTAAAGCTTGGTGGAACTGTTGATCTGAAGGGAGGTTAGGGTTAGGGTTTAAGGAATTGGGGTTGGGGGGAGGTGGAGAAGTGGAGAGTAAGCGGTGGACTAATTCTTTGACTAGATCTAGGGCTCTTTTGTCGCCGTCGTCCATGGCGGATGTACGGTGGCCGGCGGCGGAAGTAGTGGAGTGAGGAGAAGTTGGTGAATATGAGTAAAGTGACTGTTTTTTGGGGGGTTCTTTTTTATTTTTTTGATTTTGATTTAATATGGGCGCGGAAATGGGATTTCCTTTTTTCTTCTTTTATTGCCTCACTTTTTGTGAAATGGATTAGTTTTTCTGAAAGGCGTCATTCTAATATTGGGAAAAAAAGTAAAATTTTGAGAAACATGTGTTTTGGTCTATTGAATGGGATAAGAAAATTTTGAGAAACATGTGATTTGGTCTATTGAATGGGATAAGAACCAATTTTTATCTTAAAGTTAATAAAATTTTAAGTTATGTATATATCAGTATAAATTATTTTATACTATTAGACTAACTTTATCTGTTGTAGCAAATTGCTTGTTCGTTTAGAAATTTCTCAAAAAGTTAACTATAGATTTTTCTCTCCATCGAAACAATATATAACAAGGAAAAACAAGATAAGAGATATAGAGAGAAAGAGAGGAAATTTTATTTCTTCTTCAATTGTGTGTTATTTCCATCTATTACAATGCCTTTTTATAGGCATGAAAAATGAAAAAATATGTCATTGAATATGTCATTAAGCATTTGATGGAAAGATCATGGAGGAAGATAGACATCCACCATAATTTCTTATAAAACTCCCCCTTGGATATCCATACATAATATGCCTCGTTAAAACCTTATTAGAAAAAAAATATTCCAGTGAAGGAAAAAGAGTACACATGTTTAGAAATACGCCTTTTGGTTGCCTCATTAAAAACCTTATAAGGAAAACCAAGTGGGACAAAACCTTATAAGGGAAAAAGAGTACACCGCGTATTAACTCCCCCTGATGAGAGCATCAATTCACATCCTTGAGCCTTCACATCCCAATCTTGTACACTAGTTTCTTGAAGGTTGACGTCGGTAGAGATTTGATGAACAAATCAGCCATATTATCACTTGAACGGATCTATTGCACATTGATATCACCATTCTTTTGAAGATCATGCGTAAAAAATAACTTTGGTGAAATGTGTTTTGTCCTATCTCCTTTTATGAATCCTCCCTTCAATTGGGTTATGCATGATGTATTGTCTTCATACAAAATTGTGGGTAGTTTGTCACACTTCAAACCATATTTGTCTCGAATAAGGTGTATTATAGACATCAACCATACACATTCTCGACTTGCTTCATGAATAAAAATTATCTCAGCATGATTAGGTAAGTAGCCACGATTGATTGCTTAGTCGATGGCCAAGATATTACAGTGTCTCCACATGTAAATACATAGCCAGTTTGAGATCGAGCCTTGTGTGGGTCAGATAAATACCCAGCATCGGCATAACCAACAAGATCGGGACTGCAATCATTGCCATAAAATAAGCCCATATCGGTAGTCCCTTTTAGATACCGTAATATGTGTTTAATTTCATTCCAATGTCTCCTTATAGGAGCAGAGCTATATCTTACTAATACATTAACTGAAAAAGATATGTCAGGCCTTGTAGTGTTAGCAAGATACATTAGTGCACCAATTGCACTAAGATATGGTACTTCAGGACCAAAACGTTCTTCATTCTTTTTTTGAGGTCGGAACGGGTCCTTATTCACATCAAGTGATCGAACAATCATCGGAGTACTTAATGGTTATGCTATATCCATGTAAAACCGTTTCAATACCTTTTCTATGTAGGCAGATTGATGAACAAAAGTATCGTTTGCCAAATATTTAATTTGCAAACCAATATATAATTTTGTCATTCTGAGATCTTTCATCTCGAATTCATTCTTTAAATAATCAATTGCCTTTTGGAGTTTTGTAGGAGTTCCAATAAGATTTATGTCATCAACATATACAGCAAGTACAACAAACTCCAATGTTGTTTTCTTTATAAAAACACATGGACAAATGGCATGATTTATATAACCTTCCTTTAATAAATACTCATTAAGGCGGTTATACCACATTCTTCCTAGTTGCTTTAGACCATACAAAGATCTTTGCAATTTGATTGAAAATATTTTTCGGGACTTTGAATTTTGTGCGTCAGGCATTTTAAGTCCCTCGGAAATTTTCATGTATATCTCATTATCAAGTGAGCCGTAAAGGTAGGTTGTAACCACATCCATTAAATGTATGTCAAGCTTTTCGTGGATAGCAAGACTAATGAGATAACAGAACGTTATAGCATCCATAACAGGAGAATACGTCTCTTCATAATTGACACCATGCCTTTGTGAAAATTCTTGTACAACAAGGCGTGCCTTATATCTTTGTACCTTATTTTTCTCATTCATTTTACGTACAAAGACCCATTTATAGACAACAGGTTTAACACCATTAGGTGTTTGGACTACAGGCCCAAAAACTTCACGTTTTGCAAGTGAATCCAACTCAGATTGGATTGCTTCTTGCCATTTTGGCCAATCACGTCTTTGTCGACATTCTCCAATGGATTGAGGTTCAAGATCCTCATTATCTTACATAATGCTAGATGCAACATTGTATGCAAAGACATAATCCACAACTATATTCAATCGATTCAAATCTGTCTCAATATCGATTGGGTTTATTGATAGTTCCTTATTTTCTTGAATCTCAGTGTCATTGATTTCCTCATGAATCTCAGGATCGGTTAAATCATGGATTTATTTAGGAGACTCATTCGTAGTGTCATCTTGATCATTTATTTTTCTTTTTCTAGGATTTCAATCCTTAGAACCCAATGGTCTGTCACATTTTAGGCGTGCTTTTGACTCATTAACTATGACACTAGAAGATTGTCTAGCAAGGACATCAATACTGATTAGAACATTCTCTGCATGGATATGTGATTTCATTATCCTTTTCAGATCCGTAAATGTGCCTGGCATTTGATTTGCTATTTTCTGCAAATGAATAATCTTTTGCACCTCTTTTTCACAAATAGAGGCACGTGGATCAAGAGGAGATAATGATGAATTTTTTTACGAAATTACCCATTTGATTCACCAATTTCTCCCCCTAATTTTGGGAAAAATGCCTCCTCGAATCGACAATCTACAAATCGAGCAGTGAACAAATCTCCCGTTAATATTTCGAGGTAGCGAATAATAGAGGGCGATTTAAACCCAGCATATATTCCTAGCCTTCTTTGGGGATCCATCTTGGTGCGATATGGCTGTGCTAGATGCACATATACTGCGCACCCAAAAATTCTTAAATGGAATATATTAGATTCATGACCCAAAACTAATTGCAACGGGAAATATTTATGATAATTTATCGGTCTAAGATGAACTAGCATTGCAGCATGCAAAATGGCATGACCCCAAATAGAAATGGGCAATCTCGTTTTCATGAGTAACAGTCTTGCTATCAATTGTAAACATTTAATCAAAGACTCTGCAAGGTCATTTTGAGTGTGAACATGAGCTACAAGATGTTCCACTTTTATCCCAATTGATAAGCAATAATCATTAAATGCTTGGAATGAAAACTCAGCATCATTATCAAGTCGAATAGACTTAATTGGATTATCGGGAAACTGTGCTCGTAATCGAATTATTTGTGCCATTAATTTTGCAAACGTCAGGTTGCGAGATGACAATAGGCACACATGAGACCATCTAGAAATGCATTATTTAAACCATAAAATACCTAAACGACCAACTAGGTGGGTGAATAGGTCCACAAATATCCCCTTGTATATGTTCCAAGAATGCAGAGGACTCAATCCCAACCTTTGTTGGTGATGGTCTAATAATTAACTTGCCTTGATAACAAGAAGTGCAAGAAAATTTATTATTTAAAAGAATTTTTAAATTCTTTAATGGACGCCCATTTGAGTTTTCTATAATTCGTCTCATCATAATTGATCCAAGATGTCCCAATTGATCATGCCAAAATACAAA
The DNA here is from genome assembly GCF_000715075.1 of Nicotiana tabacum. Classification (NCBI taxonomy): domain Eukaryota; kingdom Viridiplantae; phylum Streptophyta; class Magnoliopsida; order Solanales; family Solanaceae; genus Nicotiana; species Nicotiana tabacum. The sequence goes on along the minus strand of NC_134081.1, from coordinate 3,849,776 downwards.
AATATTGGAATCAGTAACCTTTTGGTTTACGATAGAATGTGCCTCAATTGCACTAATGCTTGTCCAATACAGGCCACAAGATAAATATGAAAACTTTTCAATAACCCTTTTCTGGCCAGATACATTCTTGGTAATGATGAGATATTCGAGATTATTCTCATCTATTGTCTCAATATGAAATTTATTTCGACAGATATCTTTAAAACTCAACAAGTTCCTCTTGGACTTGGAGGAGAACATTGCATTCTCTATGATAAGTATTGTTCCATTAGGCAGAGTTATAGTAGCTCTTCCAGAGTCTTTAATTAGATTACTACTATCAGAAATTGTAGTAACATCTGCCTTACACATACTTAAATGAGAGAAATATTTCTTCTCTTTGAATATTGTATGTGTCGTACATGAATCAATTAAGCAAATATTTTTACAATTGAACTTTGATCCAAGTTTGCTCTGAGAGATATCTATATTTGCTTAGTCATCTCAAAGAGCTTCTTGATACGGTAGAGTCTCGTGCTGATAACGTGTTATGAAATATAGCTCAAAGTAACAATATAGAATAAGAAAAAATAAGCTAAGAGATATAGAGAGAAAGAGAGGAGATTTTATTTCTTCTTCAATTGTGTGTTCTTTCCATCTATTACAATGCCTTTATATAGGCATGAAAAATGAAGAAATATTTCATTGAATATGTCATTAAGCATTTGAGAGGAAGATAGATATCCACCATAATTTCTTATAACAAATTATAGGTTTTTCTCTCTGTTGGAATAATGTGGTCATTATGCTCATTACTAAACTTATTGAAAAGATATATCTTTTTTATCAGAGGTTGAATCGATCATCAGAAGAAGAATTAGACCAAAAATTAGAATACATTATAGGAAAATCAAACTTACATCGAAGAGAAGCAAATGAACGACTTTCATAAAAATTCTTGTAGAATTAAGAATGAAGTTCTCATTCTGTACCAAAGTATCCATCTTCCACCCTGGTGGCCCTACAAGAACCAACTCCTTCATTGCATCAAGCTTCCCCTTTCTGTTGGCCCTACAAGAACCAACTCCTTCACTTTATCAAGCTTTCCCTCTCTACAGAAAGCATCAACAATAATTGAAAATGTTTATAGAGATAGATCGTGGGTTTGTAGTTGCCCAAAAATTTTGTAGGTCCGTAAAAACGGTCTAATGATTAATACTTATTGCTTCATCGTGAGTTTCATCTTTATTTTATGATGTTTCATGGTCATGCAATAAGAATTTGTAATTATATCCATATTTTCATGCGTATTAGTACATGCTAATATTGCAGAATATTTTGAACATACTCTGATTGACCTAAAATTTTGTAGGTTCGTAGGAAGCGAACTAATAACTAATACTTATGGTTTTGCCATTACTAACGATATTTTTTTAGTATTTTGGGTTCATTTAATGGCATTTCGGGGTCATGCAACACGAATTTGTTATTAAATCTACTTTTTAATGTGCATTAGTATATGCTAATTTTATAGATTTTTTTACGGACTCTAATTGCCTCAAATTTTGCAAGTTATAGAAAATGGCCTAGTGACTAATACCCATCGCTTTGCCATGACTTTCGGGTTTACTTTTTGATTTTTTGGAGTCATGCAATACGAATTTGTGACTATATCTATTTTTTCGTATATATTAGTACATGCTGATCTTGTATAAAAATTTTGACGGACTCCAATTGGTCTAAGATTTTGTAAATCCATAGAAAATGACATGGTGATCAATATTAATTGCTTCACCATGACTTTCGATTTATTTTATGGCGTTGCATAGTAATGTAATATGAATTTGTGATTATATCCACTCTTACGTGTGTACTAGTACATGCTGATTTTGTAAAAACGATTTACGGACTCCGCTTGGCATTAAATTTAGTAGGTCCATAGGAAACGACCTAGTGACCAATACTCATTGCTTCACCATAACTTTCGAGTTTATTTTTGGGTGCTCTGGGGTCATGCATCGCGAATTTGTGATTATACCCACTTTTTCGTGTGTATTAGTCATATTGATTTTGTAAAAATATTTATTGACGAACTCCGATTAGCTTGAAATTTCATAGGTCCATACAAAATGACCTAGTGACTAATATTTATTACATTCTTTTCGTTCGTAAAAGAAATAATGTTTCCTTACTCGCTCTCTCGATGCAGTTTAAGCTAACGTGCGCCATCCTCGTCAATAGTAGGAAAGAAGGCACGCAGTTGTCCTAAAAAGCAACAGATCAAGGTTGATGACAAAATACCCAAGCTCAAAAACATCGGAAGTACCTTGTCTGCAGTCATGGAGTCAACCTCTAGAACTTCCAAAACGCAGGTAGGAGGTGGAATACTTACCTAGATCCCTTGTGTCGAAGCCTCTGCATTTGTAAGTCAATAGCATAAACGAGCAAATCAGAGCCCTATTCTTATGCAAGTGAACTTGAGAGATAGTATAACACCTCCTCCATCTAGGGGTGTTACTGTTCCATTGGGTAAGGAGCTGGAAGCTGGAAATCAAGCTTCAAAATCGGTTAATGCTACACTAGGTAAGAAGAAGGAAGCTGAGAATCAATCACCAGAACACATTACTGTTCCATTGCCGGAAATTACTAGGGAATCAACTTGGGTTGGGGTCCTTAATGGTAACCGATCAGCTGCTAATAATATGCCTTTGCACTACATTAATCCTAAATTAGTAGAAGGTAATCTTGTGGCCAAATTTGAGGAATCAGATTTAGAAGCTAAAACTTTGAAGTGGAAATGTGCCCTAATCATCTATGTAATGGGGAAAAGCCAGGGTATAACTACAGGCATAGATATATAAACCAGATGTGGAATACAGTCACTATGACATAGCTCTATTCTCATGATTATGGTTACTACATTGTTAGGTTTCAATCCATGGCTGATATGAAGAAAATTATGTGTGGGGGGCCTTATACGGTCAACAATAGGCTCATGATAATGAAACAATGGAGTCCACAGTTTGATTTTGATACTGAATTTTTAATTGAGATTCCTCTGTGGGTTAGATTTCCCAAACTTCCCATGAACTGCTGGGGAGGTAGCTCATTAAGTAGAATAGCAAGCACAATAGGAATTTCACTGTTTGCGGATAAGTACACTGCCAAACAAACTAGAATCTCTTATGTCAGAATTCTCATTAAGGTGAATATTACTAAACCTCTTCCAAGCAAGGTCCCTATTATGGATGACTCAGGTAGGCTTTTTGATCAGACAGTAGAATATGATTGAAAACCTGAATTCTGTGAGAAGTGCTTAAAAATTAGTCATGACTGTACAAAAGCTCACAAGGAGGAGGTTAAACAAGTTTAGCAGCCCAAAAGAAATAGGCCACATCCTGTGAAGTAAGTGTAAAAGAGTACAGGAGTTGTGTTAGCTCCTACACACAAAACTAACCAAGGGCAGACAATGATGCTGAATGAACAAGGGATCACTACTTGTGCTGATGAGAGCAGAGTAGTAGAACCAATACCTACAGAAGGCCATCAACAATCTCTTGATAAAGGGAAGAAAGCAGCTGAAGTAAATGGAATGCCTCTGAACTATGCACAAGCAGTTGTATCACCTGGTAAGTAAAGCCCTAGTCAACAGACAAATGTAGCTATGATGGCTAATTTGTCACTACCATCTGCAGGTGGTACATCCAAACCTGCTTGATGTCTTGGTTGGTTTGGAACATTAGAGGTACCAACAAACATTATAAGAAAAAAGAGTTGCGTACCTATATTAAAGAGAATAATATTAAACTAGTTGGTTTAGTATAAACTAGAGTAAAAAAAGATAAGGCATATGGCATTGCTAATAGGGTAGTGCCAGGATGGCAAGCAAGATTTAACTATGAACATGCTGCTAATGGAAGAGTCTAGGTATTATGAGATCCTTCCTACTATGATATAACAGTGATAGATCAGTCTGCTCAAGCTATGCATTGTGATGTTAGAGGAAGGAAGAACCAAGTGAACTGTCTCATGACAATCATAAATGGGTTTAACACAATTGAGCTGAGAAAGCCTTTGTGGGTGCATCTGCAAAACCTTGCAGCACAGATCACCAATCCTTGGCTCATTTGGGGAGATTTTAACTCAGTGTGATATTTTAACTCAATGTTAAATGTACAAGACAGACTTTATGGGAATCCAGTAACAAGTAATGAGATTCAATACTTCACAGCTTGTATGCAATATTTGAACTAATGTGAATTACCTTGGAAGGGGGAATACTATACATGTTCTAATAAACAACAAGGTGCAGATAAAGTTTTCAGCAGGATTGATAGAGCTATTGGAAATGATGAATGGATGAATATTTTTAGTCATATGGAGGTGGACTACAAAATGCCTTTTTATCTCAGATCATGTTCCCATGATGATCACTTTAAGGACAGTTGAATCCAGTGGCAATATCCCATTTAAGTTCTTTAATGTTTGGGCTGATCATGAGGATTTCTTATCAGCGGTTGAGGGAATTTGGCAGACACGACTATATTCAGACACCATGAAAGATATCTGGTACAAGTTGAAGGCTCTTAGGTCAGAACCAAATCAATTTAATAACACTGAGTTCAGAGGAGTAACAACTAAGATAGAACATCTAAGATACAGGCTGCAGGATACTCAAGAGCAGCTGAACAGGGGCTACTCTGATGCAGTAGCATTAGAAGAGAAAAGGTTACTTGAAGATCTCGAAAGATGGTCACGAGGAAAGCATCCTTTAGCAGAAATTCAGAGCTAAGTGGATAAAACTTGGTGATTTTAACACCAAATATTTCTCAGCTGTCATAAAGGAAAGAAGTCATAGAAAAGTTATTGCAAAACTAAATATTGCCTTTGGAGATAGACTCACTAACCAAAAGCAGATCCAACAAGAAATAATTGCCTTCTATAAATTCCTTATGGGATCAAGATCAGCTCGTTTGCCTACGGTGAACAAATATATATTGAAACTGGGACTTGTCCTCTCACACTCCCAGCATGTGAGCCTTTGTGTTGTAGTCACTGACCAAGAAATATTTGAAGCTCTGTGTGCAATTGGAGATGACAAAGCACCGGGTGTTGATGGCTATAATGCATTATTTTTCAAAAGAACTTGGACACTTATCAGACCAGAAGTGTGTCATGTAGTGAAGGAATTCTTTCATTCACGCAAGCCTTTTAGAGCAATTAATTGCACAGCCATCACTTTGATTCCTAATGTTCCTTATCCTACAAGTATCAAGGAATATAGACCTATAGATTGATGCATTGTTCTGTACAAACTAATTTCCAAAATTCTTACAAATAGGCTGCAAAAAGTTATTGCTTCAATTGTGTCAGACACCCAAGCTGGCTTCATTCCTGGCAGGAAAGTTGCAAATAATGATTTATTGACTAATGGGTTAGTCAAGTCTCACTTAAGGAATAATATTTCTCCAAGATGACTCGTCAAAGTGGACATTCAAAAAGCCTATGATACAGTCAACTGGAGGTACTTATATCAAGTTTTGGAATATTTGGGATTTCTAGTTCAATTTACCAATTAGATCCTAGAGTGTATCAACAATGAATTATGCCATTCTCCTAAATGGGAAGACTACTAAACCATTTGATGCAGCTAGAGAGCTTAGTCAAGGAGATTTTATGTCTTCATTTCTCTTTGCCATAGCAATGGAGTATCTGGGCAGGAAACTAAAGGCACTTAAACATGAGAAAACTTTCGACTATCATCCTATGTGTTCTAGATTGGACCTAACTCATTTGAGCTTTGTTGATGACCTTCTCCTCTTCACAAGAGGATATACTACTTATGTTGTCCTATTTCACCAAAAGTTCAACACCTTTTCAGAAGCTTCTAGGATTAAAGAAAATCTAGCCAAAAGCTCAATATATTATGGAGGAGTTAGCAATGAACTGAAGCACGAGATTCAACAAGCCCTAGCGTACAGTCAAGGAGTATTGCCTTTCAAATATCTGGGCATACCTTTTGATACTAAGAAGCAATCAATATTGTAATGGAAACCTCTCATTGACAAAGTTGTGAGCAGAATTTCTTCATGGACAGCAAAGAAACTGTCTTATGCAGGCAGAATACAGCTAGTCCAAACAGTAATCTTTAACATTCAAGCTTACTGGGCTCAAATCTTCATTATACCTGCTAAAGTCATCAAAGCAATTGAAGTACACTGTACAAGATATATATGGTCTGGGGTGAATACAATAACCAAAAAGTCTTTGGTGGCATGAGATAGGATGTGTTCTCCAAAAGCTGCTGGAGGACTGAATATGATTAACTTGGCCATGTGGAACAAAGCGACTATCACTAATACATGCTGGGAGTTGGCTAACAAGAATGACAAGTTATGAATTAGATGGATCCATAGCTACTATATCAGAGAGTAGGAGTTCATGCATATGGGAGTACCAAAGCAAGCCTGTTGGATGGTTCGAAAGGTGTTTGAGGCAAGGGACAGGTTACACCTTATTAGCAACCTATCACAACGCACAGTTATAAAATAAGTGTACGTGCAACTACTAGGTGTACTTCCAAAAGTTTCATGGAAAGGATTGATGTGTCAAAACCAAGCAACACCAAAAGTCATCTTCACCATGTGGCTCCAGGTGCAAGAAAGAATGTTAACAGCTGATAAGTTAAAGAAATGGGGAATGCCGGTAGATGACACTTGCTGTTTCTGCAATAAAAAACTAGAGACGCGAGATCATTTGTTTGTTGAATGCGAATATGGTAAATGCCTATGGCATAGACTCATGCTCTGGCTGCAAATTCAGTATCCTCCTATAGACTCATGGGAAGCAAATCACCAATGGATAGTTATGAAACTAAGGGCAGATCTCAGATGGCAAGAGTACTTAAGCTAGTCTATGCAGTATATATTCATGCACTGTGGATTGACAGAAATTCACGGATCTTAGAGAAGCAAACTACAGCATGGGAAGTCCTAGCTAGGAGAGTGGCTTGCATGTGCAACTTCAGAGCTAAAGGCTATACGCGAGTGTTGCTCAGCAATGGTAAATATTAGTCATTAACAGGTAGAGACTAGAATGTGTATAGCGAGGCAGAGAATGTAGATTTTTTTTTGATACTTTCTTTTATCTTGTAGAGCAGACTGAGATGGTCTACTCAGTTTAGTACATGCTGATTTTGTAAAAAAAAATTGACAGATTTCGACTGGCTTGAAATTTCGTAGGTCCATAGGAAATGGACGAGTAACTAATACTTATTATTTCGCCATGACTTTCAGGTTCATTTTTTGATGTTTTTGGGCCATGCATCACAGATTTGTGATTATATTTACTTTTTTATGTGTATTAATACATGCTAAGTTTGTAGAATTTTTTTGACGAACTCTAATTGGTTTGAAATTTTGTAGGTACATAGGAAACAGCCGAGTGAGCAGTCCTTATTGCTTCGCAATGACTTTCAGGTTCATTTTATGGCGTTTCAAGATCATTTAATACCAATTTAGAATTGTATCCACTTTTCTGTGTTTAATTGGTACATGTTGATTTTGTTTAATTATTTTTTGCGAAATTCGATTAACTTGAAATTTGCAGGTTCATAGAAAATGACCTACTGACCAACACTCATTATTTTGCTATGACTAATGAATTTTTGAGTATATCCACTTTGTCGTGTATATTAATATATGCGGATTTTGTAGAATTTTTATGACGGACTCTAATTGGCTTGAAATCTTGTAGGTCCATAGGAAACATCCTAGTGACTAATACTTATTGCTTTTACGGTTTATTTTTTATGTTTTGGGGTCATGCATCATGGGTTTTGTGATTATATCTACTTTTTCGTGTATATTAGTATATGCTGACTTTATATAATTTTTTTGACGGACTCTAAGTGGCCTGAAATCTCTTACGTCCATTGGAAACGGCCCAGTGACCAGTACTCATTATTTCGCAATGACTATCAGGTTCATTTTTTGGTATTTTGAAGTCATACAACACGAATTTATAATTATATTCACTTTTTCGGGTGTATTAATACATTTGTTTATTTTGTAAAAAACATTAACTAACTTCGGTTAGCCAGAAAATTCGTAAGTCCATAGAAAATGGCCTAATGACCAATACTTATTGCTTTACTATGACGTTGGGGGTTCATTTTATGGCATTTCGTGTTCATGCAACAAGAGTTTGTGATTATATCCATTTTTCGTGTGTTTCGTACATGCTAATATTGTAAAAATTTTATTGACATACTCTGATTGACCTAAAATTTGATAGGTTCGTAGGATACGGTCTAGTGACTAATACTCATGGCTTTGGCATGACTAACGATACTTTTTGGCATTTTGAGTTCATTTTATGATATTTCAGCGTCATGCAACATGAACCATTGATTAAATCCACTTTTTCGTGTGTATTAATACATACTCCCTCTATTCCAGTTTATGTGAACCTATTTTCTTTTTGGTCCGTTCCATAAAGAATGACCCCTTTCTAAATTTGGTAATAATTTAGCTTAAACTTACAATTGTACCCTTAATGAGAAACTTTTACAATCACACAAATACTTTGGACCTCTTTTTAGCTTGTTTAGGACCACAAATTTCAAAAGACTTCATTTTTTCTTAAACTCCATGCCCAGTCAAATAAGTTCACATAAATTAGAACGAAAGGAGTACTAATTTTGTAAAAAATATTTGACGGACTCTGATTGACCTGAAATTTTATAGGTCATCACATAGGAAACGACCTAGTGACCAATACTCATCGCTTCGCCATGATTTTTAAGTTTATGTTTTGGTGTTTTGGGGTCATGCAATATATATTTTTGGTTATATCTACTTTTTATATGCATTAGTACCTCTTGATTTTGTAGAATTTGTTTAATAGACTCCAATTGGCTTGAAACTTTGTAAGTTCATAAGAAATGGCCTAGTGACCAATACTTACCACTTCGCCACGACTTTTGGGTTCAAAAATGACCTAATAAATAATAGTCATCAATTTGCCATGGCCATTCCTCGTTTTTTTGGCTTTTTAGGTCCATAAAATAGGAATTTAGGACGATTCCCAGATATTCATGTACTACAGTCCACGCACCTCCTAAAGTTTTACGGGCTCATAAAAAATGGCCTAGCGAAGAATAGTCATCGATTCGTCATGACCGTTCCTCGTTTTTTGGCGTTTTAGAGTCATAAAATAGGAATTCAGGACGATTTCCAGATTTTCGTGTGCTATAGTCCACGCCACCTGCATAAATTCTGGCGTCCAACCCCGAATCTCCTAAAATTTTACGGGCCCATAAAAAATGATCTAATGAAGAATAGTCATTGATTCGCCATGACCGTTTCTCGTTTTTTGGTATTTTATGGCCATAAAATAAGAATTCAGAACGATTCCCAGATTTTCATGTGCTATAGTGCACGTATCTCCTAAAATTTTGGGGGCACATCAATAATGACCAAATGAAGCATAGTCATGGATTTGTCATGATCGTTTCTCATTTTTTGGCTTTTTAGGGCCATAAAATATGATTTCAAGACAATTTTTAAATTTTCTATAATCCACACCATCTACATGAATTTAGGTGACCGATCCTGATTCTCCTAAAAGTTTACTGGCCCATCAAAAATAATATAATGAAGAATAGTCATTGCTTCGCCATGACTATTTCTCATTTTTAGTGTTTTATGGTCATAAAACAGGAATTCAAGACGATTATCAGATTTTTGTATGCTATAGTCCATGCCATATGCATGAATTCGGGCGACGGCCCTGAATCTTCTAAGATTTTATGAGCCCATCAAAAATGACCTAATGAACAACAATCATTGCTTCGCCATGACCGTTACTCATTTTTGGCATTTTAGGTCCATAAAACAGGAATTCAGGACGATTCTTAGATTTTCGTGTGTTATAGTCCACGTCATTTGTATGAATTCAGGAGACCAACCACAAATCTCCTAAAATTTTGCGGGTCAATCAAAACGACCTAATGAACAATAGTCATCGTGTCACGACCCAGAATTTCCGTCGCCAGGATCGTGATGGCGCCTAACATTTCACTTGCTAGGCAAACCAACGTTAGATGTATTTATTAATTATTTTTAACAAACTTCAAATACGATAAAAATAAAAAAATTGAATAGTCTGAAACATGATAATTAAGCTAATAAGTGGTGAAATTCAAATACAACCTCGGATCTGTTGTCACGAATACATGAGCGTCTAAGATACTACAAATAATGGTCTGAAATAAACATAAATGTCTGAATCAAATGAATAGCTAAAAGAAGTAGAAGGGGACTTCAGAGCTGCGGATGTCGTGCAGCTATACCTCAAGTCTCCTCTGGGTAGCTGGATCCGAGTAAGTATACGGTATGCCGCTGGGACCAACTCTGGTATCTACACAAGAAGTGTAGAGTGTAGTATGAGTACAATCAACCCCATGTACTCTGTAAATGCCGAGCCTAACTTCGACGAAATAGTGACGAGGCTAAGGCGGGTCACTTACATTAACATGTACACAATAATAATAATAATAATAATAACAGAAAGATAGGAATAGAAGTAAAGCAGGTAACTCATATCAGCGAAACTCAAATTAACCAGCAGAGAGTCCCGAATAACCAGTCATATAACTCATCTCAACAACCGAGGCCAATTCAACAATAACAACAAATATAACTTTCATCAACATGTTGCGGCATTCAACCCGATCCCATAATATAAACTTTAAACAAATATGTTGCGGCGTGCAACCCGACCCCTCCATATAATCATCTATCAATATCATAGTCCATCCTTATTCCGCCCTTTTCAATTCATTTCTTTTCAATTTCTGTTGCGGCGTGCAACCCGCTCCCTAAATAATGTCAATTAACAATAGTAACTCAGTAACTAAGATTTACATGAAATCATACATCAAGAGAACAAATGTACGAGCAATGGAGAATAACATGATAATCAAGAGACCCGAACTACTTGGATGTCTCAACTTTATCAATTCAACGGTATCTACTTTTAACAATACGTACAAGTGAAACTACTTCAATGAAGGCAACAATTAAAATAAAACTATAATGCAACAAGGCATAAGACAATTTAGATATATGGGAGAAACAAATCGAGATAAGTAGTAAACAAGTATGGAATCAAGAATGGGATGGACATTTTAATACAAGAAATGCTAAATGGCAAGTAGCAATTATGGCATGGAAGTCAAATAAGCATCTAGCAATTAAGGCATAAAGACAAGACATAATATTAAGCAATGAAGATAGGGAAATCAAGTATTGTAACAGTTAAGTCATGGAAACAAGTAATTAATGAAATACAAAAAAATATGGAAACAAGTAATTTGATGGCGTATATACCCTCGTCACCTCGCATATACGCCGCTACACATGTATTTCACATAGCACATAGCTCAAGGGTTTCTAATTCCCTCAAATAAAGGTTAGACCCAATTTTTACCTCATTCCGCAAACAACTCAAAGTTCAATCATGGCCTTGCCTTTCGAACAAGCCTCCAAACCAATCAAATCTAGCAAATTATTAACCAAACGATTCAAAATAAGCCTTAGAAACTATGCACGAATGAAAGAGGTTAAATTTAGATCATTATTGAAAAAGTCAACAAAAGTCAACCCCGAGCTCGCTTGGTCAAAATCAAAATTCTGACCAAAACCCGAATACCCATTCACCTTCGGGCTCGGTTATGTAATTTGTTTCGAAATCCAACCTCAATTCGAGGTCTAAATCCCAAATTCACAAAAATCCCTAATTCTACCCAAATCCCTAATTTTTACCATGAAAATCATAGATTTGATGTTGAAATCTTATGAAATGTAATAGGTAATTGAAAGGAAATGGATTAAAGTCGCTTATCAATGAATTTAGGAAGAAATCTCTTGGGAAAATCGTCTCTAGGGTGTTTAGGGTTGAGAGTTTGAAGAAATGAGCTAAATCCTGTTTTTCCCTCTTTTACCCACATGCAGTTATCGCAATTGCGATATAAAGTTCGAAATTGCGATGATCGCAAAAACGATCAACCGTTCGCAAATGCGAAGAAGTCACTGAGCTTGTTATCCTCGCAAATGTGAATCAAGGCAGTCCGCAAATGTGAACAATACTTCGCAAATGCGAAGAGGCACCAAGTAGACAGTGGTCGCAATTGCGACCAAATCCTTCACAATTGCGAAGATGTAGAGTCCGCAAATGCGAATAATATCTCGCAAATGCGAACTCTTCCCAACCCATCCCATGCTCGAAAATGCGACACATTGTTCGCAAAAGCGAGGCTCGCATTTGCGAGCTAGACCTTACAAATGCGAGATCTGCAGTCCAGCACCAGAAACAGATTGCACCAGCTATTTTCCTAAGTCTGAAACCACTCTGTAGCCTATTCGAAATTCACCCGAGCCCTCGGGGTTCCAAACCAAACATGCAAACAAGTCCAAAAATATCATACGAACTCGCTCGCGCAATCAAAATACTGAAATAACACTTAGAACTACGAATCGGTCACCAAAACGATTTATATTTTCAATGAAACTTAAGAACATGCAATTTTTCAACCGGACGTCCAAATCATGTCAAATCAACTCCGTTTTGCACCAAATTTAGCAGACAAGTCATAAATACTGAAACAAACCTATACCAAGTTCTGGAACCGTAATTCGAACCCGGTAGTAACAAAGTCAAACTACGGTCAAACTTATGAATTCTTTAAACCTTTAGATTTCTAGATTTCAACAAATTGCGTTAATTCAAGTTAGGGACTTTCGAATTTAATTTCGGGCATACGCCCGAATCTCAAATCACGATACAGACCTACCGGGATCGTCAAAATACTGATCCGGATTTGTTTGCTCAAAACGTTGATCGAAGTCAACTCAAAAAATTTTAAGATACGATTTCATATTTTTCTCAATTTTTAACATAAAAACCTTGTGGAAGAAGACACGGACTGCGCATGCAAATCGAGGAAGGCTAAATGAAGCTAATTAAGGTTTCAAAACACATAAATGATGGCTAAAATTGAAAATGACCTATCAGGTCATCACACAACGCTTCGTCATGACTGTTCCTCATTTTTTGGTATTTTAGGGACAAAAAATAAGAATTCATGATGATTTCAAGATTTTCGATGTTATAGTCAATGCCATCTGTATGAATTCAGGCGACTGGACCCGGATCTGTTGAAATTTTGTGGGCCAATCAAAAATGACCTAATGAATAATAGTGATCGCTTCGCCATGACCGTTCCTCATTTTTTGGCGTTTTAAGGCTATAAAATAAGAATTCAGGACGATTCCCAATTTTTTCGTGTGCTTCAATCCACGTCATTTACATGAATTTAGGAGACCGGTCCCAAATCTCCTAAAATTTTACGTGCCTATAAAAAATGACTTAATGAACAATAGTTATCACTTCTCCTTGGTTGTTCCTCGTTTTTGGTGTTTTAGGGTTATAAAACATGAATTTAGGATAATTCCCAGATTTTTATGTGCCATGGTCCATGCCATTTGCATGAATTCAGGCGACTAGCCCTGAATCTCCTAAAATTTTGCGAGCCCATAAAAAATAACCTAATGAACAATAGGCATCGCCTTCGCCATGACCGTTGCTCATTTTTTGATGTTTTAGGGCCATAAAAAGGAATTCAAGACGATTCTCAAATTTTCGTGTGCTATAGTTCACGACATCTGCATGAATTCGGGCGGCCGAACCCGTATATTTTAAAATTTTGTGGACCCAGTAAAAACGACCTAATGAATACTCCATAGTTATCGCTTCGCCATGATCGCCTCTCATTTTTTGACGTTTTAGGACAATAAAACAGGAATTCAGGACGATTCTCAGATTTTTGTGTGCTATATAGTCCACACCATCTGCATGAATTCGGGCAACGAGCTCAGAATCTCCTAAAATTTTACGTACCCATAGTAAATGACCTAATGGACAGTAATTATTTCTTCGTCATGATCGTTCCTCATTTTTTGGCATTTTAGGACTATGAAACAGAAATTTAGGACGATTCCTAAATTTTCGTATGCTATAGTCCACGACATATGCATGAATTTGGGAGACCAGCCCCGAATCTCCTGATATTTTGCAGGCCCATAAAAATGACATATTGAACAATAGTCATCGCTATTCCATGATCGTTCCTCATTTTTTAGCGTTTTAGGGCCAAACAGGAATTCAGGACTATTCTGAGAGTGTCATCTGCATGAATTCGGGCGACTGCCATCGAATCTCCTAAAATTTTTGGAATCTTGTATATATTTTTTGGGGGGAATTTCATCACCATGTTTACTACATCATGCATGAAATTTCCTTTTCATCTTGCATCTATTGTTGCTGATCACGCTTAAAAATTTGGAAGGATATCTTTGCGTGTGATTCTTGGAGAGAAAGAATCCTTATGTATTTGTGTTTTAAAATTTGTATATGTTTGTCTAATTTTGGTAAGTTTATGATCAATGACTAGAAATTGGTAAGTTAGAACTTATTTAGGATATTTCTGCAACATTATCATATTAATTAGCAGTCGAAAGAGGGATCATCCCACCAACCTGCTCGTACAAAGTAGCATAAAAGTTAAAACTCACAGCAAGTGAGTCAATGGGCTTATTTGGTCTTATCTCAAAAATGGGTCGTCTACTCAAATAGAGCTGGAATGTTTTGGGCGAAGGCTAAGCTTATCCAGTTACAGATTGGACTGGGCCGTCCTAGGAAAAACGAAATAGCAAAAAATGCTAATGTTGAGAGTGGGCCTTAGACCAACTCGGCCATCTCAACTTGATGAAGAATTCTCGGTAATGTATATTATTATTCCCGATGACGAAGGCCTTAGCCGATGACCATTGTTTTGAATCCAATGACCTTTGGTCTGTTATGTTATATTCCCCGCAGATTCGGAATAGGTCATTGCAACTTCCACCAGAAAATTGAGTGAGGTAATCTTTTGCTTCTTTCTTTAAAAGATCATTGCAACTTAAGTAAAGAAAATTAAGCGAGGTCTCTTATTTAATCTTCTTTCTCACTTATCAGAAAAATAATGCCAATTGAAATTTTTTGGCTGCTAATGACTAAGAGCCCGTTTGGACATAAGAATTTTTTTCCCTTTTTTTCAAAAAAAAAATTATTTTTTTTCGAAATCAACGTTTGTTCATAAAATTTTCAATTTTCACTTGAAAATGCGTTTTGAAAATTTTCAAAAATTTGAAAAACTCCAAAAAGTTATTTTTCAAAATTTTCACTCAAATCACTCACAAAACTTTAAAAACAACCCAAAATTATATTCATGTCCAAACACAACTCTAAATTTCAAATACCATTTTCACTTGAAAATTTTTTTCCCCCTATTTTAGATTTTTACTATTCTTATGTTGAGGTGGATGTGTGGGCACACTAGAATAGATAAGATTAGGAATGATGTTATTCGGGAGAAGGTGCACGTGGTAAGCAAGATGAATTTCGAAAGGCTTAGATGGTTCGGACATATTCAAAGGAGAAGCCCAGATGCTCCGGTACGGATGTGTGAGCGACTGGTTGTGGAGGGCACGAGAAAAGGTAGAGGGCGGCCTAAGAAGTATTGGGGAAAGGTGATCAGACAGGATATGGCGAGGCTCCAGATTTCCGAGGATATGACACTTGGTAGGAAGATGTGGAGGTCGAGTATTAGAGTTGTAGGTTAGGATGTAGTTGAGTCTTGACTTACTTCGTACCATTGTGGGACTAGCCACGTAGGGTTTTTGTCTAAGCTAGCTAATGACAATATTGTATTTTACTACTTCGCTTTTTAGTGCATGTCCTATTTACTAGTTATCGTTTTTGCTTTGTATCTTTCTTCTGCATTTCATGGTGTTCCTATTTTTCCTATGATTGTTGTGGTGATACTAATATTGTCTCCTTTTGTCGTTTTGTCTTTTTGTTTTCTTGAGCCGAGGGTCTTTCGGAAATAACATCTCTACTCCTTTGGGGTAGGGGTAAGGTCTGCGTACACACAGGAGCGGCCCAAGAAGATTGGTGGCCTAAAGCCAATTTTTAATTTGGGGCCTTTCAGAAGGAAAAAAAAATTTATCATAACAGCGATGATTCATTCCGATGTTCCTACACATAGAACAACACAATTTAGCGCAATTGTCGCACAATAACTCACTTAAACCAACAAAATATAGGGTGAGTAATGTGCTAAAAGTATAGAATTTTGGTGTAACATTAGTTGTTAATAGTTTCTTTTATAAATAATTTAGTCTCTCCTAAGATATTGTTGATCTTAGCTAATAGAATCAAATTCATATAGATACCTCACTAATGATGTCACTCGTAAAATTTAAATAATGAAAAATTTTATATTCGCGACAAGGGTTTAGGGGGAGTGATTCTCTTTTTGTATTTTTTGCTCAAACGGTTACATCACTACTAAATTAAAAGTTATCTTGAATTTTTATAAAATATTTTATTTCTTATTTTAACATACCCAATATATTTAGACCATGCCTCTAAAGATTGTTGTGAGATGTATTTGATCCAACTTACCTTAATTAAATATATTGGGTTCGAGTCCTGTGGTTAAAAAAAATCCTATTAAAACGTGTTCTCTCTTTTACTAGGTCTTACGCGGTACAAATCTAGATTAGTCGGGGTCTCAATACAAATACGAGTAGAAAAATAAAAGAAAAATTTGGGGCCCTCGAAATTTGGGGGCTTAAAGCCTTTGCTTTAGTGGCTTGACCCTTGGGCCGCCCCTGCATATACACTACCCTCCTCAGACCCCATTAGTGAGATTTTATTATATGTTGTTGTTGTTGTACGGAGGCTTCTTTTAACCATATTGTGAACTGAAATTATTGTACGTTAGACGGGCTTGAATTATTACGATTTAATTTCATCTATTTTTCCATTTAAATCACAATGGACACACACACACACACACATATATATATATATATATATATATATATATATATATATATATATAGAGTACGGTCAATATCTAATACTTATCATATAAATACATCTTTCACGTAATTAAACAAAAGTATTCATTTTAGTTTCAGTCCTACTCGAGAATCAATGCTAAAAATATTTAGAAAGGTTCGTTTACAATTATTAAATTAAGTACACTTATGATATTTTCATAAAAAAATACTGGATTTTGACACCAAAACACGAGGAGCAACTATTTTAAGATTATCCAAAAGCATAAAAGATTGAAAACAATATACTTCATGAAAGTGGGTAGGAGTAGGACTATCTTCTTTTGGTGTGAACTCCTCCTTTGTGTAATAATAATACATGAAATCTTGGTATAACCCCTAATTGTTCCACTATTGACTACTCAACTATGTAGTAATGATTCATTAGCCAAATCTCCATTTTGGAGTCACCATCATTTTTTTCTGTATAAAGCTAAACTGATGTTGTTACTGTTCTTGTTTTCATTATTTTCTAAATGATTTTTTTATTATTGTTTTCTTTTTCAAACCTGTTTTGAACTGTTTTTCTTTAGCCGAAGGTCTATCGAAATAATCTTTCTACCTTCATAAGGTAGAAGTAATATTTGTATACACACTATCCTCCTCAAAGTATGTTGTTGTTATTGTATAAAGTTAAACTCTCAGTTAGGCTAATTAGCACTGAATATTTTCTCAGACCAAAGAAGAAATCTGCCTCTCATTATTTATTCTCAGAAAACCACTTTCTTTTCTTTCACAAGGAGATTTCCTTTAACAACTTCAAAAGAGAAATACTACTTTTGTATAAACGGTTCAAGATATTCTAACATGTTTCCTATCTGGAGCATAATATTTAATAGTCCTACCAGTTGAGCTATGAAGTCATACATGTAATGATGTAGTCAATATCAGTTGTATAACTAGAAGAAACTAGAAATAAAAATAAAATATATAGGAAACATGTTGAACGTACAAACTTTCTTGAAATATTTAACTAAATCTTGGCTTGCGTGATTACATATATGACCTCATTGTTAGATAAGATTGCATTAACGTCTTTCATTTCATCTAATTTCAAGCACTCGATCACCGCATCAATAACAAACTTAGTATAATTTCACATGTAGGGTTTGGGGAGGAAAATATATACGCAGACTTTATTACTACGTTGTAGAGGTAGAGAAGTTATTTCTGACCAAAATATAAATTCTCAGATTATCAATCATGATACAATTAAACTTCCCTATAACGGTATTATTTATCCCGATATTTTTGGCTTATATAGCGAAATGATGTTATAAAGAATATATAATATAAGATAACATGAGAAATCGATTCCAGAAAACCTTGGCCGTTATAGTGAAACATTGTTACAACGGAAGGTTGTTAGAGAGGTTTGAATGTAATCGTAAATATTAATTAATTCATAAACTATTTTTATACCATGGCATGCAAGCGAGTTCTTTGAATTAAATGAAGGTCCAAATTATAACACATGTCCGTCACAATGTGATTCATATGTTCTATGGTCAGACCAATCCGACAATAACGTACACTTTGAATAGAGTTAAATCTTTGTTTGCATTTAGAAAAGATTGTGCTTCTGTAACATCCTTTTCAAAAACTTCAGAAAATGGAGGAAATCTAGTTACCTTTGCCCTCTTCTATAGTCTTTCCTAGATGTGGTTCTAGCTTCATGAACGGGCGAATTCAGTTAAATGTATAAGAATATTTAGCTTGGAATCCAGCCCGTTCATTCAGTTAATATTGTATATTAACTCTAGATTTTTGTAGGAATCCATAAACTTAAAATTATGGATCCGTCTCTATCTATATATACATTTTAATTTGAAGGAATCGATTAATTGAACTCTAATTTTCCATGGTGCAGAGTTGAATAATTATCTTATAGAAGTTGTTAAGGTATTCAAATTGTGATTCAGGACGAAAGATTATGACGTTTCAAGATGTTCAAATTATGATTCAGGACAAAAGATTAGGACGTGTCAAAATGTTCAAATTGTGATTCAGGACGAAAGATTATAACGTGTTAAAATGTTCAAATTGTGATCCAGGACCAAAGATTATGATTTTCTAGCTGATCGTGTTTCTTCAATTAAAATTCATTTCACGTCAGCGCTATATAAAATAGGCTAAAGAAGATATCCTTTGAAACAGTAGTGCACTTTGACTTTAAGCCACTTGAATTCTAATTATTTTTTTATTAGGATAAAAATTCTGTGTTCCATATCCTTAACTATAAAAGGGAATTAAATGTACATATCATTTGATAAGGCATGTGTGGTGTGAAAAGAATGAGACATCCTATGTCTTATCTCTTTAATTTCCAAAAGCATATTTCTTGCTTTCAAACTTTAGAATAGTAGTTTTCGTGTCCTTAGCATTAGCATAATATATGTCTATTCCATATGATGAAGCTTTTAGAAAAGACTACATGTTCACATTTTTGCACATATAATTTAAGAAGAAGGTCTATCACTATTGTATTTTTTGTAATTTTGCATGAGGGCCTGAGTAAAGGGCTTTACTTTTTGACTTGGAAAATATTTCCAAAGTTGATGAAGTAACTGCTGATTTGATGGCGCTCAATTCGTAGAACCTAGTAAACACCGGCGAACGTAAAGTATTGATATAGGTGTATAGCAGTCAATCGATAAAACACTCAAAAGTGTTATTATAGAGAAGTTTGATGATATATAACTTAATTCCAAGAAAATTTACGTACCTACCACCCTATGGTTAAATAAATATAAGGTTACTAGTAATTCCTAATTTCCACGCCTAGTCATGTGGCTGTTTTTTTTTTGTTCTTTGACAAATGAAACTCTTCCAAGCAAATAGTTACAATCTAACAACCAAACCCACTAACAAGATTGTTTAGCAGTCAAATCTTATGATTATTTACCAATTTGAGACCTTCCTATCTCCTAAAGATAAAAACTTACGTTAATAACAATATAATTATTTTATTTCAAAGCTCGTCGAGTCGGGTTTGTCTAGTGCGATTTACATCTCTTGTGTGGTTTGCGAGCTATTGCACAATGAACATGTTACCCAGTGTGCACCCGAAGAATAGCGGTTACGGATTTCTCCGAGAATTTTTCACGCAAAAAAAAATCAATAATCACTTTCATAATAGCAACTTGAAAACACAATACTAGACAAAGTAAATATGTCATAAATATAAACTCTTAAATTAAATTACTGTAAATAGCATTCCTACAATATTAATATTTTAAGTTATATATACTAATAATATCAATTTATTTTAATACTCTATGTATAGTTTAACTGATTATAGCAAATTTTACTCTATCTTTCAGGTTATCATATCAAATTTGATAATTTGCAAATATGGTAGTAAGTTGATTATGGCTAAGATAATTTAGTTAATCATCCAATTCTAGTGGGCAGTTCAAAATTAAAGAGAATAAAAAAATTCTATAAAATTAAAAGGGATACCATGCTATTATGCTTGCCTTAGCTTCAGCTCTGACTTAGATCACCTCATTCATTTTCAAGTGCACAGTTGGGCATTATAATTCAAATACAAATTGATTTAGAAGACCTTTTAGAAGTTCTTTCATATTGCTAAAAGTTTAAATTATGCTGAGTCATAAACTAGGTTGAATGTATTGCATGAAAATGAAAGCAGGAAAATAATGTTTTATCCAACATTGATTGAAGGTAGGTCCACTCAATTCGGGAAATAATTAAATATATTAAGATTAACATTACAACCTGGAAATACCTAATTGATCCAAGACTTCGCAAGCTTAAAATAGTAGAGACATATACTACGGGCAAGCATATGATATGACCCAGGATGCACATGAATTTCTTTGTGAGAATGAGTAAATTCTTTCGATTTCATCTATCAAATATAAGTATTTTCAGTTGAGGTCTAAAAGTAATCTTTGACAAAGATGTATATGCCTTGATTTTGTTGATTTTTGACAATATCAAGATTGTTTGTTTTATCCATCTTTTTTTCGTGTTTCTCGATATTACAATTATGTTTTTTAAACAGGAGTAATTAATATGGGTTAGCTCTTCTCAAGAAAGTCAAAGCTAAGAAATTCACCTAGTGTAATGAATTGTTTACACAATTTAGGCAATTCGATGGACAAGTACTAGAAATGCCAACTTGGGATTTGAACTGTTTCTTCTTCCTTTACTATTTTTATGTACTTTGACCTCACAAACAAAACTTGAACGTCATTGCATCTTACAATTTTCAAGTTTGGCAAATTTCCATTCAAAGTTTTTACATGTGACACATCACACCCTAAAGCTACTGTACATTAAGATTTCAATTTATTAGCAAATTATTTAGTTTCAGAAAAGTTTCATTGCTTTTATTTTGTACCGAAAAGATCTTTATCACGCCCCGACCTCGGGGAGCGAGACCGACGCTCAACCGAGATAACTCAACCGAGCAAGTCTGCTAGATTTCTTTCTACCCAACTGTCACGACCTAAAATCCCACCACAGACGTCGTGATAGCACCTAGTCTCTAAGACTAGGTAAGCCGATTTCAATTACATTTTGAAGCCATTTTAAAAAAAAATAAAAATAAACAAGTAATCAAAACTAACAGTGGAACAAATATGAATTTACAACCTCCCAAGACCGGTAGTACTGAATCATGAACTCTAATTGAATACATGGAATGATCACGAGTACCGAATATACAATACTGTTGGATTACAAATTAACAGTACAATGAAATGAAAAAGACTCCAAGGGACTGCGACGACCAAGCAACTCTACCTTGAATCCTTACGATCCCGCTTTAATTCTGCTCAAGTCCGATATCTCCAATACCTGGCTCTGCACAAAAATGTGCAGAAGTGTAGTATGAGTACATCATGGTCGGTACCCAGTAAGTATCATGACTAACCCCAGTGGAATAGAGACGAGGTACAGTCAAAACATTCACTAGTCTAATAGCATGTGCAATATAATATACAAAATAATAGAAAACAGATAACAATAAGGGCAAGATAAAACAACCAATGATATGCACAACAAGACAACAAGAATACCATAAATATTACTCAATAATTAATAAATACATGTACGCCAAATTAATTCAAGTTTTTCAAATAAATATCCTTCACATATAATTCTTCCAAATAACTCTCTTCCAAATATAGTTTTCTCAAATAATTATCTTTCAAATATAATTCTTTCATATAATACTTTCTAAATAAAAATCCTTCCAAATAAATATTTTGAATATAATTCTTTCAAATTAAAAAGTCATCATGTGACACCTCATTTCATAATTATAAAATATACGGGTCTCAGCCCAATTTTATATTTTTCGTAAACATGGATCTCAACCCATTTTTTTATATTTTCACGGCACTTCGTGCCCATCATTAAATTATTTTATTTCTCCGGTACCTCGTGCCCTCATTTCGTGTGACAACTGCACGGATAATTTACGTGCCAAATATCATTATCAATTAATCACAGCACCTCGTGCCCACATTTTATATTACAACTGCACGGACAATTCACGTGCCAATATCATTATTATTTACTCACAACACCTCGTGCCCATATTTTATTTTATAATCCGCCTGACAATAGCCACATGCTCCCAATTTTAACATAAATCAGATTATTATCAATTTACCAACAACAAGACAAATTGCACAAGGTATAAAAATAAACACAAGATAATCACAACATCACATGAACATCACCAACACCACAACTCCACATCATCACATATCATCCCTGATAATAGCCATCTTTATCGCTCCTATTGTCACCCTTATCGCTCTTATAGTCACCCTTATCGCTCCGCCCAGACAATATCAATAGCCACTTTTATCGCTCCTATTGCCACCCTTATCACTCCTATAGTCGCCCTTATCGCTTCGCTCAGACAATATTCCAACAAATACAACAGCAGTGAAATGACGTCCTTATACCCACCTAATATCAACGGTGAAATGCCACCCTTATCTCTTCAAAATAATAACTCACACAACACAACAATTTATACGAAAAATTATCACAGCAACATAACAAAATTAATTCATAACACAATTTGCTCAAAGGCCACAACCAAAATTCCAAAGACACAACCAAATCAATTAATTTCACAACAAATAGCCGAAGGCTCCACACAATGTGTATAACACCCCAAAAATAATCAACAGAGATAGAAATTACGCAGCATAAAGCAAAGCCTTCATTAATCCAAATTTAGATAATTATATTAACACTTTTTTTTAATCTTTCTTAATTAATTATTTGCATAGAAAAAATTCATATTGAGATTAAATTCTAAGAAATATCAAACCAACAATACTCACGAAATTACATAAATTTTCAAGTAACAATAACATCAAATTGTCATATAAACCAATTCAACAACAAGGATTTAGGTATGGCAAATAGATGATTAAATTAATACTAACAATTATCCAAACCCAAGACTTTAACTCAATGAATTTTGCACATATAATCCCGAGTACGTACTCGTCAACTCGCGTACACGGCTTTTCACATTTCACAAATGGCATATAAGACTTGATGCCTAAGGGATAATACCCCCACTCGAGATTAAGCAAGATACTTACCTTTTTGAAGTTAGGCCGATATTCCAAGATAGCCTTTTTGCTTGAATTGACCTCCGGACAACTCAAATCTATTCAAATTAATTGTATAACTCCATTAAAATTCATCAGAAATAATTCCGGATAATAATACATCGACTTAAAAATTTATTCCAAAAAGTCAACAAAAGTCAACGCGGGTCCCGCCCCTCGGAACCCGATATAATTTTCATGAAATTCGAACACCCATTCTGATACGAGTTCAACCATACCAATTTTATTGAATTCCAATAACAACTCGACCTCCAAATCTTAAATTTTTGTTTTTGGAAGATTTTACAAAAATCTTGATTTTTCTCCATTTAAATCCGAATTAAATGATGGATTTCAACGGCATAATCATTGAAATTAATCAAAACTGGAGAAGAATCACTTACCCAAAACACCCACACAAGAATATCTCCAAAAATCGCCTTCTACCGAGCTCCCAATTTGATTTTGAGTTATGAACTCAAATCCCCGTTTTTGAGACTTTTAATTCTGCCTAGATGACTATGCATCGCGATCGCAAAGATTGGGTCGCGATCGCAGAGAAGAGAATTGAGGATGCCAAGAAAGACCCTTCGCGATCATGAGTGAAGGGACGCGAACGCGATGAACAATGGGCAGGAGCTTACGCGAACGTGGGGCAATTGATGCGAACGCGAAGAAGAAATAGCCAACAACCCCTAGTTCCTAATTTCTTCTACGCAAACGTGAAGAAGGGAAAGGCAGAAGTATGCGATCATAGAAGTAAGCTCGCGAACGCGAAGGACAAATAATTCCCCTTCCAAAATAACACTACGTGAACGCGAACTGTGGGACGCGAACGCGGTGAAGGAATGTGCAGAGCTACGCGATCGCGAGGCGTATTATGTGAACGCGAAGAAGGAAATTGAGGCGATCAGCAGAGACACTTCGCGAACGCGAAGGGATCTTCGCGATCGCGAAGAAAGACATCAGACACCAGCAATTCAAAAATAGAAGTAAATGGTCTGTAGGCCATCCGAAACACACCCGAGGCCCCCGAAACCCCACCTAAACATACCAACAAGTTTCATAACCTAACACGAACTCGCTCGAGGTCTCAAATCACATCAAATAACGCCAAAAATACAAATCGCACTACGAATAGAACTTATGAACTTCCAAAACTTCCAACTTCTAAAACTCGTGACGAACCCTATCAAACCAACCCGTAATGATATCAAATTTTGCAGGCAAGTCCAAATAACATTACGGAGATATTCTAATTCTCGGAATCGCATTACGACCCCGATATCAAAAATTCAACTTCCGATCCAAAACTCCAAAAATTTGACTTTCGCCATTTCAAGCCTAAATCAGCTACAGACCTCCAAATAATTTTTCGGACATGCTCCTAAGTCCAAAATTACCATACGGAGCTATTGACATCATCAAAATTCTATTCCGGAGTCGTTTGCTCGAAAGATAACTCTTCGGTCAACTCTTTGCATTTAAGCTTCTAAATAAGTATTGTTCTTTTAATTAAATTTTGAATCTTTCGAAAATTAAACTCGACCACACCCGCGTGTCATAATACATATTGTGAAACTGCTCGAGACCTTAAGTCACTGAACGGGGAATTAATTCTTAAAACGACAAGTCGGGTCGTTACACCAACTCACCCATAAATAAAGAGAAGGTAAAATTCATTAATTAACACCAAGAGGGTTCATGAACAACACTAATTCCATCACCATTAGTTACTTCACTTATAAAGTGTCAAAATACATACACTTTCATAGTTGAAGTGGAATATGTAATACACATAAGACATTACTATCTTGACCTTTCCAATACCAATACACAATCCACACCATATCTACGGAACCTCTAATTGATACAAAAGAGTACAATAATAGTGCCGGCAACAAGGCTCCGGCTATACCTCAAAACATAATACACACACAACAAAAGATGCACGACCCCGAAAGAAGTGGGGCTCACCAAGCCAACCGGGAAGAGAGTGTACCGCTATCACTGGTCAATGCCCTCCGTTGTGGAACCACTTGCATCCATTAAAGATGCAGCGCCCCCGGAAATAGGGGTGCTGCTATCACTGATCAATACCACCTTCTATGGAACCAAACACCTATGCAAGGACTTGGAAATACAACATGAATATGATGAATCATGGTAACAATAAAAGGCTTAGTTAGCCGTTAAAGCCATAGCAAATTTATTAAGAGCTTTCAATAACATTTATAAATTCTTAAGTTGGGGCTCCTCTACAACTACCTTTACACAAAGCGGCACTGCCGTCTCACCCCAATGTATGCAGGTGGAGGTGTATTCATGATGTTTGGCTATAATTATATATTTTTAGTGCATTACTTACCTTATATTTAGGTGCTTTAATGATAAACTATACTATATTTGTGCCTAATTGAGTCTATTTTATGTGTAGGTACGTTGAAGACGAAATTGGGAGCAAAGTAGAGATTTTATGTGTATTTTATGTACTATAAGAATGGCTCGTGATTATTTGATGATGGAAAATATTATGAGTTCATGATTGGGTGATGATTGAAGACAAAGTTTTTAACTCATCCAAGTGAGCAAAGTGACATTGGGAACAACTTAAAAGCGAAGGAAAGGAATTAGAAAGTTAGGCATAAGAAATCAAAATTTGAGAAACGAAGCAGAGAAGCATCAGGCGAAGCGAGCCAAAAAGCTAGCGTTAGAGCAGGCACCGCGAGGCCTCTAGCGAGGTTTCGCGTGTTCCGGGTTCCAAGCCTATTTTATCTCCTATTTGGTTTTGGACTTGGTTATTTCATCTAGGTCTTTTCCTTACATATATAAATAGTCATTAAACACAATTTTGAGATAGAGATTGGACCGACATTAGAGATTTAAACCAAGAGACCGACATTAGACCGAATTTTGATCTAAGGAGGCAAGAACACACAAGGAGCAAGGCTGGGAATTCTTTTACAAGTTTTCACTTCCTTCTTCCTATTTCCATTATTGGTTATGAATTCTAGTAATGTAGTTTTGCATACTATTATGAATAGCTAATTTGTTATCTAGAGTTTTAATAGAACCTTTTTGTAAGATAAATTCTTATTATGGTTTTATATAATTGAGTCGTTGGATTTCTCTATTTGTTCAACTACGTTTATATTGTGGTTAGTTGAAGAGCTCTCAATCGACTGTGCCTATTTAGTGTGTATTACTCGGGAGAGAGTGCATATTTAGGTAATTGTTGAACAACATCACTCCTAACGTATATGAAGGATTAATACAGAGGGTTTAAAGGTGGGATTAGGGATAACGAAACCTTGGTGCGATCCGAGTGAGCCGTACTTAATGCCAGCTAGCGTAATTCGGGAGAATATGTCTAGTAAATTATGGTAATTACTCGGGAAAGAGTTACGACACTCAGAGCGCTCATGATCGGTAGAAAAAACTAAGGCAAAATTATAGAAGGCATAGCGGGAAGGATTCCGATCATTAGTCTTGTCTCAAATTTCATCCTTGTTAGTTGATAATTTTACTGCTTTCTAGTATTTGTTAGTTAATTAGATAAAAATAAATATTATAATCTTTATAATTAGAAAATTATTTGGACTTGTGTTTCTTAGCGATATTGAACAACTGTAGCTAAGACTTAGTTCTTTGTGGGATTCGACTCCGGACTTGTAAACCGGATTATATTTGCAATGACCGCTTAGTCCTTTTTATAAGGCATAGTTAGGCGTGATCAAATTTTGGCATCGTTGCCGGGAAACTAACGGTGTAGTTGTAGGTGTACATATTTCTAGATTTCAAGTTTGAACTTTTATTTTATTTTATTTATTTTTGTATTTGATTTTTTTTAAATTTTTTTTTTGTTTTACTTGTTGATTTGAGAACATGGAATCTTGAAATTATGAGAGTTTTGATGTTGGTAATTCTATTTTTGATCCTCCTTATGTATATTGTGGAGGAAACCACCCATGAAAAAATTATCAAAATATTCCCGAGAGCGAGTTATGTGCACCAACTCAATCTTATACGTGGAATGTGTGTGATATGTGTGGTGGTCAAGATGGTCACTTTTATGGTTGTGATTATTTGTCTTATCCTCCCCAACCCCTTACTATGATGGTTCTACTTTTTCTGGTGAAGTTAATAAGAACAAAGAACCCAGGGAAACTGACCTGAAGGAGATCAAAGATATGTTAAAGCTGACCATGGATATGTTAAAATGCCTTGTGGAACAAAATAGTAAAAGACAACTGCAGATAGAAAGGCAAGAGGAAACTATTCACAACTTGAAAGTTTAAGTGAGTCAACTGGTTGAAGATTTTAATGCTCAACAAGCCAATATTGTGAATAGTATCCAAGAAGAGCGTGAAGTAGATACATAAATCGAGGTGCTAGTGGAGAAGGCCAGAGTAGAACACCAACAACCAATCGAACTAGATTTTGAGGATGTCGATGTTGTAGAAGAGATACTAGAGTCAACCAAAGATATTGAGGATACATGTTTAGTTGACTCTAGTGTCATTGGTATTGAGGATGTTGACAATCCCAATGTTTATGTAGTTGAGCGCATTGGTCCACACTCCAAGCATTTTTTCACATTGTGTTTGGATGACGATATGGAAATAGAGTCGTCCGAGCCACTTGAGGAGTCAAGGGATGAGGAACAAGGTGCCTACATTCTAGAATTTTTCTTGCCAGAAAATTAAGATTACACACCTCATGTAAAGGCCAAGAAGTGCAGAATGCTACATTGGTTTCTTGGGCAAGTTAGATTTGTTCCTCCACCCCTGGAGCATAGCCGAAAACTTGATGCCAAATTAGGGGTTCAATTCATAAGCTCGAGGTGGAGGCAAAAAAGTAATTTGCGTCATGCCGCGACATTAAATCAAGTACTTGTTGAGAGGCAACCTAGCTTTACTACTTTTTTTAATTATTTTTTTAATTATATTATGTTTGTAGTGTCGTTTTTTGATTTTCTTGGAGCATGGAAAGTAAAGCTATAGGAAGGATGCAACAGCAAACCAGATGGTTGGACTAAGTGTGAGGTACACGCATGAAGGACCAGGCTTAGGAGAAGTCTGAGTACCCCATGAGGTGCTAATGCTTCGGCCTTTGGCCTACCAGGGAGTTTCTTTTAACCTCTTATTAATATGGTGTGCATTAGGTACAATGCACAATTTTAAGAGTGGGGTGAGGAGATTGTCTGGGTGACTTTCTACGCTATTTTAGTTGTGTTAGTTTAATTGGATAATATTTTTTTTAGAAAAAAAAAAAGAGTGGACTTTTCCCGACGATGGATATCCTAGACAATTTTCTTAAGGGATTAAAATCTAAAAAAATAATACAAAAGTATGTCTTTTTATTTTTTTAGGTAGTAATAATCCCCCGTAATTTTTCTTTGTGCCTCGGTTCTTTTCCATGGGATGTAGTTTGAACCAGGTAGTAATTTTTTCTTTTATTTTTTTTAATTATTTTTAGAGTAGATTAGAATTTAAGAAATAAATGGAGGAAGAAAGATGAGATTTCTAGGTGCCTTGACTTGTTTGATAGTAGCATATTTAGGCTTTGGCATGTGTAGTATCTTCCTTATGAGCTAAAGTTGCTTATGATGCCTTGGTTAGTTGTATAGCATGTTTTGTGACGCCTATGTCTCATTTTCTTGACTTATGTTCACTTTGTGCTTAATGCTTAATATCTCGTGGCTTCGTGAATACTTGCATGTCTTAAGAGTTAGAATGAGACCATCCTTAGTGAGTCATGTGCCATGTGTGGTGAGAAATTGTGTAGTCCATGTTTTTGTGATTGAGTCTAGAACTTGCCCGGTATGTGAGTTAAAGCGAAATTTTAGGTGATGCTCGATTTGAAAAATGATTTTAGGCTTTCTTTGATCTTGTTGAGCTTATTGTTTACCATAAATAAAATTTATCCCTAGTTAACCCTTTTGAACCTATAGACTTTTATTTGGTACCCACATTACAAGTCTATACCCTTTTTATTCTTAATTGATATTGTTTTGATTCTTTTACCTCTTAAAGCACTTTAATTGTGAAATGAGCGCTAGAAGAAGTAAGGATTAAGTGTGGGGTGGCTTTTGAGTGGAACCAATGAAAACAAGAAAGGTGCACTTGTTTGGTAAAAAAATACACCACTAGTGGAAATTGCAAAAGAAAGAAAAAAATATTTAGATGAATAAATTGATATGTTGTTCTTGATAATGGGTATGAATTAAAGTAGTGTCTAAAGAAAGAGAGAATGTTGTTAAGGATGATTTTGTTTGTGAAATTGAAGTGGATTGAGGAATTTGCGCTTAAAGTTATTATGTGATGTGTGAAAGAGCTTAGGAGGGTGAACCACTATTCCAAAATATATCCTACTCATCCCTTAGCCCACATTACAACCTTAAAAAAGTCCTAATTGATTTTAGATCGAGTAAGCCTACATTAGTAGAGATTTACATTAAGGACAAACCTATGGTGCCAATTGCATGCATGTGACTTCTTTTGTGGGAGTGAGAGATTTTCTTTGATATATGTGAATCCTTAAATTATATTTGATCATGAGATTCATATGTGTGGATTCAACTTACTCTTTTGTTCTTGTTGTGAGGGCACATAGTTTTATGAGGGATATGTAATGTTATTAGACTCCTCTAGGATGTTGGGTGTTCAAGCCATCAGTGCATTGTGACATTGAGTTGGTTTTTGAGGCTAGGATTGTTAGGAGCATGTTGTATTTGTTGTGAATATTTGTGAAGTATAGCATAAAAAAAATAAAAAAGGGAAGTGTATATGATTGCATATGCTAGAGTTTAATTGTTGTTATCAACCATAGTCATGGGTATAGTGTGCTTCAAAAGTGTTAAATATGTTAAGTGCACAAAGACAGCGTAAAATGTTGGTTGACTCGAAGACGAACAACGTTTAAGTATGGGGTAGTGATGTTTGGATATAATTATATATTTTTAGTGCATTACTTACCTTACATTTAGATGCTTTAATGCTAAACTATACTATATTTGTGCCTAATTGAGTCTATTTTATGTGTAGGTATGTTGAAGACGAAATTGGGAGTAAAGTAAAAATTTTATATATATTTTATGCACTACAAGAATGGCTCGTGATTATTTGATGATGGAAAATATTATGAGTTCATGATTGGGTGATGATTGAAAACAGTTTTTAACTCATCCAAGTGAGCAAAGTGACGTTGGAACAACTTAAAAGCAAAGGAAAGGAATTAGAAAGTTAGGCATAAGAAATCAAAATTTGAGAAACGAAGCAGAGAAGCATCAGGCGAAGCGAGCCAAAAAGCTAGCGTTAGAGCAGGCACCGCGAGGCCTGTAGCGAGGTTTTGCGTGTTCCGGTTTCCAAGCCTATTTTGTCTCCTATTTAGTTTTGGACTTGGTTATTTCATCTAGGTCTTTTCCCTACACATATAAATAGTCATTAAACACAATTTTGAGATGGATATTGGAATGACATTAGAGATTTAAACCGAGAGACCGACATTAGACCGAATTTTGACCTAAGGAGGCAAGAACACACTAGGAGCAAGGCGGGGAATTCTTCTATGAGTTTTTCACTTCCTTCTTCCTATTTTCATTATTGGTTATGAATTCTAGTATTGTAGTTTTGTATACTATTATGAATAGCTAATATGTTATCTAGAGTTTTGATAGAACCTTTTGTAGGATAAATTCTTTTTATGGTTTTATATAATTGAGCCGTTGGATTTCTCTATTTGTTCAACTACGTTTATATTGTGGTTGGTTGAAGAGCTCTCAATCGACTATGTCTATTTAGTATGTATTACACAGGGGAGAGTGCATATTTAGGTAATTGTTGAACAACATCACTTCTAACGTATATAAGGGATTAATATGGAGGGTTTAAAGGTGGGATTAGGGATAACGAAATCTTGGTGCGATCCGAGTGAGCCGTACTTAATGCCAGCTAGCGTAATTCGGGAGAATATATCTAGTAAATTGTGGTAATTACTCGGGAGAGAGTTATGAAACTCAGAGCGCTCATGATCGGTAGAAAAAACTTAGGCGAAATTATAGAAGGCATAGCGGGAAGGATTCCGACAATTAGAAAAATCATAACTCTAGACCTCCTAAGTCATGTCTCAAATTTCATTCTTGTTAGTTGATAATTTTACTGCTTTCTAGTATTTGTTAGTTAATTAGATAACAATAAATATTATAATATTTATAATTAGAAAATTATTTGGACTTGTGTTTCTTAGCGATATTGAACAACTATAGCTAAGCCTTAGTTCTCTGTGGGATTCGACTCCGGACTTATAAACCGGATTATATTTGCAACGACTGCTTAGTCCTTTTTATAAGGCATAGTTGGCGTGATCAATTCACAATACCACAACTCTACACAAAGCGGCCCTGCCGCCTCACCCCAACGTATGCGGGTGGAGGTGTATTCACAATACCACAACTCTACATATTGCGGCCCTATCACCTCACCCCAACGTATACGGGTGGAGGTGTATTCACAATGCCACACTTCGAATTCCCAAAATGATACTAGTTTATACAAAATATTTCCCTTTCAAATCAATCATTTGGCACCTTTGGCCTTAGAAAGTGTAAGTTCGTAAGGTTTCATCATATGAGAAATAAGTGTGTAATCATATTGATTTCATACAAAATCTTCTTCCCAAAAAGGGTATAACATAATTAAGTCAAAATAGAGAATCATTAACACACGAGGGTTCTAACACGTTATGCCAATCGGGAATCAATTTTACTAGTTTGAATACCCCATATCAATAGCGTTTCAAGTTCGACTACACATGATAGAACTTTACAAGGATTTGGGAATTCCAATACTAGAAGAAGAGTTTAGCCTTCATACCTCGCTTTAACCTTTCCTTAATTCACTACACAATTCCGAAAATCCTAGCAACTTCGATCTATTTAGAGACATAGCAAAATTGAACACAAATTAAGAAGATATTTATGGTTTCAGCTCATTTAAGCATTTTATCAAACACTAGGTATGCGAATTTAATTACAAGCCTCTTCCACAAATTTCTTCACTCCACAACTAATTCAATACCAAGAGTTTACTCATACTAGTTTAATTACCTCCCCACCATCCTCATAGTTACATGCATGTATAAATAACAACTCTCATACCCAAGAATCATACTCCCAATTACCCATCTTCTACTTAAACTCGAAATTGAAGATTAGGGTTAGAACCTTACCTCTTGGATGAAAATCTTGTGAGATTTCTTGTTGATTTTCAAAGATTGGACAAGATGTTTGTGAACAAAGCACATGGGGCTTACTTCTCTCTTTATATAACACTCCCCTCTTCTCTCTAAAAGGACAGGTTTTTGCCTTCAAAACGAGCCCAAAGGGCTTTTAATCAAAATAGGGTCGGGTAAAAAAAAAATTAGAAAAATGAAGTCCCGACGTAGATCTGTGGTCGCATATGCGACCGCATAACGCTTCTACAGTCCGCAAAATGGACCGCATAATGGTCCTCCGGAACTCGGCACTCCTGCCTCACTCTGCGACCAGTCTGCGGTCCGCAAACTAATTCTGCGATCGCATAATGCGCCACAGAACTCCCCTCCAGAAATTTTCATGTTGGATATGCGATGGGTTGTGCGACCTGCGAAATAATTATGTGGCCGCATACTGGACCGCATAATGGTCCAAAATTTTGCCCATATTTCTACTTCAGTCTGCGGAAGCTCTACACTCCGCATATTAGTTTTCGTCAAGATGAAAATCTAAAGTTTGAAGGTAAATCTACTCTAAAATTGCCCAAAAAGGGAAAAACCAGCCGTTCACGTGCTCTGCTCAACAAAACTTAACCTAAAATTGATAAAAGGATCTATTTATACTAGGCTGAAATTTTCTGACAAAAATGCACCTGCGGAGGATTCACGGACGCTTAATTCTGACCGCGTCCGCGCTTGAGCTTTCGCGGCCGCGTAATAATGAGCGTGGTCCGCATTTCTTTAATATTGGACTTAGATTGGGCTTAGTTTTACGGACCGCGTAATTTCAACCGCGTTCGCGTGTGCTTCCATTGCGGTCGCGTAATTTGGATGCAGACCACGTTCTTCAGTTAAGCCCGACTTGCAGGGTCTCTGAACCTCAAGATGCGCTCTCAGCGGAATTCCCCTCGCGGCCGCGCCTTTCTAACATGATCAACGGTGATTTTAGTACGCAAAGCAGCTTCTTTGAATCTACTTTCGCGGACCATGTAATAGTGGCCGCCTCAGCAGTGGTCCTTACGCGGCCGCGCTTTTCTGCCGCTCTCAGCGCTCCAGTCTCAGCCTTGGATTCGTGCAGGTTTGACTCCTTCTTGAGTTGATTATGGCTTCTTTGCCTCATTTTGACCAAACCGTGCAAGCAAGCACATTAAGTTAGTTTTCAGGAATACCTTTATGCATTTTTGACCCAAAACCTAAGCAAAAGAGAGCAAATAATAGGCTAAAACCCCTAGTTATCAACTCCCCCAAACTTAAGCTTTTGCTTATCCTCAAGCAAACAAGGTAATTCCTACTTCCACAAGAAAAAGAAAGTAAAATTTCAGCTTTCCTAAGGTGACTACATCAAGCATCAATTGGGACTAACAATTACTCTCAACACAAATGCATTATCAACAACATCATGTGTGACTTCTTGAGCTCCATAGTTCTAATATCAGACAAAAGCATCAAGAGTTGACTCAATTCATCAAGGAAGCTCGCTCTCTCACGTAGGTCATTGTGGATCCCAGACTCATCCTCCTCTACTCTCCATAAGATAATCTCACCTTATAGAATGTGACACTCAAAACAGGGATTGTAAAGAAGTGCGCTCATCACTCTCAAAAGAATGTTACAAGTCCGGCTCTAAGTACCATAAGTATGCCTCTCATGTAAATCACCACTAATGTAAGCTCACTCAACTTTAAATCCTATAGGGCTTTAGCGGGATGTAATGAAGGCTTTTCGGATCAAGGTAGGACATAATGAACTATGATGGTATCATCTTTCCTTAAGCACTCCATTTTCTCATTTCGGCTCATACTTTCTTGACTCTCTTGAGTCATTTTCTTCTTCCTTAGGGGAACTAGAGAGACACATTGTCACTCTTTCTTCTTCATGACAATCATTTTTCTCCTTTGAGTCTTTTGAGTCAATCCATGCCTTTCAACATTGTTTTCTTGAATCCTTTCAACCTTTACTTTCTTTTTGACATGCTTCTTTTTGGTTTTTCATCCTTTCTTTGCCTTTCCTTTTCATCAATTCTTTTTGTTCTTTGAACCTTTCATCACTTTGAAATTCCTCGTCTCTCCCCCAAACTTATATTTTTGCCAAATGTTGATCATAAATGCTAAGGAAAGATTGGGTGCCAAGAGAGGGTCATTATAAAACGGATGAGTGCTTGTAATGTGGTTATTGAATAAAAAAGGCTTAGGCTCAAAGGGATTGACTAAGGATATCATAATAGTAGGCTACGGAAGTTTTCAAATGTTCAAATGGGACCAAGGAGAGCCTATAATCACTTCTCAAGTCGAGCTACACTTAGAATTTCGCCAAGAAAAACATTCAGGGTAAGTTCTAGACTTGTTGGCACGGGACTTGGACTTGCAATTCAATACCTCACCTGACTTGGACTTGCAATTCAATACCTCACCTGACTTGGACTTGCAATTCAATACCTCACCTATCAAGCTACTGGATTGTTAAATAGAATAGAGTCGAGGGACCATAACAACGCTAGCTAAGATTGAAGATCACAGATGGCTCACAGAATCTACTTGATGATAGTTTTAGTCAACTCAAGAGACTAAAGATCACAACTAGATCTAATCTCATCAACAAACTTGTCTCTAACCATGAGGTCGAAGGTAAATGTGTTAGTGCTAAGTGAAGCCTACTTGAGACACTTTTATTCATTACTGCTACATATCAAAGCAAAAAGAAAAACAGACCCAATCCCTTAAGAAGGTTGCCACATCATCCATCATTGGGAAGAGCCACCCGGTTCACTCAATATCCACCTTTAGAAAGAACAGTGGCATTAAGAAAACCAAAGGCTTATTGATCACGCAAAAAATGTGAAAAGAAGCTAAAAACTCAAAAAGAAGCTACTAAAGGAAATAAGAAGCTAAGCTATTAAGGAAAAATACAAAAGAATTTATAAAGTAAACTACATAAAGTAAAATGAATATGTACAATAATGGAGTGAACCGAGTATATACAAAATTTTGATGAATATATACATGGAATGGTAAAGTTATATACATACCAAAAGTGAAAAAATAACGAAAGTGAAAATAACGATAAGTAAAAATAAAGAAAAATAGTATCATAATTATTACATACCAGTCATCAAATCAAAATAAGACCATCCCCCCCCCCAAATAAAAGATAGCATTGTCCTCAATGCTAAAACAAAAATAAGATTAGGGACGAAATAGAGAGTAAAGAAAACTCCTTATGTGGTCTCTGTCTGCATGGGGTCAGACTCACTAGTGGGGAGCTCGGACTGCATAAGATCATCAACTCCCTCTGGGTCCTCCAACTGTATCTCCAGGTCCTCTGATTGGGGAACCACAAATCCTCTCACCAGCTCTCTGTCAGCCTCCTGCTCTGATGCTTGTGTTGTCTGTGCTGTAGGGGCAGTCTTCTCCAAAAGCAGGTCTAGTGGAATATCTCTGATATAAGTGAACTTCTCTACCTCCTTCTTCAGCAGCTCCACTGACTCTTTTGAAGCTTGAGTCTTCTTCATCTTTTTGACCTCCTTTCCCAGTTCCTTGATCACCTTCCCATGAGTATCTAATGTCTCCAGGATTTTCTTTTGGTTGTCCAGGAGCTTCTTCTGGTTGTCCAGAAGCTCCTTCAATGAATCCTCCATTGATGGAGGTACCTGAAGCTGTGTTGGGGCTGCCTGTGCTAAGACTGCACTGGATAAGACAGACAGCTTTGATGTAACTACCTACAACCAGTTGTTGATGCTGGATAGCATCTAAGAGACCCGCAGTGAAGTCTGAGGATATGCGAAAGATAAGGGCACAGATAATGGGGTTGTGACAGATGGACGGATGAGGGAGGTGGCATAGAAGCCGAAGAACCCTCCGCTGTAGAAGGCTCGGAACCAGTGGCCACTACCCTTGGCTCTTCAGACTAGCCAGTGGAGGTTGTGGATTTGCCTTTGGACTTCGGGTTGTCTTCTCTGTGAAGGTTGTACCAAGAGAAGGGTCTTTTCGGTTTCACCTTCATGTCAAAGTGTCTCCCCTCAACCCCCTGGTCTTCTAGGTACATAGTGATGAAATTGGGGTAAGGGTACGAACTTTCTTCCTTCTCGGTTACCTTAGATATGTTCTGGGCCTTGAGGTTCCCCATATTTATTGGGTACCCCGCCATGATGGACGCTATGAGGATCGCCCGGGAGAGTGAAATGTCACTATCAAGCTGAGATAGGTCTAGCCGGTTGCAAATGAAGGTGCACCACCCTTGGGCTTCAAAGATAAAGGTGTTTCTGGCAATTGAGACTCCCGGTGTAAGCCAAGCCGGTGTTGTCCCAGGGATGGCTATCACCTCTGCAAGCCATGGACGGGCTGCCTCATCTAATGCCACCTTCTCCAAGTATATGGATTCGTCCACATCATCGAACCTGTCATATGTGTTCAGTGTCTTTCCATCAAATATGATCTTCCGGTTTCGTAATTTAGTCACATAGGTGCCCTTTTTTATGTGGGCGACATTGGTGTATAATTCCTTGACTAGGTACTCATTTGCTTCTAGCAACTTTCTAGTGAAGAATTTCCACCCCCCTCTTTCATCAAATTGTCTCTTCACATCCGGGTTATGAGGGAGAAGGTCTCTTTATATGAAATGTCGCTCAAGGGTGAGCTTCCTTTGTGGCCACCATTCCCACACTGTCGGCTTCCTTAATCTAATCAACCCCCCCCCCCCTCATGGTGATTTTGACCTCTCCCGTCATCCGGGACATCCTCTTCATCATCAATATTAATTGGAGCTGCTGCTGAGGCTGGAGTTGCAGCAGGTGGAGCAGGTGGGGCAGGTGGTGCCGAAGTCTCACTACCTCCTTCTGAGCCATCAGACGACCCAAACAAGGAGGTAGATTCATTGATGAGGCGGTAGGGCTGTGATTGAGCCTCTTGTTGGGGTCGTGCAGCTTCCCCTTCAGAAATCGCCCGGGAGGGGACATATTCACTAGTCTCAGAAGAGTCGGGAGTGGGTCTTCGGAGGGTTTGCTTCTTGCCAATGACCCTTTTAGGTGCTAAGGGTGCAGACTGTTTCCCTCTGCCCTGACCTCGAGAGGATTCTCCCATCCCTTGTGATTTCTCAGGACCGCCACGAGATCGCACCATTATCTGCATAAACAATCAGTGAAAGCTCATTAGTATTGTGGTTCAATGAATCAACAAAGGAAAGCAGATGAAAAGATCACATTGTTTCTCAAAGCAGGGGTCCGCTAATAGCGTAAATCGGAGCGCGGCCACAGAAGGGTCAACGCGGATGCGAAAGAGTTGGGACCACACTACGAACTCTCTGAACATTGGTTTCCGTTGACCGTGAAATAATGGGCGCGACCGTGAAACAACAGACGCGGACCGCGTAAAAATGTACGCGGCTGCGGAATCAATTTATTAATTCTCTGAAGCTCATGAACGCGGTCCGTGAAATTATGGATGCGGCCGCGTAAAGTCAATCGCTGACCGCGGAAAAATCACCGCTTCTGCGAACATATAAGCCTACCTAGTTCACACAAAAGCATGAAAGCGGACCGCATAATTTGGACTGCAGTCCGCGAAATTCAAATCATACTGGCACTGATGAATTATTTAAGACTTAGGGTTTCATTTAGTACAAAAATTTAGGCAATTAACAGGCATAGTGAACAACTCTATCCCCCATTAGGCATTAAACATTACCCACATGCAATTTTAGCATCAATCAAGCATCATTTTGAAATCATGACATGTGTTAAACCCTAAAAAAGAAAAAGTAAAACTAGAAGAAAAGAAAATCAAAAGATAAAATTAATGTAAATATTTGAACATACCATATGTGGATTTGTAGTAGGAAATTGCTTCTTGATTAATGAGATATAAAATTAAAAGTGTAAGAAAGGAAAGATGAATAGTGGTCTATTTCGGTGAGAGTGTGGGGTTCGAAAAGTGTAAAAGTCCTACAGACTTCCTATTTATACCAACACTAGAGGTCCCACCGACTTACCTGAGCGCGGTCCGCAGAATTCCACCGTGGTCCACACTTTTTACCTTTCGAAGAGCCTTTTCAGAAACAGGTCCGCTGAGAGCAGATTAACGGGCGTGGCCACGTAAGATCAATGCGGACTGCGAAATTACGAACGCGGACGCGAATATAACTTCAGAGAGTTAATATTCTGGACTTTTCAAGCCCGCGTCCGCTAACAATTTGCGCCCCCGCGAAAAGCTCTCGTTGATCGCAAAATTTTGAGCGCGGTCCGCATAATTCCCCATACTTGGGCAAATGTTTTTCAGCAACAGTCCTGTACTGCACAAACAATTCCTACACAAAGCTCACAACCAATTAGTTCAAAATAAAGCCTGATCTAAGAAGAAAATCAAAAAAAGAACGAAAAACACATGGGTTGCCTCCCAAGAAGCTCCTGATTTAATATCGCGGCACGACTCATGTTACCAACATCATTGGAAATTGATCAATGCCACCACATGGTAGTCATCAAACTTGCCAAGGTAATGTTTCACTCGATGCCTATTAACTCTGAAGATTGCATCATTTTTGTTTTTCAAGTCAAGAGCACCAAACGGAGTCACATGTACCACCTCAAAAGGGCCACTCTATTTTGACTTGAGCTTTCCCAGAAACAGTCGTAACCGAGAGTTGAATAGAAGAACCAAGTCACCCTCCTTGAATTCTTTGTTCCAGGCATATTTGTCATGTAAATACTTCATCTTGTCCTTATACAAGGATGAGCTGGAAT
Source organism: Nicotiana tabacum (assembly GCF_000715075.1). Taxonomy (NCBI): domain Eukaryota; kingdom Viridiplantae; phylum Streptophyta; class Magnoliopsida; order Solanales; family Solanaceae; genus Nicotiana; species Nicotiana tabacum. The sequence goes on along the minus strand of NC_134081.1, from coordinate 3,810,192 downwards.
AGGCATGAAACCGGAATTCATCAAGTTCATTAAGTTGCTCTACCCGGAGATTGGCTGCTACATCCTATTCAAGGTTTAACTTCTTGAGCGCCCACATGGCCTTGTGTTCTAACTCAACCGGAAGATGACATGCTTTCCCAAATACCAACCGGTATGGAGACATACCAATTGGAGTCTTGTACACAATTCTATAAGCCCACAAAGCATCGTCAAGTTTCCTTGACCAATCCGTCCGGTTTGCATTGACAGTTTTTTATAATATGCTCTTTATCTTCCTGTTGGAGACCTCAACTTGTCCACTAGCCTGGGGATGATAAGGGGTTGACACCTTATGATTGACACCATAATTGAAAAGTAAAGTGTTGAAGGCCATGTTGTAGAAATGAGAACCCTCATCACTGATGATCATCATATGAGTGCCAAACCTTGTGAAGATATTTTTCTTTAAGAACGCCACCACACTCCGTGCCTCATTGTTAGGCAAAGCCACAGCTTCAACCCACTTGGAAACATAATCAACAACAACCAGAATGTAAGTGTGACCACACGAACTCACAAAAGGCCCCATGAAGTCTATGCCCCACACGTCAAAAATATCGATCTCAAGAATAGTGGTGAGAGGCATTTCATCCTTCTTGGAAATTCCACCAGCTCTTTGGCATTCATCACACCTCTTAACAAGCTCACTTGCATCTTTATATAGGGTAGGCCAATAAAATCCGCAGCTAAGAACCTTTGAAGCAGTTCTCGCCCCACCATGATGACCACCATAGGGCGAGGAATGGCAAGCATCAAGAATATTCATTTGCTCCTCTTCCGGGACACATCTCCGGATCACACCATCATTGCAAATCTTAAAAAGATAGGGCTCATCCCAATAATAGTCCAAGTTGTCCCTTTGAGTTTCTTCCTTTGGTTAGAAGAGAGCTCACTCGGGACAATGCCGCTCACAAGAAAGTTAGCCACATTGGCGAACCAAGGCATACTATTCAAAGACCGAGAGTAGTTGTTCATAACGAATCATTAATTTCGAGGCCATCGTGGGGCCTACCCTCCTCTTCTAAGTGGGACAAGTGGTCCGCCACTTGATTATCACTTCCTTTTCTATCAATGATGTCAAGGTCAAACTATTGAAGCAGAATAACCCATCTCATCAACCTAGCCTTCGAGTCCTTTTTGGTCATCAAGTAACGGAGTGCCGCATGATCGGTGTACACATTCACTTTGGCACCCATGAGATATGGCCTGAACTTTTTCGTGGCGAAGACAATGGCTAATAACTCTTTCTCGGTCATCGTATAATTGACTTGGGCGTTATTCATCGTTTTGCTTGCATAATAGACCGGATGAAATATCTTGTTGACCCTTTGCCCTAAAACCACTCCCACCACAACGTCACTAGCATCGCACATGAGCTCAAATGGTAAGCTCCAATTGAGTGCGGTAATGATAGGAGTGGTTGTCAATTTATACTTGAGAAGCTCAAAAGCTTTCATGCAATTTTCATTGAACACAAACTTTGCATCCTTTTCTAGCAGCTTGCACAAGGGGTTCACCACTTTTGAGAAATCCTTGATGAACCTTCTGTAGAACCCCACGTGCCCAAGAAAGCTCCTAACTCCCTTGACGGAAGTAGGAGGAGGGATTTTTGAAATAACTTCAATCTTTGCTTTGTCCACTTCAATACCGTTCTTTGAGATCTTATGGCCGAGGACAATGCCCTCCTCGACCATAAAATGGCATTTTTCCCAATTAAGCACTAGGTTGGTGTCTTCACATCGGGCCAACACTTTGTCAAGATTATCCAAGCATTCTTCAAATGTGTCCCCCACAACACTAAAATTATCCATGAACACTTCGAGGAAGTCCTCCACCATATCCGTAAATATTGCCATCATACACCGCTGAAAGGTAGCCGGTGCATTACACAAACCAAACGGCATCCGTGAGAATGCAAATGTGACATATGGATATGTGAAGGTGGTTTTCTCTTGGTCTTACGGTGCAATGAGAATCTCGTTATACCCTGAGTACCCATCCAAAAAGCAATAGTAGGCACGCCCGGCAAGTCTGTCTAATATTTGATCAAGAAAGGGCAATGGAAAGTGGTCTTTGCGGGTCACTTTGTTCAGCTTTCTGTAGTCCATACATACCCTCCATCCGGTGACAGTACGAGTGGGGATCAACTTATTTTTCTCATTTGTGACCACAGTCATACCCCCTTCTTTGGCACACATTATACCGGTGAAGTCCATGAACTATCCGAAATAGGGTACAGAACCCCAGTATCAAGCCACTTGATAATTTCCTTCTTGACGACCTCTTGCATAGCCTCGTTCAACCTCCTTTAATGTTCTATGGAGGGTTTTTCATCATCCTCTAGTATAATTTTATGCATGCAAAAGACAGGGCTTATACCCCGAATGTCAGCCAAAGTCCATCCAATTGCCTTTTTCCTTCTTTGAAGCACCGCAAGGGTGGAGTCTATCTGTACGTTAGTTAGCCAAGCAGAAAGAATAACAGGTAATGTGGAAGAAGGGCCTAAGAATTCATACCTGAGGTGTGAAGGCAAAGGCTTCAACTCCAATGTTGGTGGCTCCTCGATTGAGGGCTTTGTTGGTGGAGTCTTCCGGTTTTCCAAGTCCAAGGAAAGTTTACGGGGCCCATATGAGTAGGATCACATTCCTTGCAATGCATTTGCACATTCAACCAAGCCTTCCCTTTCATCATCCTCATGGTTTAACAACATAACTTCCAAAGGGTCTTTCACATTGATCATGGCACTCGTGTCATCAACTATCACCTCTGTCACAAGATCCACAAAAGAGCAAACTTCATTGCTATTTGGTTGTCTTAGTGATTTGCACACGTAGAATACAACTTTTTCATCGCCCACTCGGAAGGTGAGCTCCCCTGCTTCCGTATCAACCAATGCCTTCCTTGTTGCTAGGAAAGGTCTCCCCAATATAATAGGCACCTCATAGTCGACTTCGCAGTCGAGAATCACAAAATTAGCAGGCAAAATAAACTTGTCGACCCAGACTAGAACATCATCAATAATACCAAGCGGCCTTTTCATTGTCCTATCCGCCATTTGTAATCTCATGGAAGTAGCTCTTGGTTGCCTAATACCTAGTGTCTTGAACATGGAATATGGCATCAAATTAATACTTGCTCCCAAATCACACAAGGCTTTTTCAAAATCGGTGCTACCAATGGTGCATGGAATTGTAAAGGCACCGGGATCTTCAAGCTTTGGATCCATCGAGTACACAATAGAACTCACTTGATGAGTCATTTTGATGGTCTCACATGTTACAACCCAAATTCGCATACCATAGATCACACCGTAAGTTAGTCGACGTAAATCCAAGAAGAGATTATCTTTGAGATGATAAGAAGTTAATCCTATTGGTCTTAAACGATACAAGGGTGTATAAGAGTGGTTAACAAGTATTTGAAGTTAAACGAATCAAGGATATTGTAACCCGTATTTTCGGGTAACACTAGAGGTGATTAATTGTCCCAAGAGGTCTTGTTTTAATGTATTTGAATCATATAATATCCGCATCACAAGTCTTGAAGTCAAGCGAGTTATGAAACAAAAGTCGATAAAAGTTGTCGCAACTTAGGTTTATAATTTTACTTAAACTTTAGGTCAAATGTTACTGCATTTTTCTCCCAATGTGTTTGGAATTATGGGGTGATATGCCTATCAAATTGAATATCTATGAGTCTAGTTTCCAACGCATTAAACCGTTCATCGATACGATCTCGGAATAGAGAGATATTCGCGTTTTCGCGAGAGTGCGCCAAGCTGCTCTCTATGGGGCCCACAAAGGCGGTTTAAGACATATGGACATATATAAGATACCTCAACCCCGTTTTAAGTCATTATTTTTCAGTATATTCAGACCTTATAACCCTAAAAACAGTCTCTCAAGGTTCTCTCATGATCCAAGACCCAAACAAAGGGCAAACAACACAAATCAAATGTCGGGAATCCCGTGGCGCTAGTAAGTTTCTTGTTCTTCTTGTTGTTGCTGATTTTTGTGTTGTTCCAGCTCGTGTGGGAGGTTGTTTTAAGTGTTTTATGTCCTGTAAATACACCTTCAAGTTTTTAATATCAACCCTAGGTGATTTCAAGTCTTCTAAAGTAATTCTAGTGCCGAAAAACCCGAATTAATTGCTAGTTTCGCTTCCTTGTTCTTGTGGCAGAATTGAAGGGATATTTCGTGGAAAATTAAGGTCAAATTGGAGTTGTTCTTTATGTTTAAAGGTAAGGAACCTCTTACTCTATATATATTTAAGATTATCCAAGTTGCAGTTAAGTCGTTGAAGCTAGAATTTGTGAAATATATATCGAAAGGCTTGGTAGTAATGTTATTGGTTGGTGGACTGTTTTGGAGGCTCAATATGATTATTAATGATGTTGTTTGGGCTGTTTGGTGATTTTATTGACTTGTGGGAAGTCATATAAATAGGGGAGGTGCTGTCCGTTTCATCGTAAAATAGGTTATGGTCGATACATAATAGTTACGACGCTTAAACGATAATGATAGTGTCATTTGTCTTATTGTAGACTAAGGAGTCGTGACATTTTGCTTGAGGTTGGGAAGTATATACAAGGTATGTGAGGCTATCCCCTTCATTCTTTTGCACTACTCCGATTGTACATAATGTAATGAACGAGCTCCCAAAGATACTCTACTCTTAGAAGCTAGCAGTACTTACATTGCTGCCCTTCTTATGAAACGAGTGATATTGATGTTACTTCTCTTATTCTTATATTATCAATGTTGTTGGTAGTTCCTGATTCTTATAAGATTCTTGATGAAGAGTTAATTCTAATAACGTGTACGAAGGATACCAACCTTATATCACTCCGAAAGGTTCAAAATATGATTCCAATGAGTCCAGCATGCATCATATATGTGTATCTATTTTACTCTACCGAGCCGCGCTATAGTTGGCCGGGTACAACACCTATTGTGCAACCACTGATCAGTTGGGTTTTACCGAGCTCCACGTGGCCGGGTACGATTCTACCGAGCCCTATGATGGCCGGGTACGTTTTACCGAGCCTATTATGGCCGGGTACGATATGATGATGGTGATGCCCACAAAGGCGTATGTTTTAAAAGTTTATGTATATATATGTATGTATCATGTATTTCATGTCAGTAGCCCTCAGAGGTACCCAGATGTCACAGGTTGTATATTCTCTATCCCTGTTTACATTACTGTTCTTACTTATGCTTTCTTGCCTCACATACTCAGTACTTTATTCGTACTGACGTCCTTTTTATTTGTGGACACTGCATGTCGTGCTGCAGGTCCTGATAGACAGGTAGACGTAGCTCCCCCACCACAGTAGGCTATCCAGTTCAGCGGTTATTGGCGAGATCCCTTCTCCGGACTTGCCGTGGTCTTAGTATACATTTTTGTTATAGACATTATGGGTATGTCGGGGCCCTGTTTCTGGCAATGTTGTAGCACTTATGTTCCTTTAGAGGCTCATAGACAGGTGTCGACTTATGTATGGTTTAGAATGCCTTTTCGGCTGATTTTTGTTGTATAGTCTTTCATGGCATCATGATAGCTCGTACCTTATATATAGTTTCTTGACAGCATTGTCGTCCCATGTTATGTATGTTCATGACATTATCTTTCATTGTTGGATGTTCATGATCCATGTCTACTATTTATATTGATCTTGTCGGCCCTTAAAGATAATAAGGAAGGTTAGATAAAATGTACGTTGGTGCTCAGCAAGTATGGCCCGGGTGCTAGTCATGACCCTCCAGTTGGGTCGTGACAAACTTGGTATCAGAGCAAGTCTGTCCTAGGGGATGTCTATGAGCCGTGTCTAGTAGAGTTTTGATTATGGATGTGTAGCACGCCACATTTATAATCAGGAGGCTACGTGACATCTAGGGTTGTTACCTTCTTCCTGAATCTAGATCGTGCGTAGAGTTGAGTAGTAAGTGTTCATATCTAATATTCACCTTGTTTTCTTTCAGCGATGCCTTCGACTAGGAAGCAAGCAATTAGTAAACGGCTTGATACAGCTGTGGGAGAGGGTAACATTCAGGTGCCTCCAGCCAGAGCAGGGCATAGTGAGGCTCAGAGTGAGATGCCGTCTCATACCTCTCCGTCTCCTCCAGAGGATATTAGGAGGCACCCAGTACATCCAATTCCTCCGTCTAGCACTACAGACCATGATATGCACAGTGCGATGCAATTATTAACTAGCTTGTTAGCTGCTCAGGCTCAGAGGCAGAATATCGGTGCTGCTGATAAACCGGTTAGTGAGAGAGTTCGTGATTTTATTAATCTAGACCCTCCAGTGTTTACCGGATCAGACCCCAAGGAGGACCCACAAACATTTATTGATCAGATTCATCGTACATTGCGGGTTATGCATGCTAGTGATACGGAGGCAGTAGAGTTGGCTTCTTATATCGGTTACAGGATTTAGCGGTTTTCTGGTATGATAGTTGGGAGAGATCTAGGGGTCCGAACGCTCCTCCAGCAGTGTGGAAGGAATTTTCTGAGGCCTTTCTTCGTCACTACTTGCCAGTTGAGATACGACGAGCTAGAGCTGATAAGTTCTTGAACCTTCGACAGGGTAATATGAGTGTACGAGAGTATAGTATACAGTTTGATTCTTTAGCAAGGTATGCTCCCCATATGGTGGCCGAGATGAGTGATAGGGTGCATCTGTTCATGAACGGGTTGGGACCACATCTGATAAATGAGTGCACAACAGCCTCCTTGGTAGAGGGCATGGATATTTCCCGTATTCAGGCTTATGCCCAGACCCTAGAGGATCGTAAGCGCCAGCAAAGGGCAGATAGGGAGCAGGATAGGGGCCAGCATAAGAGGGCGAGATTTGCAGGGTATTCTGATGAGTTCAGAGGCAGTATCAGGCCCCAATCTTCGAGGAGTTCGGCGCCACCTGTAGCTAGTGCTCCTCCAAAGTTTCAGAGGCCTCGGTATGATCGATTTACCTATTCTGGTTCAGGTCAGAGTTTGAGGGCATCAGGCTCACAATTTCATAGAGATACTAGTCAGACGAGACCCCCAACACCTCGTTGTGATCAGTGTGGCAAGGCCCACTTTGGACTGTGCCATCGAGGTTTCGATGCGTGCTATTCTTGCGGACAGCGTGGCCATATGATGCGGGATTGTCCTAACAGAGGAGGTGGTGGTATGGCTCAACCGACTGGATCTGTGTCTGGTTCTTCCTCATCAGTTCGACCTCCAGCACAAGGTTTTCAACAGTCGACAGGTCGTGGTAGAGGTAGAGGTTCAGTGCCGAGTTCGAGTGGTGCTCAAAATCGAACCTATGCTCTAATAGGTCGACAAGATCTCGAGTCATCTCCGGATGTTGTTACAGGTATATTGTCTGTGTTTTCTTATGATGTATATGCGCTAATTGATCCAGGATCTACCTTATCATATGTTACACCCTTTGTGGCTAATAAGTTTGGCATTGAACCTGAATTGATAAGTAAACCACTTGCGGTATCCACTCCGATAGGAGATTCTGTGATTGCTAGAAGGGTATATAAAGGTTGCACTGTAATGATTTGTAGTCGTCAAACCTCGGCAAATTTATTTGAGTTAGAAATGGTTGATTTCGATGTGATAATGGGAATGGACTGGTTGGCCTCATGCTATGCAAATGTTGACTGTCGTACGAAGATGGTTAGGTTTCAGTTTCCTTGTGAACCCGCCATTGAATGGAAGGGGAACATTGCTACGCCGAAAGGTAGGTTTATTTCCTATCTTAAGGCAAGGAAGATGATCTCAAAAGGCTACATTTATCATCTTGTTCGCGTTAGGGATGCGGAGGCGAAGCCGCCTACTCTACAATTAATCCCCGTGGTCAATGAATTTCCAGATGTTTTCCCAGATGAACTCCCAGGCCTTTCTCCTGAAAGGGAGATTGAGTTTAGCATTGATGCATTGCCTGACACTCAACCGATCTCTATCCCTCCATACAGGATGGCCCCGGCAGAGTTGCGAGAGTTGAAGGCACAGTTGAAGGACTTGCTGGATAAGGGTTTCATTAGGCCTAGCACTTCACCTTGGGGTGCGCTAGTCTTGTTCGTGCGGAAGAAAGATGGGTCGTTAAGGATGTGTATCGATTATCGACAGTTGAATAAGTTTACAATAAAGAACAAGTATCCACTTCCAAGAATTGATGACCTGTTTGACCAACTCCAGGGTGCCAAGTATTTCTCCAAGATTGACTTGCGTTCAGGGTATCATCAGGTGAGGGTTAAGGAGAAGGATATTCCAAAGACGGCCTTCCGGACAAGATATGGGCATTTTGAGTTCTTGGTGATGTCGTTCGGGCTAACAAATGCCCCAGCAGCTTTTATGGATCTCATGAATAGTCTATTCAGGCCCTATCTTGATGTGTTCATGATCGTATTCATTGATGACATTCTGGTGTATTCTCGTTCGGAGGCGGAACATGCGGGACACTTGCGGATAGTATTACAGACCCTTTAGGATCATAAGTTATATGCTAAGCTCTCTAAATGTGAATTTGGCTGAACTCAGTAGCATTCCTTGGCCATGTGATAACTGATGAGGGTATTAGTGTCGACACTCAGAAGATCGATGCAGTGAAGAATTGGCCGAGACCTACAACACCGTCAGAAGTCCGCAGCTTCCTGGGGCTAGCAGGATATTATAGGCGGTTTGTAGAAGGGTTTTCCTCTATATCAGTACCATTGACTAAGTTAACACAGAAAGCTACCAAGTTCCAGTGGTCTGATGCTTGTGAACATAGTTTTCAGGAGCTAAAGAATCAATTGACATTCGCGCCAGTGCTCACTCTCCCAGAAGGAACAGAAGGTTATGTGGTATATTGTGATGCCTCAGGTATAGGTTTGGGGTACGTATTGATGCAACGTGGGAAGGTGATTGCTTATGCATCAAGACAATTGAAGAAGCATGAAAAGAATTACCCGACTCATGATTTGGAATTGGCTGCAGTAATATATGCTTTGAAGATATGGCGGCACTACTTATACGGCGTCCATGTTGACATCTACACAGATCAAAAGAGTTTACAATACATCTTCAAGCAGAAGGAGTTGAATTTGAGGCAGCGTAGGTGGCTTGAATTACTGAAAGACTACGATGTCGAGATATTGTACCATCCCGGTAAAGCTAATGTTGTGGCAGACGCTCTCAGCCGTAAGTCAATGGGAAGCTTAATACATATTGAGGCAGGTAGACAAGGGTTGACCAAAGAGCTTCACCAGCTGGCCAATATGAGAATCAGATTGTTGGACTCTGATGACGGAGGTGTTACTTTACAGAATACAGCAGAATCATCTTTGGTAGCCGAGGTAAAAGCACGGCAATATGAAGATCCTACCTTAGTAAGATTGAGAGAGGGAATTCAGCAGTGTAAGATTACAGCTTTCAAGATCGGAGGAGATGGGACACTGAGATACCAGGGCCGATTATGTGTACCTAGTGTGGCAGGGTTGCGAGAGAAGATTATGATTGAGATTCACCAGTCCCGATATTCTATCCATCCTGGCTCGACAAAGATGTATCATGACGTTAAGGAGCAGTATTGGTGGGATAACATGAAGAAGTCTATTGCAGAATTTGTAGCCCAGTGTCCTAATTGTCAACAAGTAAAGATCGAGCGTCAGAAACCTAGTGGATTGATTCAGAATATAAAGATTCCGACCTGGAAATGGGAGGTGATTAATATGGACTTCATTATTGGATTACCTCGCTCTTATCATAAGTTTGACTCCATCTGGGTGATAGTTGATCGACTTACAAAATCTGCCCATTTTCTGCCAGTTAAGACAACTTACACGGCTGAAGATTATGCGAAGTTGTATATCAAGGAGAGTGTTAGGCTTCATGGTGTTCCGGTATCTATTATATCAGACCGAGGAGCTCAATTTACGACTAACTTTTGGAGGTCTTTTCAGAAGGGTTTAGGCATATAAGTAAATCTCAGCACTGCATTCCATCCGCAGACTGACGGACAGGCTGAACGTACCATCCAGACGCTTGAAGATATGCTACGAGCATGTGTTCTAGATTTCAAGGGGAATTGGGATGACCATCTGGCACTTATAGAATTTACCTACAATAATAGCTACCATTCCAGTATTAAAATGGCCCCGTATGAGGTACTGTACGGGAGGAGATATAGATCACCAGTTGGATGGTTCGAAGTCGGTGAGACAGAATTATATGGGCCAGATTTGATTCACCAAGCCATTGAGAAGGTGAAAGTGATACAAGAGCGACTGAGGACGGCACAAAGCAGGCAAAAGTCTTATTCCGACATCCGACGTCGTGATCTGGAATTTGAGGTTGGTGATTGGGTTTTCCTGAAGATCTCGCCGATGAAGGGTGTTATGCGTTTTGGGAAGAAGGGTAAGTTGAGTTCACGGTATATTGGGCCGTACAAAATTCTTCGACGAATTGGACAGGTTGCTTACGAGTTAGAATTGCCATCTGAATTGGAATTTGTCCACCCGGTATTCCATGTATCTATGTTGAGGAAATATATTGGAGACCCTTCTCAGGTCGTCCCTATCAAAGATGTACAAGTTACAAAGGATCTATCATATGATGAAGTGCCAGTGGCTATATTAGATCGACAAGTCCGCAAGCTGAGAACAAAGGATGTAGCTTCCGTGAAAGTATTATGGAGGAACAAGAATATAGAAGAAATGACATGGAAAGCAGAAGAGGAGATGAAGTCTAAATACCCTTACCTATTCCAGAGTGAAGATAACGAGGATGCCGGGGGAAAGAAGGACGCATTATAAGGTGAAACGGCTCTATGAGGTAAGCAATAGCTTGTGAATACTCTTTTTTTTAATACAAAAGGGTAATATGCAGATAATGTACATATCCATAATGCTTTGTATAGTCTTGTAAGGCCATAGGTTAGGTTTAACTGCTTGCAAGTTTGGCTAGTGTCCATTTTATAGGGGAAACTCAGCCGGAAATCTCCGTCGGAATCCATAATGAGTTAGACACCCCATAAACCCTTACATTCGAGGACGAATGTTCCTAAGGGGTAGAGGGTGTTACAACCCAAATTCGCATACCATAGATCACGCCGTAAGTTAGTCGACGTAAATCCAAGAAGAGATTATCTTTGAGATGATAATAAGTTAATCCTATTGGTCTTAAACAATACAAGGGTGTATAAGAGTGGTTAACAAGTATTTGAAGTTAAACGAATCAAGGATGTTGTAACCCGTATTTTCGGGTAACACTAGAGGTGATTAATTGTCCCAAGAGGTCTTGTTTTAATGTATTTGAATCATATAATATCCGCATCATAAGTCTTGAAGTCAAGCGAGTTATGAAACAAAAGTCGATAAAAGTTGTCGCAACTTAGGTTTATAATTTTACTTAAACTTTAGGTCAAATGTTACTGCATTTTTCTCCCAATATGCTTAGAATTATGGGGTTATCTACCTATCAAATTGAAGATCTATGAGTCTAGTTTCCAACACATTAAACCGTTCATCGATACGATCTCGGAATAGAGAGATATTCGCGTTTTCGCGAGAGTGCGCCAAGCTGCTCTCTATGGGGCCCACAAAGGCGGTTTAAGACATATGGACATATATAAGATACCTCAACCCCGTTTTAAGTCATTATTTTTCAGTATATTCAGACCTTATAACCCTAAAAACAGTCTCTCAAGGTTCTCTCATGATCCAAGACCCAAACAAAGGGCAAACAACACAAATCAAATATCGGGAATCCCGTGGCGCTAGTAAGTTTCTTGTTCTTCTTGTTGTTGCTGATTTTTGTGTTGTTCCAGCTCGTGTGGGAGGTTGTTTTAAGTGTTTTATGTCCTGTAAATACACCTTCAAGTTTTTAATATCAACCCTAGGTGATTTCAAGTCTTCTAAAGTAATTCTAGTGCCGAAAAACCCGAATTAATTGCTAGTTTCGCTTTCTTGTTCTTGTGGCAGAATTGAAGGGATATTTCGTGGAAAATTAAGGTCAAATTGGAGTTGTTCTTTATGTTTAAAGGTAAGGAACCTCTTACTCTATATATATTTAAGATTATCCAAGTTGCAGTTAAGTCGTTGAAGCTAGAATTTGTGAAATATATATCGAAAGGCTTGGTAGTAATGTTATTGGTTGGTGGACTGTTTTGGAGGCTCAATATGATTATTAATGATGTTGTTTGGGCTGTTTGGTGATTTTATTGACTTGTGGGAAGTCATATAAATAGGGGAGGTGCTGTCCGTTTCATCGTAAAATAGGTTATGGTCGATACATAATAGTTACGACGCTTAAACGATAATGATAGTGTCATTTGTCTTATTGTAGACTAAGGAGTCGTGACATTTTGCTTGAGGTTGGGAAGTATATACAAGGTATGTGAGGCTATCCCCTTCATTCTTTTGCACTACTCCGATTGTACATAATGTAATGAACGAGCTCCCAAAGATACTCTACTCTTAGAAGCTAGCAGTACTTACATTGCTGCCCTTCTTATGAAACGATTGATATTGATGTTACTTCTTTTATTCTTATATTATCAATGTTGTTGGTAGTTCCTGATTCTTATAAGATTCTTGATGAAGAGTTAATCCTAATAACGTGTACGAAGGATACCGACCTTACGTCACTCCGAAATGTTCAAAATGTGATTCCAATGAGTCCAGCATGCATCATATATGTGTATCTATTTTACTCTACCGAGCCGCGCTATAGTCGGCCGGGTACGGCACCTATTGTGCAATCACTGATCAGTTGGGTTTTACCGAGCTCCACGTGGCCGGGTACGATTCTACCGAGCCCTATGATGGCCGGGTACGTTTTACCGAGCCTATTATGGCCGGGTACGATATGATGATGGTGATGCCCACAAAGGCGTATGTTTTAAAAGTTTATGTATATATATGTATGTATCATGTATTTCATGTCAGTAGCCCTCAGAGGTACCCAGATGTCACAGGTTGTATATTCTCTATCCCTGTTTACATTACTGTTCTTACTTATGCTTTCTTGCCTCACATACTCAGTACTTTATTCGTACTGACGTCCTTTTTATTTGTGGACGCTGCATGTCATGCTGCAGGTCCTGATAGACAGGTAGACGTAGCTCCCCCACCACAGTAGGCTGTCCAGTTCAGCGGTTATTGGCGAGATCCCTTCTCCGGACTTGCCGTGGTCTTGGTATACATTTTTGTTATAGACATTATGGGTATGTCGGGGCCCTGTTTCCGGCAATGTTGTAGCACTTATGTTCCTTTAGAGGCTCATAGACAGGTGTCGACTTATGTATGGTTTAGAATGCCTTTTCGGCTGATTTTTGTTGTATAGTCTTTCATGGCATCATGATAGCTCGTACCTTATATATAGTTTCTTGACAGCATTGTCGTCCCATGTTATGTATGTTCATGACATTATCTTTCATTGTTGGATGTTCATGATCCATGTCTACTATTTATATTAATCTTGCCGGCCCTTAAAGATAATAAGGAAGGTTAGATAAAATGTACGTTGGTGCTCGGCAAGTATGGCCCGGGTGCTAGTCATGACCCTCCAGTTGGGTCGTGACATCACAATTCATAGATCTCTTCTTAGTTACCAAGTCCTTCATGAACTTGGCATATCCCGGCATTTGTTCAAGAGCTTCCACCAAGGGCACATTGATTGATAAACTTTTCATCATCTCAATAAACTTCTTGAATTGGTTTTCATTATTTTGCTTTGCAAGCCTTTGAGGATACGGTGGAGGAGGCCTTGGCAAAGGGGCCTTGGCTTTAGGCACTACCGTTTCCGGTATGTCCTATCATGTACTCCCTAGACGGGTTCACATCATTTTGTGTCTCCTCCACGTTGTCATCAATATCTATCCTCACTTCATCATTCACATTCTCATCATTGGCTTGGATCTCATCATCTTCTTGCACAACCAAATCATCATTCACAATCTTTCTTGGATTGGAGGTACTTGCATCTCCACCTCTACCGCTTCTTGTGGTCACCGCCATAGCATGGCCTGTATTGTTCCCACCCTTCGCGTTTACTACTGTATCACTTGGTAGTGCCCCCTTAAGGCGAGTATATTCAATGCTTGAGAAATTTGACCCATTTGTATTTCCAAGTTGCGAATAGAGGTAGTATGGGAGGCTATTTGTGCATTGGAGTCAGCATTCCTTTCCATCATTTATTTGAACATACTGTCTATCAGCCCCATCTCATTGTTTGAAGAACTTTGCCCTTGAGACGAATATGGAGGCGAATTGTTGGATTGTAGATACATCGGGAGCCTTTGAAAGCCCGACCCCCGGTTGCCTTGATTATTATTATTCCAACCCCCTTGGTTTCCATTGCCACCCTAATTATTATTGTAGTTCCCCCAATTCTGATTGTTGTTCTCCTAATTGTTTGAGTTGTTGTCGTTGCCATTGTTCCAATTCCCTTGGCCTTGGTTGCCCCAATTTTGATTGTTCCCTTGGCCTTGGTTGCCCCAATTTTGATTGTTCCCTTGCGATCTCCATTGTTGATTTGGATCATTGCTCCATTGACCTTGGTAGTTATTGGCATATAACACTTCCTCACTTTGATCATCATAAGAATCGTCTTGATTGTAACCACTACCACTTTGCTCATATTGATCTTGACTGTTTTGTACTTGTTGACCACGCTATCTCCTCTTGTTGACCATGACATTTACCCCTTCCATGGCATTTACTTGCTTTGTCCCTTGAACTTGCTGAAGCTGGGCCTTTACTAACTGATTCATAGTAGTTGTCAACTCGGCTATGGCTTGTCCGTGATCATAAAATTCCTTGTTAAGATGGATGACATTAGGGTTACCCTGAGGAACATTTGCCCGACTCTGCCAAGCTGAGGATATGTCAGCCATCTCATCAAGTATGTCACAAGCATCGGCATAAGGCATTTTCATAAAATTTTCCCCAGCTAGTTGATTCACCACACACTGGTTGGTCCTGTTGATGCCCCTATAGAATGTCTGCCAAATCATTGCTTCAACCATATCATTGTTTGGGTATTCCTTGACCATTGTCCGATATCGCTCCCAGATTTCATGTAGGGGTTCATTAGGTTCTTGTTTAAAGGCTAAGATCTCATCCCTCAATGCTGCCATATGACCCGGTGAGAAAAACTTGGCTATAAACGTTTTTGCCAACTCATTCCACGTGTGTATGGAGTGGTTGGGTAGCCTCTCGAGCTAGTCCAAAGCTTTCCCTTTAAGTGAAAATGGGAAAAGTCTCAATCTCAGAGCGTCCTCCGACACGTTCGTTTGCTTGCTCCCCCAGCATGTGTCTACAAAACCCTTTATATGCTTGTATGCGTTCTGATGAGGAGCTCCAGTGAAGAAGCCCCTTTGCTCCAATAGGGTCAGCATGATATTTGTAATTTGAAAAATTGCCCGCCCGAATCCGGGGCGGGATAATTACACTTGCGTAATAACAGCAGAAATCAAAGATAAAGATGAAATATAAGCCATAAAATTAAAGTTCAAGAAGAAAATTTAAAGTTTGAAGGTAAATCTACTCTAAAATTGCCTAAAAAGGGGAAAAATAGTCGTTCACGTGCTCTGCTCAACAAAACTTAACCCAAAATTGATAAAAAGATCTATTTATACTAGGCTAAAATTTTCGGACAAAAATGCCCCTGCGAAGTATTCCCGGATGTGTAATTCTGACCGCGTCCGCGCTTGAGCTTTCGTGGTCGCGTAATAATGAGCGTGGTCCGCATTTCTTCAATACTGGGCTTGGATTGGGCTTAGTTTTGCGGACCGCGTAATTTCAACCGCATTCGTGTGTGCTTCCATTGCGGCCGCTTAATTTGGACGCGGACCGCGTTCTTCAGTTAAGCCCGGCTTGCAGGGTCTCTGAACCTCAAGATGCGCTCTCAGCAGAATTCCCTTCGCGGCCGCGCCAAAGATTTCGCGGCCGCGCCTTTCCAACGCGGTCAGCGGTGATTTTAGTACTCAAAGCAGCTTCTCTGAATCTACTTTCGCGGACCGCGTAATAGTGGCCGCCTCAGCGGTGGTCCTTACACGGCCGCGCTTTTCTGCTGCTCTCAGCGCTCCAGTCTCAGCCTTGGATTTGTGCAGGTTTGACTCTTTCATGAGTTGATTTTGGCTTCTTTACCTCATTTTGACCAAACCCTGCAAGCAAGCACATTAAGTTAGTTTTCGGGAATACCTTTACGTATTTTTGACCCAAAATCTAAGCAAAAGAGAGCAAATAATAGGCTAAAACCTTTAGTTATGAGGAGGTCATTTGTCATTATCACTATTCACACCGATGAAAATGGATGACATTATGCCAATGCCACTACCTGGAGGCAAACATGTTCAGGTTTTAACTTAATAGTATTGCCTAGATAGAACTATTACTAGTATAGTATTATGTTGAGAGTGGAAATGACATAGATAACACCAATTAAGCCACTTAATCTTCTATTATTATATAATAGAGGTATTTAGGGGCAAAGTTATGCCTTGCCAAAGGTAGTTAACTGAATATCCTTCGCCAAGAAGTTATATTGTGTATTAAAAAAAATATTATTTATTATTGATAAAAATAGACTTTGAACACCTTTACATAGTCCACTCACAAAGAGTGTTTAAAATTATTGAATTTCTTGACTTCACCACTAAAGCATCGACACTTTTGTGCTTCCAAACTCACCGGCCCCCTCTTTCTTTCTTGGGTTTAAGTTGTAAACTTGAAAAGTATAAAGTTTTTTTATACTAATAGTATAGTTTGATTATTAAATAACAAATTTGTTTTAATTTTTATTATATTACCAACTAATGGTTATTATACCAATTTACTGGTAATTATCTTATATAGAGATCCGAGTGTATAAATATTTTTTATGTTGTCAACTCATAGAACTTAAGCTCTTTTTTTTTCATGTATTACTTGGTTCATGAACTTAATAGCATTCTGATCATTTACATTCACATTTTATTACTTAAATAAATAACTTGGCATGCTAGTGGTTAGAAAGTCAGCAAGCATACCTCGCAAATCTTTTATATGTTTGGAATATAGTCTATACTTCTCTAGATAGAGTTAAATAATATAAACCAAAACAAAGAGACCAACCAGAAAAAACAAGGGGTGGGTTGGAAACAAACTACCGTCCAAATTAAAGAAATCTTGCTTGTTAGAAGTTTTAACTAT
Source organism: Nicotiana tabacum (assembly GCF_000715075.1). NCBI lineage: Eukaryota > Viridiplantae > Streptophyta > Magnoliopsida > Solanales > Solanaceae > Nicotiana > Nicotiana tabacum. The sequence goes on along the minus strand of NC_134081.1, from coordinate 3,792,979 downwards.
AATCCAAGTGAAGTATACAACCTTGTAATTTGAAAACAAAGTCAAGTTGAGTGTAAAAGAATTTTTATATAGATCATAAAAAATACATGTAATATTTCAAAGTAAGTTAATAATATAAAAAATTAGACAGATTACCTGCTATAACATGTCAAAATGCACCGATAGTATATTTATTCTTTGCATTGTCAATTAAATCTTTAAAAGAAGGAAATATTAATATTTGAATAATATCATACTGATGTCTGAAATTTTACTCTAGTTCTCCAAATAATAGATCAGATTTATTTAGTTTTATAATATATTAACTATTTCAAAGGGAGCCTTGGCGTAACTAATAAAGTTGCTGCCATGTGACCTGGAGGTCACGTGTTCAAGCCGTAGAAACAACCTCTTGTAGAAATTCAGGGTAAGGCTGCGTACAATAGACGTTTTTGTGGTCCGGCCCTTCCCCGGACCCCGCGCATAGCGGGAGCTTAGTGCACCGGGCTGCCTTTTTTTTACATTAACTATTTATTGTCATTGTAAGTGTAGTTTAGCCTAAGCATTTCTATTATTGCATTGCCACCTTGGACCAGTCAAGACTTAATATAATTGTGGAAAAATTAGGAAACTACAACAAAAAATTATAGAAGTGTATACGGTCAAAACCGATCCTCAGTCATAAAGACCGGTCGAGACGACGACGTTTCGATCGGAGGATATCTACATGATGAGCTCGGTCGAATTCCGAAGTAGGGACGTCAAGCTTCGAGCCAATAGACCGATCAACGACAAGACTCGGTAGCATTATCGAGCCCATATCCAAATTGAACTACGAGACAATTCATAGTTCATCGAAGATGCCTAGACCGACCAACACTCGCCCCGAATATCGATGCCCTAAGACAGAATCGAGCTCGAACCAAGACCAGGGGATTCGATCTAGCACCGAGCTCGAGTCAGTGCCAAGCTCGCAAACAAGAGCCGTTACAACCGCACCAAGGGAGAGAATCTTGGCGAGAACCAAGGAAGAGGCAAATCATCATGGGTCCTCTATTATATATATTATTTTATTATGTTGTTATAGATAAAGCAATGACCCTCTATTATAAAATGGGGCATCCTTGTAAGCTAAAGACACATTGTGATAAACACATCCTTTTCTCAGATACATTGAGGTTTCTTTGTGCTTGTTTCATCTCAATTTATTCAAGTTACCAGTATTGTTATTCTTGTATCAAAGAAATTTGCGTATCCTTAGAACCATACCTAAATTTAACGTTATTCAATTTTTCGGGTAAACAGTTTGGCGCCTACAGTGGAGCTAAGGATAACAGTGATTGTTTGATATAAATCTACAGTACACTCCAGCTTACAACTTCAAGTCAGCAATGGCCCTACCTATCGACCTTGAAGTCGGCCTTCAAGATGAAACCAACAACTTTGCACCCGGGCCGGAAGGTTACCTGACGATGGCAATGAGGCTCAAATCAAAGAACCCGAAATTCGAGCCGAAGTACCATTGGATGTCAATTCACAAATAGCTCTGGAGGTGAATTAGCGTTCCGAACCGGAAAGAAGCATTCAGGGCGGTGCTCGACCCGTAGCCCGAGACACCCACAGCATGGGGGAAATCGGGGTCAGCTTGCGTATGATTTTCGAAATACTACAAGCCCAACAAGCAGCGATAGCTCAGTTGCAGAGCCAAACTCATATACAAAGCAGGCCGAACTCCAATCCACTTCTTCGAGAAGTCACCCCCAGAACAGAGCCCACCATAGTGAAATCAAACGAGCAAGAATCGGGGACCGCTCCAGAAATTGCTAAATTGCTCGAGGAACTCACAAAATGAGTCGAAGCCAACTACAAAAAAGTGGAAACGTATAATGCTAGGGTCGATCATATCCCGGGGGCTCCGCCAATGATAAAAGGGCTTGATTCAAAAAAATTCATACAAAAGCCTTTTCCCTCGAGCGCGGCCCCAAAACCAATCCCCAAAAAATTCCGTATGCCCGAAATTCCCAAATATAACGGTACGACCGATCCTAACGAACATGTCACCTCCTACACATGTGCCATCAAAGGCAATGATTTAGAAGATGATGAGATCGAATCCGTGTTGTTGAAAAAGTTCGGAGAGACCCTCGCAAAGGGATCAATGATCTGGTATCACAACTTACCACCAAATTCCATCGATTATTTTGCCATGTTAGCAGATTCGTTCATAAAAGCACATGCTGGTGCCATAAAAGTTGCAACAAGGAAATCAGACCTCTTCAAAGTAAAACAAATGGGTAACGAAATACTGAGAGAATTCGTATCCCGATTTCAAATGGAACGTATGGATTTGCCACCAGTCACGAACGATTGGGCCGTAGTAGCTTTCACCCAAGGGTTGAACGAGCGAAGTTCGACAGCATCACGTCGGCTGAAACAAAATTTGATCGAGTACCCAGCAATAACTTGGGCAGATGTACACAACCATTATCAATCAAAAATCAGGGTCGAGGACGATCAATTGGGAGCTCCGTATGGACCCGTGCATCATAACCACACAACCACTAAAATCCAAAGGGAAATCAACAGAGAACCAAGGTCGAACAGAAACCGATATTGACTGTACGTCACATATCGATGCCCAACATCGATTGCATGATCGATGCCACGGCCGACCACGAAATCCTCACCTTTCTCGATGCATATTCCGAGTATAATCAAATTCAGATGAACCCGTAGGACCAGGAAAAGACTTCATTTGTGACCAGATATGGAACATATTGTTATAATGTAATGCCCTTCGGGCTAAAAAATGCAGGAGCCACTTATCAACGCTTAGTAAATAAAATATTCGAAGAACAAATAGGTGAATCGATGGAAATCTATATTGATGACATGCTAGTTAAGTCCCTACGCGCAGAGGACCATTTGGCCCATTTGCAGGAAACATTCGAGATTCTGAGGAAATACAACATGAAGCTCAACCCCAAAAAATGTGCTTTCGGGGTCGGTTCGGGCAAGTTCCTCGGCTTCATGGTGTCAAATCGGGGAATCGAGATTAACCCCGACAAAATCAAGGCCATCGAGGACATCACCATCGTGGACAGCGTGAAAGTCGTACAAAGGTTAACATGAAGAATTACAGCCTTAGGCCGATTCATTTCAAGATCATCAGATCGAAGTCACAAATTTTTCTCTCTACTCAAAAAGAAGAACGACTTCGCTTGGACACTGGAATGCCAACAAGCATTACAGGAATTGAAACGATATCTATCGAGCCCACCACTGCTTCACACTCCTAAAACCAACGAAAAACTTTACTTGTACTTGGCGGTATCAGAAGTCGCCGTAAGCAGTGTCCTGGTTCGAGAAGTGTAAGGTACGCAATTTCCCGTTTATTACGTAAGTCGGACCTTAAGAGAAGCGGAAACTAGGTATCCTCACTTAGAAAAATTGGCACTTGCGCTAACAAGCGCCTCTAGAAAGTTAAGACCGTATTTTCAATGTCATCTCATAAGCGTATTGACCACCTGCCCACTTTGTAATATTTTACATAGGCCCGAACTATCAGGCCCATTAGCCAAATGGGCCATCGAACTCAGTGGGTATGATATCGAATATCAACCCCGTACGACCGTCAAGTCTCAAATTTTAGCAGACTTTGTGGATGACTTCACACCAACCCTCGTACCCGAAGTCGAAAAAGAACTCCTGTTAAAATTAGGTGTATCATCGGGGGTATGGATCCTTTTTATGGACGGGGCTACGAATGAAAAGGGGTCCGGGCTAGGCATAGTTTTGAAACCCCCTACGGGCAACATTATTAGGCAAGCTATTAAAACTATTAGGTTAACTAACAACGAGGCCGAGTATGAATCCATGATTGCAGGTCTCGAGCCAGCTAGAAACTTGGGAGCAGAGGTCATTGAGGCTAATTGTGACTCTTTGCTGGTGGTGAGTCAAGTAAACAAAACCTTCGAAGTCCGGGAAAGTAGAATATAAAGGTATTTGGACAAACTGCTTATCACCTTGCACCATTTCAAACAATGGACTCTACGGCATGTTCCGCGAGAACGAAATAATGAGGCCGATGCTCTTGCGAATTTGGGATCGTCGGTCGAGGTAGATGATTGGAACTCAGGGACTGTCGTTCAACTTTCAAGATCGGTAATCGAAGATGGGCACGCCGAGATAAATTCTACTAGCTTAACCTGGGATTGGAGAAACAAGTATATTGAATACTTAAAAAACGGAAAGCTCCCACCGGACCATAAAGATTCCAGGACCCTACGGACTAAAGCTGCTCGATTTACATTGGCCACAGACGGAACACTATATCGAAGGACATTCGATGGACCGATGGCAATATGCTTGGGTCCGGGAGATACCAAGTACATCCTATGGAAAGTACATGAGGGCACTTGTGTGAATCACTCTGGTGCCGATGCATTAGTTCGAAAAGTGATCAGAGCGGGGTGTTATTGGATCGATATGGGCAAAGATGCGAAAGAATTTGTTCGTAAATGTGAAAAATGTCAAAGGTTTGCGCCGATGATCCATCAACCCGGAGAGCAACTTCACTCGGTCATATCCCCATGGACGTTCATAAAATAGGGAATGGACATCGTCAGCCCTCTGCCATCGACCCCAGGTAAAGCCAAATTCATTTTATTTATGACTGACTATTTTTCTAAATGGGTTGAAGTGCAGGCGTTCGAGAAAATAAGGGAGAAAGAAGTTATAGACTTCATTTGGGATCATATCATATGCCGATTCGGGATACCCACCGAAATAGTATGCGACAATGGGAAGCAATTCATTGGCAGCAAAGTCACAAAATTCCTCGAAGATCACAAAATAAGAAGGATACTATCAACACCATACCACCCCAGTGGGAACGGACAGGCCGAATCAACAAACAAGACTATTCTTCAAAACCTGAAGAAGAAGTTGAACGACGCTAAGGGAAAATAGAGAGAAATTCTGCCCGAAGTCCTTTGGGCATACCGGACAACATCAAAATCCAGTACGGGGGCGACCCCATTCTCCTTAGTATATGGTTTTGAAGTATTGATACCAGTCGAAGTCGGTGAACCTAGTCCCAGATTTTGATTCATGATAGAAGAATGAAATAACGAGGCTATGAACACCAGCCTTGAATTATCGGACGAAGGACGAGAAGCTTCCCGCGTCCGATTGGCCGCCCAAAAGCAACGAATTAAAAGGTATTATAATCGAAGAACTAAGCTTCGCCATTTCAAGCCCGGGGACTTAGTGTTAAGAAAAGTCACCATCAATACCCGGAACCCAAATGAAGGAAAATTATGACCGAACTGGGAAGGACCATATCAGGTGCTCGAGAACGTTAGAAAGGAATCATACAAGCTCGGCATCATAAACGGCAAACAACTATCAAGCAGTTGGAATGTATCACATCTAAAACGGTACTACTGATAAGGTACGACCTTTCAATATTCATTTAACTGACCCCCTGCAGAAGTCCGAACAAGAGCTGAGGTGGATCTTTCGCCTAAAGGCACGTGTTGCACTCTTTTTCCCTTAAACCGGTTTTATCCCAAATGGGTTTTTCGGCAAGGGTTTTTAATGAGGCAATCATCGATCGTGCTGCACTTTTAACAGTATCCGAGGCCTCTTTCCAATCGACCTCGAATACCGGGGGGCATTAGGCCCTCAAATACATCAAGTTCAGATGCAAGAAAATCATTTCACAACAATAGGGCTCCAACAGGAAAAATTATAAGAGCCAAAATGGTCAAAACGAACCATGCTCATGTAGATTGGCCCGAACATAGGCACAAAACATGACCACATGTACTATGACTTGAGATTTATTGTGCAACCAGAATTAAGATTCACTCGACTATTAAGCCTACGGGCTACTTTTACTACGAGTTCAAGCAAGCACTCACTTGACCATTACGACTACGGGCTGCATTATTTCGAGAAATTCACTCGACTATTAAGCCTACGGGATACTTTTACTACGAGTTCGAGCAAGCACTCACTCGACCATTACGCCTACGGGCTGCTTTATTTTGAGAAATTCACTCGACTATTAAGCCTACGGGCTACTTTTATTACGAGTTCGAGCAAATATTCACTCGACCATTACGCCTACGGGCTACATTGTTTTGAGTTCGAAACATTCACTCGACTATTAAGCCTACGGTCTACTTTTACTACGAGTTCGAGCAAGCACTCACTCGACCATTACGCCCACGGGCTACATTGTTTTGACTTCAAAACACTCACTCGACTATTAAGCCTACGAGCTACTTTTACTACGAGTTCGAGCAAGCACTCACTCGACCATTACGCCTACGGGCTGCATTATTTCGAGAAATTCACTCGACTATTAAGCCTATAGGCTACTTTTATTACGAGCTCGAGCAAGCATTCACTCGACCATTATGCCTACGGGCCACATTATTTCGAGTTCGAAACATTCACTCGACTATTAATAAGCTACTTTTACTCTGAGTTTACATTAACTCAACCATTACACCTACAGATTATGTTTCTTCAAAGTTTGAATCATCGACTCAACTAGCAAACCTAAGGGCTACATCACTTCAAATCTGATCGATCATAGAGACTACGAGATCAACATTTGATTAAAGGTCTTCACAAAACAAAAACAAGTCGACCTTGTTATATATATATATATACAAGATTCCCTGCATGATTAATTTACAAACGTGAAGAATTAGAAACTAAGCTTCCTGGTCACCCACCGGAGTATTCACTCTACTGTCGAGCTCTTCCCCATCCTCGGATCCGCTTTTTCTATCATCGTCATCATCATCATCAGAAGCCAAGGCTTCAGCTTCCGCTTCGAGCTCTTTTGCCTTTTTTATCTCTTCAGTAAGGTCGAAGCCTCGAGCGTGTATCTCCTCGAGGGTCTCCCTCCGTGACCTACATTTAGCAAGTTAGGCAACCCAATGAGTTCGAGCATCGGCAGTATTCGCCGCCTCCCGGGCCTCCATCTGAGCAGCCTCAGCATCAGCCCGATATACAGCAATGGACTTATCCGCCAAAACTTTCGACAACTCAACCTCCACCTTAGCCTCAGCAAGCCGTGTTTCAAGCTCATCGATCTTCTTATCTTGAACTGATCCCTTTAGCTTGACACTTTGAAGTTGAATGTCGGCCGATAATAATTTTGTCAAGAAGGTTTCTTTTTTAGCAGCCAGGCAGTCAATAGTCTCCTTCCACCGATTGCATTCAACTCGGATTTGATCAACTTCCTCTCGAAGTAACCTGATCTTTTCGATCTTTTGCTGCAACTGAGACAATGAAGGGTTAACTTCCACAGTTGAGTCAGACCCATACTTTAATAGAACAAGGCTCACCTGCTTATGAAGCTCGACCTTTTCTTCACGAACCTTAGTTAAATCCGCTTGGAGATCCCTTATAGCCTCGTCTGTTTGGCTGCAAAGAAGCCGCAGGGCGTCTCTCTCACCTGAGACCTTATGGAGCTCGGCCTCACACTGGCTAAGATCGACTCGAAACCTACTAATGGCCTGCACAGTAAGAAACACAAGTCAAGTATGGAAAAGAACAAAGAAACCAAGTGTGGAAGAATCATTACCCGAGTAATGAAATGTTGAGCCTCCTCTAATAAAAGAAAAGTGTCACCGATATCGGAAGCATCATCGACTCCAGTAAAGTAATCCCAAAGGGTCCCCTACACTAGAGCCTGCCCCGATATCGGGAGTCTTCAATTCTCGAGCTTCCTTTAACGCCTCTTCATAAAAAGTTGGGAGAGAAGGCGAATGACCTATTGTCATAGCCCCGAGCAAATCACTCGGAGCACTCCGGTCGAGACTCGAGACTTCAGAACCAACCCCGACAGGCACAGCCTCCATCGGTTCGGGAGCTCTAGCAACCTCGATGGCCTCCGCAGATCGTATTACCAAAGTCGATGAGTTATCTTCTTCTTCTTCTTCTTCTCTCAGTCGTTGGACTGAGTCAATCGAGAGGGAAATTTCTTTTCTCCTCACCCTCCGAGTTTTGGGCTTGGGGTCCTCAGATCGAGAGGAAGCTCTTCGCTTCTTACCCTTCCCCGGTTACGGGACCAGGGACTTGTTTCCTTCTTCGCCGCTCGAAGGCCTCAAAGCGGCATCTCTGGTTATGCCTGCACAAGAGGAAATCGGTAACAAATAGAACGCAAAGAATACTTCGAAGGACACAAGAAACAAACCTCACCATGGTTCTTGGCCTCCCATCTACCTTTAGCCAAATCACGCCAAGCGCGTTCGGCATAAGAGAAAGTCGAGGCTAACTTCTGAACCCAATCCTCGAGGTCAGGCACCGCTTATGGCATCCAAGGGGTAGCTGAATATCAGGGAAAGACATCAGAAAAAATAGGAAAAGGACACGAAAAGCAAACAAGAATCACTTACTGTCAAAATTCCATTCTTCGGGGAACGGCATCTTCTCTTCCGGAATAAGATCACGGGTCCTCACTCGAATATAACGACCCATCCAACCCTGATCCTTGTCTTCATCGATGCTTGACATTAAATCTTTTGATGCCCGACGATAAAGTCTGATTAGTCCTCGAAAAATCTGAGGCCGGTACAATCGTATGAGGTGGTTCAGAGAAAAATCCAACCCCCGGCTTTGGTAGAGAAGAAGCGCAGTAAGATTATTATACGCCATAAAGAGGGATGAATTTGACCGAGGGTGACCTCATATCTTTTACAAAAGTCAATAATCACCGGGTCGACGGGTCCCAATGTGAAGGGATAAGTGTAAATACTTAAAAAAATCCTCCACATGAGTGGTGACGTTCTCTTCGGGAGATGGGATCTGCAATACAACCTCGGAACCCCACTTGCAGTCTTTTCTGATGGCTTCGAGATGACCCTCCGTTATAGAGCACATGTACATTGACACGTGCTCGCATCGACCCGGAACGGATGAAGGATTCTCAACCTTAAAGTCGATCTTCAGAGTGCACGGGCCAGAAACATAGTCGTGAACGGACGGCTCCGCCAGCGCCTTATCATCGGACGGCCGCGAGGAAGAAGCTTTCTCCTTCTGAGGTACAGTTTTTGAAGTTTTCGCCATTGGTACGAGAGGAAAGAATGCAAAGAAAAGTGAAAAATTGACAACACCAAAACTCTAGTGTGGGCGGCTCTGAAGCAACGAAATGAAGAGGATAAATAAGAGAATTTGGAAGAAGAGAAGACGCTAAAGTGGTAAAGGTTGTATGGAAAGGCTATTTATAGACTGAGGCTTGACGGTTCAGTATCAGCAGTGGCCGACACCGTTTAACACGTATTAAATGCCTCGGTAAAATCGAGCCGATGGGATAGCTATCACATACGTCATGGTCGGGATCGATAAAAACGACAGCATAAAAATTGATCGAGCCATAGGGAAATCATATCGTTTCTCGTCACATCCTTTTTCGAGAAACGAGGGGACTATCTGTGTACGGTCAAAACCGATCCTTAGTCATAAAGACCGGTCGAGATGACGACATTTCGATCGGAGGATATCTACATGATGAGCTCGATCGAATTCCGAAGTAGGGACGTCGAGCTTCGAGCCAATAGACCGATCAACGACAAGACCCGGTATCATTATCGAGCCCATATCCAAATCGAACTACGAGACAATTCATAGTTCATCGAAGATGCCTAGACCGACCAACACTCACCCCGAATATCGATGCCCCAAGGCAGAATCGAGCTCGAATCAAGACCGGGGGCTCGATCTAATACCGAGCTCGAGCCAGTACCAAGCTCGCAGACAAGAGCCGTTACAACCGCACCAAGGGAGAGAATCTTGGCGAGAACCGAGGAAGAGACAAATCATCATGGCTCCTCCACTATATGCATTATTTTATTATGTTATTATAGATAAAGCAATGACCCTCTATTATAAAAGGGGGCATCCTTGTAAGCTAAAGACACATTGCAATAAATACATCCTTTTCTCAGATACATTGAGGTTTCTTTGTGCTTGTTTCGTCTCAATTTATTCAAGTTACCAGTATTGTTATTCTTGTATCAAAGAAATTTGCGTATCCTTAGAACTATACCTAAATTTAACGTTATTCGATTTTTCGGGTAAACAAGAAGATCAAAAGAAAAGGAAAAATGAATAATTCAATTGGAGAGTATAAGTAGGAGTAAGAATTCTATAGGAGAATGAAAAATAAGTTGGGTGTGTTGAAAATAGCAGTTGGCCAGCTATGACCTAAGTCCAAAGGTTTGACTAGTTGACTCTCTTTCTAATAACTATTCTTTTCTGATTACTTTTACCACTGTGCTATTAGTAGTTATTTTTTTGTCTTGCAGAAATAGCCAGCAGAAATAGCCAGTACACTTTGTTTCGTTATGAAAACAAAACCCATAATATTAATGAAGTCGTAATATATATATGGACCACAGTCACACTGATAATCCGATAATGACAATCTATTCCTGTTACAATACAACTGTGTGATGGCCCCTGCAGTAGTGTTCACATGATGTTCTTATTTAATTTTATTTTGATTTATTATTTCGTGTTCGATATCCGTGTTAAAATTCTACTAAATTTGAATTTACGTTAAAAATTCCTGCATTAAGGAATAAAGTATTCTCTATCAAAAACAACTACATACCTTGTGTGGATAGAGCCTGTCATAGTATTTACGTGACGCTTTTATTTTATTTTTGATTTTTTTTACCTCTTGGGCAGTATCTGCATTATTTAAACTCGACTATATTAGCATTCGCGCTGAAAAATCATGTATTAGAACTCAACTATATTCGCATTCATACTGAAAAATTCTGCATTAAAACTCGACTAAATTCGCATTTGCGCTGAAAAATCTTGCATTAAAACTCGACTAAATTCGCATTCGCGCTGAAAAATCTTGCATTAAGGGATAAGGTGTTCTTTAACAAAAACGATTTCATACCTTGTGTGGTAGGCCATGCAATAGTGTTCACATGATGCTCTTATCTTATTTTATTTTTGATTTTTTTGCTCGTGTTTGATATCCTCGTTAAAACTCGACTAAATTCGAATTCGCACTACAAAATCTTGCATTAAGGGATATGGTGTTCTTTAACAAAAACGATTTCATATCTTGTATGGGTAAGCACTACACTAGTGTTCACATGATGCTCTTATCTTATTTTATTTTTGATTTTTTAGCCTATATTTGATATTCGCATTAAAACTCTACCAAATTCGAATTCACAGTAAAAAGTCCTACATTAAAGGATAAAGTGTTCACTAATAAAAACGGCTTCGTACCCGTAGTGTTCACATGATGCTCTTATACTATAAAACAAGAATGACGGTACTATTTGTTTGGCCATATAAAATTTTGCATATTTCTTTTGAAGTGTTTGTTGGGAACATATCTTTTAAAATAGGATTTAGGAATAGAATAAAACTTTTAAAACATCAATACCTGTCTAAATATATTGTTAGTCCCGCTAATATTGCTGTATTTGTAAATAATAATTCTACAAAATATAAGTTATCGTAATAAAACAGTAATTAATTCGAGCCCACTGAATTCACAGTATTTCCTTAAGGAATTTAATCCCCTCCTAGTACCCAAGGTAATGGATTATTTCCTCCCAAGATAGAACGAATCACACACTGGTGTAGCGGTACTTCAAACCCCCAGTGTTTCAGCGAACACAAAGTTCGGTAGTAAATCACACTTACAGTTGCTTTGTTTGAAGTTAAAACAATGCAGAACGAAGGAGTAGAAACTCAGAAAATCGTATGAAAATGCTGAGAGGAAGGAGTGCAATGTATAGCCAAATCTGTTGAGTGATTTCAGTTTATGTCTTGTGTATTGTGTGTCTTTCTTCAACAGCTGCTGCACATATATATAGCAGCCAGTGTTGAAGAAGAACAATCGTCCACCCTCCATGGTGGAGCAAGCATTAGCTTGTTTGTGGAGCAAGCACAATCATGGTGGGAAGAGCATTAGGCGGCTGCCTTGTGGTCAATACACGGATTGGAAAATATCCGTTACAAATGCGGATAATCTTATGTTAATATTTACTATTAACAAATAAATTTGGAACAAAAAATTAATCAATCAATCGATCATTTGACCAAATCCAAATCCAAATCCAAATCCGAATCTGAATCCGAAGCCGAAGCCGAAGCCGTAGCCATAGCCGAAGCCGAGCCGAGCAAGCGACGACGACGACGGCGCGAGGCTTGCTTTCTTCTTAACTCTTTAAGAGCTACAAGAAGAGTAATTATATATACCCACCAAAAATCTCTTCCTCTTCTAATATGGGACAATGTCTCACTGTCAAGAGGGAAAAACTTAAAATTTTACTCAAAAATTTTATTTTCCCTCCATTTCCCATTCACCCTCATTTTAAGACTATTTCATCTCAAAAACAAAAACCTCAACAATCCCCCACATGAATGGGGAATGGCTATGAAGTATGCATGGAAAAACTGTATAATTTACAAGCAAGGATTAATCGTATCTGGATAAGTAGGTTTCCCTTTGAACTTTCCGTAGTAAACTTATGTCGGATATATTCGGTCAATCGGTAGATTTGATATCTTTGAACCGTCGATCTTTGGTGTATACCTAGACAACCATAAGTCACACAATCAACCCTTAACCGTCTTTGGTTCTCATTGTTGTGTTCGTTTCATCCATGAACACTGCCTGGTTTCATAAGTGCGTAGAGAACTGGCCTTACAAAGTTCTCCTTGAAGCGGCTAACACTTCACACTTACATAGGTAATTTCTAAACGTGTCATCCTGTAGATACACTATTTGATATACCCCGTATCAAATTTAAAAATCATTAAAAAGCCTTAATGCTTTATCCTTGGTACTGAACATTGTCTCATCACGAGAACGGACTTAAATTTTATTTGATAATGTTGAACCGTCATTAATGACTTTGTTTGATCTCCTTGAACCTAGATCTTGGAATCTCCAGTCTTCTAGGTAGAGTTACCGCCACAATGACTTGTTCTCGGCCATAGCCCCATTCCCCTTGATGATTTCTCAACTACCTCTCTAGTTAGGCCTTTTGTAAGTGGATCCGACACATTATCACTTGACTTTACATAGTCAATCGTGATAATTCCTCAAGAGAGTAATTGCCTAACGATTTTATGTCTTCGTCGTATATGACGAGATTTACCGTTATACATAACACTTCCAGCCCTTCCAATTGCCGCTTGACTATCACAATGTATGCATATTGGTGCCAACGGTTTGGGCCAAAATAGAATGTCTTCCAAGAAATTTCGGAGCCATTCAGCTTCTTCACCGGCTTTATCTAAGGCTATGAATTCAGCCTCCATTGTAGAGCGGGCAATACATGTTTGTTTGGATGACTTCCAAGATACCGCTCCTCCACCAATAGTGAATACATATCCACTCGTGGACTTAGAATCAGTTGAACCGGTGATCCAATTTGCATCACAGTATCCCTCAATCACCGCAGAGAATTTACTGTAGTGCAATTCAAAGTTCTGGGTATGTTCTAAATATTCCAAAACTCGTTTCATTGCCATCCAATGAGATTGGCCTGGATTGCTCGTATATCGACTCAGTTTATTTATAGCACAAGCTATATCTGGTCATGTACAATTCATAATATACATTAAGCATCCCAACACACGAGCATAATCCAATTGTGATATGCTTTGGCCTTTATTCTTTGCTAATGCAAGATTCACGTCAATTGGAGTCTTTACAACTTTAAAGCCCAAGTGCTTGAATTTTTCAAGTACTGTCTTAATATAATGAGATTGTGACAATGCCAGACCTTGAGGAGTTTTATGGATCTTAATTCCCAGAATTAAATCAGCAACTCCCAAGTCTTTCATATCAAACTTGCTATTGAGCATACGCTTAGTAGCATTTATGTTGGCAATGTCATTACTCATTATCAGCATATCATCCACATATAGGCAAACAATGACTATGTAATTTGAAACATTTTTAATGTACACATATTTATCACATTCATTTATCTTAAAATCATTTGACAATATTGTTTGGTCAAATTTCGCATGCCATTATTTGGGTGCTTGTTTTAGTCCGTAAAGAGACTTAACAAGTCTACATACCTTCTTTTCTTTACCTGGAACCACAAACCCTTTATGTTGTTCCATGTAAATTTCTTCCTCCAACTCTCCATTTAAGAAGGCCGTCTTAACATCCATTTGATAAATTTTAAGACCATACACTGCAGCTAATCCTACTAACATCCGTATGGACGTAATTCTTATAACTGGAGAGTATGTATCAAAGTAGTCTAGACCTTCTCGTTGTCTATACCCTTTGACTACGAGTCTTGCCTTGAATTTATCAATAGTGCCATCATCTTTGATTTTTCTCTTAAAAATCCATTTAGAACCCAAAGGTTTATTTCCAGGAGGAAGATCAACTAATTCCCATGTATGGTTGTTCAATATGGATTCTATTTCACTATTGACTGCCTCTTTCCAAAATAATGATTCCGAAGAAATCATAGCTTCTTTAAATGTTTGAGGCTCATTCTCCAATAAGAAAGTCACAAAATCTGGTCCAAATGAAGTAGATGTTCTTTGACGTTTACTATGTCTTGGATCCTCCTGATTACATGTACTTTCTTTTGTTTCTTCCCGAGGTTGTTTAGATCCTTCACCAAACGACTCACATTCCTTTTTATACGGATATATATTTTCAAAAAACTCAGCATTATCTGATTCTATAACCGTATTATTATGAATGTCGGGATTTTCTGATTTATGAACCAGAAATCGATATGCTTTACTATTTGTCGCATATCCTATGAAAACACAATCAACGGTTTTCGGTCCTATCTTTACCCTTTTGGGTTTAGGAACTTGCACTTTTGCCAAACACCCCCACACTTTAAAATAATTCAAGTTGAGCTTCCTTCCTTTCCATTTTTCATATGGAATGGATTGTGTTTTGCTATGGGGCACTCGATTTAATATTCGATTAGCCGTAAGAATGGCTTCCCCCCACAAGTTCTGTGGCAAACCAGAACTTATCAACAACGCATTCATCATCTCCTTTAATGTGCGATTCTTTCTTTCCGCAATCCCATTAGATTGGGGCGTGTAAGGGGCTGTTGTTTGATGAATAATTCCATATTCTAAACATATTTCTTCAAAAGGAGATTCATATTCACCACCCCTATCACTTTCTATCATTTTTACTTTCTTGTTAAGTTGCGTTTCAACTTCATTTTTGTATTGCCTGAATGCATCTATTGCTTCATCTTTACTATTCAGTAAGTAAACATAGCAATATCGAGTCAATAAAAGTTATAAAATACTTCTTTTCACCGCGAGATGATATTGACTTCATGTCACAAATATCTGTGTGAATTAAGTCTAAAGGATTTGAATTCCTTTCAACTGACTTATAAGGATGTTTAACATACTTAGATTCCACACATGTTTGACATTTTGATTTTTCGCATTCAAACTTAGGCAGTACTTCCAAGTTAATCATTTTCCGCAACGTTTTATAATTGACATGACCCAAACGTACATGCCATAAATTATTTGACTCAAGTAAGTAAGAGAAGCTGAAATATTATTATTGTTTTCCACAACCATTACATTCAGATTGAAAAGGCCCTCGGTGAGGTAACCTTTTCCTACAAATATTTCATTCTTACTAATGACAACCTTGTTGGACACAAAAATGCACTTAAAACCGTGCTTAACAAGAAGTCCAGTAGAGACTAAATTCTTTCTCATTTCGGGAACATGAAGGACATTGTTCAAAGTCATGACCTTGCCAGAAGTCATTTTCAGAAATATCTTCCCATATCCTTCAACTTTGGCTGTTGAAGCATTTCCCATATAAACTGTCTCTCTGGGTCCAGCAGGAGCATAAGTAGCAAAAGCTTCTCTAACTACACAAACATGGCGAGTGGCTCCTGAATCAAACCACCACAGTTTAGGATTTCCCACCAAGTTATATTCAGAAAGCATGGCACACAAGTTATCAACATCATCATGCTTTACTACCATGTTTGCTTGACCCCTTTTCTTGTCTTTCTTCGGAGCACGACACTCCGTAGATTTATGTCCGTTTTTTTCACAGTTGTAGCAGTTTCCACTGAACCGCTTCTTGCTTGGGTTGTATTTCGGACCAGAAGCCTTCTTCCTCTTTTTGTTATCTTCAACAATATTTGCTCCCATTATTGTTGAATTTCCACGGCCTCTCCTTTCAGCAGCTTTATTGTCCTCTTCGATTCTCAACCGAACAATGAGTTCTTCAAGGGACATTTTCTTTTGTTTGTGTTTCAAATAATTTTTGAAGTCCTTCCACAACAGAGGCAACTTCTCAATCATTGCTGCTACTTGGAATGCTTCGTTGATGACAAGACCTCCAGCAAGTAGATCATGAATAATCACTTGCAATTCCTGGACTTGGGTAATAACAGACTTGCTATCTACCATTTTGTAGTCCAAAAATTTTGCGGCAACGAATTTTTCATCCCGGCATCTTCAGTTTTATATTTCTTTTCAAGCGCATTCCACAATTCTTTTGACGTCTCCATGCTACTGTATACATTATACAGATTATCATCCAGTCCGCTAAGAATATAATTCTTACATAAAAAATCAGAATGCTTCTACGCTTCAATCACGAGAAAGCGTTCATTCTCTGGAGTTTTATCTGGCAGATCAGGAACATCTTCCTTGATGAACTTCTGTAGACATAACGTAGTTAAGTAGAAGAACATCTTCTGCTGCCAGCGCTTGAAATCAATCCCAGAAAATTTTTCGGGTTTTTCTACCGGTGCCAATACCGGTGTTCAGCTTGTCGATGCGTTGGCAGTCACCATCGGAACAGCTTGGTTTTCGCTTTCAGTCGTCATTTTTTCTGTTAAAAAAAAATGACACAAACAAACATTTAATACACGTTTTCAAACAGGAGTAAAAATCACGTAGATTTTAATCTCCAACAAATCGCCACAAAGGCTTTACTCTCCAAAACGGGAGTACACAAAACCACAAAGGTTTTAGTTTGCAGAATAATAAGAATAATACAAATACAGAAATAAATATTAAATTCCTTAAGATTGTTAGTCCCGCCAATATTGCTGTATTTGTAAATAATAATTCTGCAAAATATAAGTTATCATAATGAAACAGTAATTAATTCGAGCCCACTGAATTCATAGTGTTTCCTTAAAGAATTTAATCCCCTCCTAGTACCCAAGGTAATAGATTATTTCCTCCCAGGATAGAACGAATCACACACTGGTGTAGCGGTACTTCAAACCCCAGTGTTTCAGCGAACACAAAGTTCGGTAGCAAATCACACTTATAGTTGCTTTGTTTGAAGTTAAAACAATGCAGAATGAAGGAGTAGAAACTCGGAAAATCGTATGAAAATGCTGAGAGGAAGGAGTGCAATGTATAGCCAAATCTGTTGAGCGATTTCAGTTTGTGTCTTGTGTGTTGTGTGTCTTTTTTCAACAGCTGCTGCACATATATATAGCAGCCAGTGTTGAAGAAGAACAATCGTCCACCCTCCATGGTGGAGCAAGTATTAGCTTGTTTGTGGAGCAAGCACAATCATGGTGGGAAGAGCATTAGGCGACTGCCTTGTGGTCAATACACGGATTGGAAAATATCCGTTACAAATGCGGATAATCTTACCAAAAAATTAATCAATCAATTGACCGAAGCCGAGCCGAGCGAGCGACGACGACGACGCTTGCTTTCTTCTTAACTCTTTAAGAGCTACAAGAAGAGCAATTATATATATACCCACCAAAAATCTCTTCCTCTTCCAATATGGGACAATGTCTCATTGTCAAGAGGGGAAAACTTAAAATTTTACTCAAAAATTTCATTTTCCCTTCATTTCTCATTCACCCTCATTTTAAGAGTATTTCACCTTAAAAACAAAAACCTCAGACATACATTTCTCTTAAGTACATAATATATTACTCAAGAAGCTTAGCCACAAACTTATCCGTACAGTGGTTTAACGTTAACAATTAACAATGGGAGAATTCTTTCTCTTCGTTATTTTTAGTTTTAACTTTTTCATGTCAAAATAAAACCTCTCCTTAATTTAGTTAAAGCACGCCTTCAACTTTTTACAAGAAAGTCCTTGTATTTTCTTCTCTCCAGTCTCAAATATTATTGGTTTCGGTAAACTAAAGCAAAAATTAATAGATAAATAAAGATTAAATGTGCCCTTTCATCTTATTGTACAAATGGAATAGCCTATTTATACAAAATGGTAAAAGGGCTTCTATGATCATCCATCATAGAATTTGCGTCTCCTATATAGTGGGATAAAACGCTCTCTGATAAAAACGACTCTATATTTAGAACTCGAACTCGTAACTCTGATTAAAGATGAATGAGTACTTAGTATTTGTTTACCCGTAAAACGGTACAATTGAATTTGTAACATATTTATGCACACGTGAATTAATTGTATCCAAAAATTTAAAATAGATAAAAATAGAATCAAGATATTGAAAATAACTCAAAAGAAATACAAGCCTGGTTGTATGATGAGCCTCTCTAGAAGCGGTAATAAGAACAATATTAAGAACAAAAGAAAGCAAGTAATTTTATAAAATGAGAGCAAATTATAGCCTTTCAGTAGAGATGATTTTTCGTGTCCCACTATGGACACAAGTTTTCCAATTTATATCTCTATCCAGGGAGACAAGATCCACAATCAAGCGCTTCTTGATGAGAATAGAACCACTATTGATGGATGTATAACGATTGATCATTAATATAGAGATTCCTTGTAACGGCTGCTCATTGAATGTTGTATTTTCCAACCATTGTCTTACTTTCAAACCTTCGTTCTCAGTTTCAATGCCTTCAGAACTCACTCAGCACCGGTTACATGCTCGTATTCGGTACCAACTATTTGTTGACTCACATAATACATGTCCTCAGTTGCACGTGTCATCTAGCCATTCGTCTAATTGTCATTAACTAATTTACCCCATATAGTATTTACTACTCCACCACAATCCTTCCCGGTAACTAGGGGTGGCAAACGGGCGGGTCGGGGTCGAAAATGAATAATTCAAAAAACGGATAAATTATCTGACCCGACTCATATTTAATACGGATAAAAAATAAATTATCCGGCGGATAATATGATTATCCATATTATCCATGGCTTATTGAATATGATCACTCTTGGGAGAATTCCTAGTCTCTCAATCTTGAGGAGTCCCCAATTTGAAGCTTCACAAATGTAAAAGTTAAACTCATTAGTTATCCATTGGTTATCCATTTTCTAAGTGAATAATATGATTCTTATCCATATTCGACCCGTTTTTAAAGTGTTTATTATCCAACTCATTTTTTAATGAATAATATAGACGGATAACTATTTTTTTTAAACATTTTGACGGCAGTGCTGATAACCATGTGGTATCCAAGTTCATTTGATATAGATAGCAACTATTAACTAACGAGAACATGAGTAATTTCAAGTTTTCTTTTCTTTTCCTTTCCTTCTCGTGTTTTGGCTTTTGACTAACAATTTAATTAGTGGCATTCTCTCCAAATTCTTGCTATTTATACAACTCCCACCTGCTCTATTCTTCTATCCCCTCCTCTCTCTTCTCTCCTCTCTCACACAGATATATACACAATAAAAGAAGAAATAAAATCAAAACCAACCAAAGGCAATGGAACAAAGAAATATTCTATTTCTTCTTACTCTTCTGGTTTTGCTTATTTCCTACACAACGTCAGCTCGTCTTCTGCCTACAAGTTCTCAAGGTATGGAATGTTTTTATCTTTTTCTTTTCCTTTTTTACCCTGTAATTAGTTTCTAGTTTTTACATGCAAAGCTCGAGGCATGAAGTTTCCAAAAATAAATTTTAACTGGTAATTAATTACTTTCAACAGATAATCAGAAGATTAAATCTAATGGAATTAGCTATCCAATTTCCTCACAAGTTGAAGACTTCACCGATGTAAGTTCTTTTTCTATCTTTTTCCTCTTCTGTAATATCATGACCTTAAATAGACCGATATAGAGTCAGGATTTGAAGTTTATAAGTTCGGGATTTTAGTACTTTTAAGTTACTAGGTTTTAAATTAAAAAGTTATATATATTTGACAATTTTTTTTTAGACAAATAAAAGGTTTGAACCAAAACTATTGGATTCTACTTGTCGCTGCCAACGTAGTCAATGAGAATTTATATAGTCAACCTTAATACGCTTGGACCTGAAGCGTACTTGTTGTTGTTGTATATCAAGCTTTAAGTTCACATAAATTCTAGTTTGTAATTCTCTCTTTTTTTTTCTTATTTTGTTTTTATTTTAATTTTTTCCCTTTTTGGTATATTTTTCAACAGCTCATGGGGATAGAAGAATGTGAAGAAAAAGATGAAGGTTGTTTCAAGAGAAGAATGGTTGCAGAGGCTCATTTGGATTACATTTATACTCAACACAAGCCAAAGCCTTGAATTAAAGAACTTTTGTTAAAGGATGATTAGTATTCTCTATAGTTTGTATCTACAAATTACACTACTTAAAGAACTTTGTTAATCTCTTGAACGTGAAAATCATACTCCGATTGTATTAATTTCCATGTATTATAAGATGTAGTACTATGTTTTGTGAGCTATGAAGGTAGTCAAAAGTTTTGATATTTATTACTTTCGTTTAGTGGTGGGCGTTCGGGGATTTCGAATTGGATATAAAAAATTCGATTTTGATTTTTGATTTTTGATTTTTGGATTGAAGAAATGATAATCCAAATCCAATCCAAATAAGCTCGGATTGGATTGGATTTTTTAAATCCAATTTCGGATTACGTCTTGGATTTTCGGTTTTAAACTTATAAGTTGAGATGTTTCTTCTTTTTATAAAAATGAATATCCAAATGAATTACTCATGTTAAATAGCTTGAAAAGTTAATTCTCACCGTAATCATTCAAATAAAATATTCAAGTAATGAAATTATTATCAATGAAATGTCATATAGATATTAATACAACTAATAAGAAGTAACAATAATAAACTGTAAAACCATGTCCAAATAGAAATTATTCTGACAGTAACTTTGTAACTAATGTTGAATATATGATAGTATCTAATGAGCAGGGTATTTGAACTTATTACTATTGTCATATGGATAATGGACTAAATATAAAGTATAAAATTTTCGGATTTTCGGATATCCAAAATTCGAAGTACCAAATCCGATATTCAATCCAAAATTCAAAAAAAATAAAAATTAAACCCGAAATTCAATCCATAATCCGAAAATTCAAACCAAAAAAATTGAATTTCGATTTGGATTTCGGGTTTGTTCAAACTATGTCCACCCCTAAATGGAGTTTAAGAAATAAAGAAAAAAAATCAAAACTTGATCTAAAATAAACCATAAAAGTTTATGTAGCTATATATCATCTCATAACATTACCTTTTCCAATGATAAATGCACAGCTGGAAATGGTATTTTACATATGTTTGAGAAAAAATCTAATTTATTGCTTTCTTTAGTTATTTTATTCAACTTTGGAATGGTTCTAATTATGGAGAATTGAAATAATCCGGCGTCAGAATAAGATACAAACATTTGATAATTATTCTAAATTATTAGTAGGTTAATTAACTTTGACAATATTTCAAGTCCAAAAACAGAAAATCCTAACATTTTAGTGATCAATCGTCACAGCGTAAAGATTAAACGGACTATCACATCTTTTCTCTCAATTTACTTATTTTGGTGGTGGCTTATTTTCTTTATCTTCTTTTTAATCATATTCAGTCCGTTATTGTGCTTTTAGATAACGAAAAGATCTTTGTTCCTAATTAGATGTCTCGAGCTTAAATCTTAAGTATGATTTGCCTTTATTAAGGAATATTTTTACCTTCAATGTGAATTTGCAGGCACGAATTTCAAATTTAATCAGGACCCAATATAGGTACAGAAACTCGAATCAAAAAATCACAAAAGAAAAAAGATAGAAGAAAGAATATGGAAAGAATGTGGAGTATACTAGTATTGAACTTCCAATCCAACTCAAATAAACAAGAAGTATAACATTAAAATAAATCATCTTTAATTCGATGTTGTGTATTGAAATTCTTTTGCCGGGGTGGGGGGGGGGTGGGGGGAGACCTTGTAGGGGGCTCAATTCCCAAGGCTTTTATATTGGGTTGGTGGATTAAATTATTTCTGAATAGAAAGAACACAATTCACAAGGGGACAGCGGCATGAGAAAAAGGGTCAATTTCAAATTCCAAAATTGAGAAAATTGGTAGACCCACAGTTGACCTTTAGCAGATTCCTTCAATTATTGCACTTGTCTGCTTTCTTCCCTTTAAGTCCATAATAATAATAATAATAATAATAATAATAATAATAATAATAATATGTACTACTCCTATCTATCAGAAGAGCAAACTCCTATATTGGTATTAGGGTCTTATCTTCTAACAGCTGTCGATTTAAATAGTAGAATGTACAGAGACCACAATAGTAGAATGTACAGACCGATCTGGTTTCAAATCAGTCGTTAATTCAACACTTGCTATAACCTCTGGTTCGTCGACCGGCAGAAGTGCTTTTTCAATTTGTCTGTGGGTTTAAATAAACCCGTTGCTCAAAAAAAGCGTTATCAAAACTGATTTTTAAAAAAAATGCGCGTAGTCAGATTATGATTAATATATATATATATATATATATATATATATATATATATATATATATATATATATATATATATACACAAATGTTTCGTGTTCTTGATATATGTTTTATTCTCACGTTTTTGTATATATTTTAACTTTATATTAATATAAATTACGACTCAGAACATTATTACTATTAATATCTAGTACTCAAGTTTCAGCAGCAGACTCCTATTCGATACTATTATTTTCAACTTTTAGGTTATATTTTTACAAATACATTTTCTGCTGACTAATCAAATACACTTCAATTAGATTCTCTTTCGGACATGCATTTTTCACTTGTGAAGTTTGCCATCCCTTGCTATGAAATGTTTTGCTTCTCAAGTCTCAAATAGCAGGGCATATTTCTAACCCAATCACTTGAAACTTGCATATGCATTTCGATATTTGCAATGACGTTTGCAGTTAACTTGACAACCAAAAGAAATCAATATACGATTGCTACCGGAAATATCCACCACTAAAGAACGAAAATTTAACAGTCAAAAAGACCTTGATCAAAGTCATCCCCGGCATATAATAGCAAATGACTAGACAACATTTAAGAAGGAAAAAGGAAAATACTGCTACAAGCAATTGGCAGCCTGAATGCCGATGGTAGAAACCAATCGCTCACCACGCCATCTAATATGCAGTATGAGCAAGTAAAATGAGGTTAGTGGTGTTTATCACAGTAAAATTTCACGACGGACAATACCACAAAGATAGTGTTAAAGATCCTCATCGGTTTGAGAAGCAACAAGCGTGAACAGAGACGGGACAAGGCTACAGAGGCTAGGTAATCAGTAACAAATTCTAATGCTTTAATGTGTACTTTAGCCATAACCAAAATAAAGCCTTAAGAAAACAAAGTGATACACTCAGTAGCTTGCTTTAGCAAGTTTGAGTTGGATCTTGAACAGAAATGCAGCTTCGTGATATTCAATAGCATCAGTAGCTGAAACTGAAACACACTGATGACGATGTAAGAGAACAGAAAACGTCAACCAATTGTGGAATATGTGATGCGAAAACTGTTCTAGCATCTAGAATTTTCATTTCATCATTTCAAAGGAAAGCATAGAAGAGGCTTAACAAGAAGATGTATAATCATTACAAGTAATTCAAAATGAACCTGGATATCTTCGATTAATAGAACAAACATCAAGCATCCAATTCCTGAGAAATGAAACCACGGACAATATGATACAATACAAGTCAGTAATTGCTACTAATGGATGAAGTAACTGAAGGCAATGTATAAAACAACGACGACAACCCAGTATAATCCTACTAGTGGGGTCTGGGGAGGGTAGTGTGTATGCAGACCTTACCCCTACCCTAGGGTAGGGAGGCTGTTTCCGATAGACCCTCGGCACCTTGCTCTTGGGATGACTCGAACTCACAACCTCTTGGTTGGAAGTGGAGGGTGCTTACCACTAGAGCAACCCACTCTTGTCAACTGAAGGCAATGTATAAATACCGTACAAATCATCAAGGATGGCAAGATTGAAATATCCAAGCAAGTAGGTAAGTTCAAGAAAGATCAAAATGTATCACTAGTTCACTTTTCTAAACTTAAGCTTCCTCCATTTTATTGCCAGTCCACAAGTTCCAAGTTCCGACTTTCACAGGCAGCATAACTTGTCTAACCATTTTATTGCCAGTCCAAGATCAATTTATACTAAAAGCACTTTGAAAATTTAAAAACTCTAAAAGGTGCTCTCTCATACTAAAACGGACCTCCTAAACAAAGGCTGTCAAGATAACTAAATCCAGATTTTTACTATAGGTGCCAACAAGGGAATGGGAAGAAAAAAGAAAGAAGCAAAATAACTCTGTATTCTTCAGATTTTAGACACTTGAAGGACCAAAGTCAGGTAAAAATAGATTTTTGGGGAATAATTTAAACGAAAATACCAAATTTTTGTTTTTCAATAAGAATTGATGGTAGATTCTTATCTATGAAAAACAGATGCCACCCATTTAACAGTAGAAACCAGCATGCCCAAATGAAAAACTTTCTTTAATCATTAGTATCTAGTGAAGTGTTAAAACATCTAAATTCAGGTTTATCTATGAGAGGTAAGGCACAATGCAAAAAAAGCATTGAAAAAATAAAAGACAAACAATTTCCGCCAGGAATTGCATCTACAATCTACAAGCAGGGGAGATCATTCATAACAGAAACCAACTTCTATGGGCACCTGCCCTAAAAGATCATATCACTTACCAATTAAATATCCTAGGCAAGTCCCAACTCTTGACAAGAACTTTCTGAAATACAGTTCGTGTGGACTATCGGACCCTGAGTACCACTTTCACCTGGAATACTCATGTAAACAGCACCTTTGAACATCCATTTGTCACTTTCTTCATTGTAGAAGTCTTCAAAAAGCTCACCACACAAAACGCATACACATTGACTTTCATCTGCAGGAACCACAGCCTCGGTACATTCTGATGTTTCATTAGAACCTCCAATTGTCCCTTTGGATTTATCACAAGGGAGGCCACCAAATCCAGCAATCCATTCTCCAGAATTTAAATACCACTTTCTTGAACTATTCAACAGTTTGACATCTGGATTTCTCAATGCGTGCCACTCCAAGTGTCTATCAAGTTTCTCTTGGAGTTTAAGTCCAAAACCGCATATGCCACACTGATGTGGAACGTCATCAAGAAGTTCACTGATCACATCAGGATGGGACTTCCGAATCACATCTGGCTTAAACGCAAGCCCAATGAGACTTTTTGCCTGTTCTTTGGTGGACCGAAGTAAGGCATCAGGGGTTTTAGCAGCAGGTTTTGAGAGAGTAATCTCGGCCTCCGGAGCCAAGAAAGGAATGGATGAGGATATTGGAGCAGATAAAGCAGGAATTGACATGGAGCTTGCTGGTGGAATATGGTTCTGCGTTTGAGGAGGTGTATCCGAAGGAGTGTAAGTAGGGGACTCCTTTGATGCGGATATCAACCCTTTCGCTACCAATGTACTCAAAATGCTTGACAGGGGACTAGAAGCAGATTTTGGTGCATTCAAAGGCTGCAGTGATGCACCCTCTACAAGAGTTGGAGGTGGCCCAGGTGGCAATGGTGGTGGTTCTACATTTCTCTGGGAGTTATAATTTGGAGTGTTTGAAGCATTTTTGTCCAACGATAGACTAGAGATAGAAGCCGGTGGAATCCTGGGCCCAGGTGGGGAAAACTGGGCAGGAGGAAGACCACTTGGTAAAGGAGGCTGTGCACTGGCTTGGGATGACAGAGCACCCTTATCAAGAGAACTCGGTGTCGTACCTGAACTTGATTTACTACCAATAATTCCACTCTTCAAAACAGCAGCCAACAAACTGCTAGTGCTAGAGGGATTAGGAAAATCTGAAATCTGAGGAACTGCTGAATTCTGGGTTTGACCAGAATATTCAGATTCCAGGCTTTCCTGCTGAACATCATGCCTCAACTGAAGAGAGGAGGCCAAGGTAGAAGCATTTTGCAAATTCGGAGGCTGTTGTCTTTGTGAATTAACTGAAACGGCATTCCAAGATGGCATTGCCAGAGATTCATGGGAAAACTGGTTACGAGGATCAAGATTTGACCTCCTTGAGAATTGGGATATTCTTGGATCAGAACGAGAAGTGGCCTGCGGCTGGTACTGCTCATCGAGACTGTTAGCTATTTGATTAGCGTTGCTTGTTATGACTGATGGGGATGGAGGATGCTGATGCATTGGTGAGTGAGCAGAGGGAGAGGCAGCTCTGAGAGTTTCTCGCTGCTGTTGCACTATGGATCCCCTGGACTCCAAAGTTGCATTCATCGGCACAAAGTTTGGCGCTCCAACGTGGACTGAACCTGTCTGTGACTTGAAAGATGTCCTACCTATTGAATTTGCAGCTTTTGACAACGAACTGAAAGAAGTTTGATAGCCTTCTGGATGAACTGGAGCACTTCGAAGAGAAGCTGAATGCCTAGCTCCATCTAAAGCATGTGAATCCCTTGACCACATTGCTGACATTTGATTCCCGAAAGATGTTTGGCCTCGCTCGTCACCTGAAAGAGAATCAGCTGAGGCTTCACTATCAGCCCTTAATCCGACCTCCCTTATGCTCTGTGGTCTCCTCAGTTGATTTTCTAGGTCCTGCAGATTCAGGAAAATAATAAGATCGGTCTGTTAAAACAGCATAGGGACCTTTTAAATTGACAAAAAACAACCAAAAAGTAGCTTCGACAAGCAAATATTTGACTTCCTCAATTAACAATAGCCAAAAGTATTTAAATCATTAATTTAACAAAGAAATGCCTTCAGCTAGTTTAAGCATATTGGCAACCTATTATTACTAGGAAATGACTTTGGCAGTACTTAAGCCATCTTGCAAGCTAATACATGACAAATAGATCGGTATGGTAGACAAAGTTGCAAATGGGGCTTTCAGATTTCAAAAAAAAAAAAGTTCTAGAGAGAGAGAGGAGTAGCAGCTAGGAGTAGGAGAATATGCTAATCCATGCAGAAGGTAATTTCTATCAAAAGCAAAAGTGGTTCTTGATTTTACAAGCATTAGAAACAAACAATTAAGATTGAAGAAAATCTAAACTTATCATAAAGTAAAAGATTGGACGAAGCTAATGGATTTTACATTATTAACTTTAAGCAAACTATTACCAGATTTTCATATTAATGTGGATTATCTGTCCAGAACTACTACAGTAGGCAAAGCGCATGTAATTCTTTTAGAAATAAAAAACCCAGTGCTAACACTTTGAATAAATATTGGTTAAGCATTTTCTCTTACAGATTTATCTGAATCCTCAGATGCCCACCGGTCTTTAGCTGCACTGTTTACATCATCCCACATGTACTCCTCTTCCTCAGAATTCTTCCAGCTCCTATCAGTCAAAGTACTGGTTCTATTTGGCAAGGACTGTATCAGTTGTGGATGTGCATCAGAGGTTGCAGATTTTTGGGATATACTTTGGAACCCATGCTTAATGTCCAAGCCGCTTCTTTGGCTCAATATTTTACCAGTCCCAGAATCATACCAAGGTTTATCGAACCCCTGTTCCTTAATTCTCTCACCTCCTCTTCCTGCTCCAAAGGCAGAACGCCTCGACACATCAGAACCATAATCCGAATCTCCATATGCTGCACTGATAGTTTTCTCAGGAACATGCTCGTTCAACTTTTCTTTCTGAGCACGCTGCAATATTGCAATATTAAATGTCTTAGATTCCTTAATCTGATAAAATTCAAGCATGCATATCTGCAGATGTTTAATAGTTAAAACATATTCCACACCACTACCTTAATAGAAGGATCAATCCATGATCTTCCAGAACTAACACTGGTTGTTATCTCCGGTCTCTCTACGTTCTCGTTTACATTAAGAGTGCTGCTGATGTCACTAACTGCTCCTTTTGTCTTCACAATAACAAAGAACACTGATTAAGATAAGAGTATTTGCAGGAGATATGATTTACAATGAATAAATAGAAGTGTTCTTCTTAACAGTTTAACTTCTAAATGAGGTGGTAAACATAATTCAATACAGGAAGTTCAAGGCAGTGTTGTCAAAGGCGCGCTTAAGCCCTGAAGCGAGGCTCAAAACACGTTGAGCGCTTCGCCTCGCTTTGTGGGCGCTTTAGTGCCGCATCAAAGCTCTACGGCATACTTTTGCTTGCCAATGAGTGTAATCTTGAAAATGCGACCTTATACAATTGATATTTCACTTTATCGTGAATTTTTTTTTAATTTCTTTGTCCGTATAATTGTTATTCGCGCTTATAATGATTAGTCTTGGACTACATGCATATTTTTACTTTTTCTCCCGTTGCGCCTTTTTTTCATTAAAGCCCACGTTTTATTTGCGCTTTGCGCTTAAAGCCCCAACGGACCTTAGAGCTTTTTTGCGCTTTTCGCCTTTGATAACACTGGTTCTAGGTTCAAGTCCCACCATCACCCATCAACAAAATATTTCCACAAAATTGACCCAAGAAAAGAAAAATCAAGACCACAGGTGAGGCGGCATGTTGTACTATAATTAAAAAATAGAAATGTCCTCCTCTAACAGGTGCTTCTAGATGAAGTGGCTCACGCCTGCTCAAGAGAAGGACTAAGAACATCAGCACAAAAATAGGCAAAAGTACTAACACTAACTCCTGAGAACAAGTTGACATGGCAGGTTGTGTCATAAACCTTTACATTGAGGGTTCACCCATTTTTGAGAAGTCTACGACAGTGAGACCATTCAAGTTTGATTAGTATCCCCGTTCTAATAATAAGCAGTCAATAGTTCATAATATCACTAACTATTCCTCCCCAAACCACAACCAAGCTTAAACAAAGGGCAGCACGACATGTGTTTGTATTAACTATTAAGAGAACAATGTTTTAAATCTCCAGCTGGCGGAAGCTCATCTAACAGCTCAGCAGGACTGGGATAAACTCAGCATTTGAAATGATGAAAATTGGGAAATGTGACGTAATAGCAGCACTGCATAAGGCACTCCATTAAATAGATTCAAATGGGAGCACCAAGATGACTACTCTACTCACCCTGGTTGATTGCTGTAGGCGTTGCCTTGCCTCCAGATATTTGGGATTTACGTGAATGCTATGTGCAGGTCGTTGAGCCTGGGGATCAGGCCTAGATGTCCCTGATGAAGAGCCATTGACACCAGTTGTAAATCCGAGCTCCTTCTCAATTAATTGGAGTTGTTGAGGGGGGAATACTCCTTTCCAAGTTCCAAAAAGATGCCGCATCCCAGGATGTACCGAAGGTTCAACCTGTCTATAAGCTTTGCAGAAAACCTGAAACACATGAAAGAAAACCAATAATGATTAATTATGTAGTAGCTTGCAATGATGCAGCTATCTTCCTCAACTAGCAACATTAAACCAACAACAATTGACTATTTGAGGTAAGATAGGACTTCACAGTGCTCCACATCATCATCCACTCAGATGGGTGTCACATTCACAGTGCAAAAAAAAATGAGAAACGTTTTTTCTTTTTAAAGTAGTAAATAGAAAAGCTGATAAGAGTATGTTACAGAGTTTTTTTTCCCTCAGGAGAAAACGCAAAGGTTGAAAAGAAACATGATCACGACAAACTACATATAAATCCAAATCTGACCTCAGGTAGCTTGCCGGCAAAATACTTAATATAATCCCGCCCGATGTTCTTCACAATACTGTCCAAAAGGTATAGAGATGGAAGCTTTTGCTCAGTAGGAACCTGCGATGATTTCCAGGCTAGATTAGAATGTGTTTGCAAAAGTCATTGACACTCATTGGTGCAAACTGCATGCCAAGAGGACAAAGGAAGAAACCGAAATTCCAAATAAAAGAGGCAGAAGCATTAGTCAAAGCAGCAAAGCAAAGACTATAAGCACCATAACTACAGCTCTGGAACACTTACTTAAATATTCAGCAGACAAACTGAATAATAAACTGGGCAATAGAAGTATTACTTAAATATTCAGCAGACAAACTGATTAGTAAATTGGGCCATAGAAGTACAAACATAGAAATCATCTTTGGCCAAGCTGATGAACAATTTGAGTATAGAATAAACCAGCTCAGTTAAGGGAACGGAGGTCTTATCATGTTACATGGAAAATCGAATCTGCTTGCACTTGCACACATTCATTTCACCATCTCTATATACAAGCAACATTTAAATACAAAATCTAGACAAAACATCAGTTCTACCTGAATCGCATCACTGATATAATAAAACAAGTATATCATGGACATCGTTCATTTTATCACAGCGAAATTATGTATTGTGCAGAATAACAAACCATTCAGATTAAAAGATGGAAGAATTTCAAGGAGGGGTGAAGGGAGATCTTTCCTTTATCCTTTTAAACAAAAAATAAAAGCATCTGAAACTTCATTCAGATTTTAATTTGGAAATGAATAATTTAAATGGATATAGATATGAATATCACATAGTATGAATGTGATTTCCCTGTCACTTTGGAATTAGCCGAAATTTTCTTTTTTGAATCACAGATATCCACTTGTCAAACAAGCACAATACGGGTAAGTTATTTGACAAGAAAAACCAAGAGGTTGCCAGACCTTTGATGTCTGCTTATCCCAAAAGCAAAGGCTCAAGATCAGTTTATCTAACATCCAATATTGCGTAACTGCAGAAAGCAAGATTCAGCGTAACAGCGTGCGTCTCGATTGTTGAACTTGACATGACACTAAAATATTTATGCAGAAATAGAATAAGATAAACATGATACATCCTTCATCTGACTACAAATGGATACTACTGGACCTCGAGGATACTGAATAGCCGAATTATGTTAATACACGTGATTCCGACAAATTCAATCACCAGACAAGTATATGTCAGGTCGCATGTTAATGAACTGCTTTACAATCAAGAAATTGGATCATCCCTTCACCACTCAAAATACAGCAAAGTTAGAGTTAGCCTTTTTGAAACCTATAAAGAAATCTGAAAATGAGTCTGTATTGGCCAGACATTAACCTTCCGCGAATAGCAACTGCATGAGTCATTTTTAATTGAAGCAATACAATGCTTTTGAGATCTTAGTTTTTTCCCAATGGCTCACATAATCATTCTCATTAATCATGTGGAAAAACTGCGACTGCACATTGGAATTGTTTCACAAACCATAGTTTTCAGAGAACTTTCAGTGAACAATTCTAATAGCTAAAGTTATAATCAAGACACCTCATTCACCACAGCAAAGCAACCATTTAATTTTGTAAAGTAACCAAATTTCAACCAAGATATCCTTTACAAAATTGTTACTCTATTTCCAGCTATAACACTCAGATTACACCAGCTGCACTAATCTAATGAATCATAAATCTAAATAAATTTGAACAAAATTAACAACATTGATACCAGTAACATTAAAAAACCGGAATTATCACCTCAATAATGTTGTTGCAGATAGTAGCAGCGATCGCCTTAGCAGACTGCAAATTCTCACCAGCAATAATAGTCAAATTTGTAATTATGGGCTTCGAATTAAATGTCAGTTCAGCTAAGGCAGTCTTATACTGGCTCACTAGCTCCTGATGCTGTTGCTGCTGTTGATAAGGCCCGCGAATCGAATCACTACTCCTCGAATTCGAAGCAGCAGCCCGTTGAGAAATGAAGCTCGACCCATTTGAGCTGCTCCGCTCGGTTCCAGCTTCCATTAATCTTGGTTTCTTAGGTCCTGGCTCTAATCTTGATCTATCAAATGGTCTACGAGAACCCTCCATCTCCATCAATTTATCAATTTCCCCAAATAAAAACAGAAAAAACTAACCCCTAAATTCGGACTATTTTACATGGGTTACAATCAGAATTGGAAAAATGCAAATCAAAACTAAAGAATCTATCACTTATTACTGCTAATTTCATGTAGATTTCATGAATAACGAGAATTTAAAGGACTAAATCTGATCTTTGTTTTACATACACGGAGAAAAATGAATCAAATCAGTAATACAGAGGAAGTTAAAAAAAATACATAAATTGACCAAAAGTTTGAGAGCTGTGAGCTTCG
This sequence comes from Nicotiana tabacum, assembly GCF_000715075.1. Taxonomy (NCBI): domain Eukaryota; kingdom Viridiplantae; phylum Streptophyta; class Magnoliopsida; order Solanales; family Solanaceae; genus Nicotiana; species Nicotiana tabacum. The sequence goes on along the minus strand of NC_134081.1, from coordinate 3,760,775 downwards.
ATTGGGGGATTTTGGGAAGGGGTAGGAGCTGGAAATTGAAAAGTGAGATAGGGTTTTTGATTGATTTGAGAAGAAGTGTATTGTAGCTCGCTCTTTTATATACGGGTCGGGCTCGGGGAGGAGGGCGGTATATACTCCATTCTGTCTCAATTTATGGTGGCATAATTTCTTTTTTAATCTGCACAAAAATATTATCACCTTTTTATATCAAAAAATATTTTAATTTTAAAATTTTGATTTTATTCCAAAAAAAAGAGTCCCTGGCCTCTTTTTTGAGGGTATTGCACTGATAGTTTAAATATTTATTTATATAAAGGAATGATAAAATTTAATTAATAAAAATTTATATATAATAATACAACAATCATCTAAATGCCGAAAAATATTATTACATTAGCATAATACATGAATTTGAAATAAAAGGACATCATCAAAGTTTACACAAATGATCAATTTTGTCATGTTAGTTATATAATTAATTATATATTATAATTTAAACGTATTTAATGTGATGATATCTTAACGAATACTACTTTGTGGACAATATTTTTGTATGTGTATGCTTCCTCCTAATACTTTGGTTGCTTTGTCTTAGCCAGAACTCTTGTTGTCGATCTTGATATCCCTCTTGAAAGTGCAACATACAATTGTTCGTGCAAGAAAATATATTACAGTAAATATAGTCCAATATTTAGGATGTTTGTCCTTGTGCTTTATTTATTATATTTGCAAAACATAAACATACTAAAAATTATGTTTACACAAATTTAAAAGGATACTCCTTAGTTTCGGAAGACGAAAGTTGAATTCAGGGATAAGAATATACTTAGAAGCACATTGACCAGTATCATAATTCTTGCATGTATAATGTTATTGTCAAAACTTTTATATACCATCAGTGTGTTATTACATAAGCTATTCGGCGTATCTAAGTTTTTAAGTAGCATGACAGACATATTTTTTCTTCAAAATCAACCTATATACAATGGAAGATCAATTTTAACTTAGTATATTATATATACGGTTACACTAACATACGTAAGAAATAATAAACTTGAAAACAAACATGTATGGTAGAAGGTCATTGGGTATTAAAGTATTTAAGTATTCTTCCTAGTAGTATTTATTGGTATCATTTTCTGCTGAGTCAAAAACTAAAAAATATTTTATTTTTACTATAAAACTTTGCAATCCACCTTTTATTTAGCTTATCAACATATTCATTTCTGCTAGCTAAGATGTCTTTTTTAATTCTATCATGCGATTTGTACAAATTGCGTTTTAATCCAATGATAGAAATATATCTTTTATTAAATGCACTGCTATTACCATTGGGGTTGATAATCAAGTGTCCAAGAGGAACCAAATCATCTTTTATTGGATGCTCTTCTTCGTTTCTGATACGAAGCAATAAGACACTGAATACTTGATCTGTTCTTACTTTATATTTCTTGTCAGTTGAATCTTTTTCACTTGAGGCCAAAAGTATAACTTTGGCAAGTTAGCTTTTACAGTCTATGTTTTTGTCGATTTTGAAACTACTCGTAATACTTGACAGAAATCACCTCCCAATCCATTAATTTTTTACCAAACGGTTCATTAATATCCAATATATCTCTAAAACATCGGACAATTATTTCGATCATTTGACACTTAGCCATAAGTGCTTCATCCCATATTATCAATTTTGCTTTCCTTATAAATTTAGCACCATTGCTCTGCTTTGATATATTTGTGATGGTTAATTAAGTTGTTTGAAGAGGTATATCAAATATAAAGTGGGTGGCCTCACAATAAAATCGTTGTTGGTATACCACTTGCTATTATTGTTAACAGTGTCATGCCTCTTGATATTATATTTGCAAGTAATGTATGACATAAAAATATTATTTTGATTCTGCCGAAGGCATCTACAAAGAATAATCTCGTTATACCACAGTCGACTCTTTATAATATAGTTTTGAAAACTTGTTCTTGTTTAGGATTGAGCTTTGTTTGTGCTTCCTCAAACACTTGTATAACATTTTGATTCTTAATAATATATTAACATTTTTACTTTGTGTTCTAACACTCTTTTTATCGAATAATTTATGTACCCTAAGATTTTTTTTAACTTGAATAAGAATTTTACTCATATAATAAATTTTAAAAATAATTGAATTGGATTTTCTTGCTAAATAATTAATTAAAAGATTTAATTATTTGATTTTAACATAAAAAAATAATTTATTCTATGTTGATTCAGATCTTAATATTAGTTCATCTCTTGTTTTGAATATTTTAATCCTAATTATAATTTTATCCACCATAAATTTTATTTTCAAAAAGTAAAAGATTGATGTGACATTTCATTTTTCGATCTTTATGTTTGTAGAATTATTAGTGGTGTTGACTCTTACAAACCATTTTTTTTATTTTTTCCACATTTATATTCTTAAATATTTTCTTAGTTGGTGTTTAATAATTGGGTATTTTTTTAATAATACAAAAAAAATGATTAAAAAATATTATTTGAGTAAAGAAATAGTTCAAATATAATATAAAAATATATTATCGTGTGATATTTTTGTCACGACTCAAAATTCCACTACAGGCGTCGTGATGGCACTTAGTCTCTAAGAATAAGTAAGCCGATTATAATTATAATCCAAGCCAAATTTTTTTATATATATAAATATTTAAATATTTGTGTCAAAACCAACAACGGAAATAATTCTATCAACCTCCCAAGACTGGTAATACTGAGTCACGAACTATAACTGAATACATGAAATGATCTCAAAGATCGAATACTCAATATTGTTTGATTAATAATTAACAGTATAATAAAATTAAAAAAAACTCCAAGGGATTGCGACGACCAAACAGCTCTACCTTAAATCATTGCGATCACACTTCAACTCTATCCGAGTCTGATATCTCCAACACATGGCTCTGCACAAAAATGTGCAGAAGTGTAGTATGAGTACACCATGGTCGATACCTAGTAAGTATCAAAACTAACCTCAGTGGAGTAGTGACGAGGTACAGTCGAGACACTCACTAGTCTAATAACCTGTGCAATATAGTATGCAAAAATAAATAGGAAACAAATAACAACGATGACAACAATAATCAACCAGTGATATATACAGCAGTGCGACAAGAACACCATAAATAATGCGCAACGAATAATGAATACAAGTACAACCAATTAATCAAGTCCTTCCAATATAAATCTTTCGCCTATATGTTTCTCAAATAATACTCTTCAGAATAAAATTCTTTCACATAAATCTCTATCTAATATAATTCCTTCAAATAGATATTATTTCGAATATAATCCTTTCAAATAAAAGTCACCTTGTGACACCTCATCTCATAATCATAAATATACGGGTCTCAGCCCACTTTCATATTTCCACGGTACCTCGTACCCATATCTCTATCGCAACCGCACGGATAACTCTCGTGCCAAATATGTCTATACATAAAATCCGCAAGATTAATTTATTTTCAATAAAGTAAGATTATCATTTTTAAACCGAGTAAGAATTCAATAAATAAATGAGTTTCTTTTAGAAATAGTTGAAGTGAATAAAAATGACATTTCAATTTAAATAAAACATCAGATAATCTATTGATTTGGATGTAAAACTTATTAATTCAAAACATAATAGTAACTTCTTTTATTTAAAATAACTCAGTCATCAAAAATCAATAAAAACTAGGAATATAAATCTTCAAAATCTCGTACTAAAAAGCCCAAGCCAACACAATACAACAAGGAATACAAACACATAGTAAAATCAAATAATACATCATGGCAACTCACAAGGATTTTCCTAAACAAATAGTAAAATCAAATTATACATCACGACAGCTCACAAGGATTTTCCTATCATGGAAATACAAAATAACCAAAGGCAAGTGCAACCATAGAGAGATGTCAACAAAAGGGCACTCCCGAGATACCGTCTCATAGTTCCAAAAGTAAATGTGCAGCAAGAACTTCCGAGGAACTGCCTCGTAATCTCAAAAGTAAATGTGTAGGGAAAGCTCCCGAGGAACCGCCTCGTAGTCCTAAAAGTAAATGTGTAGGGAGAGCTCCCGAGGAACCGCCTCGTAGTCTCAAAAGTAAATGTGCAGGGAGAACTCCTAAGGAATCGCCTCGTAGTCACAAAAGTAAATATGCAAGACATGGAGACCTCCCAAGGTACCGCCTCATAGTCCCAAAGTAAATATGCAACAACAACAAAGCCCCGAGACTATCACAAATCATAAATTGCACCTCAAGTGCTCAAATATTACAACATATCACAGATTTGCACATCAAGTGCTCAAATATTACAATTTATCACAGATTGCACATCAAGTGCTCAAATATTATAATTTATCACAGATTGCATATCAAGTGATCAAACATTAAAACTTATCGCAGATTGCACATCAAGTGCTCAAGTATTACAACTTGCCACAAAATTCAACAATACATTATTTTCCTCAATAAAGAGCCCATGGCTCGACCATAATGTGCACAAAATCTTAACAAATATATTCAGGAGTAAACAACTCAACAAAATAATATTTCACATAAAAATCAAGGTGACAATCACACCAAATCATCATATAGAAGCAAATCCAACAAAATAAGGATTTAGGCAAGACAAATCAAAGGATTTAATAAGTGCCAATAATTTCCAATTTAATACATAAGAGCGTCTAAGGATTTTAACCAATGTAATTTGCACATATAAACCAAGTACGTACTCGTCACCTCGCGTACATGGTTTTTAATTACATAAATTGCACATAAGACTCAATGCCTAAGGGGAATTTCCTCCGCTCAAGGTTAGGCAAGATACTTACCTTTTTGAAGTTACACCGATATTCCAAAATTGCCTTCTTGCTTAAATTGACCTCCGGACAGCTCAAATCTAACCAAATTAATTCAATTCAGTGAATACTAATTATAGGAATTAATTCCATATGAAAATATTAATTTTCCAACGAAATCCGAAATTTAACTCAAAATTCGCCCGTGGGGCCCACGTCTCGAAATCTGACGAAACTCACAAAATCCGACAACCCATTCAATTACGAGTCCACCCATACCAAATTTATTAAAAAAATTCCATAACAACTCGACCTCCAAATTTAAAATTTTTGTTCTTGAAAAGTTTTGCAAAAAACATGATTTCTTCCATTTAAATCCGAAATAAATGATGAATATAACCATGGATTTATGAAATATAATCACTTTTGGATATAGGACACTTACCCAAGTTGAAGTCGTGAAAAATTCCTTTGGAATTGCCCAAATCCGAGACTCAAAACTCAAAAATGAGTAAAAATGGCTAACTCCCGTTTTTAAGCATTCTGCCCAGACTAGTCGCATGTGTGAAATGCGACTTTGCCTGATTTTCGGGCAAATATAAACAACTATCAGCCTTAATTCAGTCGACCATAACTTTCTGTACAAATGTTCAAATGATAAATGGTTTAACTTTCTGAAAACTAGAATCAAAGGGTTACAACTTTCATCTCTTGATAATTTTCAGATTCCTTGTAGATTTTGAGATTTAAGCTTCCAAAGTCGGCTCCATGCATCAAAAATTTCTGGCGAAACTGCTTTACCAACCTTCATTCAGTCGACCATAACTTTCTGTACTATGTCCAAATGAGAAATGGTTTAACTTTCTGGAAACTAGAATCAAAGAGATACAACTTTCATGTTTTGATAATTTTCGGATTCCTTATAAATTTCGAGATATAAGCTTCCAAAGTCAGATCTACGATTGTACCAGTTGTTGTCCAAAAACAGCTTCTGCAGCAGAAAAATTCCAGAAGCTCCTTTTGTACGAAATACATTCAGTTAACCATCTGAAATACACCCGAGGCCCTCGGGACCTTAACCAAATATACCAACTTGTCCCAAAATATAATACAGACTTAGTTGAGGCTTCAAACCATGCCAAACAACGCCGAAATTACGAATCGCGCATCGAATCGAATTATGAGTTTTCAAATCTTCCAACTTCTATATTTTACGCCGAAACGCATCAAATCAATTCTGATTGACCTCAAATTTTGCACACAAGTCATAAATGACATAATGGATCTATAAAAATTTTGAGAACTGAATTCCGGCTCCGATATCAAAAGTCAACTCCCCGGTCAAATTTTCCAAAAATTTAATTTTCGCAATTTCAAGCAAAATTTTACTACGGACTTTCAAAAATAATTCCGGACACGCTCCTAAGTCCAAAATTACCATACGGATTTATTGGAATTATTAAAATTCCATTCCGGGGTCGTTTACTCAAAAGTCAATTCTCCGGTCAACTTTTTCCATTTAAGCTTCAAAAATTAGAATTGTTCTTTAAATTAAATTCCGAATCTTCCGAAAATCAAACTCGACAATACATGCGGGTCATAATACATATTACGAAGCTTCTCGAGACCTTATGTAGCTGAATGGGGCATAGATTCTTAAAATGACAAGTCAGATCGTTACATTCTATCCCTCTTAAACATACGTTCGTCCTCGAATGTGCCAAGAATTATTCTGATGACATTAAATTACTGAGTGCATTATTTCACACATACTCAAGGGTGATTCTATGTCACCGTAAATTTAACAGGGGTGCGACAATATTATCTTTGTGGATATTATTTCTTTTATTCACACTTATAAGCTTTAAAGCCAATTCCTTACACTCCAATCCATTTCAAATTCCTTACATCAACATACGGTATTAGTTTCAACCGGCTGTAGCAACTCGTGCCTACGCACACATCATACGTATGTCCATAACCACATTTTTGGTCATAATAGCTGTTTATAATTAACTTCAGCATCCTCAATTAATCTGATCTTAACCAAAATCTCATATCTAATTTTCACAACACTGACGGTAACACGCAAGGCATGAAGACCTCATAATTATTTACTCGGATTAACGAGTCACATTTAACGCCACCTGGGCAGACACCTACCTCGTAGGTTAAAACTCAATAATTACAACACGAATTTGGCAAGTATGCACAAAGAATTTCATATAAGAAAATTTCAAATAAGCCTAATAGGTATGACTCCCTATTAGTACTATAGTACAAATTTAATTTCACAAGGGAGAACTTAAATAGTAAATACAAGAATTTTCCTCACAAGGATCTCGTCCTTATATAACTTCCACTGCAGCTCATAGCCCGGTTTAAACATATCAATTTATATTAAAATGCGAGGATCTCGTCTAAATCACAAGTATTTTGCACATCGTGCCAACTGAATTTTTCAATTTCCTTTCTTTCTTCTTTTCAATAAATTCCATAAATAATGTTCACAACACATAATGAACTCTCATACCGATAGGGCATATAATTCATAAAATTGAACTCAATTATTCTGAAATCACATCAAAACCCACTGTAGAGAGTAATAGAAAGTCACTTTTGAACTTATAGTCCTTAATATTGTACAAAATAAAAATGATAGACACATGCTAACCTCATCGAATCTCCCAACAGGGATAACATATAAGTGATTCACAAAATTACGAAGCTCACCCATAAGCAGAATATAATAGGAGGACTCGCCTCAATATTAAGAACCGAATCAAATTAAGAAAAAATATTTTTTTTTATAACAGATCAGGATCATACATGTAACGACACCATCTGGTGTAGTGGCTTCAGCCACACCATAGCAAATATATCAATAGGCTGGGCCTCCCCCTCTAGGGCGCCCTTTACCCGCTTGTCCTCCACCTCTAACTGGTTGTGCACGTAGGGTAGTAACTGCATTGGGGCGCATAGCCTGAGTGTTCTGATAAAATCTACCCTTCCCAAGTTTGTGATAATCTCTCATGATGTGCCTAGTATCACCACACTGATAACAAGCCCTCTGCATGTTCGGCTGCTTATATTGGATTTGTTCCAGATAACTGGAATAACCATTATAGGAACCATGTGTCGGTGGTGCATTAAAAGAACTTACTGGAGCACTCTGAGTATTCTGAAATTATTTCCATGACCCCACTGATACTGAAATGTAGAATTATTAAGGATGTAGGAATATTGCAAGTCCCAATATCATCCTATATAAATCTCAGCTCTTAATCATATACAAGTTTTGGAGAACCTTTCAATACCACATAAATACATCTCATGCCAAAATTGATATAACACACGACCCCACAATCTTATCGTTGATAGTGTACTCCCTTCACTTGGCGCGAAGCCATAGGACACAGTCCGATGATCCATAATACTAACCTTCACCTCTCGTACGACACCAGTCATAAGATACCTCAAGCCATTTATTTGGCGCATGTCATCCTCGTGACAGTTAAACTCGCTTCCTCCAGTGCCTTGACTGCTAGTATATACCCTTCACTAAATGAAAATCTCATACGAACCACATAGTCTCTAATATCACCAACTATCTTCAGAACTACATCCACCTCGTGACCCTACCATGATTTGTGATGATTAGGCAACTAATTAAACCTTCTTAAGATCGTACTTATCAACCATATGTCAAGAACCTGCTGCTGTCACAACCCAATTTCCCCTCCGTGTGACGTCGTGACGGCACCTAGTCTCTACAACTAGGTAAGCCTAACATTTTGCAGAATAATGAAATAAAAATATAAATTTAACCAACTATTCAAAAATACACAACAAATCCCAAAACCCGGAACATCGTAAATCACAAACTACGGGAAAAAAAATCTAGTGTCTCTATACATCAGAGTCTAACAAGGAAAAATACAAAAGATAATGGACATGAGAAAGAGTAGAAGGAGACTCTGAGGTCTGTGGACGCGGCAGATATATCTTGAAGTCTCCAAAGCTGTCCCGGCTCACTGATAGTGCGGCCGATAAGGTACACCTGGATCTGCACACGAAAAACATGTGCAGAGAGTAGCATGAGTACACCACAATTGGTACCCAGTAAGTGACAAGCCCAACCTCGGTCGAGTAGTGACGAGGTCAGGTCAAGGCCCTACTGGTAAATATATAATAAAACAATATAGAGTGTAATACCGCAATAAAATAAAAGTTAAAATTTAACAACAATGAAATCATAGAAGGTAAAAGCTTAGTACACAAAAACACAACAGGGGATCTCCCGAGATACCGTCTCATAGTCCCAAACGTAAATGTGCATGAGAATCTCCCGGAATACCGTTCCGTAGTCCCAAAGTAAATGTGCAGGGGGATCTCCCGGAATACCATTCTGTAGTCCCAAAGTAAATATGCAAGACAGAGGGATCTCCCGGAATACCGTTCCGTAGTCCCAAAGTAAATATGCAGTACATAGGGATCTCCCGGAATACCGTTCCGTAGTCCCAAAGTAAATATGTAGCGCGAATGATAGAAATACAACTACATCACGAAATTCTTACAATTTAGACTAAGTACTGGTTAGGGAAGAAGCATGAAATTCACTAAGCATGTTACACATAATTCACATAAACAATTAAGACACGTAGATATGTTGTATTAGACTAAACATGATAGCTACACATATTGGAATAACTCAATTAAGAATGAAAATAGATTAGTACTCATTAAAATGGTATAACTCAAAATAACAAGAAAACATGTTGCTGCTCAGTAAGAAAATCGGGTTTTACCATAACTAGCCCGTGTACGTACTCGTCACCTCACGTGCACGGTGCTCACATATCACAATAGTTCCAAATCTTAAGGGGATTCCCCCCTCCCCCAAAGTTAGGCAAGCCACTTACCTCGAACCAAACTCAATCAATTGGTCACAATGCCTTTCCCACGAATATCCGGCTCCAAATGGCCCAAATCTAGCCAAAAGCAATTACATATCATAAATACAACAATAATAGACTCATCTAATTAACAAAATCAACATTTTAACGAAAATTTCGAAATTAACTCAAAAATCGCCCGTGGGGCCCATATCTCGAAATCGGATAGAAGTCATAAAATACAAAAGCCCCTTCACTCACGAATCTAACTATATCAATTTTACTAAAATCCGACATCAAATGTCCTCCAAATTCACAAATCAAACTTCCAAATCCCTAGCCTCCAATTCCCAATTTTCACCTTAAATACCACTAACTATGTGGGAAAATACATAGGGAAGCAAGATTATTGATAAAAAAATAAGCACAAGGGACTTACCTCAAGAAATCTCTCGAAAATGCTATCAAAAATCCCCCTAAACCGAGTTGCAAAGTCAAAAAATGATAAAAATCGCGAAGCCCTTCGGTTTTAACCACTGCCCAGGTATATCCGCACCTACGGAGCCTAGGCTCGCACCTGCGGGTGCACTTGTGCGGCAAAATGTGTGCATCTACGCAAATTACTTACCCCCTTTGCCTTCGCACCTGCGATGAAAGGGCCGCACCTGCGCGTGCGCGCATGCGGAAATCCCTTCCGCTTCTGCGGACATTGCGCACCTGCGATGACCCTAACGCATCTACGGACATCGCAGATGCGGAATTCACCTCGCACATGCGACCCCTGAAACTCCTCCATTTTTCTGCTTCTGCACTTGCTTCTCCGCACGTGCGATCACACACGTGCGGTCTCTCCACCGTAGGTGCCAAAATGACAGATGCCTCAAGACTTCAGCAGCAACTCAAATCTAACTTTTGATCCGTTAAGCACTCAAAACTCACCCGAGGCCCCCGGGACCTTAACCAAACATACCAACCAATCCTAAAACACCATACCAACTTAGTCGATCCCACATATCACATCAACTAACGCTAAAATCACGAATCACCCTCCAATTCAAACTTAAGGAACTTGAAACTTCAAATTCCTACAACCGATGCCGAAACCTATCAAACCACGTCTGAATGTCCCCAAATTTTGCACACAAGTCATATTCAACATTACGGACCTACTCCAACTTTCGAAATCAGAATCCGACCCCGATATCAAAATTTCCACTACCGATCCAAAACTCCAAAAAAATCAATTTTCGCCAATTCAAGCCTAAATAAGCTACGGACCTCCAAAACATAATCCGGACACGCTTCTAAGTCCAAAATCACCTAACGGAGGTAACAGAACCGACAGAATTCTATTCCGGAACCATCTTCACACAATTCTAACTACGGTCCAAATTCTAAGACTTAAGCTCTCATTTAGGGACTAAGTGTCCCAAAAGACTCCGAAACTCAAAACCAATCATCCCGGCAAGTCACAATAGTAGAAATAGATATGTGGAAAGCAATTAATAGGGGTTCGGGGCTCTAACTCTCAAAATGACTTGTCGGGTCGTTACAGTTGCCCCCTCATGTGCACAACTGAATGATCTCCCAATACTTTTACATCCTTGATCTCGATGACACATGATAACAATGGTCCCTTACAACCCCTCTGTAGTAACATGAACCATCGACGCATAGTTGATACCGAGTGCGCAATTTCATACACGAGTGAATGCAAAAGAACATAAGATATATGCTTCAAGCTCAATAAATATCGCACGATAAGGAATGAAAGAAGTGAAAATTTTCCTACTAGCTTTGTAGCCTCTCGAAAATAAGTATAAACGTCTCTGTACCGATCCGCAAGACTCTACTAAACTCGTTCGTGACTCGTAGAACCTATGAACCTAAAGCTCTGATACCAACTTGTCACGACCCAAAATCCCACCATAGGCGTTGTGATGGCACTTTGTCTCTAAGACTAAGTAAGCCGATTATAATTATAATTCAAGCCAAATTTTTTTATATATAAATATTTAAATACTAGTGTCAAAACCAACAACAACAAAAATTCTATCAACCTCCCAGGACTAGTAATACTGAGTCACGAACTATAACTGAATACATGAAATGATCTCAAGGATCGAATACTCAATATTGTTTGATTAATAATTAACAGTAAAATAAAATTAAAAAAAGAATCCAAGGGACTGCGACGACCAAACAGCTCTACCTTAAATCATTGCGATCACACTTCAACTCTATCCGAGTCTGATATCTCCAACACATGGCTCTGCATAAAAATGTGCAGAAGTGTAGTATGAGTACACCATGGTCGATACCTAGTAAGTATCAAAACTAACCTCAGTGGAGTAGTGACGAGGTACAGTCGAGACACTCACTCGTCTAATAACCTGTGCAATATAGTATGCAAAAATAATAGGAAACAAATAACAATGATGGCAACAATAATCAACCAGTGATATACACAGCAGGGCGACAAGAACACCATAAATATTGCGCAACAAATAATGAATACAAGTACAACCAATTAATCAAGTCCTTCCAATATAAATCTTTCGCCTATATGTTTCTCAAATAATACTCTTCAGAATAAAATTCTTTCACATAAATCTCTATCTAATATAATTCCTTCAAATAGATATTATTTCGAATATAATCCTTTCAAATAAAACTCAACTTATGACACCTCATCTCATAATCATAAAAATACGGGGCTTTGCCCACTTTTATATTTCTACGGCACCTCGTGCCCATATCTCTATCTCAACCACATGGATAACTCTCGTGCCAAATATGTCTATACATAAAATCCGCATGATTAATTTATTTTCAATAAAGTAAGGTTATCATTTTCAAACCGAGTAAGAATTCAACAAAGAAATGAGTTTCTTTTAGAAATAGTTGAAGTGAAGAAAAATGACATTTCAATTTAAATAAAACATCATATAATCTATTGCTTCGGATGTAAAACTCATTAATTCAAAACATAATAGTAACTTCTTTTATTTAAAACAATTCAGTCATCAAAAATGATAAAAACCAGGAATATAAATCTTCAGAATCTAGTACTAAAAAGCCCAAGCCAACACAATACAACAAGGAATACAAACACATAGTAAAATCAAATAATACATCACGACAACTCACAAGTATTTTCCTAAACACATAGTAAAATCAAATATCACATCACGGCAACTCACAAGGATTTTCCTATTACGGAAATACAAAATAACCAAAGGTAAGTGCAATCATAGAGAGATGTCAACAAAAGGGCACTCCCGAGAAACCGCCTCGTAATCTCAAAAGTAAATATGTAGGGAGAGCTCCCGAGAAACCACCTCGTAGTACTAAAAGTAAATGTGTAGGGAGAGCTCCCGAGGAACCGCCTCGTAGTCTCAAAAGTAAATATGCAAGACATGGAGACCTCCCAAGGTACCGTCTCATAGTCCCAAAGTAAATATGCAACAACAACAAATCCCCGAGGCTATCACAAATCATAAATTGCACCTTAAGTGCTCAAATATTACAACATATCACATATTTGCACATCAAGTGCTCAAATATTATAATTTATCACAGATTGCACATCAAGTGCTCAAATATTATAATTTATCACACATTGCACATCAAGTGCTCAAATATTACAACTTATCGCAGATTGCACATCAAGTGCTCAAATATTACAATTTATCACAGATTGCACATCAAGTGCTCAAATATTACAATTTATCACAGATTACACATCAAGTGCCAAATATTATAACTTGTCACAAAATTCAACAATACATTATTTTCCTCAATAAGGAGCCCATGGCTCTACCATAATGTGCACAAAATCTTAACAAATATATCCGGGAGTGAACAACTCAATAAAATAATATTTCACATAAAAATCAAGGTGACAATTACACCAAATCATCATATAAAAGCAAATCCAACAAAACAAGGATTTAGGTAAGACAAATCAAAGGATTTAATAAGTGCCAATAATTTCCAATTTAATACATAAGGGCATCTAAGGATTTTAACCAATGTAATTTGCACATATAAACCAAGTACATACTCGTCATCTCGCGTATATGGTTTTTAGTTACATAAATTACACATAAGACTCAATGCCTAAGAGAAATTTCCTCCACTCAAGGTTAGGCAAGATACTTACCTTTTTGAAGTTAGGCCGATATGCCAAAATCGCCTTCTTGCTTGAATTGACCTCCGGACAGCTCAAATCTAACCAAATTAATTCAATTCAGTGAATACTACTTATAGGAATTAATTCCATATGAAAATACTAATTTTCTAACAAAATCCGAAATTTAACTCAAAAATCTCCAGTGGGGCCTACGTCTCGGAATCTGACGAAACTCACACAATCTGACAACCCTTTCAATTACGAGTCCACCCATACCAATTTTATCAAATTTCGATAACAATTTGACCTCCAAATCTAAAATTTTTGTTCTTGAAAAGTTTTGCAAAAATCTTGATTTCTTTCATTTAAATATGAAATAAATGATGAATATAACCATGAATTTGTGAAATATAATCACTTTTGGATATAAGACACTTACCCAAGTTGAAGTCATGAAAAATCCCTTTGGAATCGCCCAAATTCGAGTCTCAAAACTCATAAATGAGTAAAAATGACTAACTCCTGCTTTTACGCATTTTGCCTAGGCAAGTCGCATGTGTGAAATGCGACTTTGCTTGATTTCGGGCAAATAAAAACTTCTACCAGCCTTCATTCAATCGACCATAGCTTTCTGTATAAATGTCCAAATGATGAACGGTTTAACTTTCTGGAAACTATAATCAAAGGGATACAACTTTCATGTTTTGATAATTTTCAGATTCCTTATAGATTTCGAGATATAAGCTTCCAAAGTCAGATCTGCGATTGCACCAGTTGCTGTCCAAAAACAGCTTCTGCAACTGAATAATTTCAGAAGCTCCTTTTGTCCTAAATACATTCTGTTAACCTTCCGAAATACACCCGAGGCCCTCGGTACCTTAACCAAATATACCAACATGTCCCAAAATACAATACAAATTTAGTTGAGGCTTCAAACCATGCCAAACAACGCCGAAATTACGAATAGCGTATCGAATCCAATTATAAGTTTTCAAATCTTCCAACTTCTATATTTTGCGCCGAAACATATCAAATCAATTCTGATTGACTTCAAATTTTACACACAAGTCATAAATGATATAACAGATCTATGAAATTTTTCAGAACTGAATTCCGACTCTGATATCAAAAAGTCAAACTTCCAAAAATTTCAACTTTCGCCATTTCAAACAAAATTTCACTACGGACTTCCAAAAAAAATTTCAGATACGCTTCTAAGTCCAAAATTACCATATGGAGCTATTGGAATCATCAAAATTCCATTCTGGGGTCGTTTGCTTAAAAATCAATTCTCCGGTCAACTCTTTCCATTTAAGTTTCAATAATGAGAATTGTTCTTTAAATTAAATTCTGAATCTTCTGAAAACCAAACTCGACAATACATGCGGGTCATAATACATATTACGAAACTTCTCGAGACCTTATGTAGCTGAATGGGGCATAGATTCTTAAAATGACAAGTCAGTCCTTATAATTTTTTTCTTAATTTCAACTCTTTATGCAGTCCATTTAATATTACTTTTATTTTTCCTAGTATTGGACATTATGGAGTGGTAATGTATTGCCAGTACGGAGGATTCTTATGAAATTGATTTTATTAATCGTTCCTACATATTTTTAATAAAAAATATTAATAAATTAAATTTTATTAATTTTAAAATCTTAAATATTAATAATTGGAATAGAAGATATTGTAGTCCAAAAAATATATTATTACAATTATGTCCTTTCCTTATGAGTTCTTTCATTTAATTATTTTAGGGTTATTTTAGTCTATTAATATTGTATTTGTACTTTTATAATAATTAGTTTTAGTGTAGGCGTGATACGCGTGTTCCTTGTATCAATGTGCCCAAAGTTTTAAAAATCATAAATTTATGAAAATGATAAATATTAAATTATTTATCCTATTTAGCTAACTCGGTGAGGGAAGAAATCGTGTCTTATAGAATTATCCAATGTTTATGTTTTGTAAATATTAATAAAAATGTGTAAAAGAAAATCAAACTAAATATATATCGGCACTTAAACCGACTGCATCTAAGAAAATAATAAATTAAATGCATGCATATTCTTGAAATTTTAATATAAAATTAATGTTATGTTATAGCTAGACATTTGAAGTTAGAATGTATTATGATAATTGATTATCATACTTGATATCGAATTGGATCCATATGCAACGATGATAATAAAATAAAGTTAGTTCAATATGATTTCTAATTAAAATATTGTTACTTATTAAGTGTGCATATTTTATTAAGTTTTACCATATATAAACGTATTTATTTACAACTAACTTTTGAATAATGGGAAGGCACAAAGAAATTATTAGCTTTTGATTTATTGACCACATGAATAAAATAGAAAAGAATATAAACTTTTAATTAAAAGAAAGGGATGAAACGGGAAAAGGAAAAAGGAGGGGGTTATTAATGAAGAATATAAACTCCAATAACAATTAATTGTTTTGAAAAAAAGATTTAAAATGTGAGAAATTAATTGGAAAAAGGGATAAAATCAAATTAGGTAAAAAACAAAACCAAATTGACAAAGAAACACCAAAACCAAACTCATTACCATTAAGTTTGTTTTGAAACAAAACACACGAAATATATTTTGGAAGAGTCTTGTTATTTTACATGTTCAAATAAGGAAATAATTTATATAATGTTAGATTTTAATTGATTTAGAAACCCTACATATTAGGATTTTCTATATGGTTCAAACAAGGAAATATTTAATAAGTAAATTTCTTTGTTGAATTCACAGTCTTAAATATTAGAAAAATAACTAAATGACTATTTTGTCTAATAAGAACTCTATTTTAAAAGGGTAAAAAAGGCGAACGATATTTCACTATGGGCCTTCGTGCTTTTAATATAGTACAGATAGATATATGCTCTCCTTTTTCTAAATGGTTTGACAATATAATACATTCTCAAATTAAATTAGTAATAGGACATTATAATACGTTTTCAAATTAAATTAGTAATAAGAATTTTGTAAGAAGTATATCCTAAAAAAAATAGGATTACATGACTAAAAATATGTCTCTAGCCCAAAAGTAATTATATTAAAAGGAAATATAACGTGTTCCTAAATGTATTAGGTATACATGCTAACATGTAGTATTATATGTCTATGCCCGAAAGTAATTATAGTATTATACTAATAGGATTCATAAAGGTAATCATGTAGGATTCCTAACGTGTAGTCTTATGTCCTAAAACTAATAGGATTATAAGGTCTAGAATTCCGGTTATATCTTTTTATTATGAGTTATTATGCTTAATATTATAAGATTATTTTTATAAATCGACATTGTATTCATGCTTTTATAATAATATAGAAGATATAGGTAGATAGATAGATATAGATAGATAAGGGGAGGTCGAATTCCATACCTTTTGTAACGACACGACTTGTCGTTTTAAGAATTAACATTCTGTTCGGTGACTTAAGATCTCGAGAAGTTTCGCAATATGTATTATGACCCGCGGGTGTAGTCGAGTTTGATTTTCAGAAGATTCAGAATTAAATTAAAAGAACAATTCTTATTTAGAAGCTTAATTGGAAAGAGTTGACCGGAGAGTTGACTTTTGAGCAAACGACCCCGAAATGGAATTTTGATGATGTCAATAGCTTTGTATGATGATTTCAAACTTAGGCGTATGTTCAGATTTGGATTTGGAAGTCCATAGGACAATTCGACACATTTTGGCAAAAATTGAAAAATAGAAGATTTTTGAAAAGTCCGACCGAAGGTTGAATTTTTGATAATGAGGTCAGATTTCGATTCCGGAAATTGGAATAGCTCCATTACGTCATTTTTGACTTGTGAGCAAAATTTAAAGTCATTCCGGAGTGATTTGATAGGTTTCGGTGTAAAATATAGAAGTTGGAAGATTTGAAAACTCATAATTTGATTCGATGCGCGATTCGTAATTTCGCGTTGTTTGACTTGGTTTAAAGCCTCGACTAAGTTCGTATTGTGTTTTAGGATGTGTTGGTATATTTGGTTGAGGTCCCGAAGGGCTCGGGTGAGCTTCAGAGGAGCTTCAGATCAATTGGAACAATTTGGCTAAAGATGGTGTTGGGCAGTGTTCTGGTGTATCCGCATCTGCGGAGATTTGATCGCAGATGCGGAGCCGCTTCTGCGAGGTTGTTGGTCGCTTCTGCGATGTTGGTGCAAGTCCTGTGGCGTCGCTTCTGCGGAGGCAGCCACGCAAGTGCGAAGGCCGCTTATGCGGTCCAGCGATCGCATCTGCGACAAGTTTCGCTTATGCGCTCTTTGTTTCTCATATGAGGAGCTGCGGGTGCGGCTATATTTTTCGCAGGTGCGGAGCCTGGACACACTGACAATGATTGAACTTGGTCATTTTTCCATTTTTCGTTTTGGATTTTTGGAGCTCGAATTTGGGCGATTCTGGAGGGATTTTTCACAAGTTTGGTTGGGGTAAGTGTTCTATATCCTAAAGTGATTATATTTCATGAATCTATGGTTATATTCATTGTTTAATTCGGATTTTAACGGAAGAAATCAAGATTTTTGCAAAATCTTCCAAAAACGAAATTTCAAGATTTAGAGGATGATTTGTTATTGGAATTCGATAAATTTGGTATGGTTGAACTCGTATCGGAATGGGTGTTCGAATTTCATGAAAATTATGTCGGGTTCCGAGAGGCGAGCCCCGCGTTGACTTTAATTGACTTTTTGGAATAAATTTTTAAGTTGACGTATTATTATTCGGAATTATTTTCGATGAATTTTAATGAAGTTATACAATTAATTTGGATATATTTGAGCGGTCCATAGGTCAATTCAAGCAAGAAGGCGATTTTGGAATATTGGCATAACTTCAAAAAGGTAAGTATCTTGCCTAACCTTGAGTGAGGGAATTACCCCTTAGGCATCGAGTCTTATGTGCCATTTGTGAAATGTGAAAAGCCGTGTACGCGAGGTGAAGAATACATACTCAGTCTTATATGTGCAAAAATTTATTGAGTTAAAGTCTTGTGCATATTGTGTAGTAAACTAGATAATTGTTCGCATTTATTTAATCATCTATTTGCCATGCCTCAAATCACATTTATTGAACTTGTTTTTGTATGACAATTTGATGTGATTATTACTTGTATATTATGTGGATTTCGTGAATTTGATGATTTGATATTTCCTGAAATTTAATTTCATTATGGATTTTCCATCTGCAAATAATTAATTAAACAAGCTTAAGAAGAAGTGTTAATATAATTACCAAAAATTGGATAAATGAAGGCGTTGTCCTATGCTAATTATTTTCTATCTCTGTTGATTGTTTTGGAGGTTTTATATACATTGTGTGGAGCCTAGGACTATTTATTGTGAAATTAATTGATTTGGTTATATACTTGGAATTGGTTGTGGCCATTGGGCAAATTGTGATATGAATTGATTTTGTTACGTTGTCGTGATAATATTCCGTGTAAA
Organism: Nicotiana tabacum; assembly: GCF_000715075.1. Lineage (NCBI taxonomy): Eukaryota > Viridiplantae > Streptophyta > Magnoliopsida > Solanales > Solanaceae > Nicotiana > Nicotiana tabacum. The sequence continues at coordinate 3,741,457 of NC_134081.1, read as the reverse complement.
TTATTGTGTTAATTGAGTTATTATTTTGAGGATATAAGGGTGGCATTTCACTGTTGATATTATGTGGGCATAAGGGAGGCATTTCACTGTTGTTATGTGTGTTGGAATATTAGTTGGGCAGAGCGATAAAGGTGGCTATAGGAGAGATAAAGGTAGCAATAGGGGCGATAAGGGTGGCTATTGATATTATCAGGTGTCACGACCCAAAATCCTAACATGTCGTGATGGCGCCTATCTCAGTACTAGGCAAGCCGACAACATCAATAACCCACGATTTCCTCTAAGTTTGAAAACATAATGTTTAATACAATATCAAAAATCTAGCAAATTCCTATACAACACTCCCAAAACCTGGTGTCACTGAGTACATGAGCATTTATACACTGCAAGTCTGGGGAAAATCTGGTCTATAATAATAATCTGAGACCAAATACAATTAAAAAAATGATAGGGAAGGAGAGACAAGGTCTGCGAAATATGGCAGCTACCTCTGAATCTCCGAAAAATTGACTGTGCGAAAGAATTAATGCCCATTCTATCCGGGATCACTTGGATCTGCACACGAAGTGCAGGGTATAGTATGAGTACAACCAACTCAGTAAGTAACAATAATAAATAAAGAACTGAAAGTAGTGACGAGCTTCTCAGCTAAATCCAAATACAACACTTTCCAATATAAAAGAGTAGGCATGCTCTCAAATTCAACATTTAAGATTTCACTAAAATTTCATATCAAGTTTGACCGAAACAGAAATTAATGTTTTTTCGAAATTTCCAAAATAGTGATATATGACAGCTAGAATGCAGCAAATAATGAAATCAATGCATCCTCTCAGAGTAACAGTCACTCAGCCATCCCATTCACTCCAACCTCACAGTCACTCATCACTCGGCACTCGACACTCGCACTCAGTAGGTACTTGCGCTCACTGGGGATGTGTACAGACTTCGGAGGGGCTTCTTCAGCCCAAGCGCTATATCAAGCCAATCATGGCATAAATCAATAAACATGCTGCGATGTGTAGTCCGATCCATAAATATTCTCACAATTAGGCCATCGGCCTCACTCAGTCATCAACCTCTCCAGTCTCCCGGGCTCTCAAAAATCATTATAAGCAGCCCAAAAATAGTGATATGATGCATCAATAATAAATAAGAGAAACTGCGGTATGATATAAAATGAATAAACATGACTGAGCGAAAAATTACAATTTGAACGTATTATTCAACCACAAAAATGACCCCAGTGGGTATCAATAATAACAACATATGTCTAAACATGATTTTTAATACGAGTCTCAGCTCAACTTTTCCCTATCACGTAGAGAATATACGTATATCAACAGATAAGTCATAATTCCTACGGTGCGCGCTCACACGCCCGTCACCTAGCATGTGTGTCACCTCAAAACCATTCACATAACACATAATCCAGGATTTCATACCCCCAGGACCAAATTTAAAACTGTTACTTACCTCAAACCATGAAATTCTTATTCCATTATGCCGTTGCCTCGCAAATCGGCCTCCGAATTCCTCGAATCTAGTCACAAATAATTTATTTTAGTCAATAAAATTTATTGGAATTAATCCCATAAGAAAATGATGATTTTCCATAAAAATCCGAAAATTAGCTCAAAAATCACTTGTGGGGCCCACATCTCGAAACTCGACAAAAGTTACAAAATATGAACGTCCATTCAACCACGAGTCCAACCATATAAATTTCACTCAAATCCGACATCAACTCAACCTTCAAATCTCCAAATTAAACCAAGAGGGTTTTTCACAATTTTCCAACTTAATTCACCCATTAAATGATAAAAACAATCATAGATTCGGGTAATTTAACCAATATTGAGTTAAGAACACTTACCCCGTTGTTTTCTCTGAAAATCTCACAAAAATCACCTCTTCCCGAACTCCAATCCATCAAAAATGGAAAATGGGACAAAGTCCCATTTTCAGAACTTAAACTCTTTGTGTCACGACCCAATTTTCCCATCCGTTTGGTATCGTGATGGTACCTAGTCCCTACCTAGTCTTAGGGACTAGGTAAGCCTAACATTAATTGAAACAACATTATTTAAATAACATCTAACAAGTTAAATAGAAATCTCTTATAATTCCCAAAACCGATAGTACAAGTCATAAGCTCTACATAGTGTTTGCTAGTAAATACAACTTTCCAGAAATAAGAATAAATAGTGCAAAACGAATACTTGAAGGTGACTCCGAAGCCTGCAAACGCAACGACAGGGTTACCTTGAGTCTCCGCAGCAATAGTCCACACAACTAGCTAACAAACAAATACCTGGATCTGCACAAAGAAAATGTGCAGAAGAGTAGCATGAGCACACCACAACGGTGCCCAGTAAGTATCAAGACTAAGCTCGGTGAAGTAGTGACGAGGACTAGTCAAGACACCCACTGGTCTAATAAACTGAACAAGCATAAGTATAGGGATGACAGGACATGACATCTATCTAAGGACCCCGCGATATGGCTAATGACATAGCAACTGCAATAAGGAAGGAAAAACAACAAGTATCAACGGAATACCAGAATAAGACACAGAAGAATGAACGGAAACATAACCCAAATGCGAAAATCACGATACAGTAAAGGCAAGTAGTAACTTAGCAGCTGCAATAGTTTTCACATCAGGTCTCAGCCAACAAACCCCAATAATTTAGTCAAATCCTTCAAGTTTAAACTTTCACCCGTAAGTTTTTAAATTGAGGTCTTTAGAATATAATCCTTTCCAATAAGAAATTATTTTTGAAATATACTTTCTTCAAATAATTATCTTTCAAACATAGTTCTTTCAAGATAAAAACCTTTCAAATATAAACTTTTCAAATAATTAGCCTCCAAACATAGTTCTTTCAAGATAACTACTTTTCAAGTATAACACTTTCAAATAAATATCCTTCAAACATAGTTCCTTCAAGATAAATACTTCTCAAATATAAACTTTTCAAGTAATATCCTTCGAGTATAAGTCACCCTGTGACACCTAAGCATGGAAGATTAGCAGCTCCGAACACAGATATAAGCACAGGGAAAATCTACTGGGATATCGTCCCGTAGTCCCGAATTAACTATGCAGTACGGGGGAGGGGGGAATCTCCCGGAATATGTCTGTAGTCCCAAAATAAATATGCAGTGCTGGGGGATCTCCCGGAATACGTCCGTAGTCCCAATATAAATATGCAAGATAGGGGGATCTCGCGGAATACATTAGCAGTCCCAATTTAAATATGCAGTGCTGGGGGATCTCCCGGAATACGTCCGTAGTCCCAAAATAAATATGCAGTGCTGGGAGATCTCCCGAAATACGTCCGTAGTCCCAAAATAAATATGCAGTGCTGGGAGATCTCCCGAAATATGTCCGTAGTCTCAATTTAAATATGCAGCGCAACAACAGAGATAAAAACTATAACACGACAGAAACCTCTTACATCACCACAACGAGTACAAAAGCAATAATGACAGAAATGCAAAGTACGACGAGCAAATCAACTCAAGATTTTAACTCACAAAAATGGTAGAACTCATTCACAAGGAATAACCACAGTAAAGAATGCTAGGCACAATAAGAACAGCTTAACAAGGGAAAACAAAACAAAAAATGTAGCAAAGATTCCACAATATTCAAGTCAACAATAAGAAGCCAACACGAATCAAATAGTTCCAAATAATGGCAAGCCAACTAAGATATAGGTTATTTAAACTCCTTTTCAGGTTGAGCAATTACGAGGAATATTCAACAATTCAAGTAAGGATAAGCAGCGGCAGATAATCATAACTCCAATTAAAACTAAACAATTATAGGATGAGAAAATAATGATTTCAATTAAAGATAAGCAGTTATGAAAAGATAGCATGATAATAGAGGAGGAAAAATCTTCAGTTAAGTCAAATAAGTGTCAAATAGGCAATAAGAGTAAATCCTGAAAACAATTAATTCTAATTAAAGCATGTAGAGGTGAGACTAGTAAATAGGAACTTAAATCATAATAAGAACAACTTCATACTCGGTAAATATAAGGACCTAAGAATCCTAAAAGGCCAACTTTTCACTAATAAGTCTGAGCACGCACTCGTCACCTCGCGTACATGGACTACAATCAACATAGAAGACTCAAATCCTAAGGTGAAAATCCCTCACACAAGGGTAGGTAAGATACCTATCTCGAGTCAAGCTCAATCAATCAGTAAGAATGCCCTTTACATGAATATCCGGCTCTGAATGGCCCAAATCTAGCCAAAAGCAATTACATATCATAATTACAATCATAATAGACTCATCTAATTAATTAAATCAATATTTTAACAAAAATTTTGAAATTCGCCCTAAAAAGCCGACACAGGCCCACGTCTCGGAATCGGGTAAAAGTCACAAAATCGGAAAGCCTATTCATTCACGAGTCTAACCATATCAAATTTACTAAAATCCGACACCAAATGGTCCGCCAAATTCACAATACAAACTCCCAAATTCCTAGCCTCCAATTTCCAATTTCCACCTTAAATACACATTAACTAGGTGCGAAAATACATGGGGAAGCATGATTATTGATCAACAATAAGCAAAAAAGACTTATCTCAAGAAATCTCTCGAAAATGCTCTCAAAAATCGCCCTAAACCGAGTTGCAAAGTCCAAAAATGACAAAAATCGCGATGCCCTTCGGTTTTCACCACTGCCCAGGTATTTCCGCACCTGCGGAGCCTAGGTTTACACCTGTGGGTGCACTTGTGCAGAAAAATGTGCGCATCTGTGCAAATCACTTACCCCCTCTGCCTTCGCACATGTGATGAAAGGGTCACACCTGCGGAAATCCCTTCTGCTTATGCAGACTTTGCGCACCTGCGATGACCCTAACGTATCTGCGGGGATCGCAGATGCGAAATTCACCACGCACATGCGACCCCTGGCACTCTTGTATTTTTTCCGCTTTTGCTCTTGCTTCTCCGCACGCACGATCACGCACCTGCGGTCTCTCCACCGCAGGTGCGAAAATGACAGATGCATGAAGATTTCAGCAGCAACTCAAATTCAACTTTTGATCCGTTAAGCACTCGAAACTCACCTGAGGCCCCGGGGACCTCAACCAAGCATACCAACCAATCCTAAAACACCATACGAACTAAGTAAACCCCAAAAATCACATCAGCTAACGCTAAAATCACGAATCACCCTCCAATTCAAACTTAAAGAATTTAAAACTTCAAATTCCTACAACTGATGCCGAAACCTATCAAATCAACCCGGAATGACATCAAATTTTGCAGGCAAGTCCCAAATAACATAACGGAGTTGTTCCAACTCTCGGAATTGCATTCCGACCCCGATATCAAAAAGTCCACTTCCGGTCCAAATCTCCAAAAATTCGACTTTCGCCATTTCAGGCCTAAATCAGCTACAGACCTCAGATTCACAGTCTGGACACGCTCCTAAGTCCAAAATCACCCAACGGAGCTAACGGAACCGAAAAACTCCATTCCGGAGTCGTCTTCAAATAGTTTCAACTACGGTCAAAATCCTAAGACTTAAGCTTCCGTTTTAGGGACTAAATGTCTCAAATCACTCCGAATCATCCGGTAACTGAATTCAACCACGCACGCAGTCAATACACATAATATGAAGCTGCTCAGGTCCTTATGCCGTCGTACATGACTTAAATTCTCAAAATGACCGACCGGGTCGTTACATCCTTCCCCTTTTAAACAAACATTCGTCCTCGAACGTGCTAAGAATCGCCTTAATGTTTTCAAATCACTGAAAGTACATATCCAACATACACCCGCGGGGGACCCCACGTTAACCCAATACACATAAGCCTAACGACACCATCCCAACTGTACTTTATCCTTTCTATCAACACCGATAAGCCTTAGAGTCAAAATTCTCATCTTCTATTTATCTTCAAAAGAAACGATTCTAAACCCATAACCGGTATCAGTCTTAACCGGTTGTAACAACTCATGCCTACACCCACAAGGTATGTCCACATAACAAGACACCACACATAGGCCCATAATAACGTTTCCGATCACGATAGCTGCTTGTAAACAAGGCCAGCACCGACAATTAGCCTCATATCCATTAGAACCCTGTTCAAACCTCCACAATACTGACAACGATACAAGAAACATGAAGACCTCTTAACTATACACCTGAATCAACAAGTCACAACTAACACCACCGGGCACATGCCCCACAAGCTAAAACTCAAGAAGCACATAACGAAAAGGACTGAATACGTAAAGAGAAACACATAAGAGAAATATCAAACAAGCACGACATGCACAACTCTCTAACAATACCATACTACGAATCAATTCAAAAGGAAAAATCAAAGTACATGAACAAATCATAAGGATCTCATTCTGGTATCACCTTCCACTGCGGCACGCAGCCCGACTCAAACATATCAACTCACATAGAATTGCGAGGGTCTCACCCTCAACTCTGAATCACAAGTCGAATACACATCATACCAATGGAAATCTTCCACTAATTCAATTCTACCAATAAAATCACAACACTTACTAAACCCTCACCCCGGTAGAGTATCAACTCACAAATCGTAACCAATTTACTCAGGAATCACATCAAACCTGCCATAATGGACAACATGAATTCACTTCTAGTGTCGTAACTTTCAATAATGAATAGAAATAAATGATGGAAATGGGCTACCACTCATAGAGTCTCCCAACAGGGGTAAACACCTAAACATAATACTAAGTCATGAACTCACCCATAGGTGGGACAACAAATAGGGGAACTCGCCCCGATAAACAGGACCGAATCAAAATACGAATGGTGCCCTTTTGTAACAAATCAAAAGCATACATGTATAACATCATCTGGTGCAGTGGCCTTAAGCCTACTATATGAAACACATCAACGGCCCGGGCCTTCCTCTCTTGGGTGCCCTCTACTCGCCCGAATACTCCGCTGTGACACACTTGTCCGGAGTCTAGGACAATCTCTAACCATGTGGCTGGTATCTCCACATTCGAAGCAACCTCTCTGCTGACGTGGTTGTGGGAGCTGTGCGGCATGGGTACTCTCAGACCCCTGAGTACCTGAAACACTGTGCGAAGCCTGAAGTGCAAACTGAACTGGCTGACCCACAAAACCTCTACCATGTCGTACCCTACCTCTAAAATAAAGACCGATAGATCTCTCAAGTTTACGAGGCCTCCTCACCTCCCTGTCCTCTCTCTCCTGATCTTACCTGCCCTCTACACGGGGAGCGATCGCTACCACCTACTGAAACGAAACATCTGACTCTAACTCCCGAGCCATGCTGAACCGAATATCATGCCTGAGTCCCTCAATGAATCTACTGACACGCTCTCTAACTGTGGCAACCAAAACAGGTGCATGCCTGGCCAAATCACTAAATCTCACGGCATACTCTAACACTGACATAGTGCCCTGGTGCAGCTGCTCAAACTCCGCGCGTCATGCATCTCGAAGGGACTGAGGTACAAACTCTCTCAGGAACATCTCTGAAAACTGAACCCATGTAAGTGAAGCTAACTTGGCTGGGCTACCCATCTCATATACCCGCCACCACTGATAAGCCGCTCCCCTGAGTTGGAACATAGTAAAAGCAACCCTGCTCGTCTCCATAATACCCATAGTACGGAGAATGCGGTGACATTCCTCCAGAAAACCTTGTGCACTCTCTGAAGCCAAACCACTGAATGTAGGAGGGTCATATTTCTTGAACCTTGCAAGTTTAAGCTGCTCTTCCTCAGATGTTGCTGCCCTGACCACGGGCCGAACTAGAACCACAGGCTGTGTCGCCATGACACCTGGAACCTGACCAACATGAACTCGCTGCTCTGGGCATGGGCAGCGGGAGTCTGAGTTCCTCCCTTGGTATGTGAAATAGCTGGTGCAACCGGAATCAACCCCGCATGATCCAATATACCAAACATGTTCAAGAATTATGCTAAGGTCTCCTGAAGTCCGGGGGTAACAGCAGGCGCCTCCGGTACCTGCGCCCCAACTGGAACTACTGGCGGCTCCTCAACTGCTGCTCTAGTAGGTGCTCTGGCTCTCGTCGGCCTCTGCCTCTGCCTCTAGCGATACTTGCTCCGGGAGCAGCGTCGTTTATAACTGTAGCTCGTGTCCTCACCATCTATGAGAGAATGGAATGATAAAAGTTCAAACTCAGATATCAATAAGCTCGCACGATAGGAATGAAAGAAGTGAGATTGTCCTAATAGTTGTGTAGTCTCTCAAAGATAAGTACAGACGTCTCCGTACCGATCCGCAAGACTCTACTAAACTCGCTTATGACTCGTAGCACCTATGAATCTAGAGCTCTGATACCAACTTGTCACGACCTAATTTTTTCCTCCATTTGGTATCGTGATGGCACCTAGTCTTAGGGACTAGGTAAGCCTAACATTAATTGAAACAACATTATTTAAATAATATCTAACAAGTTAAATAGAAATCTCTTACAATTTCCAAAACCGGTAGTACAGTCATAAGCTCTACAGAGTGTTTGCTAGAAAACTTCTAAATACAACTGTCGAGAAATAAGAATAAACAGTGCAAAATGAAAACTTGAAGGTGACTCCGAAGCCTGCGAATGTAGCGACAGGTTTACCTTGAGTCTCTGTAGCAACAGTCCACACAACTAGCTAACGAACAAATACCTGGATCTGTACAAAGAAAATGTGCAGAAGGTAAGCATGAGCACACCACAGCGGTGCCCAGTAAGTATCAAGACTAACCTCGGTGAAGTAGTGACGAGGACTAGTCAAGACACCCACTGGTCTAATAAACTGAACAAGCATAAGTATAGGGATGACAGGACATGACATCTATCTAAGGACCCCGCGATATGGCTAACGACATAGCAACTGCAATAAGGAAGGAAAAACAACAAATATCAACGGAACACCAGAATAAGACACAGAAGAATAAACGGAAACACAACCCAAATCCGAAAATCACGATACAGTAAAGGCAAGTAGTAACTTAACAGTTGTAATAGTTTTCACATTAGGTCTCAGCTAACAAACCCCGATAATTTAGTCAAATCCTTCAAGTGTAAACTTTCACCTGTAAGTTTTTAAATTGAGGTCTTTAGAATATAATCCTTTCCAATAAGAAATTATTTTTGAAATATACTTTCTTCAAATAATTATCTTTCAAACATAGTTCTTTCAAGATAAAAAACTTTCAAATATAAAATTTTCAAATAATTAGCCTTCAAACATAGTTCTTTCAAGATAAATACTTTTCAAGTATAACCCTTTCAAATAAATATCCTTCAAACATAGTTCCTTCAAGATAAATAATTCTCAAATATAAACTTTTCAAGTAATATCCTTCGAGTATAAGTCACCATGTGACACCTAAGCATGGAAGATTAGCAGCTCTGAACACAAATATAAGCACATGGGAAATCTACTGGGATACCGTCCCGTAGTCCCGAATTAATTATGCAGTACGGGGGAGGGAGGGGAGGGGAAGGGGAGGGGGGAATCTCCCGGAATACGTCCGTAGTCCCAAAATAAATATGCAGTGCTGGGGGATCTCCCGAAATACGTCCGTAGTCCCAATATAAATATGCAAGACACGGGGATCTCCCGGAATACGTTCGTAGTCTCAATTTAAATATGCAGCGCAACAACAGAGATAACAACTATAACACGACAGAAACCTCGTACATCACCACAACGAGTACAAAAGCAATAATGACAGAAATACAAAGTACGACGAGCAAATCAACTCAAGATTTTAAATCACAAGAACAGTAGAACTCGTTCATAAGGAATAACCACAGTAAAGAATGCTAGGCACAAGAAGAACAAATTAACAAGGGAAAACAAAACAAAAAATTATAACAACGATTTCACAATATTCAAGTCAACAATAACAAGCCAAGACAAGTCAAATAGTTCCAAATAATGGCAAGCCAACTAAGATATGGGTTATCTAAACTCTTTTTTAGGTTGGGCAATTACGAGAAATATTCAACAATTCAAGTAAGGATAAGTAGCGAAAGAGAATCATAACTCCAATTAATACTAAACAATTATAGGATGGAAAAATAATGATTTCAATTAAAGATAAGTAGTTATGAAAAGATAGCATGGCAATAGAGGAGGTAAAATCTTCAGTTAAGTCAAATAAGAGTTAGATAGGCAATAAGAGTAAATCCTGAAAATAATTAATTCCAATTAAAGCATGTAGAGGTGAGACTAGTAAATAGGAACTTAAATCATATCAAGAACAACTTCATACTCGATAAATATAAGGACCTAAGAATCCTAAAAGGTCAACTTTTCACAAATAAGTCTGAGCACGCACTCGTCACCTCGCGTACACAGACTACAATCAACATAGATGACTCAAATCCTAAGGGGTAGTTCCCCCACACAAGGTTAGGCAAGATACTTACCTCGAGTCAAGCTCAATCAATCCGTAAGAATGCCCTTTCCACGAATATCCGGCTCTGAATGGCCCAAATCTAGCCAAAAGCAATTACATATCATAATTACAATCATAATAGACTCATCTAATTAATTAAATCAATACTTTAACAAAAATTCTAAAATTCGCCCTAAAAGGTCGACACGGGCCCACATCTCGGAATCGGGTAAAAGTCACAAAATCCAAAAGTCTATTCACTCACGAGTCTATCATATCAAATTTACTAAAATCCGACACAAAATGGTCCTCCAAATTCATAATTCAAACTCCCAAATCCCTAGCCTCCAACTTCCAATTTCCACCTTAAATACACACTAACTAGGTGCAAAAATACACAGGAAGCATGATTATTGATCAACAATAAGCACAAGGGACTTACCTTAAGAAATCTCTCGAAATGCTCTCAAAAATCGCCCTAAACTGAGTTACAAAGTCCAAAAATGACAAAAATCGCGAAGCCCTTCGGTTTTAACCACTACCCAGGTATTTTCTCCCCTGCGGAGCCTGGGCTCGCACTTGCGGGTGCGCTTGTGCGGAAAAATGTGTGCATCTGCGTAAATCACTTACCCCCTCTACCTTTGCACCTGCGATGAAAGGGCCTCACCTGCGCGTGCGCGCCTGCGGAAATCCCTTCCGCTTCTGCGGACCTTGCACACGTGAGATGACCCTAACGCATCTGCGGGCATCGCAGATGCGGAATTCACCTCGCACCTGCGACCCCTGACACTCCACCATTTTTTCTGCTTCTGCGCTTACCTCTCCGCACGTGCGATCACACACCTACGGTCTCTCCACCGCAGGTCCAAAAATGACAGATGCCTGAAGATTTCAGTAGCAACTCAAATCCAACTTTTGATCTATTATGCACTCGAAACTCATCCGAGGCACCGAAAAACTCAACCAAACATACCAACCAATCCTAAAACACCATACGAACTAAGTCGAGCCCACAAATCACATCAACTAACGCTAAAATCACGAATCACCCTCCAATTCAAACTTAAAGAACTTGAAACTTTAAATTCCTACAACCGATGCCGAAACCTATCAAATCAACCCGGAATGACATCAAATTTTACAAGCAAGTCCCAAATAACATAACGAAGCAGTTCCAACTCTCAAAATCGCATTCTGACCCCGATATAAAAAATTCCACTCCGTTCCAAATCTCCAAAAATTTGACTTTCACCATTTCAAGCTTAAATCAGCTACAGACCTCAGATTCATAGTCTGGACACGCTCCTAAGTCCAAAATCATCCAACGGAGCTAACGGAACCGACAGAACTCTATCCTGGAGTCTTCTTCAGATAGTTTCGACTACAGTCAAAATCCTAAGACTTAAGCTTCCATTTTAGGGACTAAGTGTCTCAAATCACTCAGAATTATCCGGTAACTGAATTCAACCATGCACGCAGTCAATGCACATAATACGAAGCTGCTCAGGTCCTTATGCCGTCGTACGAGACTTAAATTTTTAAAACGACCGGTTGGGTCGTTACACTCTGCCCAGACATTTGTTCTACCCGATCACGAACATTTCCACGCGATCGCGGAGAACAGTTTTCCACAACCCAGGTTTAACCTTACGCGATCGCGGACTTTCCCATGCGATCGTGATGCACAACATCACACACCTCTGCGATTGCGGACTCGTCCACACGATCGCGAAGCACTCACGCATGACTTCTATTTTCGCTCAACTTACTCTACGCGAACACAACCCTGATCATGCGTTTGCGAGTCACAAACTCCCAGAGCTACATGATCGCAGCCCCCTTCACGCGATTGCGTAGAACAAAACTCAGCATCCCTCAATTAACCTTACGCAATCGCGGATATCCCCGCGCGATCGCGAAGCACAAAACCTCTACTGACCAACTAAGCCTACACGATCGCGTATAAGGAAATCATATTCAGATATCAGAAAATTCCAGCAGCTGTTTAAATCTAAATTTTGATCCATTAACCATCCAAAACTCACCCGAGCCCCTCAGGATTTTAACCAAATATACAAACAAGTCCTAAAATATCATACGAACCTAGTCGAACCCTCAAATCACCTCAAACAATATTAAAACCATGAATTATACCCCAAATTCAAGGCTAATGAACTTTGAAACTTTCAATTTCTACAAACAACACCGAAACCTATCAAATCACGTTCGATTGACCTCAAATTTTGTACAAAAGACATAAATGACACAACAGACCTATTAAAATTTTCAGAATCGGATTTTAACCCCGATATCAAAAAGTCAACTCCCCGGGCAAACTCCTCAAAAATTCAACTTTCGACATTTCAAACCTAATTCCTCTACGGACCTCCAAATAATTTTTCGGACACACACCTAAGTCCAAAATCACCATACAGAGCTATTGAAATTATCAGAATTCGAATCCGAGGTCGTTTACACATAAGTCCACATCCGGTCAACTTTTCTAACTTAAGTTTTCAATTATGAGGCTAAGTGTCTCCTTTCACTCCGAATTTTTTTCGGACCCGAACCAACTAACCCGGTAAGTCATAAAATAACTTTAAAGCATGCATTGAGCAATAAATGGGGGAACGGGGTTATAATACTCAAAACAACCGGCTGGGTGGTTATATCGGGGCGGAGGGATAAGGGAGGCTATTATAGGAGTGATAAGGGTGGCTATATGAGAAATAAGGGTGTCTATTGTCAGGGATTATATGTGATGATATAGAGTTATTATGTTGGAAATTTTCATGTGATGTTGGGGTATTCCTTGCATTTATTTTTATATTTTGTGCAACTTGTCTTATTGTTTCGGTAAACTTGATAATAGCCTGATTTATGTTGAAATTGTGAGCCTGTGGCTATTGCCGGACAGGTAATATTATATGGGATCGGGTTGCACGCTGCAACGAATATGAAACGTGGGCACGGGGTGCCAGAAAAAATATGATGATTTAATTATGGGCACAAATTGTCGTGGAAATATGAAAGTGGACTAAGACTCGTGTTTACGAAAAATATGAAAAAGGGCCGAGATCCGTATTTTTATGATTATGAAATGGGGTGTCACATGGTGACTTTTTATTGAAAGAATTATATTCAAAATATTTATTTGGAAGGATTTTTATTCAAAATGTATTATTTGAAAGAATTATATTTGAAAGATATTTATTTGAGGAAATTATATTTGAAAGAGATTTATTTGAAAGAATTTTTATTCGAAAGATATATATTTGAAGGAATTATATTTGAAAGATGTTTATTGAAGGAGTTATATTTGAAAAAGATTTACTTGAAAGAATTATATTTGAAAGATATTTATTTGAAGGAAGTATATTCGAAATATTTTTATTAAAAAGTATTATCTCCTGAAGTGTATTATTTGAAAAGCATATATAGACGAAAGATTTATATTTGAAGGACTTGATTTAATTGGGTATACTTGTATTTGTTATTTGTTGAGCAATATTAATGGTGTTCTTGTTGCCCTGATGTGCATATTACTGGTTGATTGTGTTGCCCTTATTGTTATTTGTTTCCTATTATTTTGTATACTATATTGCACAGGTCATTAGACTAGTGAGTGTCTTAACTGTACCTCGTCACTACTCCACTGAGGTAAGTCTTGATACTTACTGGGTACCGACCGTGGTGTACTCATACTACACTTTTGCACATTTTTGTGCAGAGCCAGATATTGGAGCTATCAGACTCGGACAAAGTTAAAGTGTGATCGCAAGGATTCAAGGTAGAGTTGCTTGGTCGTCGTAGTTCCTTGAAGTCTTTCTATTTTATTGTACTGTTAATTGTTATTCAAACAGTATTGAGTATTCGATCCTTGAGATCATTTCATATATTCAGTTAGAGTTCGTGACTCAGTATTACCAATCTTGGGAGTTTTTCATAATTATTTTCGTTGTTGGATTTTGATTACCTATTTTAAAAAATGGCTTGAAATGTAATTGTAATCGGCTTACCTAGTCTTAGAGACTAAGTGCCATCACGACGCTTGTGGTGGGATTTTTGGATCGTGAAACCTTTTCTTTCGAGTATACCCATTATCAAAAAATAATCCTTGCAGTTGAATTAATCTCTCATGTGTCGGGGACTAAATTGTGGTGGTGCTCTTCTAGGCTTCATAACTTCTAGAATTTAAAGAACGCTTTCTACAATAACAAAATAATAAAAATATTATCTATAATTACATAATTATTTAAAGTATATTTTAAATCAAAAAATTTAAATAAATATAAATTAATACTTCATAAGTTAGGACGAAAGAAGTATAAAAAAGACATAGAGTTTTGGCCTTTGATAAATTTGTTAGAAGAGGATAGAAAAACCACGAAAGGATATGGCACAACGAATGACGATGCTCTGCCCCTAAAACCGAGGTTTCGGGTGCGAGCTCTAGGTGTGGAAAAATTCTTGATAGGGAGTAATTCTCTTCGAATGATGCCCTACGGGGCGCGAATTTGAACATAATTGGGATTCAGTGCGGATACCAGATACCGAGTAGGAAACTTAAAATAAAAAAATAAAATAAAAAAAGGATAGAAAAGACTGGTAGATGACTATGGAAGCGCAAAGGGCAGGGTGAGAAAATGGGCCTTTGATGGGGTTTTTTGGGGGGAGTTGCAGTTGTACCCTAAATTTGTGCCACCTTTTAACTTGTACCCTATTTTTAAAAATTATTGATTTGGTAGCCATCTCACAAAAAATCCGTAATAATATGATAATTACACCCCTGACAAAAGATATAAAACGATCTTGTCATGACCCCAAATTCCCTTTGTAGGAGATCGTGATGACACTTAGTCTCTAAGACTAGGTAAGCCTATCAATGCAGAATAATAATAGATATCTGAAAAAAATAAACTACAATTCAAATAATTACAACTCCAAAAATCCTGTAGAAATAAGCTACAAGCTTCTAAGAATTTATCCTCAATGTCTCTATATATTAAGGTTTTAAGAAAATAAAGAAGCAACATGATAATGATAGAAGGGGACTCCGGAGTCTGCAGATGCTGACAGATATACCTCGAAGTCTCCGTACACAGGTAACTCGCTGATATCTTGGCTAATAAGATGTACCTGGATCTGCACAAAACGATGTGCAGAAGCGTATTATGAGTACACCAGATCGGTACTTAGAAAGTGCCAAGCTTAACCTCGGTAGAGTAGTGACGAGGTCAGGTCAGGCCCTATTGAAAAATAAATAATGGCATGGTAAAATGTTTATTAATATAATAAGATAAAATGACAATGGAAATGAGTCAAGTAGTATGTTACCATTTAATTATACCAAATAATGGCAATTAATACCTCATGGAAACAAAACATAATTCTTTTCAATTTTAAGAAAATCACAACAATAATCAAAGGCAATTGCGGTCATAAATCAATATCAACAAGGGCACTCCCGAGGTACCGTCTCGTAGTCCCAAATCATAAATAAATTCACAATATCCCATTTTCTTATATCATCGGGGGAGCCTTCACAATTTATTTTAAAGAAAATATTTTTTCCGAAATAGCATCCCGCGTTTTAGCCACCTTACACCGCATGGCTTCTAGTACATATATAATAATTCTCGTGCCCCAGTTGCAGCCCGTCATGGTAAAGGTTATGTGAGCCGTCCTATTCATTCAGCACTTCCAGCTTCCAGTGGTATTCCGGCTACTCCCAGACCTCAGGTTCCATATTATGCACTGCCAGTGTCTACTGTACCTCATGTACGAGGTGCTTTCAATGGGCAGTCTAGTCGATCAGGCCCGAGCCAGTCCCAGCAACCACGTCCTCCGAGGGCTTGTTTTGAGTATGGTGACACTCGTCATATTATGAGAGATTGCCCCAGATTTAGGAGGGGTGCACCTCCACAGATTTCTCAGGCCCCACCTATTCCACAGGACCCTCAGGCTTCTCAGGCCATGATTACTGCACCAGTTGCCACTCCACCTGCACAACCAACTAGAGGTGGAGGTCGGACATGCAGAGGTCGCCCTAGAGGGGGAGACCAGGCTAGATATTATACCCTTCCTGCTAGGACAGAGGTTGTTGCATCCGATTCTGTTATCACATGTATTATTTTGGTCTGTCATAGAGATGCATCCGTCTTATTTGATCCACGCTCCACTTATTCTTATATATCATCTTATTTTTTTCCTGTATTTGGGCGTATCACGTGATTCCTTGCGTTCTTATGTTTATGTATCTACACACGTGGGTGAATCTATTATTGTGGACTGTATGTATCAGTCGTGTTTAATTGTTATCAGTGTTTTTGAGACCAGAGATGATTTATTATTGCTCAGTATGGTGGATTTCGATATTATTTTGGGCATGGACTAGTTGTCGCACTATCACGCTATTCTTGATTGTTACGCCAAGACGGTGACATTGGCTATGCCAGGTCTACCGCGACTAGAGTGGAGAGGTACCTCGGATCATGTTCCTAGTAGGGTTGTTTCATTTCTTAAAGCTCAACGAATGGCTGAGAAGGGTTGTGATGAGTATCTGGCCTATGTGAGAGATGTTAGTATTGATACTCCTACCGTGGAGTCAATTCCTGTAGTAAGGAATTTTCCTGATGTATTTCCAGCGGATCTTCCGGGTACGCCACCCGACAAGGATATTGACTTTGGCATTGATTTATTATCGGGCACTCAACCCATTTCTATTCCACCGTATCGTATGGCCCCAGCAGAGTTGAAAGAATTAAAAGAACAGTTACAGGAATTGCTTGATAAGGGCTTCATTCAGCCCGGTGTATCGCCTTGGGGTGCTCATATCTTATTTGTAAATAAGAAGGATGGTTCTATGCAGATGTGAATTGATTACCGCCAGCCGAACAAGGTTACAATGAAGAACAAGTATCCATTTCCACGTATTGATAAACTATTTGATCAGCTTCAGGGTGCCAGGGTATTCTCTAAAATTGACTTGCGTTCAAGCTATCATTAGTTGAAGATTCGGGAGCCAGACATCCTGAAGATTGCTTTTAGGACTCGGTATGGTCATTATGAGTTCCTTGTAATATCATTCGGGCTAACCAATACCCCAACAACATTTATGTACTTAATGAATAGTGTATTTCAGCCCTATCTTGATTCTTTCGTCATTATGTTTATTGACGACATTCTCGTGTATTCCCGGAGTCGAGAAAATCATGAACAACACCTGAGGACTGTGTTTCAGACTTTGAGAGAAAAGAAGTTATAGGCAAAATTTTCAAAGTGTGAATTATGGCTTGATTTAGTGGGATTTTTGGGTCATATAATTTCGTGCGAGTGCATAGTTGGTCCAGACCGTCCTCAGCTACGGAGATCCAGAGTTTCCTTGGTTTGGCAGAGTATCATTGCCGATTTGTAGATGGTTTCTCATCTATTGCTGCATCTATGACCAAATTGACCCAGAAGGGTGTTCCGTTCAGGTGGACCGAGAAATGTGAGGAGAGCTTCCAAAAGCTTAAAACAGCTTTGACTACATCCCCAATATTGGTATTACCTACAGGTTCAGGGTCTTATACTGTGTGTTGTGACGCATCGCGTATTGGTATCGGTGCAATGTTGAAGCAAAATAGTAGGGTGATTGCCTATGCGTCCAGACAGTTAAAGGTACATGAGAAGAATTATCCGGTCGATAACCTTGAGTTAGCAGCTATTGCTCATGCCTTGAAGATTTGGCGGCATTATTTGTAAGGTGTCCATTGTGAGGTCTACACTGATCACCGGAGTCTACATCATCTGTTTAAATAGAAGGATCTTAATTTGCGGCAACGGAGATGGTTGGAGTTGCTTAAGAATTATGATATCACCATTCTCTATCATCCCGAGAAGGCCAATGTAGTGGCCGATGCCTTGAGTCGTGAGGAGGAGAGTTTGGGCAGCTTAGTATATTTACCGATAGCAGAGAGGCCTTTAGCCTTGGATGTTCAGGCCTTGGCCAACCAGTTTGTCAAGTTGGATATTTCCGATCCGAGCCGAGTTTTGGCTTGTGTGGTCTCTCAGTCTTCTCTTTATGATCGTATCGGAGAACGTCGGTATGATGACCCCCATTTGCTTGTCCTTAAGGATACAGTTCAACACGGTGATGCCAAGGAAGTCACTATTGTAGATGACGATATATTACGGATGCATGGCATGCTATGTGTGCCTAATGTAGATGGTTTGCGTGAGTTGATTCTCCAGGAGGCTCACAGTTCGCGGTACTCCATTCATCCGGGTGTTGCAAAGTTATATCAGGACTTGAGACAACACTATTGGTGGAGGCGGATGAAGAAAGACATAGTGAAGTATGTAGCTTGGTATCTAAATTGTCAACAAGTGAAATATGAGTGTCAGCGACCAGATGGATTGCTTAAGAAGTTAGAGATTCCAGAATAGAAATGGGAGCGGATCACTATGGATTTCGTTGTTGGACTTCCATGGACTCAGTGGAAGTTTGATGCAGTTTGGGTGATTGTGGATAGGCTGACCAAGTTAGCTCATTTCGTTCTTGTGATGACTACCTACTCTTCCGAGTAGTTGGCTCGAATCTATATTCACGCGATTATCAGACTTCACGACGTACCGGTATCTATCATCTCTGACCGGGGTACGCAGTTTACATCACGGTTCTGGACGGCAGTACAACATGAGTTGGGTACTCGGGTAGAGTTGAGTACAACATTTCATCCTCATACGGACGGGCAGTCTGAACGCACTATTCAGATACTGGAGGATATGCTTCGTGCGTGTGTGATAGATTTTGGGGGTACTTGGGATCAGTTCTTACCACTTGCGGAATTTGCTTACAACAAAAGTTATCAGTCGAGCATTCAGATGGATCCGTATGAGGCCTTGTATGGTAGGCGGTGCAGGTCTCCAGTGGGTTGGTTCGAACCTGGCAAGTCTAGGCTATTGGGTACAGACTTGGTTCAGGATGCCTTGGAAAAGGATAAATTGATTCAAGATCGACTTCGTACAACCCAATCTAGACAGAAGAGTTATGCGGATCGGAAGGTTCGTGATGTTGCATTCATGGTCGGTGAGCAGGTCTTGCTCCGGGTTTCGCCTATGAATAGTGTGATGAGGTTCGGGAATAAGGTCAAGTTGAGCCCTCGGTATATTGGGCCTTTTGAGATTCTTGAGAGAGTTGGAGAGGTGGCTTACAGACTTGCACTACCACCTAGTCTCTCTGCAGTTCATCCGGTATTCCATGTTTCTATGCTTCGAAAATATCACGGCGATCCGTCTCATGTGTTAAACTTCAGTTCGGTTCAGTTGGACAAGGATCTATCTTATGTTGAGGAACCAATGGCTATTTTAGATAGGCATGTTCGAAAGCTGAGGTCAAATAACATTGCTTCCGTGAAGGTTCAGTGGAAGGGTCATCCGGTCAAGGAGGCGACTTGGGAGACCGAACATGATATGTGCAGCTGCTATCCTCATCTTTTCACCACTCCAAGTATAATTCTAAACCCATTCGAGGACGAACGTTTGTTTAAGAGGTAGAGAATGTAATGACCCAACCGGTCATTTTGACTTTTATAAATTTATGACTTGCGGGGATGGTTGGTTCGGAATTTGTAAATGTTCGGGTTGAAATCGGAATATTTGGTTCCTAAAGTTGGCCTTAAAATGCTTGACTTCGGTCAACATTTTGAGAAAACGACCCCGGAATAGAATTTTGATGATTCCAACAGCTCCGTATGAAGATTTTGGACTTTAAAGCATGTTCGGAATTTTATTTGGAAGTCCGTAGTTAAATTAGGCTTGAAATGGCTAAAATAGGAATTTAAGTTTGAAAGTTTGACCGGAGAGTTGACTTTTTGATATCGGGGTCGGAATCCAGTTCCGAAAATTTTTATAGCTCCATTATGTCATTTATGACTTGCGTGAAAAATTTGAGGTGAATCGGACTTGATTTGATAGGTTCCGGCATCATTTATAGAAATTAAAAGTTTCAAAGATCATTAGGCTTGAATCTATGTGTGATTCGTGTTTTAATATTGTTGGATGTGCGTTGAAGACTCGACTAAGTTCGTATGATATTTTAGGACTTGTTGGTATATTTTGGTTGAGGTCCCGAGGGGCTCTGGAGTGTTTCATATGGTATTCAGAGTATTTTCCTTCATTTTGGCACTGCTGGTAGCTGTTGATTTCTGGTATTTTAAATCTTCTTTGCAATCGCGAAGATTAGGACGCGATCGCGTAGGCTTAGTTGAGGCAGTGTTGATTTTGTTCTTCGCGATCGCGTGAGGTCAACCGCGATCGCGTAGGTTGGGCCAGTCTGTGCATCGCGATCGTGTGGCATTGTTTGCTATTGCGTAAGGTTAATTGAGGGTTGCTGAGTTTTGTGCTTCACGATCGCATGAAGCGGGATGCGATCGCATAGCTTTGATATTTTGTGACTCGTGAACGCATGAAGAAGGTCGTGTTCGCGTAGAGTAACGGAGCAGAAGTGGAGGTCACGCGATTGCTCTATGCGTGAAGAGGGTTGCGATCGCGTAGAGCTGGGAAGTCTATGCTTTGCGATCGCGTGGGGATATCCGCGATCGCGTAGAGTTAATTTGGGCAGTGAAAATTTTTGCTTCGCGATCACGTATGGATATTCGCGATCGTGAAGAGTAAAAGCCTAAGCAGAGAGTTTAAGTTCTGAAAATGGGACTTCGTCCCATTTTTTATTTTTAACGATTTTGAGCTCAGATTGAGGCGATTTTCGGGAGATTTTCAGAGAAAACATTGGGGTAAGTGTTCTTAACTCAATCTTGGTTAGATTACCCGAATCCATCACTGTTTTTAACAATTAATTGGTGATTTAAGTTGGAAAAAATTTGAAAACCCTCTTGGATAGATTTGAGGATTTGAGGGTCGAATTATTATCGGAATATAGTCATTTTGGTATGGTTAGACTCGTGGTTGAATGGGCGTTCATATTTCATAGCTTTTGTCGGATTCCGAGACGTGGGCCCCACGGTCAATTTTTTACTTAATTTCAGATTTTATTTAAAAATGTAGTATTTTCTTATGGAGTTGATTCTATAATTTTTGTTGACTGTATCGAATTAATTATGACTAGATACGATTCGATCGGAGTCGAAAAATCGAGGAAAAGGCATACTACTTGGTTAAATTGGAGCAAGTCGAGGTAAGTGACTTGTCTAACCTTGTGTGGGGGAAATTTTCCCTAGGATTGGTATTGAAGTGATAAATTGAAATGTGTTGAACACGAGGTGAACACGAGGTAACGAGTGTGTACACGAGCTAAATGTGAAAGATTATGTCTTTAAATTGTGTAGATCGCTATTGCATATTAATTAAATAATTTTACCTTGTTATATTCTTCATCATTGATTTAAATGTTTATACTTTAAATTTGCTTGACCTTTTCCTGCTAATTGTTTTACCTCTTTAGTTGAAACTTGGTTTCTTTCATTCTGTGTATTATTGAAGGTTAATTTTCTTTAAATTAAATATTATTAATATGAATTATTTGACATTTTAAATTTGGTATTGAAGCAACGTACTAAAATTTTGAAATATTATTTTGTTAAGCTATTTATTTTACAAATATTTTTGTGAGATTTTCGTACTTATTGTGATGGAGCCGTGAGCTCTTTATTGTGGAAAATTATTATTGTTGAATTATTTTGGCATAAACCGTGAGCTCTTTATTGTGAAAAAATATTATTGTTGAATTATTTTCACATGAGCCGTGAGCTCTTTATTATGGAAAAATATTGTTGTTGATTTATTTTGGCAAATTAAAATATTTGGGTACTTGAGGTATAAATTGTGATATATTGTGATATTGATACGCATGCGGTGGTATAAGGTCTGGGTATTGAAACGCATGCGGTGAGATAAGGGTCTTCATCACGTGGTCTTCCTCGGCCTCTGGCTCGACCTCTGCCCCGAACCCGGTCTCTTACGGCTCCAACAAGGGGAGCGAGTGTCTGATCATCGGATCTAGTTGTGCATGTCCTCACCATCTGTGAGAAAATAGAAAGATAATGGTTTAGAACTTTGAAGTCAACAATTGCGCACGATAAGGAATCAAAGAAGTGAATATTTTCCTAACAGTTCCATAGACTCCTGAAGATAAGTACAGACGTCTCTGTACTGATCCGCAAGACTCTACTAAACCTGCTTATAACACCTATGAACCTAGAGCTCGTATACCAACTTGTCACGACCCCAAATTCCCTCCGTAGGAGATCATAATGGCATCTAGTCTCTAAGACTAGGTAAGCCTATCAATGCCGAATAATAATAGATATCTGAAATAAATAAACTATAATTCAAATAATTATAACTCCCAAAACCCGGTAGAAATAAGTCACAAACTTCTAAGAATTTATCATCGATGTCTTTATATATTAAGGTTTTAAGAAAATAAAGAAGCAACATGATAATGATAGAAGGGGACTCCGAAGTCTGCGGACGCTGGCAGATATACCTCGAAGTCTCCGTACACAGGTAACTCACTGATATCTGGGCTGGTAAGATATACCTGGATCTGCACAAAAAGATGTACAGAAGCATAGTATGAGTACACCACAGCGGTATCCAGTAAGTGCCAAGCCTAACTTCGGTAGAATAGTGACGAGGTCAGGTCAGGCCCTTCTGAAAAATAAATAATGGCATGGTAAAATATTTATCAATATAATAAAATAAAATGACAATGAAAATGTGTCAAGTAGTATGTCACTATTTAATTACACCAAATAATGGCAATTAATACCTCGTGGAAACAAAATTTTTTTTTTTCAACTTTAAGAAAATCACAACAATAATCAAAGGCAATTGCGGCCATAAAGCAATATCAACAAGGGCACTCCCGAGGTACCGCCTCGTAGTCCCAAATCATAAATAAATTCACAATATCTCATTTTTCTTATATCACCGCAGGAGCCTTCACAATTTATTTTAAAGAAAATATTTTTTCCGAAATAGCATCCCGCATTTTAGCCACCTTTATCATACCGCATGACTTCTAGTAGTTTCCCCTACTAGCCACGCGTTTCAAGCCACCCTTATCTCACCGCAAGCGTTTCAATACCCAGACCTTATACCACCGCATGCGTATCAATATCACAGTATATCACAATTTGCACATCAAATGCCCAAATATTTCAATTTGCCAAAATAAATCAATAATAATATTTTTCCATAATAAAGAGCTCACGGCTCATGCCAAAATAATTCAACAATAATATTTTTCACAATAAAGAGCTCATGGCTCATGACAAAATAATTCAACAATAATATTTTTCCACAATAAAGAGCTCACGGCTCCATCACAATGAGTACGAAAATATCACAAAAATATTCGTAAAATAAATAGCTCAACAAAATAATATTTCAAAATTTTAGTACGTTGCTTCAATACCAAATTTAAAATGTCAAATAATTCATATTAATAATATTTAATTTAAAGAAAATTAACCTTCAATAATACACAGAATAAAAGAAACCAAGTTTCAACTAAAGAGGTAAAACAATTAGCAGAAAAATATCAAGCAAATTTAAAGTATAAACATTTAAATCAATTATGAAGAATATAACAAGGTAAAATTATTTAATTAATATGCAATAGCGATCTACACAATTTAAAGACATAATCTTTCACATTTAGCCTGTGTATACACTCGTCACCTCGTGTACACGACTTTCAACAGATTTTAATTTATCACTTCAATACCAATCCTAGGGGAAATTTCCCCCCCACAAGGTTAGACAAGTCACTTACCTCGACTTTCTCCAATTTAACCAAGTACTATGCCTTTTCGTCAATTTTCCGACTCCGATCGACTCGAATCTAGCCATTATAGAATTAATTCCATAAGAAAATACTACATGTTTCAATAAAAATCCGAAATTAACTCAAAAATTATCCGTGGGGCCCACCTCTTGGAATCCGATGAAAGTTACGAAATATGAACGCACATTCAACCACGAGTCTAACCATACCAAAATGACTAAATTCTAATAACAATTCGACCCTCGAATCTATCCATTAGAGTTTTCAAATTTTTTTCAATTTAAATCACCAATTAATTGTTAAAAACAGTTATGGATTCGGGTAATCTAACCAAGATTAAGTTTAGAACACTTACCTCGATATTTTCTCTGAAAATCTCCCAAAAATAGCCTCAATCCGAGCTCCAAATCGTTAAAAATAAAATATGGGACGAAGTTCCATTTTCAGAACTTAAACTCTCTGCCCATGCATTTACTCTCTGCGATCGCGAACATCCACATACGATAGCGAAGCACAAATTTCCACTGCCCAAATTAACTTCACGCGATCATGGATATCGCCACGCGATCGCAAAGCACATAGTTCCCAGCTCTACGTGATCGCAACCCTCTTCACGCGATCGCATAGAGCAAACGCGTGACCTCCACTTCTGCTCCGCTACTCTATGCGAACGCGACCTTCTTCACGCATTCGCGAGTCACAAAATATCAAAGCTACGCGATCGCATCCCGCTTCACGCGATCGCGAAGTACAAAACTCAGCAACCCTCAATTAACCTTACGCGATCGCAAACAATGCCACGCGATCGCGATACACAAACTGACCCAACCTACGCAATTGCGAATAACAAAATCAACACTGCCTCAACTAAGCCTACGCGATCGCGTCCCAATTTTCACGATCGCGAATAAGGTTTAAAATACCAGAAATCAGCAGCTACCAGCAGTGCCAAAATGAAGGAAAATACTCCGAATATCATCTTAAACACTCTCGAGCCCCTCGGGACCTCAACCAAATATATCAACAAGTCCTAAAACATCATACGAACTTAGTCGAGTCTTCAAATCACATCCAACAACACTAAAAACATGAATCACACATATATTCGAGCCTAATGAACTTTGAAACTTTCAATTTCTACAAACGACGCCGGAACATATCAAATCAAGTCCGATTGATCTCAAATTTTGCACGCAAGTCATAAATGACATAACAGAGCTATAAAAATTTTCGGAACTGGATTCCGACCCCGATATCAAAAAGTCAACTCTCCGGTCAAACTTTCAAACATAAATTTCTATTTTATCCATTTCAAGCCTAATTTAACTACAAACTTCCAAATAAAATTCCGAACACGCTCCTACGCCCAAAATCACCGTACGGAGCTGTTGGAATCATCAAAATTCTATTCCGGGGTCGTTTTCTCAAAATATTGACCGAAGTTAAACTTAACATTTTAAGGCCAACTTAAGGAACCAAGTGTTCCGATTTCAACCCGAACACTTCCAAATCCCGAACCAATCATCCCCGCAAGTCATAAAATTTATAAAAGCACATACGAAGAGTTTTATTTAGGATAATAGGGTTCTAAAAGTCAAAATGACCGGTTGGGTCATTACAAATCTCCTCCTCTCCTCTCAACAACTTTATAAAAAAAATCAAAAACTTGTCTAGATTCATCTTCAGAATCACACTTGCATGAAGTTGTTTCATCTTGAAGCTAAAACTTTATGCTAATATAGTATAAAATTGTTTTATGTTGAAACTAAAATATCATGCTAATATAGCATGAAGTTGTTTCACATTGAAACTAAAACTTCATGCTAATGCATGCTGAAGTTATTTATCCTGCAGTCTATAGTTTTGCCATGAATTTTATCCGAAACTTCAATCTAAACATGCTGAAGTTATTTAGTTTATTTACTAAAACTTCAGACTAAACATGCTGAAGTTATTTAGTTCATTTGTTAAAACTTCAGACTAAACATGCTTAAGTTATTTAGTTAATTTGCTAAAACTTCAGACTAAACATGCTTAAGTTATTTAATTCATTTGCTAAAACTTCATACTAAACATGCTTAAATTATTTAATTTATTTGTTAAAATTTCAGACTAAACATGCTTAAGTTTTTTAGTTCATTTGCTAAAACTTTAGACTAAACAAGCTTAAGTTTTTGTCTTGTAGTATGTAATTTTCTAATGAGTTTTTGCTAATGCATGTTGAAGTTATTTAGTTCATTTGCTAAAACTTCAGAAAAAACATGCTGAAGTTATTTAGTTCATTTGCTAAAAGTTCAGACTAAACATGCTGAAATTTTTTAATTCATTTGCTAAAACTTCAGACTAAACATGCTGAAAGTTTTTAGTTCATTTGCTAAAATTTCATACCAAAACATGCTGAAATTTTATAACGCAGACTATAGTTTTGTCATGAGTTTTATCCGAAACTTCAGTATAAACAAGCTGAATTTTTTTAGTTTATTTGCTAAAATTTCAGCCGAAACATGCTTAAATTTTTGTCCTCCAATTTGTTAATAGTCTTTTATTAAAGAAGGGTAAAATCGTCTTTTTAAAATAGTTTAACAAAAAAATGGGTACGGATGCAAACGGAAAAATAAAACGGGTATAAGTTAAAAGGGGCGACCAAATAGGACGCCCCATGCAATTTTTTCGTTTTTATGGAGCCCATAAGTGAGGTAAGATTGGCTGTTTCTTGGTTGTTAATAGGGATTTTTACCTAAATATTAGGTAGGTTGTCTAATTTTAGAGTTGTTTTTAAATATTTAATCGTTGTTTGAAATGAATTTGAAAATTAATTATTCTTAATATGAAAATAAATTTTAGATACTCCTAGCTGAAATATAGAAAAACTTCAGCACATCCTGCTAGAGTTTGTGCACATTATGCTAGAGAATTCCCTTTATGTTAAACTCCAGCATAGTGTAAAACTCCATCAATAGTGGACCTTTGCCATGGTTTGTAATGTAACTATATGGCCGGTCTCAAAATAATAGTAAAAAATAATAATATTTTTTTGTATTATATACAAAAGTTATATATTTTATATACCTTTTTGACTGTCAAAGATAAATAGTTTGTGGTAGGGGCTAAAAGTGAAAAAGGTCTGTTAATGATTTTCTTCGTTGCATCGCACCTTCATGTAGCCCATAATATGGCTTCTTTTAGCAAAAACGCCTCGTTTCTACTTTATTGATGTAGACAAAAAAAATTAAATTTATTATATTATATTATATTATATAGATCGTGACCTTTTGCAATTAGACTAAAAACAAATGAAGGAATTTTGCTTTTATAATTATTCATAACCTGATTATAAAAGATCATTTGTTGGAGACAGCTAATATGGGACACAAATTCAGATGATAAAAATAGTTGTTTTGCTTGTTATTGACCTTGGTATTCAGTGAAATTTACTTTAGATGACGATTGGGCAGAAGGACAACCTTTTATTAATTTTTGGTATCCGTTAAGATAAACTCAAGGACAGTGTCACAGAGTTCGTAATTTTACAAGTGAGAACTAAAAAATAGAATTCGGATGTTCATGGTTCTATAACTGAGAACTCAGAGAAAAATTCTTAGAATTAGTTCAAACTCAAAAAAAAAAAAAAATAATTATCTCAAGAAAAAATTCTTGGAGTTCACACAGTTCAAACTCAAGGAAAAATTTATAATTTAAAATGTAGTTCAAACTCAAGATTTTTTTTTTTTAGAGTTCTTTGCTAAATAAAAGTCAGAGAACCTTCATATAGAAAAATCATGAACTCAAATACACCAAAAATCGAGATTTGGTGTCCTATTAACAAAGTAGATAATTTGTTAATGCAGCGAAATCAAATTCACATAGCATATAATATAGATGTAAACATCTCACTCTATATGCATATACCAACTAACCTTATGCACAAATCATTGAACAAATTTGAATCAAATTAATCAAAGCTAGAGTGAAAAGAAGTTTAAAAGAAGCGAAGAAGAAAAAGAAGCAGCATAGGTTTTTCGTGGTTAGTTTAGGGATATTATTTTCCTACTAATTACAAAGTAGCTAAATTTTAATTTCTTTTTAAAAGTGGCTATTTGCGAAGTGTCACGATTTTTACACAATGTATCCATTAAAAAGAAAAACGGAAAAGGGCCAAAATTACCCCTAAACTATTCGCTCGGGTTTAAAAATATCCTCTGTCCACCTATTTTGTAAAAACTATCCCTAGCGTCAACGTTCCGCCCACTCATACCCTGAAAACTAACGGCCCTATTTTGATTAAGAAATTTTTTTATTACATAATATGTGTCAATTTTCCATTTGCTAAAATTAAAACCTCACATCATATCTACTTATTAGCCCACTCCATGATCCAAAATATACATATTCAACCCATGACCCGCTTTTTAAAATGCCCTAACTTCACTTCTCAACTTGTCCTCTTCCATCAATGCCCTTCCCGCTCCACATTTTCTCTAATCATCCTCCTCCATGGCCGAAGTACAATAA
The DNA here is from genome assembly GCF_000715075.1 of Nicotiana tabacum. NCBI lineage: Eukaryota > Viridiplantae > Streptophyta > Magnoliopsida > Solanales > Solanaceae > Nicotiana > Nicotiana tabacum. The sequence continues at coordinate 3,712,735 of NC_134081.1, read as the reverse complement.
CTCACCATTGCTGGCAGAGGACCACTATCGGCTTCAACTTTCATATCTTCACCCTTCAACACCCACATATCTCCTTCTCCCACTCAAATTTTTTACCTTAATTTATTTTTTAAGTTAGCATTTTTTTGTTAAATTAATTTTCTGAGTGAAATCTGATATTTTTTGGAATTAAATTAATGGTTCATTTTAAGATTTTATGATTTAATTAGTTATCTTTTTGCCAAAGTTATATATGTTGAGCTACCATGCATATAGTTGTTTGGAGTTAATTGAAATCATGTGAGCAAATTAGCTTCACAATTCATCGGCGATGATTTGGTTGGAAAACTGCCAGCGATGATTTAGTTGGGGAAGATGAACAGGGTAAGGGATAGGTACCAAATAATAAATTAATAAAATAAAAAAATGAAATTTTGACAAATAAAACCTAAATAACGATTGGATCATGAGTCAGGTATGAAATCGGGTGTTTGAGAGGCTAAAAAGTGTTTTAACGGGTTGGAACGACTAAGATGGATCGTAGGTATGTTATTTACGGATTAGATCTGGGTTATAGTGAAATTTTTAATCTTTACCAATAAGCAATTGCCACGTCATATATAATAAAATATTTTTTTATTCAACAAAAGTCCGTCAGAAATAACGGTATGAATAGGCCAGATTTTTAACGGTGGGGATAATTTTTACAAAATAAGTGAATGAAGGATATTTTTAAACATAAGCGAATAGATTAGGGTCAATTTTGGCCCTTTTCCGAAAGGAAAAAGATACTCTTTAGTCACGTTTTTGCTTAATTACCCAAAAATAAATTATAATTCAAAATCCACAATCATGCCCATTCAAAATGGACTAGAATATGCTTGTAGAACAATAGTTAACACATGCAAAGAGATCTCGTTCAATTTCAAATGACTCCATACGTGATGCTAGCAGCTATTCTCGACCTTTATTTTCACTCCTTTCCTTGATACTACCCAACCCAAGATAGCCAAAGATAGCCAACATGTACTTTGAAAGTCAATTGATGGCTACTTTGGCAGTTGGAAGGCTATATATATAATTTTTCATCAATTGAAGACTACATATAATTAGAGGCTATATTTATAATAAGTGACTACACTTAATTTCTTAGAATTAACTTGGGGGTATTTTGGTCATTTGAGTCAAATACCCACTCCAGTATAAATAGCACTTAAGACTTTCATTTTAGGGAAAATATGTTTTTATGAACGATGAGTTCTCTTTAGAGATGTGTAATATGTGGATTGCCATTTGTTGATGACAACTTGTTCAAGGTGTATTCTTCAAGTGAAATCACACTTTCTCTTGAAGGTATTCCTATAGTTTAGGTTAAACCTGTTAAACGGTCCGGGCTAGCCTAATGACAACCCGGTTCGACCCAGTTCATCCCGGTTTGCTAGGGGACGGGATGGGTTGGGGAGGGTTAGGGGTGGAGCCGGTACCCCGTAGGAAGTTATTCAAGACTTCAAATAGTTGAAAGTAGCGTAAATGCTCAAAACGACCGGTCGGGTCATTACAATCTCCCCCACTTAAACATACGTTCGTCCTCAAACATGCCAAGAGTTGTTCTTAACCTTCAAATCTCTATTCCACCTTACCACGCACATACCCGGGGTTGATCTCACGTCACCCTATTCTATATAGGCCTGACAATATAACACAACTAAAAATCATTAATTTAACCTTAGCCCAAAATTTGGAGCCCAATTTCTAATACTCAGAATTCTTTTCAAAATCTAAATCTTACACACCGTATAGTTCTGAACAAATTGTATCAAGCTATAGCCATAAACCCAGATATAATCACATTACATACTATACAACTCACATGCTGGCAATACCATTCTCGATCACAATCACAGTAATTACTCCAAACCAACCAAGTACAAGTATTAAAAAACTGCCTTCAATATAACCTCATTCCAAAACCTTCGTGCACTGCCAATGATGAAAGAACAATCAAAAACTCATAACCACTCATCAGATCAACTAACCATGGAGCTCTCTCGCCCCAACTAGAACCATAATCACTTTCTAAGTCATTTCAATATTATACTCCTGAATATACCATAATCAAACCTGATAGTACCCATTCTAGATCCAATGACCTTATATTATTAAATACAACTATCCTATTGACATGCCATACCAATACAACTCAATCCACAACTGCACAACCTCGTACCCAAAATGGAAGATGTCTCAAAGTAGAGAACTGCGTTGTAAGTTCAACAAGCACCGCCACAACTGTGATGCTATAAGCTCATTATATATAGTAGAACCAAGACACACAAATTTAATAACAGTAACCAGCTCTTCTAGAGCTCACATTAGCATCACTCGCACGGACAACTCACGTGCTATAGTATCAATACCTGAACCCGCACGGATAATTCACGTGCCAATAATATAAATATATAAAACCGCACGGACAACTCACGTGCCAATAATATAAATATTTGGACCCGCACAACACACCAAGTCTATCATGCCATCATGTGACAAACACAGGAATCTCATTATCATCTTTGAGTCACCAACAATTTATATACCTTATTAGTTAGAAACCTTTCTCTTGCTTCTTTCCAAGAGGAATCCACAATACACAACACGTTTCCCACACCGGTAGAAAATATCCGGCTCAAACCATGGTAGAAACTATCAAGAACACTTTGAAATCTATTTTCACATAACTAAACTATCAGAACTGATTTTCCTCTAACTCGACCAAATTACGTAGGTCACCAAAATTCAAGAATATTGCCACCAAATCATCTGTAGAGTCTCACCACATCATAATTACCCCTATAAATACCACAACCGAAACACCACTCTGAAAATACCTTATTTGAGTCTAAGGCCGTTTCAATCACCTTTCTGATACCGAAATATAAAATCAATAATGATATACAAAAATACCACAAGTCTCGACACCATCCAACTTAAATCTCATATTTTAGCCATAAATAAATCCGCCAAAAATTCTCAATTGTTACATATTAATCTCGACTCCATTAGAACTTTCTCGAGAGTCACCCCCTTTTGTTCAAATCCACATTACACCTCCCAAATAAGTCAAACGACACGTGACCCATTAGCACAACAATACTCAAAGAAGTAACTCTACTTTAATACTCCCTATCAAATTCATATTCCGTGTGCACTACATCATTCACAAATAACAACTCACTCATCCCACGATTTTCATATACTCATAAAGCGCAATATAACCCGTATCCAGAAATTTATTTGCTCGAGTCATTCTCGAACTCCGCCTCTGCAAGTCATCACTGATTCCCAAGTATACTTCAGACCAAAACAAAACAAAATTGACACATAACCATGAATTGAATTGTCAATAGCAGGCTCCCCCACTTGGCTAAAAGCCATAGATTAAAATACTTGATAACTCACAATACACATACTTTATTACTGCCTTATACCGCAGTCAGTTCAACTAAAATCCTTCTCAAGCTCAAGACACACCAACCATAAAATACCTCAATCATCCGCTAATCTCGCATTCATTCTCTTAACACTCAAGTCAACTTTCTCAACCAGATTCAAATTCAAGTCTCAACATATACGCCCCGCTGGTAGAAAAGAAACTCTCTATTCATATCATAAGGAACACACCTATATATATTACTCCTAAGGAGATAACCCACCTGCTTAGTCTCAAATTGACATCTTGTTATACCTTTTCGCAGCCACAACTACTATGAAATCACTTAATCTTTCTGAGTCCAAACTCATTAACCAGACACGAGAATTTAATTTTCCCTAAAAAAAATAAAAATTTAACAACGTGTAGAATCTTTCAAAACATTCACACTCGAGATTGTACGTCACATCAAAATGAAAATAAAGCACCTAATGGCCTTCATTTACATTTCAAGGAAACACTTCTCGTCACATTCAAATTGTCTTAACACATCCCGCAATTATATCATACTCATCACAAAGCCATTCCACCGCTCATCGAGCCACAAATTCCACTCGTAGGGATATTTCTGGACATATGATTCCAAATGTACATGTTACAACTGAAGTTACCGAGCCTAAGATATGGTCTAAACCTGGCCTCAAGTCCTCCAGACTGGCCCATCACCAAAACACATAATACACATCTTGAACCTCGTTCATAAAATCACAAGCCGATGATGCACAACTTATACCGAGCGCTCATATGCGCATACGAAATGCGTGGAAGGAATTCAAAGAGTTATGTTTTAAGCCGAATCAATTCCGCACGATAGAATACAAGAAAGTGAAATTTCCTAAGGTTTTGGCAGCCTCTCGAAGATATGTACAGACGTTTCTATACCGATCCGCAAGACTCTACTAAACCTGCTCATGACTCGTGAGACCTATGTTACCTAGAGCTCTGATACCAACTTGTCACGACCCAAAATCTCACCTGTCGTGATGGAGCCTATCTCAATACTAGGCAAGCCAAAAATCTCAATAAACCACCATTTCTTTTAAATTTGAAAATGAAATAATTAATTCAGCGGAAGAAATCTCAAAATTTCAAATATATCACTCCCAAAACCCGGTGTCACTAAGTACATGAGCATCTAATATGAATATAATGTCTGACTGATAAAAAGCCACTGTCTGAAAGTATAGAACAGTACAATAACTGAAGGAAAGAGAGACAAGGTCGGCGGACGCCAAACAACTACCTTGATAGTCTCCAACTAATAGTACTCTGAAATCTAACAATCTCCGTGTCCAAAAGCACCTGGATCTGCACACGAGGTGTAGAGTGTAGTATGAGTACAACTAACTCAATAAGTAATAACACTAACCTCTAGGTTGAAAGAAATGATAAGCTCCGCAGGTACAGTCCAGTAAAAATAATGGTACAGAAATATAGGCATGCTTTCAAGTTCAACAGTAAACTCAGTACAAGTGAAATAGATCAATACTACATGATTTGAGGCATATGACATCTCAGTAGAAAGATCTCAAATAAATACTGGTCACAAATTATCCGTTCACTTGGTACTGTTTATGGCCAATCCAGCCCAGAGGTGTTCCAACCCGTATATATATACACATCGACTGACAATCAGTCACCTAGTACCGTATAAGGCCAATCCAGCCCTGAGATAATTTATCCCTAAATATAAATGATACTGACAAGATCCATGTCCACATAACTCATTACAATACAAATAAGTAAGGCAAGTCCATGCCCTGGGAAAATCCATCCCATATATATATATATATATATATATATATATATATATATATATATATATAAGCAGTAAGTAAGGCAAGTCCATGCCCTGGGAAGTCCATCCCGAATATCGATGATCATCTACGCTCACTAGGGGTGTGTACAGACTCCGGAGGGGCTCCTTCAGCCCAAGCGTAATACAAAGCCAATATGGCCTACTGCATGCGGGCAGTCCCGATCTGTATAATAACAAAGCCTATAAGGCCTGCTGCAGGCGGGCAGCCCCGATCCATAAAATAGTAAAGCCAATAAGGCCCGCTGCAGGCGGGCAGCCCCGATCCATGAAATAGTAAAGCCAATAAGGCCTGCTGCAGGCGGGCAGCCCCGATCCAGAACAATAATAATGTATAAAGCCATTTTGGCCTCAATGCCTTCTATGCGAACGCGTTCCACCCATCGCGAACGCGATGCTTCGTTCCCCCTCACTACCCGAACGCAACACCCCCTACGCGAACGCGTAGACCAATTGCCTGGGGTCCTCAGCTGCTTCCTCTCTTCTTCGCGAACGCGTAACACCTCTCGCGTTCATGATGCACACCCAGTCCACCCTTCGCGAATGCATTCTTCTCTTCGCGAACGCGAAGAAAATATTGCCAGCCTCTTAATTCCTCTTCGAGAACGCGATGAAGGAAACCAGATGGTGCTTCAGAAAAATTCCAGCAGAGTTCCAAGTCCAAAATCCAACCCGTTAACCATCCGAAACTCACCCGAGCCCTTCGGGACCTCAACCAAATATACCCACAAGTCCTAAAACATCATACGAACTTAGTCGAACCCTCAAATCACCTAAAACAACGCTAAAACCATGAATTACACCCCAATTCAAACCTAATAAACTTTGAAATTTCTAATTTCTACAAACGACTCCAGAACTTGTCAAATCACATCCGATTGGCCTCAAATTTTGCATACAAGTCATAAATGACATAATGAAGCTATTCAAATTTCCAGAATCAGATTTCGTGCCCGATAACAAAAAGTCAACTCCCCGGTCAAACTTTACAAAATTAAATTTTTGGCATTTCAAGCCTAATTCCACTACGAACCTCCAAATAATTTTCCGGACATGCTCCTAAGTCCTAAATCACCATACGGAGCTATTGGAATCATCAAAATTAAATTTTGAGGTCGTTTACTCATAAGTCAATATCCGGTCAACTATTTTAACTTAAGCTTCTAACATGAAAATTCATCCTTCCAAGCTAACTCCGAAATACCTTAAAACCAAAACCGACAATTCACACAAGTCATAATACCTCATAGAAAGTTATTCAAGACTTTAAATAGTTGAAAGGAGCGTAAATGCTCAAAACGACCGGTCGGGTCATTACATTTTGGTTGGGAGATCTTTAGCACCGATATACCACTGTTCATAATATCACTGTTCACAATTCCAATGTTCACAATACCAATGTTCACAATACCAATACCGTACTTTTAGTACGGAGTCCGATTACGACCCGATCGGCTTGGCCGTCTCATCCGAGACTATGACGACCCAAAATCCAACTAGTCGTGATGACTCCTAACCCAACCCGCTAGGTAAGCCAACTTTCAATTATCCAATTCCAATAATAATTATTAAAGAAATTTAAGTGAATAAAGATCTTAATCTTATACAATCCCCAAGAACTGCTAGTACAAATTTCGAGATTCTAAGAATAGAGTATACAAAGCGAAAATGAAATAAATACACAGTCTGTTTGAATAATACATAAACAGAGCTTTTATAAATCTAAGGCTACCCCAAACAAGAGGCAGCTATAATAGGAACGCAGGTACATCTTCAAGTCACGCAACCATCGAGCACAGCAACAACAACAACCAACATCTGCACGCAATATGCAGGAGTGTAGTATCAGTATAACCGACCCCATGTACCGAGTAAGTAACAAACCTAGCCGTATGTTGAAAGTAGTGACGAGCTTCTACCAAGGTCGGGTCCATAACCAATAGTCCACAACAGTCCATAACAACATAAAGCAAATAATACCAGAAGTAACTCAGAGATAAAATGCTCAGCCAAATCATGATTTCAAAAATAATAGTTCTTCCTTTCAAATACATCAGTGAAAACCCAAATCGTTTGCCGAAGTTGCCAAAAATATGAATAGTTTGAAAACAATAATTTCTCCCAAAATCTTTTCAATAATAAATAAGATGTTTCATTTTCCTTCCGAATAACCCGTGTAAAACAAATGCATCACTATGCACATCTGTAAAAATGTGTGAGAAATCATGAATGATGTGATGTTGTACAGCATGAGAAAAATACATCTCTATGCATGTATGTCATGTGTGCATGCCAATGGTGAACAAAAATGATGAAATCATAAATAGCCCCTCGGGCAAAACATCACTCATATACAGCCCCTCGGGCAAACCTCACAGTCACTCATGCCTCTCGGGCATACCTCACCATCACTCATGCCACTCGGGCATACCTCACAATCACTCATGCCTCCCAGTCACTCAACACTCGGCACTCGCACTCAGTAGGTACATGCGCCCACTGGTGGTGTGTACATACTCCGGAGGGGCTCCTTCACCCCAAGCGCTATAATCTGCACGGACAACTCACATGCTGTACGGATAACTCACGTGCTATAATAATAAAACATATAAAGTATGTTGCAGGCGGGCAACCCCGATCCACATAATAATCCTCACAATCAGGCCCTCGGCCTCACTCGGTCATCAATCTCTCCAGTCTCTCGGGCTCACAATGTCATGAAAATAGCCCAAAAATGATGATATGATGTATCAATAAATAACAAAAGAGATCGAGATATGATATGCAATGAAATGAATATGACTGAGTATGAATTTTTAATTTAAAAGAAATAATTCATAGCAATATGACCTTTGTGGGTCCCAATAATACTGGCACATAGCCTCAACATAATTTTTAATATGCTTTCCAGCTCAATTTCTTTAACTCATAAAACCGCATGGAAAATGCCAAGATCATTTAACTACAAAATTTCATAGAAATAATTATGTCATAATTTCTATAGTGCACACCCACATGCCCGTCACCTAGCATGTGCATCACCTCCCAACAATTCACGAAATACATATATTCAGGGTTCATACTCTCAACTCCAAGATTAGAAGAGTTACTTACCTCAAGCCGTGAAATTCTTATTCTGCAATATCCTTTCCTTGTGAATTGGCCTCCAAACATCTCGAATCTAGCCATAAATAATTCGTTTTAGTCAATAAAATTCATTGGACTTAATTCCATAAGGAAATGTTAATTTTCCATAAAAATCCGAATTTTAGCTCAAAAATCGCCCATGGGGCCCACGTCTCGGAACTCGTCAAAACTTACAAAATCCGAAAGCCCATCCAACCACGAGTCTAACCATATATATTTTACCAAAATCCGACCCCAACTCAACCCTGAAATCTTCAATTTAAACTAAGAGGGTTTCAAACTTTTCCAACTTAATTCACCAATAAAATGATAAAAACAACCATGGATTCGAGTAATTTAACCAATATTGAGTAAAGAACACTTACCCTGTTGTTTTCCTTGAAAAACTCTCGAAAATCGCCTCTTCCCGAGCTCAAATCCGTCAAAAACTAATTTTCATAACTTAAACTCTCTGTCCAGACCTCTTTTCTTCTCGAACGCGATAGGTCCCTCACGTTCGCGAAGCACAACTCGACTGCCCACGAATTTAACCCTTCGCGAATGCGACCATGGCTTCGCGAACGCGAAGCTTTGCAAATCTTACCCTTCACGAACGCGACCATGGCTTCGCGAACGCGAACCATTACCAGCTTAGACCTTTGCGAACGCGTAGAACAAGGACCCGGGGGTCCCCAATAGCCTCACTTCTCTTTGCGAACGCGATACCACTCACGCGTTCGCGATGCACACACAGACCATACCTTCGTGTTCACATCCTCCCCTTCGCGGACGCAAAGAACAAAACCTCACACTCAGAAAACACTCTTCACGAATGCGAGGGCCCATTCGCGAACACGAAAGAGAAAATCAGAAAAATGCAGCAACAGATATCAGCAATCTCACCAAGGCCTCCGTTAATCATCCAAAGCTCACCCGAGCCCCTCGGGACCTCAACCAAAGATACCAACAAGTCCTAAAATATTATACGGACTTAGTCGAACCCTCAAATGACCTCAAAAAATGCTAAAACCATGAATTACACACCAATTCAAGCCTAATGAACTTTGAAATTTCTAATTTCTACAAACGACTTCGGAACCTATCAAATTACGTCCGATTTACCTAAAATTTTGCGCACAAGTCATAAATGACATAATGGAGGTATTCCAATTTTCAGAATCGGATTCCGGCTCCGATATCAAAAAGTCACCCCTCCCCCCCCCTCCTCTCCCCCGGTCAAACTTCCTAAAAATTTAACTTTCGGTATTTCAAGCCTAATTTCTCTACGGACCTCCAAATAATTTTTCGGACACGCTTCTAAGTCCAAAATTACCATACGGAGCTATTGGAATTATCTGAATTTGAATCCGAGGTCTTTTACACATAGGTCCACATCCGGTCAACTTTTCTAACTTAATTTTTCAATTATGAGACTAAGTGTCTCATTTCATTCTGAATTCCTTCCGGACCCGAACCAACTACCCTGGCAAGCAATAAAATAATTATGAGGCATAAATTGTACAGTAAATGGGGGAATGTGGTTGTAATACTCAAACGTACCAAGAGTGGTTCCAAGACACCAAATCACTATTCCATCTTACCACGCGCGTACCCGGGGGTGATCCCATGTCACCCTATTCCACATAGGCCCGATAACACAATACAACTGGAAATCCTTAATTTAGCCTTAGCCCAAAAACCTTGGAATTTAATTCCCAACCTTTAGAATTTCTTTTCAAGACACGAATCTTACATTTACACACTGCCTGAGTCTGAACAATCTGCATCGAGATATAACTATAATCACAGATATAATCACCCAGCATATTACAGAACTCGCCCGCTCGTAGCACCATTCCTGATCACAGTAACTAATCCAAACCAACCAAGTACTAGCATTAAACCCCCATATCGAATAAAAACTTATCCCAACACCTTCGTACACTATTGATAATAAAAGAAACACTCAAAAACTCATAATCACTCATCAGATCCACCAGTTGTGGAGCTCCCTCTCATTTGACAAGAACCATAGCAAATTTCTAAGCCGACTTTCAATGTTATCCTTTGAATATACTGTAATCAAACATGATAGTACCCATTCTAGGTCTGATGACCTTATATTATTAAACACAACTATCCCACAAACACGCCACATCAATATAACTCCAGCCACCACTGCGCAATTTGTGTACCCAAATATGGGAGATGTCTCAAGGAAGAGAATCATATTGCAAGTTCAACAAGCACCACCACAACCACAATGTTACAACCAACTCCTCAAATTTCGTGAAGAGGATAACCGTAGGCGCATGCACACAATTCCTCAAATACGCTGCTCATGTAATTTTTATCGTAGAAGAAGGAAAGCAATGAAATCTGATAAATTATCAAAGAAATAAAATTCCCCCACACGACACGGATAACTCACGTGCCAATAATATGAACCGCATGGCATGGTCACAGGCCTCCAGTCCCAACATATCATACGAGAGTAATTAAACAAGTACACTTGTATATGATAATAAAATAATATTCTTATGCTCCTGGACTGGTATAAATAGCACGCCATAGTGCAAGCATGTGTAAAGTCTGCTATCACACTTCAAATCGACAATTTTACGCAGAATTAGTAACTACCCCGTTTATTTAGGGAATTATCTTCTTTGTAACCTCAAGTATAGCCCAGATAGTTCTCAACAAAGGTATGAATACGGGAAACATTATAACTTTACACTTAACAGTCAACTCTAGGCATATTATAGCCTAAGCATTCCTCCGAGTATGAATACTTGCTCTAATGCCCGCACATGGGCTCAAACCTCACATATATGCGCACTCATAGCGCATAACTATCATAAATAATTAACATAACTAGTTCCTCCACTTAGTTTAAATAAAATACTCACCTCAAACAGGTCGCAACCCTGAAACAATATGCTTCTGAGAACTCTCAGTCTCCAAATTTATCGAACTCATGAATCACCATTATTGATCTCAACTCCAGCACTAGAATGACTAACATGTCTTCCATTCACGATCTTCCCATGAGGAATACTTTCATAATTCTTTGTGTCACATAGAAATAATTTGAATATCAGCAGTCTATCAACCATGTGAGTACTGCAATATTGATGAACATTCGTAAGTCAAAACACAACGCGCCTTCTGAAATGCACACCCTTCTCAAGAATTACCTAGCAGTTATAACATTAATCAAAATATCTGAAACTGACCATGTTGTCCAACATTCGTTACCTTCTCTTCAAGACTGAAATGTCATTTTGTACATGTAAATTCTAATCCCGCACAACACACCACATCTATTATACCATCATGTGACAAGCACAAGAATCCCATTATCAACTCTGAGTCACCAGCAAATTACATACCTTATTAGTTAGAAACCTCTCTCTTGCTCTTTTATAGGAGGAAATCACAATACACAACATGTTCCATACACCGGTAGAAAATATCCAGTTCAAACCATGGTAGAAACAATCATGAACACTTTGAAATCCATTTGCACATAACCAAACTATCATAGCTGAATTCCTCCAACTCCACCAAGCCACACAAGTTTCCAAATCCGAGTGTATTGCCACAAAATACCCGTAAAGTCCCACATCATCATAAGAACCAAAAGAACCGAGCATACCATTACCATATTGATCCAGCATGTTACCCATTTGTCCTATTTTTTCCGAGTTTTTTCTGAATCACCCTCAAGTTGACATTTCTCCTTGTCAAAACACTACTATCCTTACCCAAAGCTCACTACAAGACATCATAACATAAAACTACATTGCCCTAAGGCCTCTAAACCATTGTATTCTTCTTAAGCACCTCCATAAATGCCACAACTGTAACACTCACTCTGAAAATACCTTATGCGAATTTAAAATTGTTCCCCTTTCCTTTCTTATACTGAAATATAGAATCCATAGTCAAACAGAATTACCACACGTCCCGATACCATCCAATGTAAGTAACCGATTCTAATGATATACAAATTCAAAATTTTTTCAATTTCCACATATACATTTTGAATCCATTAAAACCCTCTCGAGAGTCATCCACTCTGCTCAAATCTAATTTACTCCACCCCAAAAGGGCCAAAAGATATGTGCTCCTTTAGCATGATCAACACTTAAAGAAGTAACCCTGCCTTAACATGACCAATCGAATTTATACTTCGTGCGCACTACATCCTTCAAGTTAAAGCCTTAATCATTCCATAATTTTCATATTTTCATAAAGTTCAATGTAACCCGTATCCAGGAATTTACTTACCCGAGTCATCCTCAATTTTCACCTCTGTAAGTCATAACTAACCCACAAGTATGCCTCAAACCAAAACTAAAATTTAACATATATCCATGAAATTGAATTGTCAATGGCAGACTCCCCCACTTGGCTCAAAGCCATAGAACAAAACACTCGATAACTCGTAATACCCATACTTCATCACTGCCATAATACTGCAGTTAGTTCAATGAAAATGCTTCTCAAGCTTATGAAACACCCACCATAAAATACCTCAATCATACGCTAAGTTAGCATTCATTCTCGCGACAATCAAGTCAAATTTTCTCAACCCGATTCAAATTCAAATCTCAACACTTACGCCCCATTAGTAGAAAGAAAACTCTCTATTCACATCATAAGGAACACACCTACATAGATTACTGCGCAGGAGATAACCCACCTGCTTAGTCTCAAATTGGCATCTTGTTTTACCCTTTTGCAGCCACAATTACTATGAAATCACTTAATCTTTCTGAGTCCAAACTCATTAACCAGACACGAGAATTTAATTTTCCCCAAAATTTAACAACGTGAAAGATTTTTCAAAACATTCACACTCGAGATTATACATCACATCAAAACGATAATAAAGCTCCCAATGGCCTTCCTTTACATTTTAAGGAAACACTTCTCATTACATTCAAATCGTCTTAACACATCCTGCAGTTACATCGTACTCATCACAAAGCCATTCCACCGCTCATCGAGCCACAAATTCCACTCGTAGGGATATTACCGGACATATGAGTCCAAATGTACAGGTTACAACTGAAGCTACCGAGCCTAAGCTGTGGTCTAAACCTGGCCTTAAGTCCTCCAGACTAGCTCATCACCAAAACACAGAATACACATCTTGAACCTCGTTCGTAGAATCACAAGCTGGCGATGCACCACTGATACCGAGCGCTCATGTGCGCATACGAATGCGTGAAAGGAATTCAAAGAGTTATGTTTCAAGCTGAATCAATTCCGCACAATAGAATACAAGAAAGTGAAATTTTCCTAAGGGTTTGGCAGCCTCTCAAAGATAAGTACAGACGTCTCCGTACTATCCGCAAGACTCTACTAAACCTGCTCATGACTCGTAAGACCTATGTAACCTAAAGCTTTGATACCAACTTGTCACGACCTAAAATCCAACTAGTCGTGATGGCACCTAACCCAACCCGCTAGGTAAGCCAACTATCAATTATCCAATTCCAATAATAATTATTAAAGCAATTTAAGTCAATAAAGATCTTAATCTTATACAATCCCCAAGAACTGATAGTACAAATCATGAGCTTCTAAGAATAGAGTATACAAAGCGGAAATGAAATAAATACATAGTCTGTTTGAATAATACATAAACAGAGCTTTTATAAATCTAAGGCTACCCTGAACAAGAGGCAGCTACAACAGGGACGCAAGTACATCTTCAAGTCCTGCAACCAATGTGCAGAAGTGTAGTATCAGTATAACCGACCCCATGTACTGAGTAAGTAACAAACCTAGCCGTATGTTGAAAGTAGTGACGAGCTTCTACCAAGGTCGGGTCCATAACCAATAGTCCACAATAGTCCATAACAACATAAAGTAAATAATACCAGAAGTAACTCAGAGATAAAATGCTCAGCCAAAACATGATTTCAAAAATAATAGTTCTTCCTTTCAAATACATTAGTGAAAACCCAAATCGTTTGCCGAAGTTGCCAAAAATATGAATAGTTTGAAAACAATAATTTCTCCCAAAATATTTTCAATAATAAATAAGATGTTTCATTTTCCTTCCGGATAACCCGTGTAAAACAAATGCATCACTAAGCCCATCAGTAAAAATGTGTGAGAAATCATGAATGATGTGATGTTGTACAACATGAGAAAAATACATCTCTATGCATATATGTCATGTGTGCATGCCAATGCGATGCAACTCAGTGATAAAATTATAAAAAGCCCCTCAGGCAGAACATCACTCATATACAGCCCATCGGAAAAACCTCACAGTCACTCATGCCTCTCGGGCATACCTCACCATCACTCATGCCACTCGGGCATACCTCACAATCACTCATGCCTCCCAGTCACTCAGCACTCGGCACTTGCACTCAGTAGGTACCTGCGCTCACTGGGGGTGTGTACATACTCCGGAGGGGCTCCTTCAGCCCAAGCACTATAATCTGCACGAACAACTCACGTGCTGTAATAATAAAGCATATAAAGCATGCTGCAGGCGGGCACCCCCGATCCACATAATAATCCTCACAATCAGGCCATCGACCTCACTCGATCATCAATCTCTCCAGTCTCTCGGGCGCACAATGTCATGAAAATAGCCCAAAATGATGATATGATGTATCAATAAATAACAACAGAGACTGAGATATGATATGCAATAAAATGAATATGACTAAGTATGAATTTTTAATTTAAAACCAATAATTCACAGCAATATGACCTCTGTGGGTCCCAATAATACTGGTACATAGCCTCAACATAATTTTTAATATGTTTTTCAGCTCAATTTCTTTAACTCATAAAATCGCATGGAAAATACCAAGATCATTTAACTTCAAAATTCCACAGAAACAATTATGTCACAATTTCTATACTGTACGCCCACACGCCGGTCACCTAACATGTGCGTCACCTCCCAACAATTCACGAAATACATATATTCAGGGTTCATACTCTCAACTCCAAGATTAGAAGAGTTACATACCTCAAGCCGTGAAATTCTTATTCTGCAATGTCCTTTCCTTGTGAATTGGCCTCCAAACACCTCGAATCTAGCCATAAATAATTCGTTTCAGTTAATAAAATTCATTGGACTTAATTCCATAAGAAAATTCTAATTTCTCATAAAAATTCGAATTTTAGCTCAAAAATTGCCCGTGGGGCCCACGTCTCGGAACTTGACAAAAGTTATAAAATCCGAAAGCCCATCCAACCACGAGTCTAACCATACAAATTTTACCAAAATTCGACCCCAACTCGACCCTCAAATCTTCAATTTAAACTAAGAGGGGTTCAAACTTGTTCAACTTAATTCACCAATAAAATGATAAAAACAACCATGGATTCGAGTAATTTAACCAATATTGAGTTAAGAACACTTACCCCATTGTTTTCCTTGAAAAACTCTCGAAAATCGCCTCTTCCCGAGCTCAAATCCGTCAAAAATCCCATTTCCAGAACTTAAACTCTCTGTCCAGACCTCTTTTCTTCGCGAATCCGACAGGTCCCTCGCGTTCGCGAAGCACAACTCGACTGCCTACGAATTTAAACTTTCGCGAACATGAAGCTTTGCAAATATTACCCTTCGCGAACACGACCACGGCTTCGCAAACGCGACCACGACTTCACGAGCGTGAAGCTTTAGCAGCTCAGACCTTCATGAACGCGACCACCACCTCGTGAACGCGTAGAACAAGGAACCGGGGGTCCCCAATAACCTCACTCCTCTTCGCGAACGCGACACCACTCACGCGTTCGCGATGCACACACAGACCATACCTTCACGTTCGCGTCTTCCCCTTCGCGGACGCGAAGAATAAAACCTCACACTCATAAAACACTCTCCGCGAATGCGAGGGCCCACTCGCGAACGCGAAAGAGAAAATCAAAAAAATGCAGCAACAAATATCAGCAATCTCATCAAGGCCAAATATGATCCGTTAACCATCCAAAACTCACCCGAGCCCCTCGGGACGTCAACCAAATATACCAACAAGTCCTAAAATATCATACGGACTTAGTCAAACCCTCAAATCACCTCAAACAACGCTAAAACCATGAATTACACCCCAATTCAAGCCTAATGAACTTTGAAATTTCTAATTTCTACAAACGACTCCGGAACCTATCAAATCACGTTTACCTCAAATTTTACGCAGAAGTCATAAATGACATAATGGAGGTATTCTAATTTTCAGAATCGGATTCCGACTCCGATATCAAAAAGTCAACCCCCCGGTCAAATTTCCCAAAAATTTAACTTTCGGCATTTCAAGCCTAATTCCTCTACGAACCTCGAAATATTTTTTCGGACACGCTACTAAGTCCAAAATCACCATACAGAGCTATTGAAATTATCAGAATTTGAATCCGAGGTCTTTTACACATAGGTCCACATCCAGTTAACTTTTCTAACTTAATTTTTCAATTATGAGACTACGTATCTCATTTCATTCTGAATTCCTTCTGGACCCGAACCAACTACCCTGGCAAGCAATAAAACAATTGTAAGGCATAAATTGCACAGTAAATGGGGGAACGAGGTTGTAATACTCAAAACGACAGGACGGGTTGTTACAAAGACATCAACCACAATCACAATTTCAATTATAATTTCCAGCACAATCACCATCATATGTGCGGCATGGTGTCCGGTCACGACCCGGTCGACTAGGCCATATCACCACAATGCCGTGTGGATCGACATCATCCTTTTCTATTAATTATCTCATCCTAATTGAGGAGAAATATTTTCATCACATCAATCTTATCCCAAATAAGGGGAATAATCACAATCCATCCTACACCGGCACGTGTAGTTTCAGGGTTAGGTTATTTCAACCTACCATTTCTCGGTGACTAACGATACTCCCAAAAATATTTTTGATTTGCATACAAAGGAAACAACAATACAAATGCATTTACCTCATAACTCTTCATACCATATATAACATCATTGGCACTTTCAACACTTACAACATCATTATTTCATTGGCTCTCTTGGCCATACATATGATTATTCATTCATGGCACAATGGCTGTATTTCATATTTCACACTTTCATTTCTTTCCTTTCATGGATCGTCATCATAAATATCAACAAATAGAATATTCTGGGAATCAAAATGTTAGGTTCATTGGTAATGAAGACTTTAAACACAATGGATTTCTTTCCAAGAAATGGAGTAAAATGATTGGCAATCGAAGCACAAGTTAAAATCATAAATGAGTAACACATCATTTATTCTTGAAACACTTTTTTTCGAAAGGGTAATACATAATCATGAATACATAAGAGATGAAAACACGTTGGAAATACTTACAAAGCATAACATTAGTTGAAACAACCACATTTGGCCACGACTTGAGTACAAAAACTTTGAAGCAAATCTATTTTCGAAGTCAATTTGGAACAATTGAATCAAGGCTCATTTCTTGACCTTTCTCATATCACTTCATTTCATTGGCATCATTGGCCCCAAGTATAATTTTCATTGTCGGCACGGTGGCCACACATTACATCTTCAACCCACTTCTTTCACTTTCAAGCATCCTTATAGATTATCAACAACAAGGCATTTCAAATCAAGACTTTAGGTACACATATAATCAATTGGAGTTTTAGACCTATGGAGTATTCTTTCCAAGTTAACCATAATGGACTTTCATTTGAAACACGACTCAAAGCCATAATATTTTAATACACATATCATTTTTGAACACATTCCAGAAGGATAACATAATGTGATAGGAACATTCGAAATATATTTTGAATACATAATTCTCGACACTTGCTTACTCAGGACAATCGAGTTTATTGGGAACAACTCGGAACACGGGAATAAGGAACTTGAGCCAACCATACTTGAAACTTACGGGAACATCATGAAATTCATTTCTAAAAGAGTAGTCTAACCAACATACCTCAAATTCGTCCTTTAATGATACTACAATGATCCACTACACTAAGCAACTTCAATCTATAATAACAACATCCAATGGGACCAATATTAGTAACAAATTCCATAATTTAGGCCATTTAGGTACTTTATCAAACACCTAGTAGACATTAATCTCTACATCTCTTAACCATAAAATTAGTTCATCAAACTACTACCATTTACCAATAATTTATTTCACAACCATTCTTAAACAATTCATAACTTCCAACATCACATACATGACCATCCATCCACACCCAACCAACAAAATTCCATCAAATAATCATCTTTCAATCTCTACAATGGTTATGTATTTAAATTGAAAACTTATGGCTTCCAATCACCATACCATAAGTTCCAATACTTAATTCATACGCATATTCCCATAATATATCCATACATGTAAGTCTAAGGGTGTAGGATTACCTTTTGGAAAAAATCTTGCAAAACTCTCCTTTGAGTTCTTGAAGAAATTTTTTAAAGATCTATGTATTTTATGGAGGATTGAGTTAGTTTTAGGGTATAATTGATGGAATGAAACACCAAATTAGTAGGGATTACTCACCTTGAAGATGGGGGGAGTTGGAGCTCTTGAGAGAGTGGAGGAAAACACCAAAATTCGGCCAAGAGGAATGGGGAAAAATGAACCCCGAAATTGTATCTATAGAACCATATTTCTGGGTTTTGGATGCTACCCCGGATGCTATGGCAGCACTTCACTGCCAGCTCTTCTTTCGGACGCGGCCCCGGATGCTTCGCATCCGTAGTTTACTTCTCTGCCAGCCTTTGCGAATTTGGTCATAACTTCTTGTATAAATGTCCAAATGACAAACAAGTTTAAGTGTTAGAAACTAGACTCGAAGGGCTTTAATTTTATTAGTATATCACCTCCTAGGTCTTTATAGTTTGGTAGAATCATGTGTTTGAAGTATGATCTTGTGCGAATTGAGACATCCTTTCCTTTTAATGTTTTCTCAACTTGTTCCCCACAAATTCTTGCCATTCACAAAACTCCTTAGTATGTTCCAACACACCTTAAACATATATTTTCATTTTAAAATGATGTGGTTCTATCCCATGGGTCTACTTTAATATTCGAATACGTTATTCCCGAATACCGTTGGATCACTTTAAAATCTTAAATCATTAGAAAATTTTTAATGGGGCATTACACAGCCTGTACGGTAAACAAGTATAGTTTAGGTTTACTTTGTTATGTAATTATTGGGTGATTGATTATTTCAATTGTTTTGCAACTACTACTTTGTTGGGTTTATTCTCAAATTTTATCCTTTATCTTTAATTTCTTATCTTCTGCGTTCAGATTCATATCACACCTTCGTCTGAAAGGCCTACAAACGTAAACAATACATAATCAGTGTATTATAAGTGTGTAATGATTGTATCATGTATAATAATTTATTCTCAAATGCTCATAGTCTATATAATTAATATACACTTTTATACACTGTACACTCTGGTAATGGAGAAGACGACATTGTGTATATGTATAATTTTTATATGCCAAGTGTATAATGTATATTAAGTGTATAATCGATGAGTTTAGACTATACTAAGTATAAACTTATTATATAGTATACTTAGCGTGTGTACGCTAACTATAAACTGTCACCATCTTTAAATAACTACAAACTCATAGTTCAAAATTGAAACAAGAATACTTAGAGAAGAAAGAATACATAATATCTTATTAATGTGTCGATTGAAGAACTAAGCAAGTTGTCACGATCCAAAACTCACTACAGGTCGTGATGGCATCCAACGTCGCAGTTAGGCAAGCCAACAGTGAGTTATCACGTTAATTGTCCATTTTATTACTTTCGAAATCATAAATTTTATTAAATAAGGAAATTTACGCCCTTAAAATCACGGGTACATACATAATTAGCGTTGCATAAAAATAAAAGGTGATAATAATATGCGAATCCGTAAGCATCAACTAGAATATCTCCAAAACCCGATGTCACAAGTGCATGATCATTTACTAAGGAGTACAATAATAATACGACATGTTCTTTCAAAATTCTTTTAGCGATATAAACTTCTCAATCTCGTATCCTATCTCAACAACTCGAAAAAATATCAAGTGCCAATATCAAAGGAATGAGGAATACCACATAAAATGCCAGACATCAATGGAAATATAATCTCGTAAATGTTCGGACTGCTAGCGATATAATGCACGATTATGCCGAGGTCGTACAGTCCGATCCCGAATAATATGTACACTATTGAGGGTCGAGCGGTATGAACTATAGATGCATCTATTATATTGCCGAGGTGTTCGGCCTGCTCCACAAGAAAGGAAGGAAATTATCGAATTACAATACAGTACATGAGCACAAAGTGAATATAACCTTTACCGTTTCTCAAATAACATGTCAACAACTCAAGGATGGTAAGGCTTGGCCATATATATATATATAGTTCAATTATAAATTCCATTAATTAAGCCACCAAAATGAGTTCAAATAATTCAATATTACATGATAAAGTCCTAAGTCTACCCGGACATAAATATGCTTTAGCTACGTACGGACTCCCATCACCTCGTGCGTACGTAGCACCCACAACTTGTAGCACATAATAATTACATCACCTAGGGGGTAGTTTTCTACTCACAAGGTTAGACATGAGATTTACTGTTACACCATGTGTGTCCCAAGGTGATATATAATAAATATGAGACTTGTTAATCATGATTTAAATGCGTTTAAAGTCATAATATGACTATATATGATGTTTGGATATACAATATAAAGTTTGGGAAAAATCATATTTAAGTTTCGGAAAAACTGACTAAGGATTTATCTTGTAACGAAGATATTTTAGCAATACATTTCGTGTGTTATATGAGGTCTTCTTGGGAATAATTATATACCAAATTGAAGGTCTTGGAATTTAGTTTCCAACGCTCTTAACCGTTCGTTCATACGACATTCAGATAAAAAGATATAAGCGTCAGAAAAAAGGCCAATGATAGGGTGCCAAGTTAGCACCTCTTTGACTTTTCAAAAGTTGATATATATAGGTTTGTAATCGTATTTCTCTTCATTTTTCAATAGAACACGACTAGAGAACACCCATAAATATATCCTTAAGCTCTCTTCTAGGATTTCATATAACGACCCGGCCGGTCGTTTTGAGTATTACATCCATGTTCCACTATTTACTGCTCAATTTATGCTTTACAGTTGTTGTATGACTTGTTGGGGTAATTGGTTCGAGTCCGGTGAGGTTTTGAAATGAATTGAGACACTTAGTCTTCAAGATGAAACTTAAGTTTAAAAGATTGATCGGATATTGACTTATGTGTAAATAACCTCGGAATAGAATTTTGATGATTCTAATAGCTCTGTATGGTGATATTGTACTTAGGAGCGTGTCCGAAAAATTATTTGGAAGTCCGTAATTAAATTAGGCTTGAAATAGCTAAAATAGAAATTTAAGCTTGGAAGTTTGACCTGGGAGTTTACCTTTTGATATCGGGGTCAGAATCCGATTCTGAAAATTTGAGTAGGTCCATTATGTCTTTTATGACGTGTGTGCAAAATTTGAGATCAATCGGACTTGATTTGATAGGTTTCGACATCGAATGTAGAAGTTAAAAATGCTTAGTTTTATTAAGCTTGAATTGGAGTATGATTCATGATTTTAGCGTTGTTTGATGTGATTTGAGGCCTCGACTAAGTTCGTATAATGTTTTAGGAGTTGTTGGTATATTTGGTTGAGGTCCCGGGGGCCTCGGGTGAGTTAAAGATGATTAACGGATCAAATTCGAACTTAAGGAAATGCTGAAATTTTTCTGTTGATGGTGACTTCGCACCTGCGCATGAGGGACCGCATGTGCGAGCTCGCAGAAGCGAGCATGGTTGCGCAGAAATGGAGTTGGCTTAGCAAGGGCAGGGGTCGCAGGTGCGCATGCAAGACCGCAAAAGCGGACTCGCACCTGCGACGAGTTGACCACAGAAGAGACTTAGTGAGCCGCATATGCGAAAACCCATGGACAGAATAAAATCAGAGGGGTTGCGGGATTTTGGCATTTTTGGACATTTCCAACACGAGTTGAGGCGATTTTTCAGAGAGAATTCACGGAAAAACTTGAGGTAAGTCACTTGTGACCATTGTTAGTCAATAATATTGGAATATCATTGAGTATTTTGACTAGATTACGTATTTTTGAGGTGAAATTAGAGGATTTGGGCCTAGGGAATTGAAAATGAGATTTAGGGATTTTAAGGTCGAGTTGTTGTCGGAAATTGGTAAATTTGGTATGGTTGGACTCGTGGTTGAATGGGAGTTCATATTTTATAATTTTTGTGGGATTCCAAGACGTGGGTCCCACTGGTAAATTTTTAGTGTAATTTCAGATTTTTGTGGGAAACAATTAGTATTTTAATATGGAATTAAATTCCTATAAGTTGTGTGGACTGAATCAAATTAATTGTGCCTAGATTTGAGCTGTTTAGAAGTCGATACGCGCATAATGGAATTTCTGGAGCATTGTTTGGCTTGCTCGACATTGGATTCGGCTTATTCGAGGTAAGTAACTCTTCTAATCTTGGAGCTGAGGGTATGAGCCCTGACTATACGTGTTATGTGTTTGGTGTTGAGGTGATGCACATGCTAGGTGACGGGCGTATGGGCGTACACCGTGTGAACTGTGACTCCGTTATTTCTGTAGTATTGTGTAGTTACCTGGACTTATCTTTGATCATGAAATCTCTACGTACTAGAGTTATCGAGTTGTGATTCATGTTAGAAACCATGTCTAGGCTACATGATTATTTTGTTGGGACCCATTAGGGTAATTACTACTGTTAAGTTATTTGATTACATTGCAATGTCATACTCAGTCATATTCATTGCATATCATATATCAGTCTCTGTTACTATTTATTGATATATCATATCATCATTTTGGGCTAGTCATGTCATTATGAACCCGAAAGACTGGAGAGGTTGATGACTGAGTGAGGCCGAGGGCCTGATTTTGAGATATTGATACTAGAGCACGTTAGTTGTCCATGCAGATTTTAGCGTTTGGGCTGAAGGAGCCCCTCCGGAGTCTGCACACACACCCAGTGAGCGCGGTTGATTTATATTGAGGGATGGGTCTTCCCTGAAAATGGATCTTGTCCGAAACATTTATACCTGGGGATGGATCTTCCCCACGTGCTGGATTAGCACTACTCGGTACTAAGTGACTGATGGTCAGTTGATGTATATATTCCAGGATAGATCTTTCTTGGGCCGGATTGGCCATATATAGTACCGAGTGATTGAGCATGATGAGTGGAAAGTGCGAGACAGTGAGATTGAGTACTATGGGAGCATGAGTACTATGAGAGTGTAAGTACATGAGTTTGTCTCT
Organism: Nicotiana tabacum; assembly: GCF_000715075.1. NCBI lineage: Eukaryota > Viridiplantae > Streptophyta > Magnoliopsida > Solanales > Solanaceae > Nicotiana > Nicotiana tabacum. Next base: position 3,688,967 of record NC_134081.1, on the reverse strand, counting down.
GGGATACATTGCATTGACATGTACACATGACATACAAGTATATAGATGTATTTTTCTCACGCGGTACGATATCACGTCATTCATGACTTCTCACATGTATTGACATATGGGCATATAGATGTATTTTACGCTTGCTATCTGGAAAGAAAAATGGAACATCTTATCTATGGTTGAAAGGATTTTTTTGGAAAAAATTACTGTTTTCAAACTTACTCATATTTTTGGCAACCTCGGTAAATGATTTGGATTTTCACTGATATACTTAAAAGGCAGAACTATTTTTCAGAAAGCATGATTAAGCTGAGCATTCTATCTCTGAGTTACTTCTTTTATTCCTTGCTTTACGTTGTTATGAACTGTTATTGGCTATTGGTGTTGGACCCGACCTTTGTTCTAACTCGTCACTACTTATTGCGTGCAGATGTTGGTTGTTGATGTTGCTGTGATCGATGGGAGTTGGAATTGAAGATGTACATGCGTTCCTGCAATGATGACTTGAGGTATGTTAAGGCTATCCTTTCTTTCCTTTTGGCATGATCCATATGATATAACGAAACGAGCAAGCACGCAACTTTCACAAATGATTCTATTCTTAGAAGTACTAGGGTTGCCTATGTTCTTGATTCCCTATATGTCCTACTATCATATCGCATGTTCATGGGTCTCATGACATTTTGAGAGATCTTATTGACTTACTTCATTATGCATTGCATTTATTTATACATGTATATTGACCCATGACCAGATGGCGTTATATACGCGTATAGTATATGTATATGGGGTATGGGGAAAGGTTATGGCGTTATATACGCACCACCACCTGATCAGCTGGTATACGTTGATGATTTCTCCCACAGGGGCCGAGATGATATGATGATGCCCCTCAAAGGCTTGATGATGTTATGTATGCATATACCTATGCATGATATGACATTTATATGCATATGCATGACATTATAAATGTTTCATGATTCACAGAGCTATTCAGACTTACAGGTTGAGTCCTTTACTCCATGTTTCTTTCATGTCTTTTATATACTGATTTTTATGCCTTACATACTCGGTACATTATTCGTACTGACACCCCTATTTTATGGGGGCCTACGTTTCATGCTCGCAGGTGCAGGTAGACAGGCTGACAACCCCCCTTCTTAGGATCCTTGCTCAACGAGAATTGGTGTACTTCATTTGATCCGGAGCTGCTATTGTGTTTTGGTACGATATTATTGTATACATATATGGGTATGACGGGACCCAGTCCTATTCTTTATACAGTTGTACACTCCATTAGAGGTCTGTAGACAGTCATGTATAGTTGGATAGTGTGTGGCCTTGTCAGCTCGCCCAACCGTATTCCGTATATATATGTATATATGTCTTTTGGGCATGTTTTCCCGCGTATGTTATTCACATGAATCAGTAGTTTATTGCCAGAGTTATTCATGACCTACACTTATTTTAAATTTATATCTTAGACATATGCTTGGGGGTGTTCGACAGATAGAACTCGGGCACTCGTCACGGCCCATCGATTTGGGTCGTGAAACTTACCTCGCTCCGAAGTTTCATAACCGTCTCCAATGCCTCTTTAACACCTCAACTCAAAGCCAAACGCTTCGAAACTAGTCAAACAATGTGCAAATCAATCAAAATATACTCCAATGCTTATAATTAATGAATTAATAACAATTCCCAACTCCGCTCGAAAAGTCAATAAAGTTAACCCTCGGGCCCACGTGTACGGATTCCGAAAATTTTTAAAGATAAACTTTACTCATAACGCCACAAACTCAAATACATAATTTATCCTAAATTCCATGTCCAATTTAGTGGTAAAAATTCAAAATACCAAATTCTAGGTTTTTTACCAAAATTCCAAATTTCCACTAATTTTTCTATGTGTAAATCCTTGTAGAATCAATGTAGTAAGCTAACAATATGCAAGAATTACTTACCTTGCAATAGATGATGAAAATCTCCCCTTGAAGCCCTCTAAAATCGCCCAAACCAAGAGAGAAAATGAGTGAAATGAGCAAAATCCCAAGTTAAAACAATCTGCCTAAGCCCCGTCCTTCATCGCGTTCGCGAGCCCAAGGCTGCGTTCGCGAAGGCCTGACAAAAACACAGCATCGCGTTCGCGATGGCCCATTGCCCCCAACCTGAAACCCCTCCTTCACGTTCGCGATTGTCTTTCCGCGTTCGTGAAGGGAGCACTGCCAGCCCAACTCATCGCGTTCGCGGTTGTCCTTCCGCGTTCGTGAAGGGAACACTGCCAGCCCAACTCACCGCGTTCGCGACTGCCTTGTTGCGTTCACATATGGTGGGATCCCCCCTGCCTTTCCGCTCTTCCTTCTTTGCGAATGCGTGAATCCCTTCGCGTTCGCGAATAACAAAACCAGAACTAACAACAACAACAACAAACTGGGAGAAATGTCCCGAAACCATCCTGAAACACACCCGGAGCCTCTGGGACCCCGTTCAATCACACCAACCAGTCCCAAAATATGACATGAACCTGCTCGAGGCCTCAAATCACACCAAGCAACATCAAAACTATGAATCGACGATCGAAACCTTCTTTAAACTTTCAAACATTTAAACTTTGACGAACGCATCCGAATCATAACAAAACACTCCAGAATGACGCCAAACTTTGCGTACAGGTCATGAGTCACAATACAAACCTATTCCAAGGTTTGGAACCTCAAACGAATATCGATAACATCATAATCCACTTCAAACCAAACTTATAAAATTCTAAAACCTTCAAAATGCTAACTTTCCATAATAAGCCGCTGAAATGCTCCCGGACCGCCCGATACTCAACCTTAATACACGCCCGAGTCCGAAATCATCATACGAACCTATTATAGCCTTCAAATCCTGATTCCGAGATCGTTTACTCAAAAGTCAAACCTTAATCAATTCTTCCAACTTAAAGCTTCCAAAATTAGAATTTTTCATCCGAATCAAGTCTGATCTTCCCGAAATTCGATTTCGACTATGCATACAAGTCATAAAACATGAAGTGAAGCTACTCAAGGCCTCAAACCGCTAAGCGACGCTCTAGAACTCAAAACGACCGGTCGGGTCGTTACACAAGTCCCTTTGCCTTAACCAACATATGATGAAGAGTAATTAAGCCATACATCAATATTACCATGCTCAAGAAAAATTGAAAAATATATCTATATATTGCCTCCTAGACTTATCCTAGTAGTCTCTTCATCTAAATTTGTGTGAGAATCCCATACTCTTATATGTGTTCGAAGTGGAACAAATACCCTCCAAATTGATATTGAATGATATTGTTCACGCGCCTTATACGCAAATTTACCTAATAATCTTGTTTTGATACTTTTCCTCCGTTTCTCCCTTTTTTTTCCACCAGAGAGGTAAGAAAAGGGCGAGTGGGAAAAGACTACAGAAAATAAAAAATGGAGTTTGGAGACGAGGGTGAAGAGTTTCTTTAATAGAAAGAGTAGTATTTTTGTCTGAATAAATTTCTAGTCTACCTCTCTGTCTGATTCATTTTTCATTTTCTGTTCGGTTGTTAAGGGGAGAGAAGAAAAAAGTACTTTTAGGTTGGTGGTTTATTAATTAGAAGAAAAAAAGTAGAAGGTTACACTTAGATAAGAAAGGTAAAAATAAAATAAAATAAATTCTTTTCTTCTTAACCTTCTTTTCTAGGTGAATAACATTATATTTATCATGTCATTTCACTAAAGTTAGATTCACTTCAAACATGAAATAGAGGTAAAACGTCACAAAATTAGGTGTATAAGAAAATTTTACTACAATTATTTTGGGAATTGTTGGGAAAAGTTTAGAGCGGGGCAAAATATGTATCCAAGAAAAAAGGTAGAATACATAGTTTACCCCGAACTTAAGATCAAATATATTTGACACACTTATTGACCACGAACAACCTTTTATACATCTAATCTTTTTAAAATATATCTAAGACACCACTTTCTCTTGCGTTATGACACGCGTCATCCTTTGATTGGAGAGTGTGATATTAGATACGGCTTGAAAAGATTGAGTGGTCAGGGCAAAATGTGTATTATGCCAAGGAAAAAAGAAAGAAAAACATTGAAAGACGTCAAATGATAATTTCCATCTAAAAGCAGACAAAATGAGAAAGAATCAAGTTTCAGCCAATGAAATGAGGCTACAGCAAGTGCACGTGCATTGAAATTAATGGACTCCTCCCTATTTTCACACAGTTGTAAAGATACTCAACAAATGTTTGCTTAATACAGAAGACAAATAGTGGCACCCCACAAACACAGAACTCCTTTAATTTAATACTATAAAAAACTCTTATTTTCAATATCTCCATTTGCAACTCACTATTCTTTTTTTGTTGTTTCCTATATCACATTAAAGCCTTGACTAAGCTCCTGTTTTGGCCATAAAAATTGGAAGTTCTTTTTTCAAATTTTATTTCCAAATATTTATTTATTTATAGATTTTAACAATTTTTTTTTGTAGATTTTAAAATTTAAATCTTCAAATCTTAAAAATAACTCGAGTACTTTAAGAAAATTTTAAAGTTTTCTCCCCACCAAACTTTAAATTCTTTTCAGATAAAATAAATGTCCAAATACAATTTCAACTTTCAAAATTTATTTTTCTATCCCATTTTCAAAAACTCATTTGACCAACTCACCATTCTTCTTGAATTCAATATTACTACTCTTCAAATTATTCCAAAAAAGTTCAAACTTTTTCACAAAAATATCTGCATCTTTAGTTATTTTCTTTGCTTAAACTGGACCACACCTGCTCATCTTCCTCCCCCACAACAAGAAATAACCTGGGTCGGTTCCTCAAAAATCTTTTTCATTTTCAGACAACCATACAATACAAGAAAATGTCACTCCAAATGAATAACTCCACCGACTTAACACAGTTGCTGCTTTCAGATATTTCTTTGTTTCTATGTCGGCGTTACCTATATAAACCTCTCTTAACCCCCTTTGTTTTCACCGTCCTTCATTTTATCAAACACCCTTTTGGAAATTCTCTCTTTTTGATCCATAAAAATCCAATCTTTATATTGTTCTGAAAAAAAATCATATGAACCCTTTTGATAAAAACCCAAATTTTCGCCCTCCTGGGTCAGAATCTGCTACATTGCCACCACACAGTATTACTATGGACCCTGAATTTGCTGTGTTTTCTGAGCCCCCATCTTCTCCTTTTATCAATCTTGAAGCTTTTTCAGCTGGGGAGGAAGGATTAGGTGTGGTGCAGCCTATGGAGTGTTTACATGGGACACAAATTCCACCATTTTTGTCAAAGACTTTTGATTTAGTTGATGACTCTTCATTGGATTTTATCATTTCTTGGGGTAGTAAAGGAGAAAGCTTTGTAGTGTGGGACCCAGTGGAGTTTTCAAGAATGATTCTTCCAAAGAATTTCAAGCACAACAATTTCTCCAGCTTTGTGAGACAGCTTAATACTTATGTGGGTATCACCTTAGCACAAAGCCAAGAATATTTGGCTCATGTGTTAGTACTCTAGTTCTCTAACTCTTGCCTCCCTTTTTTTGTTAATTCTTTTACCTTGTATGTAATTGTTGTTGGAGATTTTCATGTATCTTTGTTTTTTTTCCCCTCACTTTTTGTAAATTTTATGTTGTAATAACACGCTCAGTGAAGATTCATGTAGGCGACCCAACTTGCTCGGGATTGAGGCGAAGTAGTAGTAGTTGTTGTAATAATTTGGAACGGTGATGATGTTTTTAGAAATGTAAATGTAAATAGTTTTCTCTTGTTGTAATTCGTAGTGGCTGCAGTTGTAAATAACATTAGAGAAACGATTTTTCTTAATAGTTTATCGGATTTTTGGTACCTTGTGTAAATGGATGTTTTTTGAGATTGTTGGTGGATTTTAAAGTGTTGGATCTTAAGGAAAATGATAAAGAGATTGCGCTGTTCGTGATTTGGGCTTGTAGATAAAGCTAAAATGCTGAGAGCATCTCCCTGCATTAATCTGCTGAATTTGGGAGGTTCATCAAATTCTGCAGGTAGAATTCTGAGGTTTTGATTAAACAGATTGTTTAAGCTTTCTATAGTTTTTATATATATACGGTTTTTATTGCAAAATATGTACTGATTGTGTATTTCTAGTGTAATGCAGCTTCTGGAACTCATGAAAATTTGACAGCTACCATCTGGTTTTGTGTAAAGATTTCATTGTGTTATATGAATAATGAATGTATTCTCATGTTGTAGGCATGCTGGCTTCATTTTTTAAATCATTTTTTTGGGCGATTTTGTCCAGGGATTTCGCAAAGTTGATGCTGACAGGTGGGAGTTTGCGAACGAAGGGTTCTTGAGAGGAAAGAAGCATTTGTTGAAGAACATACAGAGGCGAAGATCACCTCAGTCGCATCAGGCGGGAAGTTCATCTGCTGAAGCAGGGAAAGGTGCAATGGATGAGATAGAGAAACTGAGGAAGGAGAAGAGCTCGATGATGCAGGAAGTCATTGAATTGCAGCAGCAGCAGCGTGGGACGGTCCAACAAATGGAAGTTGTTAATGAAAAGCTTCAGGCTGCAGAACTGAGACAGAAACAGATGGTTTCATTCTTGGCCAAGGTGTTTCAGAATCCCACATTCTTGGCTCGTCTTCGGCAGATGAAGGAACAAGGAAAAATTACTTCTCCAAGAACAATGAGGAAATTCGTTAAACATCAGCCACACGATCAGGATAGAGTGGAGTCTTCCATTGAAGGGCAGATAGTCAAGTTCATGCCTGATTTTCAAGACCTGGTTACATCCTTTGAGAACCCCGACATCAATCTGGTTGTGGATCAACAACTTCCTGAAACTGGTTTTGGTGCAGAAGCAATGCTTTTTAAAAATCAAGAACGGGTTATAGAAGGAGCTTTGAACTTTAACCCCGAAGACTCTCATTTTGAGGGGAGGAATGTAGCTAGCCCTCAATTAGAAGTCATGCCTGAGTGCTTTGTCTCTTTCCCGGAGGAGTTGGCAAAGGAGAAGAACATCTTAGGATTTTCCTCACCAGGTATAGAAAGTATGGTGAAAGAAGAGGAAGTATGGAGCATGGGTTTTGAAGCCAGTGCTGGTATGTCAAGTACTGGCATTGAGTTATGGGGTAGTCTTAGCAACTATGATGTCCCGGACTTTGGAGTTAGCGCCGGTTTGTCAGATGTGTTGTGGGATATAGATCCCTTGCAGGAAGCTGGAAGTTCTGGTGTCGATAAGTGGCCAAATGATGAGTCTCCTTTTGGCCAGCCGAAGAATGATAGTTTTTAGGAAAGAGTACCCTTCCTTCAGTGTGCGTTTGCGATACTAGCCATAGTTTAGTTGATGGGACGTAATATTGAATGATTTGATTATAACATTTTTAGTGCATAATTACTTTCCACTGATTCTTTTCTTCTATCCCCCTCTCGTTCACTGCTAATTTGCTACACTATGAAGATTTGAAGGCATAATTTGCAGATATATCCTGCTAATATATACTCTTTTAAGTTGTGCAATGTGCAGGTTTGCGGCACTGGGGCTTCTTTTGAGAGTCCTGGACTGGAATGACATTGCTCGCTCAAGATTCTCATTCCAGGTGTGGTGACTTTTATGATTATGATTGCTTGATGAATAGTGTTATTTTACCAGGATTCTTTGACATGAAGCTGATAATAAACATACATGGTGTACAATTCTTGATTGTTACTTGCATTAGTGGAGTATTAGCTTTTTCTGTATTTTGGCTCACCAAGCCCGGCTGTTCTGAAGTTTCTCTTACTCCAAGTGGAATGAGAAATTGGATATCTCCTTCTATCCCTCAGACTTGCTCCACATTTTCCAACCAGAACCTACTGAAAAACACTTTAGGGACTGTGCTCATACTGTCCTAGGTAATATAACAAAACAATTGATCAAGATAAAGAGAAGCTGAGATATCACATTCTTCTTTAGAAGTTTTGCTTGCAAAGTTTAGGAGAGAATCAAGAACTGATGGCCAAAGGAAGTAGGCTGTGGCTTTTTAAGACTGACAGAGAATTCCTTCCAAGTCAGGTAGTTCAGATATGTAATTTGATGAAATCGTTGGGTTAGAGACAGTTGGGAAAGATTTGGAAGTTCTAAGGGAGGGATTTTAGTAGTGTTTCATGCTTTATAGCTTAAAACTATTTAGTCACTGTCATTATTTCTATATTCGATTCCTTAATATACCCCTCTATTTTCGAAAATGGTCTAAGAATACCCCTCGTTATACTATTGGGTTATCTATACCTCTGCAGTCATACTTTGGGTTCAAATATACCCCTCATTTAAACGGAGGGACACGTGTTATTGTCCTGTTGGTCAATTCTAAATATCTCCTAATTAATTTTCTAAAGCAATTTTGTTTTTGTAAAAGCTGGAAAAACTCATTTTTTTTAATAAAAACTGAAAAAACGAAAATATATTTTTTTCAGTTTTACAAAAAAACTGAAAAATATTTTCTAAAACAATGTTTTTGTAAAACTGAAAAGAAAACTAAAAAGCAATTTTCTAAAGCAATGTTTTTGTAAAAACTAGAAAAACTGAATTTTCTTTACTAAAAACTGAAAAAATCGAAAATATTTTTTTCCAGTTTTTAGAAAAATATTACTTTTAAAAAAAACTGAAAAATAATTTATAAAGAAATTGTTTTTGTAAAAACTAAAAAAAAAATTAGAAAGCAATTTTCTAAAGCAATGTTTTTGTAAAAACTGACAAAACAAATATTTTCTTTTTTTTCAGTTTTTAGTTAAAAAATTTCAGTTTTTTTCAGTTTTTAATTGCTTTAGAAAATTGCTTTTCATTTGTTTTTCAGTTTTTACAAAAACACTGTTTTAGAAAATATTTTTCATTTTTTAAAGCAGTTTTTTTGTAAAAATTGAAAAAAAATATTTTCGTTTTTTCAGTTTTTAGTAAAAACAAATCAATTTTTTTCAGTTTTTACAACAAAAAAGAATTTGCTTTAGAAATTTACTTTTTAATTAATTAGGAGATATTTAGAATCGGCCAACAAGACGATGACACGTGTTCCTCCGTTTAAATGAGGGGTATATTTGAATACAAAGTATGACTGCATGGTATAGATAACCCAATAATATAACGAGGGATATTCTTAGACCATTTTCGAAAGTACAGAATATATTTGAACATTTGCCGTTCTTTATATAAGTGCAGTTACTTCTTTTGTAGTTTTTGCTTAAATCCTGTACCCTCAACCAACTAGCTTCCTTTGTGGAGTCTCTGTCCTTGGTAAGCAATGATAAATCAAAAAACAGCTAATAAATCCTGCTAAATGATTCCTATTTGTATCTTTAGGATTAAAAAATTGTTCAATGGAAAATTATGAAAGAGTAAATGAAGAGTAGAAGGTCATTTCTAAGTATCTAACAGTTTATTTTATTTTGTTTTCCAATTATATTTTATAGAAAGTTGCCACTTAGAATTGCCAAATTTCATTTTTCTGGTTAATCATTTTGAGCTCTAATAAAGTTCATGTCGATGATACATTCTCACTTTTGGACAATAGATATTATAGGAACCTTCCAGAATATAACGTTCTGAGTAACCAAACTAATTTTTCTTAGACAAAGCGACCAAACTTTGGTTCTTAGTTGTTCATGGTGGCGTTAGGATGTCAAGTTATCACTTTTGGTTGTATTTTTTGTGGTTATAATATGGCATCCTTTTGTCTAATGCAATTAGGGATGGCAATGGGGCGGGACGGGTTTACTCTTACACAGGTGCGGGGCGGGTTAAAACAAATTTTTAAAATTTTAAAGCGGGGCGGGGCGGGTTCAATGCGGGGCAGCTTTGAATTTCATCTTTTCTGAAACAAAACAATAACTTCAACTACAATTTTACATTCTTTTTTACTAGCACGAATGTTATTTTGAATTATAATTAACCAATTTGCATATGTCTCAACAAAATGATATTACTTAAATTTGTCAAATTTTATGTGATACAATTTTCATATGAGGTGGAGCGAGCGAATTTTTTTTTTTTTTTTTTAATGTCATGCTCCTAGATTATAATATTACCGAAAATTTTGCGACATGCGTGAAAGCTGAATATATAATATAATAGAATCCATGGGTGTAATTTTTTAATTTTTCCTCCATGTGGGTTTTTTTCTTTTCGATTTTGAAATTTTAATTCTTTTTGGCAGGAAGATCCGTTCATAGCTTCAGCTAAGCTCTCTACGTAGTTTCCCAATTCACTGTCCAGTACAGTCTTCTTTCACTTCTATGTTTGTTTGTATTTTCAGTGTATGGATAAAGAAAGTAAAACAGAGCTTAACTATAAAAATATATGTGTACTGACACCTATACTACATCCAATATGGTATTTCAGTGTTGTGTATCCTCCTATATCTAATCTGGCATCACATAATAAAAATACTCGTCCTCATATATTTGTATGATTGGAGTATGTCAAACTAGTTTGTTTTAGAAGAAAAAAAAATTAAACGGGACGGGTTGAAAACTGAAAAAATAACTATGCGGGGCGGGGCAGGTTGAAATTTTTGTGGGTTTTGCCAAACCCGCCCTGCTCCGCCCCACTGCCATCCCTAAATGCAATGCACACTTGATAGTTAGTTTGTATGTCGGTAACAACTGATATATACTTTATCAATATTTATATTTGGTTAATGCATGAAATTAGTGTACTTACGTTGTTAAGTTACTTTCCAACTTGTTGGTGTACTTTCTTTCATTCTTGATGATTTTTGTAGACTCTAGCTTGATATTAAATTGAATCTCCTCTAATTATTTTCTAATTTTTGTTCCTTTATAAGTTCAATTGTTACTGAGAATTATGAGTATCTCACTCCATAGCTTGAAATCTAACTTTGATTCTTAAGGCGTGATTTGGCGATAATTACTCATTGCTCAAATGCTTAAAGCAGAATAAAAAAATATGGTGCAATGAATACTCGTCAACAAAGGCTCGTTGGAGGAAGAAATACCTCGATAACTACCTTAAGACTTCATAATTGTCAACCTAATAAGATGCTATAAACATTCACGTCATGGTGGAAAAAATCATGGTGAATACTCGGCACAATTCTGCATAGTGGGAAAAAACAAAGAGAAAAGCTAGAATTTTTTTTTGTAAAGGTAGAATATAATAAACATACAAAGGATATTAAAAGAATAGTGACTCAATATATAAATGAATATATGATTGTCAATATTTTTATGTCTTTCACGTCTTAAGTTAAACAAATAACTACGAAGAAGATGACTAATCTATAAGGAAGAAGTGCAGTAAATAAAAAAGATTTAACGGGTTATTAATGAGTTTTTTAAAATAAAAAAAAAAAAATTGATGGCTTTCCGTTAGGTGAAGGCTATTTTTTAAAAAGTTTGGCTAACGGTAAGAGTAGATGTGACCCCGATAGTATAACGGAGGGTAGATATGAATAATATACTAAAATAGATGGATATATTTGGCCCTTTTCCCTTAAAAAAAATCGCTTTTGACCTTGGAGATGCTTGGTCAAACATGCTATTAGTTACTATATAACAATATCTCAATTTTTTTTGTGTGTGTGTGGCGGGGGGGGGGGGGGGGACTCGGAAGCTTGTATATGGAAAAAAGAAAAAGGAGATACGTTCTGTTTTCTTCATGCTCGAGTTGTTAGGAAGCTAAAGAATATCTTCAATAGATATATTTCAGGTGTTTAAAGGTTTCAGAATAGCGTTGTCATCCAAAAGGTTGGTCAAACTCTCTGGAGAAAAGTGAGTTTGTCACTCAAGTGATAAAATGAGGGTTTTGTTTTCAATAATATCCAAAACGAAATCTGAGTAATCATCAGGAATTCACATTGTTAAGCGGCTAGCTCTCACCGAAACAACACAAACCCTAAGTTTCAGCAATAACGGATTTAGAAACTGTAGACACTATCTGTTTATTACTCCAGTAAAAACATGAGACAGAGATTGCATGTAAGCTAACTCAAAGTGTGCTTTCCTATAATACAACTTCTCGTTATAATTCTTATACATACAAAATCATTTTTGGGCAGAAAATTGAAGAACTGTTGTAGCTGGCTTTAACAAAATCACATGGCTAAACAAATATTCCAGGAGGAAGCGTACAAGCCAATTGCAAATGGTATTCTCAGAGAAATGGCTGCTTGAATTTGTGAAAAAAATTACGGGCTCTACAAAACATTCTGAACGAATATGTACAGAACAGACGCCTGCAAAAAGCACATTGATCGTAGATATCAAGCTTCAGCATTCTATACAGCAGAAAGTTATTAATGTACTTCATCCTAGCAATGGTTGCAAACTCACATAGTCATCTACCATCAAAAGAAACAGCAAAGAAAGATAAGTGAAGGCGGATATTTGCTACAATCACCGATACTTGCTAAGACTGGGCCTCAGAATAATTTGTTGCTATTGATGCCATGTCCAGTCTAACTATATGCCCACTCCTATCTACTAAATAGAACCTCAAATGCACCAGCAGACTTCAGAGTATCCCATTAACCCAAGAAACCTCACCGCAAGAAGGTTACATTCCAACGAAATATTCTAATGCTATTGTGGAAACTAATTGCAGAGTTTTGCGCTGACTTAAAATTGGAGCAACACACCAAGGGAAATGCAAAATTTAGCAGAATGAAGAGAGAGATTTCGTGAAAAGAAAAAGAGAGTTTTAGGAACCGAACCTGAAGTAACTGAAGCCTTGTTCCTCCCAGAAAGGTGATTAACAAAGAATGCCAAATATGTGCAGAAATCATACATTTAATACACGCATTCATGTAAGCAACTGCATGTCCGTACGACCTGGTTGAGGAGGTGTCACAGGAGGTTTAATTAGTGGTCTCAGCATATCCATGATTGCAGAAAAGGAGGGACGTTTCCATGGTTCTCTGCAATATTATCAGAAGTAACTTCAAGAGCACATCAAAGCAATCGAAAAGTCAATGTGAAACTATGGAAGAATATAACCAACATACTTGGCCCAGCAAGCCTCAATAATGCTTGCTACTTGAGGATTCAAGTCACGTGGAACTTCAAGTCTTTTCCCCTTAAAGCCGACAGCTGCTACAACCTACAGGTTCAGATGCATTACACCAATACAGCAATCACAAGAATGGATAGACACTGCCTCTTGCCTGATTTCTTAAGGATGAACAAAAAAGGGCAGCCTGGTGCACTAAGCTCCAGCTATGGGCGGGGTCCAAGGAAGGGCCGGACCACAAGGGTCTATTCACGCAGCCTTACCCTGCATTTCTGTAAGAGGCTGTTTCCACGGCTCGAACCCGTGACCTCCTGGTCACATGGCAGCAACTTTACCAGCAACTTCTTAAAGATGAACATACCAATAAAAACAGCAATGCATATGTTCCACTTTAAAATAAAACTAAGATGCAATACAAGTGCCAAGTAATGTTGCAAATAATCAACAGATCCAAGTTCTCTTTCTAACATAAAATCAATGCTTGCAAAAGAGGTACCAGAAAGTTGTTCCCACCTAGCTACCGAGACAAAAAATCAAGCACTCTGCTGTGCCGGATACTGTTTTATCCACAGGATACTGTTTTATCCACATCTTTTTTTCCCAACTTTTTTCGTACTTACCTTAAATACCCGTGTGGACAAATGGACTTAAAAATTAGAAATGCAAACCTGTGCCGGGTTCAAATTACTCCAGGGTTGTTGCAACGTCGCGAGCTCCCACAAAATGACACCAAAGCTATATACATCAGATTTCTCATTTGATGGTTCATCGCGAAGAACTTCAGGTGCCATCCATTCCGGCTATCACAAGAAGAACCAGACAATATTTACTCCTTTATCTCATTGGTGAAACAAAGTGCCAAAGATGAACAAAAGACAAACAAATCATATGTTGAATGAAGAACTTACAGTCCCAGCAGCCGACTTTGATGAGAGAAATGTGTTCTCTATTAAACGAGAAAGACCAAAATCACAGACCTGACGAAAACATAAAACAGGTGAGGGACATGCAGCATCTTTGCTAGTAATAAAAGGTAGCTTCAATAAATAAAAGATTTACAGAATATGCAAAAATAAACACCATAACAAAACACAATTATTTATCATAAACAACTTTGAGTAAGAGTTGTCATCATAAAGCATTATAGACACAACAAATAGACACAACTAAGAGACAATCACACTACACTATGCATGCTGCTAAGCTATGAAAAACAGATGCTTCTAACATATCACTGACATTAAGCAATGAGATGTATTAAAAATGCATCTCCTTTCTATTTTGTTGCTTGACATCAGAATAACACTATCAATCAGATCTCAGTACGATTTCCTGTGTGCATGCTGTAAAGAAATAAGATAATCAAGATCTTAGATTTTGTTCATGATGGGTTCAACTTGTCACAAAGAACAGCCCAAATACATGCTCCTAAGAGGAAAGACATCTATTACAAATCATTAGTGAACTAAAGAAACTGGTTGAATAAGAGATTCTGGAGAAGAGAAGAAGCAAATGATTAGACATGTGGCAAGCAAATGTAATGCACAAATATGAGACGTAATGAATAATAAACCAAAATACAATAGAACAACAACTAGTACTATTATCCCTCAATCCCACACTAGTGGGGATCAGCAGTAAGAATCCTCTACATTCATTCTGCTCCATTTTGACATGTCTCATTCCAATACGCAATAATTTGTTCGTTGACACACATATGGGTTCTCTAAGACTAGAAGTTCCCTATATTCTCACACTTATCTCCATAGTAAACTAAAATACACTAAAATGCCTTCCTCCTCGTAGAGTCTTAATGTCTTGAAACATGCTCATCCAGCACATTAGCATTGTGCCAGATGATCAAATACCAACATCCTAGTTACATGGCGATTGAACAACCATAGTTCCAGATGGTCAATGTCCATTTGGATGACAGAGAAACTTCTGGACCTAAACGTGCCTACAAAACCAAAAGTGTAATGTACAATCTTCAATAATATATATATAAAATATATTATGGAATTTAATCCTCTCTGCAGCATCAGTACATTGTTAATTCTCCAATAGCTGAGAAATCTGACATAAGCTTTACCCCTTTAAAACTTGCTTTTTGTTCTTCAATAGCTTATGCTTATAAAAGTTTCTGAAACTAGACATCCTCCCTTTCTGTCTGTCTCCCTCCATCCCCATCCCCCCCCCCCCCACAGAGCACTACTCTGGTAGCGTAAGTCTAGAACTGTATCAGTAGAAAAAGATAAATCTTTTTCTTTTTGAGAAGATAAATTGCACTTTTCACCTTCACTGTATATTTTTTGTCCACTAAAAGATTTGGAGATTTTAAATCTCTATGAACAATGGGAGGATTGCGCTTATGTAGATAATTCATCCCCTTTGCCTGCACAAGATGATATTACGAAATTAGCCCCCGATGATAAATAAAATGTGGCAGAGTAGGGAAGCATTCATACCACATCGTAAGCCATAGACAACCGACGCCTTTCATCCAAAACCTCCCTCGCACCAGGTTTATGAAGAAGTCTGTATAAGCTACCTCTGTAATACAATTGCAACATTGGCACCGTCAGCTAAACTGAAAAATAAAAAGTCTGATTATTTGGAGGAGTTACCAGGAAAACCTTGATAAATATTCTGTAACTATGGACAAGTTTGGTCGCTGAGTGACAGCACCCATAAAAAGCACAATATTTGGATGTCGCAATCGCTTCATAATTGCAACCTAAAAAAAATGAAAGGTAAGCCAAGTTAGTGGAGTTGGTCTAGGGGAAACACATGATAAAACTGACATCCGCTCATTCTCATCTTCATACACCCTTTTTTCTCTTTCATCCAGTTTTCTTGTCATTTGTTGAGGAGATTGGGAGATCCCTAGATTACCTCCCGCAAAAATTCCTTGAATCGCTCCGCATGAAAATCTTGTTCCATGAGAATCTTCACAGCAACATCCTAATAAGTGCAAGCTTCCATCAGCATGCAATTATGAAGGAATAAAAGCAAGGCAAACAGAGTAATTCAGAAAGGTATATCTCAAATTTGACATGGCAATTACTACCCAAAAAGAAGAAGAAGAAGAAGAGAGAGAAGCAGATAAAACAACAACATTTATTCAAGAGGCGGATCAGGCCAAAAGCAAAATAGAAATAAACAAATGCCCAATTAATTTATAAAATTACACTGAATAAATACCTCCCCGAAGTGCTCAATAAGTTAAAGAGATATAACCAAGATGAGTATCAAGAGCACAGAACTAAAAGGAAAATATCTTACAGATCCATTCCAATCAGCACGGTGAACGGTACCAAAAGACCCTGAAATACAAAAAACCGTGTTAGTTACATCAAAAGAGGCTGTTATGATACTATAGCATCCCACTATTACTAAAATGTGATGAGACGATCATAGCACGACACTAAAAAGGAAGATAAAAAACAGCAGGCAGGGATTACCTGCCCCAATCCTCTCCTTCAGAACAAGATCTTCCCAGGGAATATCGAATTCTTCTACTTCAAGGGCAAGGTCTCTACTTTGTTTAGCAGGAACAAGTTGACTTCCTCCCTCGAGAAACCTCATATCATTCCCTCTTTCTCTTGGGTCTGATAATGCCATCAGCGGTTGAGTATCTCCATGCCCAACTGGAGGGACATGCTTCACAGGAACCATGTCCCTGTCCAATTTCCATGCATTAATTGGAGGCACAGGTAACCGAGAAATTTCATCACGGTTACTTGAACTAGGGACTACACTGTTTCTCTCCATATTATTTCGGTCAGTTTGTCCTGATTCTCCATCAACAGCAGCTCCTGTGACAAATAATATTAATTAAAAACCTTAAAGAAGAACATGTTGGGTATAAAATTCAAGTACAAATCAAGGGAATTAGCTTGTCAAGAAAATAGTACTTCATTTGCATAGGAAACTGAAAGACTCTAGATATAGACATGCTAAAAGTGACTAAGATCAGAAAAGCTCCCATCTTCAGGGCAGGGAGACTACTCACTACTGATAATCAACTTCTCTAAGTAAATTAAGTCTGGTTTTGTGAAAGAAGAGAAAATACCATAATATTTTTAAAAAACGCAGAAATATTCTGTTTTCTTTTTTTTTCGGTCAATTCTTTCCACAAACTCCGGATTTCTCTCTCAACATCTTAATTTCATCAATGTGAGTCGAGCCTTTTGGTCATCACATCCACTAAGCCAGAGAACTAGTCAACGGAAGAATTTATGAAACCAATTAGGTGCCAAGAAGATCGTGGGTCATCAAATGTTCAGAAGTGTGGGTCATCAAATGTTCAGAAGTGTGGGTCTGGTCTAGTCTGGAGGCCTTAGTGACCATACAAGAGGTCAGCTTGGCTTTCTAAAAGCAAAGACACTTCTCTTTTTTCCCCTTCATAAGCTTCTAAAACAACACCGCCTATTTGAGCTCCTTCACATTGCCGGTCTCAAGCCCGATAAATGATGAGGGTTGTAGTAAGTTGGCAGCCAGTATTAAAATACTCATTTTACAATGAATCCTCAAAATACAGAATACCTTGGACGTAGATTTGTTTGCCAGTAAAAGATGTAGAGAATTTTTAGTGTTAGAAAACCTAAATTATTGAATATTGGGTTAAGACTTAAGACTGGTCTAAGGGACATGAACATCTAATGCTAGAAAACCATTATAAATTGTGTTAAACTGAACATCTCACATCATGTCATTGCAAAGGCCAAGCTTAACATCGGGGAAACAACCAAAATAAGCATCGAAGATGTATCTGTTCATGCAAGCAGGTAAGATTTATAGGATCACCTGCTGAAGGATCCTCGAACACAAGATTAAGCGATTGACAATCTGAGAAATACTGTTTGGCAAGTGACCTGAAATCAGTTGTTGGTTCAACTTCTCTGAATCTCGGAAATCGCAATGGTGAAGAAATTGAGATAGAAGATGGGCCATTGAGCGAGGAATCTGGTTCACATAAACATCCAGGGTTCCCAATCAAATCAACCAGGTACTCCCTGTATGGTGAAGAGCTAGAAGTCAATCAAGACTATGTCTATGTCCTCCTTAACCTTACTAGCAATAGCATATATCTGGCTGTGTACAGAAAAACTAACACTTTCAGATTTTGATAAAGACTACCATTTTTTCATGCTAAATCCCAGTCAAAATAAGCACAGAAAAAATAACATCCTGCTGTTCGCTACACAATACTTGCTCCTAGTTTTTTCCATTTGATTTCTCTTCTCCACATTTAAGGGCTGAGCATAAGATAGGACCTCTTTGTAATCGAATCACGAACTTTACAATCTATTATTATTACGAATGTGGTAAAACGATTCCAGTCACATTAACAATAGGATCTGTCTTTTCAAATATTAAGATTCCCATCTCATCATACCAATAATCAACCACATCATTGTCACTCCAATATACTCCTATCATCCAAAAAGACTGGTACAATTACTACGTATAGGAGTCCAACAACTTTTTGTTTGACTACTATCTTTGTAATCAAATTCAAAACAATTTTAGCTATATTTCATATATAGTACTCTTATGCAGTCTCGAGATGCGTATTTTTTTCTTTAAAAAACATAAAGAAATCCATATCTGAAATCATATCAAATGCAGTGACCCACATACTCCAAACAATACCATTCACTTTGGCACCGAGGTTGTAGCAGTATGTACTGTTAACCCCAAATTAAATATGGTTTTGCCAAAACTAGGAGAGGCAGGTATTAACAAGTCCAAGGAGAAACTTCAGTTGGTACTAACATAGGCCAAGAACTAGATACAATGATTGATCTTACAGGCATATATTGCAGTATGATTGTCGAAAGACCACACAAAAATATAACAAACATCATCATTGTCATTTTTCCTAATCCTAGTATTGTAAGTTTCGTTACTATACACAAACCAGCTCTACACATTTCAAAGAAAGCAAAAACCAGAAAGGTCAAGAAATGTAGAAGTTGGCCATATTACACACTGAATACGAGGTAAAAGATTTTAGCCAACACAATCAAAGTTCAAATCAATTGTACATACTATCCAGATGAATACTAGAGCAGGGAAGTAAAGTTTGATTATCACAAATAAAACACATGAGGCATATGGTTTTCAAAACAAAGGAAAACTGCAACATCAATTCCTATCTATCATTGATTTAAATTTTCAAACAAACATGGCTTTCAAATTAGAGTGAACTTCTCATTCCCCTTTTCGCCAAATATGAACTAAAAATATATTCCATAGAGATCATTTATAACTTGGATTTGTACCTGTCAAGTCCAAATCGAACTAGACATGAGGAAGCATCAGCTCTATTACAATATTTACATCCTTTCGCAATTCGACATGGTAAATCAATGATGTCAGCTAGCACCTGCAACGAACATGTGAAATTCATGATAAAACATCAAACTTCCACAGTTCCACCAAAACCAAAATACTCCTGATTGAATGTACTCTAAGGAAACAGAAGAGACATAATTTGCAAAAACATGCTTTTTTCTTTATTTTTACTTAATTAAAAGAACACCAGTAGTCAGATATTGATCCTTAAATTCCGGCATAAGTAGATCTTGAAACTCTAAAACAGCAAACTTAGTATCAATGTATCACATTTAGAACATACTTTAAATAGCAAAGCTCGATGCCTACAAAGGCCAATAGACAGGCTACCAATGGGAAGCACGACAGATCCTAGACAATCCTTCAGGTCATCACTGCACTCCTTCCACATAGGAACCAACTCATCTTCTCCAGCAGAAGCTGTGCCCCTTATAAAACAAATAAAACTTAAATTACAAAAAGGAAAAACACGAAATGTCACTTCATCGGAGTTTGTAATAAGAAGTTTCTGGCACTCACCCCATATGATTGCAGACCACCTTAGCGAGCTGATCAACAACCTCTTTTGTTGTGATGCAACTAGCCGAGAGGTTATGGATCCGATTCTGCAGTTCCTTCAAGCTAGGATCGCTACGCCGATCAATCAAAATCACTTCAAGTGATGGTACTACAGAGGGATCAACGGCCCTCAATGATTCAATAGATGGAATGCGGGCACTTTCTTGCAGATTTGAGCAGACAATCCAGACATATGGATCCATCCCATGAATCAAGTAAAATCCATCAGGCACTTTGTCAAAGTACGATAAGCATCCATTTACCTAGTACAGAACAAAGATTCAAAGCAGATTGCTTTCAGCAAAAAAACCTGGGAAGTCTGGAAAGCATGATTGTGTCAATCAGAGAAAGAGATCATAAGAACATAAAACAAATAACAAAAACAATAGAATCCATAAGCAGAGTAAATTCTGCTTGACTGGTGAGAATGACAAGATACGAAATCACGAATGAAGATAGTTATTGAGTCATTCCTATTGGCACAGTAACAAGAAACACATGGAGAGAAAGGGACTGGTACAGGAAGAGAGGGTTTACCAATGCTCACATCTTACATACAAGAAACCTAAAACTCTCTTCTCCGAAACAGAACTTCTGAAGATAGCCTAAGCAGCTCAGCCTCAAAATTTAGTGTCTTTTCCACAAAAACCACAGTACTATATTCTGCTAAAAACTCCTATTTCTGGGGGAGTTATCTATCTTTAATATGGCAGCATCTTCTGCTGATTCTGAAAGCATATCTCCAAGAAGGACTCATTGAAGAAAGTAATAGACAATTTTGAAGTAGCAAGTATTTCTGATCCAATAACCATCACAACTACACAAATGTCACTCAGCACAGCAAAGAAGACTGGACTATTTAACAATGTCTATGAATCACAGCCTAGAAGAAGGGGAGTGTTTTTCTTTTCACCAACATAATTTGGGACTCCAATGTCTTACAATTCTAAGCCTATCCTAAAATGAAAGTCTCAGTTAAAGAACTATGCTTCTATACCCTCTTCTGTAAAAGAACTTTAAGATGTGACCAGTATATACTAAAAGCCTAATTTGTAAAATTCTAAAGACAAGTTATATCGAGAGTCTGTTAAAAGTGCCAACGCACAGATCAATTTTTGCGCTAAATGTTTCAATTTGAAAATCAAAACCAAATCACTGCAAAATGAGTACAGTGCTCCATTCAGCACTACTGCATAACAGATTGACATTCTACTTTTATGGAGAGGCTGGCCAAATATGTATTAAGGAATATTTATCAAAAAAGTAAAAACCAAAAGAGTTCTACCGAGCTTGAAATTGTACCAACGTTAAAGTCACGCAACATAATATCCATGCAGATCTTAGCCGATTCGGCAATTCTCAAGAAAAACAAAGGCGAAGGTCAGAAAAACCATAAACGCCCCATTTTGAGATAGCTAACAACAACAAAAAACCCAGTGTAACTCTACAAGTGGGGGCGTCTGCGAAGGTAATGAGCACGCTCAAGGGAAGTTGTTTCCGATAGACGGAGCCTCCGCTCAAGGGAAGTTTTTGAGATAACTAATCTCCCAATATCTCCACTACTCGGAAACTCAAGCAAAGATACCCTTCAACCGAATATATAAGATGTCATACACACTACTATTTTAGTGCTTGTTTTATCAGCATGAGTTATGGAAGCATATTTGTTACTTCAACAGACAGTAAAGAAGAAAAATATTCAGTCACCGCTAGTTTTCCGTAGATATCATTGTGAAAACAATACATTAACATGTGTGAACAAAAAACTTCTACCCCCTTCATCTTCCTAATATGCCTCATAGCAATCATATTTCTAAGAACAAGGGTAGATGAAACAAAAAAATAAGGTAAATAATTTCATTAATGTTGGAAAAAGTTCCGCTATACAAGCAATATACTAAAAAGTAGAGAACCTTCATCAACGAGGGTACATGAAACGAGAACGCTCCTCTCCTCATCCTTTTCTTTTCCCTAATTTACATGCTTCAATTCATATCTTCGGTCCAAAATAAAAGAAAGATCAGACACTCCAGAGAAAACCAAATTTATATCAAAACCAAAATATCCAAATGAGACAATCGGGTAATTTTTGACCAGTTAAACTCACCGAAAGCTTCTTTGTGAGCCTTTGTGAGGCTTCTGAATAAATACCCACCTCATTTTCCTCTCTTTGTTTCTCCACTTTCACCCGTCTAAAAAGTCTAGTATTGACAAATAGATCTTTATATTAGGAATATGCACGAGAATCGGCTAATGAGATTTATTAATGAACTTAACAAACAAGGCGTAATCAATGCATCTGCATCCATTGCTCGATGATTTTAGATTCTAACTCAAAATGACATGTTCTTCTCTAACTGAGACCTAGCCCTCACTAAAGTTTTAAATATATTCCAAAATCCATTTCACCGCCCAATATCGACAATTGTCTTGGGCAATATACACAGTATTTGAAATACTGGAAAGAAATACCATTGAGGTAATATTTCCAAACGTTTTGGCACATTAAACCAAGGATGTCCTAAAGTTCCTCCATCGAAATGTCGTACGAGATAAGGAAGGATGAAAATCACGGGAGACCAGGGTTCAAATCCTAACAACCAGGGTTCAAATCCTAGCAGACATAGAAATTCTCTCATCTGCCTAAGCCTTGATCGGCAAAAGTACCCAATACTTGTGTTGATTGGAGGTAACAAGTACTCGACAGAATAGTTGAAGAGCGCAAAATTGGCTTGTACGCCATCGTTATAAAAAAGGCATGTATGTCTACATTTTTCTTTCGTATAACCATCTGGTATTCGAAACTCACTGGCCCAACTAATCTCAATCGCGTCGTATAGGGGGCCACTAAAAGGGGAAGCGCTCCTTACTAGAAGTTTCTCCATTCCCCGAACTAGAAGTTAACATGTTTTCTCTATCATTACAAGCATCTCCCACGTCAGAAAATATTTGCTTTGCTAAAGTAGAGAAGCTCCTCCCTACCTATCATTTAAGATGTGAAGTCATCAATGTGCCAGCTTCCACCTCGTTATTACATTTGTTTGCTACAACGACACCTGTGAATATACTATCAACTATTTTATTCATACGTTACCAACATTTTTGTCTAGATTCACGGTCAAATATTAAGCAATTGTAGTAGAATTTTGACATCTGTAGGATGGCAAACAACATTTGGTTTTCGCTAGTTAATGGTCCTTTCTTTCTTCAGGACTTTGTCTTGACTTCTGTTGATGTAGAGTTGAGGAAAGAGATTGCATCACGTTCCAATCTTTCTGATAGAGCCGCCAATTGAGCATTCAATTTTAGTAAAGCACTTATAGCATCCTAAAAGGAAGTTAAACGATTTGTTAAATCTCACTTTCATCCATCTTACATTTCAAAGGGAGCTACAAACTGAACACGTTACTTGATATGAGATAATTCATATTTTTACGCTCACATCAATGTTTTGTCCAAACTAGACATTCCACTCTCCTTAAAGGTAAGTTAAACAAGTTGTTAAATTTCACTTCTTCTTCCGTCCTAATTTCCCCGATTAAAAGGCGGCTACTAACTCAACATGCTGTCACTGGATATGTGCTAATCCACAATTTCTACTCCATGCCAAATTAAAACTAGACATTCAAATTTTAAACTAGTGCTGGGAACACAACCAATTAAAGTGGCAGTGGGGTTGTTAAACCCACTAACTCCATATTGATGTAATCATTAAGATGCACGTATCATTTTGGAATGCTAAAATCAAACACTCGATCTTCCATTCCAAATAATTAACCTCGTCTCAACTCTCAAGAGATTCCGCAACAATGTTAATCTAAAAACAACTCGACTTAATCTAAAAGATTCTTAAAAATGTTTTCTTATAAATATTGTATTATGTTAAATTTTCAAGTAACATTCTAATGTATTTGTTATTTTTGAGTTTATACAATATATGATCTATCGAAGCCTACCCCATGTTTAAGTAGGACGGTGTTTAAGTAGGACGGTGATTCTCATTCCAGTTTCATGAATCGAAACGATCTTACATATTAGGTAAATGTTATCCAGTTTATTAATAGAAGAGAATAATTTTTTTACTTCCATCCAAGGGAACACCGTTTTACTTCTAATACAAAAAATTCTAGGAAGAACATCAGAAACAATGTGCGGATCTTCAGATATAGACATTCAGAACCCGGCGCACAAACAAAACCAAGAATAGAATGAAAAATCACACTTTTGAAGTGGATTTTGTGATCTGTAACATGGGTTCTGTCCCATTTCTACTATGTTCTTCCAGTTTTTTTTAATACTAAACAAAGTACATTGTTTTAAATTGCAACCTTCAAGATCCTTTGCAAATTTATCTAGGGCACCGAGCTGCTTTCTAGCTGTTTTCTTCTATACTCTTACTTTATCTAGATTATACTTAATTTCACCCTGAATTCTCAGAGACATCGTTTCCAGGCCAACCTATCAATGTAAATAAGATTTGAAGCGTGCACTTCTAAGTTTAGGAATAAGAAAAGTAATCAGAATGGTAGTCTTAGAAAGTATGTCATTAAACTTAAACTAATTCACTGTACAAGATAATTCCCCAATGGGCAACCTAGGGAGTCGACGCCCAAAAAAGAAATGAATATTTATGTAAGATGCAATAACAATCACATGGCACTGTAATATTCTATAAATATCTTCTACTCTTCTAATCCCGAAACAAAAGCCGATTCTTTTTCGCTTATCCAGAACTTCATCCACTTCTCCAAAAGAGAAACTTTTATCCACGCGATACAATTCTTCTCCACTTCCACCGGCGTGTTTGTTTTAATCAGCAAGCAAAAGATTTCATAAACACATTATGAAAAACATGCTTTTTAATCAATAAACAAAAGACTCTCATTAACACCTTATGAAAAATGTGTAATGTAAAAGTCCTTTTATCTTCTTTAGTGGGTATCGGGTGATCTACTTCATACTACATTAAAATTCAAACTCAAAAGAAATCAATTTTATTCTATTTTGGACCTCCTTTTACTGAAACACAATTACAACTATTGCTTTAACACTCTTTTCAATTAATTTTATGGAGCGATCATAAATTATGAAGTAATTCCTATATCGCAATACTGTTTTTGGATATTATGTTGTATTGGTTGGATACACTGGATCTTAGAGTTATCTTCATCAATCATGCACATACTATATGTAGAACGAGTATGGGTCTCATAATTTGTCTTGAATATTCTAGACAAGAGTTTACAAATTCTCCTCCATAATGGATTGATAAAGGGAATCTTCTCGGTAGTTTGTACCACACACATCGATTATTCATACAATGTATCAAAAATAGTAAAAGGGCCTTACCTTTTATTACCTTCTATGTGCCTATACAAGCTGACCTATGTATAAATTTAAAAGTAACAGGCATCATCGTTTCCAGTAAGGTTATGTGTCGGGTAAAAAATTCATGTCAGTTCAGGTAAACATATCTCCTTACGAATCATACTTAAGCTGCAGGTGCATCAAGAGCGCAGACAACCATATAAGGGTCTATCAGGTAAACATAACTCCTTGCCGAGGGCCTGTGCACCCCCGGGATTAGTCGGGGCTCAAAGAGACTCGGACACCCGGTGCAAAATAAAAAAAAAATAGGCATGTTGGTAGTATACCTTAAAGTGGATAACAACCTTTGTTTTCCTTTTCAATCAAGAATTAGATAGCCGGTCAACCAGATTTTGAATGAAACACTTAACACATTAACCTGTACTTATATAATGATAAAAGAATACCACAATACACACTGCCGATTTGAAAAGAATCCATTCCACATTGATGTTGCATTATACAATGAGAAAGGAAACTGTCATTCACAGAAAAAGAACAACTTCCAATTATTTGTGGAAAATAAAAGATGGATATCCACTGTATATCTCGTTACAACACTACCGGAGTAGCTTAAGATGTTAGGCAACCTCTGAGAGACTAAAACAATTAATTTCGTTCTTGAACTCCACATTACGTGACACATTAGTCTCGACATATTCTAGAGATATCAGGATGCAGTACTACTATAGAAGCTACTCATCTTTATAGGAGTTGTAAACAGTGTTGTCAAAGGCGCGCTTAAAACGCGCTTAAGCCCTGAAGCGAGGCTCAAAACATGTTGAGCGTTTCGCCTCGCTTTGTGGGCGCTTTAGTATCGCATCAAGGCTCTTAGGCATACTTTTACTTGCCAATGAGTGTAATCCTGAAAAGGCATCATTAAACAATTGATATTTCACTTTATCGTAAATTTTTTCCAATTTTTTTGTCCATATATTTGTTATTCATGCTTATTTTATAAGTCTTAGACTACATATACATGTTTTTACTTTTTCTCCAGTTGCGCCTTTTTTCATTAAAGCCCACGCTTTATTTGCGCTTTACGCTTTTCGTCTTTGATAACACTGGTTGTAAAAGGATCCAACGATTTTAATATATGACAACTGTTTAAGTGCACTTACATTTGAAGAAACACATTCATTACGAATTTTGTGTGTTGGTATGAAGGAAATTGCTTTCCAGGAGAATATCACCTTACATCGTGAAAATGTTTTCCCCAGGAAATTTTTTCGCTGACAACAGGGAATTGGCTTTTCCTCCTTATTTTTGGACAGAAGTCATTGTCCTCTCTCCACAGTTAAACATTAGACATTATTGTTATCACCTAAACACTACCATAATACCCCGTCCTCCACCTTTTACTATTAATCTACGTCACCTACATTTATACCAAACCAAACACTCCTCAGCACCAATCTATTGCCTATTTCAAAGATTTGGTATCCAAACCAATTCTTTGTTTTTTTTTGTGTACAATGCGAATTGTTCAACACATTCCTAAAGCATAAGAGGCACACATACAAATAAATATAGACATGGGGAAAAAATCAACACAAACGAATAACCCTTAACCATACCCAGAATCGATGGGAAACGGTCTCGACTGAAGCAGCTGAAGCAGAAGCACGGGAAGCGGATTCATCAGGCACAGGATCCAAGAAATTGGGATCATCGGCACACGTAGCTTCTGAAGAGAGCCTTAAAGCCAACGCTAACTGCAGCTGGTAACTCTCCTCAGTCTGCTGTGCCCAACTCTTAGAAGATGAGCCACACAAATTAGCAGCATCCAACGGCTTCATCCTCAATTCAGCACCGCCACCGCCACCGCCACCGTCATTGAGATATCCAAACGATGCTTCAGCATTAGAAAGCGACGACGGCATGTAATACTCCCCGGAGATCGAACTCTCACCGAAGCTACTCCCACTCGATTGCCTTTGTAAACCAATCGAACCTGGAAACGGTGCCGCCGCACCGATCCGATTTGTCGTCGGCGCTTGCATCATACGGTGATCAATCAAATCCCAATCATATCCTCTATTATCACCTGCTCCTTTGCCTTTATTACTCTTCTCGCCAGAATGAGACTCGTAATACTGAGCTCCTCCGCCGCCACCTCCGTACTTCGAAGGCGGAGGAAGGAAATTATCGTCGGGAACTTGACTCAACAAAGTATAATTCGATCGTCTACCTGGCATTTCCATCTCAGAGTTCAATTTTCCTCTTTCCTCTGAAATTTCTTATCAAATTCACAAAACCCTAGAAATTGTCATCCCAGTGGTTTTAGCTGAAAACTGTGGGTTCAACTCTCTCTCTAAACTTTCTCTCACTAAATTTCTTTCTTCTTCTCCTTCTTCTTCGTACTTGTCGAATGAGAAGAAAAGAAAAAAGAAGAGAGAGAAAAAGGATGGGGGATGTTTTTTCTTTTTATTTTGGTGGGCTTAGTCGTAATATTCCTGGAATTTTCGTCTTTAAGTTACAAGTTTGAGTCAATTGTATTAACTTCCCCATTACTTTATCATATTTCAAATGGTCCCCTCTCTGAGTTTAAGAATTACGACACTTTGGCTCCCAAGTTGGCATTTCTTTCTTTTCCATCTTCGCATTTGATAATTGTGTTGTGTTGGTTTATAGGGTTTTTTGGGTTGGTTATGCTTCAATTCAATACTAAATTAGTATAGTGTTAGTTTATAGGGTTAATGTGCTTTTTACCGTTAAAAATATTTATTATTCACCTAAAGAAAAAGAGTGAATTGCAAAAGTAAATATATTTTTTGGAAGATATCTTATATTCTTTTAGTTTTATAATGCAGACGATTAAGTTAATATTTCAGAGAAGTTGATAGATACATTAACAACCCCTGTTAGTTTGATCTTTTCCTATCTTTTAATTGATTCAGACTATAAACTAAATGTGATAAATAACACTCATCAAGTTTGATAATAGAACTTAAGTTAAACACATTTCTTGAAAGATATCTCAAATTCTAATATTTTTTTAATAATGCAAACCAATTAAATTTAGATGTCAAAGATGTTGATGCATACATCAACAACACTAGTTGATTTGATTTTTTCTATCTTATAATTTGTTCAATCTGTAGGTTAAATGTGACATTATAAATAACACTCATTGAGTTTGATAATGATTAGCCTTTTAGCCGTTGTTTCAATATCTTATTGTCTTACCACTTATACATACACAAATCAAATTAATGTCTTAAACTTAGCTCCCGTTTGGACAAAGATTTTTTTTACTTTTTCAAAAAATAATAAAACATTGTATTTGCTCAGGGAATTTGATCAGTTTTCGGAAAAAAAATTGAAGAATTTTTTTTTAAAATTCTTAAAATTAGTTTGGGCTAATTTTTTGGTAAAAATTTTTCTTCCAGTTACAAAATTTTAATTTTTTTCAAGTAAATGAATGTCCACTCACGAAATGTTGTTATAAAAGTATCAAATTAAATGGAACAAAGTGTAATTTTAGAATCAAAATGGATGTGTCTTGCATTTATGTAAAATTAGAAGGATAATCTTTGTTGTGAGGAGTTCATCGGATTGTGTAGGTGAAGTGGTGAACGGTGGATTTTGATTTGTTGTGAAGAATTCAAAGTTGGAATTTTGGACAGACTTTTATTTGTTTTTTTCCTTTTTTCTTATTTTGGGAAAACCCATGGCTTTTTGTGTTGAATTCAGACGAACAGTTACAAAGGTGAGAAGAAATTGTGGGCTTTTTGACACGCGCTGGTAGGAAAAGAACATGTGGGGATAAAAGGTACAGTAATTTTATTACTTCTGAAACGTGTTAATCCACTTCTATTTTATTTTTATACAATTAGTTAGAGATTTTGGCTTTTATCGGTTCTCAAAATTTCCAGTTTTTAGTTTTTACTACTTATGAAACGTGTTAATCCACTTTTCTTTTATTTTTATACAATTAGTTAGAGATTTTGGCTTTTATCAATTTTAAAAATTTTCGGTTCTTCGTCGTAATGAACTTCTTGTATTGGTTAAAAAAATAGACGTAACACATGTACCATCCGAAAAAGAACGTGTAACTAAGATTGTTCAATCAGTTTACATAACAGTTAGAATGTAAATCAAAAATTAAAAAAATTGAGATAGATAGAAGACGACTCCTCAGAAAATCAACTTGAGTATTCGGAGATTACTTGAGTTGTCTTCTCATTTTTCCTTTTGAAGTATAAAAAATACAATTCGAAGTATTTTTTGTGATAAAAATTAGTTAAATTACCAATTTCACATTGACAACCTAAGGACTTTTTATTAATCAATCGAAGAGCTTGGATTGTAGACTATCTTATATTTGTATTTTCGGGACTCATTCTTTTCGGCTAACTTTTCAATAAATCTTTTACAAGCTCGCAAATAATTAATATTTGAATATATAACTTTCTAACTATAAGCAAAGTCAGTAATTACCCAACATTAAAAGGTATCAACAATCCTTAATAATTGTAGTACGGGGATTAAAATCCATAGTGGCTTTGAAATGAAAAGGTCGGCCTCTATATTTGATTTGCTCATTTAAAATCTCTGGTTAGATTAAGAAATGGATTAAGATAGTAGCTGAATCTTTGCATTTTAACTTTTGAAATCATGAACTCGTTGATATTATAACCACTTTAACCAAAAGTTTCGGGTTCGAGTAATGGGATGTAGAAACTTTTGAAGACATCATTTTTTCTTTTAATGGATCGTACACTATGTGAATCTGAACTAGATGAGCCAGTGAATTTCAAATACCATACAAAATAAAATAAAAAATCAACGGACAAAAAATTCGTCAAATTGAAAAGCTCAATTTCAGTAAAAAAAATTTGTTTGGTAAATTTTCACGTCAGTTTATAAAGTAGCTGAAATAAGGGTGTTGAAATGGATATGTGGGGATACCAGAAAAGACAAGATTAGCAACAAAGTTATTATGGATAAGGTGGGTGTGGCCTCGGTGGAGGACAAACTGCGGGAATCGAGGATGAGATGATTTGGGCACGTGCAAAGGAGAGCCTTAGATGCCCCGATCAGAAGGTGTGAGAGATTGACCATGGCGGGTCTAATGACGGGTAGGGGTAGGCCAAAGAAGTATTGGGATAAGGTGATTAAGCATGATATATCATTGCTCCACCTTACCGAGGACACTCTTGATATGAAAAGGTAGAGGTCGAGAATCAAGGTGGAAGGTTGACAGGTAGTCGTTAGTCTCTTAATCTTATCAGTAGTACTAGTACTATTTTTGTATTTTTCTTATTCTTTATTATTACATGTTGTATCATTCGCTCCTATTATATTGTTGTTACTATTGTTTGTTACTTTATTTTATTTATTCCTTGAGTTGAAGGTCTATCGGAAACAACCTCTTTTCTTTTATAAGGTAAGGATAAAGTTTGCGTACACACTACCCTCCTTAAATTGCAGCCGTGAGATTACATTGAGTTTGTTGTTGTTGGTAAATTTTCACGTCAGCCTTGCGTGGCATTTGGTCGGTCATGGATACTTATTAGATGGATTAAAGAAGAATGGAAATAAATGAACAAAACAAAGTTGGATGGGAGGTAAACTCTTGGTAAAAATTGGTGGCTACTTACCACAAATGAAACTGTTTTAAATTGTATAGCCAGAGAAGTTTCCCTATATAATTGTTTAGTACACTCACATGGAATAAATTATAGACCAAATTCGGATAATACTTTCTAGTGCAATTTCCTTTAATGGTTTTGATGGTCAAGTAATATAAACATTGAATGCCACATGTCTTTTGCATGGCCTTTAGCACCTGTAATGCACAATGCTCATGGTATACCACAGCACAAAATTAAAAGGTGTGTCAATTGTGTGCGATGGTGTTAAATTTTTCTTATATTGTTCGGGTCAGGGTTGTATGCGTTCCACATCCTTGAGTGTCGCATATTAGTTTTTGGGTTACGATTGAATCTTGGCAAGGTGTATGAGAGCTTCTATCCTAAAATGTACAACAGCTTGAATTATCACAAAGATTTATTTAGGAAGGTAACCAAGAATTGAAGGCCTTGATTTAAAAAACTGATAAAGTGAGGATGTTTGAATTAATGGAATTCCAATAAATACAAATACAAAGCTGCCTTTAAGCACTTTTGAAGGAAACTCCTTTTGGAATATGTAACGATCTGACCAGTCGTTTTGAGAGTTGTAGCTCCATTCCCCCATTTAGTGCTCATTTTGTACTTTATAGCTGTTATGTGACTTGTCGGGGTAGTCGGTTCAGGTCCAGAGAGATTTCGAAATAAATTGAGACACTTATTCTCCAAAATGAAAACTTAAGTTGAAAAGGTTGATCGGATATTGACTTATGTGTAAACGACCCCGGAATAAAATTTTGATAATTTCAACAGCTCCGTATGGTAATTTTGGACTTAGGAGTATGTCCGAAATTTTATTTGGAAGTCCGTAGTTAAATTAGGCTTGAAATGACTAAAATAGGAATTTACGTTTGGAAGTTTGACTGGGGAGTTGACTTTTTGATATCGGGGTCGAAATCCAATTCTGAAAATTTTCATAGCTCCGTTATGTCATTTATGACCTGTGTGCAAAATTTGAGGTCAATCAGAATTGATTTGTTTGGTTTCGGCATCGAATGTAGAAGTTGGAAATTCTTAAGTTTCATTAAGCTTGAATTGGGGTATGATTCGTGATTTTAGCGTTGTTTGATGTGATTTGAGGTTTCGACTAAGTTCGTATGATATTTTAGGACTTATTGGTGTATTTGATTGAGGTCTCGAGGGCCTCGGGTGAGTTTCGGATGGTTAACGGATCAAAATTTGGACTTAAACAGCTACTGAAATTTTTTCTGATGCCTGTATCGGGGGCAGGAATTAGGGGCAGCGACCGGGGGCACGCCTGGATAGAAACTTCAAGTTATAAAAAGGGGATTTCGTCCCATTTTCTATTTTTGATGAATTGTAGCTTGGGGAGAGGCGATTTTTGAGAGATTTTCAAGGAAAAACATCGGGGTAAGTGATTCTAACTCGGATTTGGTCAATATACACGAATATATCATTATTTTCACCATTTAATCAGTGTTTTGAGACGGAAATTTGAGAAAAATTGTAGAAATCTCATAAAACGAATTTTTGAGATTTCAATGTCGATTCGGAGTCGAATTTGAGTGAAACTAGTATGGTTAGACTCATAATTGAATGGGTTATCGGATTTTGTAAGTTTCGTCGGATTCCGAGACGTGTGCCCCACGCGTGATTTTTGAGTTAAATTTCGGATTTTGTTGGAAATTTTGTATTTTCATATGGAATAAATTCCAATAAATTGTATTGACTGAATCGAATTAATTATGACTAGATACGAGACTTTCGGAGGCTAATTCGCGAGTCAAAGGCATAGCAGAGTAAAAAATTACACAAGTCGAGGTAAGTGACTTGTCCAACCTTGTGTGGGGGAATGCCCCTTAGGATTGGTATTGATATGAAAATGTTGATGTGTTTAAAGTCGTATACACGAGGTGATGAGTGTGTATACGGGCTAAATGTGAAAGATTATGTCTTTAAATTGTGTAGAGCACTATTGCATATTAATTAAATTATTTATTCGGTTATATTCATCATCATTGATCTATTTTTATATTTTAAATTTGCCTAACATTTTTTCTGCTAATTGTTTTACCTGTTTAATTAAAACCGTGTTTCTTTTATTCTGTGCTCAATATTTGAAAGTTGAATTTCTTAATTGAATTATTATTAATATGAAGTATTTGACACTTTTAAATTTGGTATTGAGGCAACGTGCTAAAAATTGTGAAATATTATTTTTGCTGAGTTATTCATTCTCGAATATTTTGTGAGATTTTTATATTTATTGTGATTGAACTATGAGCTCCTTATTGTGGAAAATATTGTTGTTATTGATTTATTTTGGCAAGTCAAAATATTTGAACACTTGAGGTGCAAATTGTGATATTGACACGCATGCGGTGGTATAAGGTCTGGGTGTTGAAATGCATGCGGTGAGATAAGGGTGGCTTGATACGCGTGGCTAGTAGTGAAACTACTAGAAGTCATGTGGTGTGATAAGGGTGGCTAAAATGCGGGATGCTATTTCGGAAAAAATATTTTCTTTAAAAATAAATGTGAAGGCTCCCGCAGTGATATAAGAAAATGAGATATTATGAATTTAATTATGATTTGGAACTACGAGGCGGTACCTCGGGAGTGCCCTTGTTGATATTTCTTTATGGCTGCATTTGCCTTTGGTTGTTTTGGCGATTTTCTTAAAGTTGTAAATTTATGTTTTTCCTTTCGCGAGGTATTGTTTGTCCTTATTCTGTGTAGTTAAATTGTGACATACTACTTACTTGATTTATTCTCATTGTCATTTTTATTATTATATTGCTAAACTTTCCACCTTGTCTTTGTTATTCCAGTAGGGCCTGACCTGACCTCGTCACTACTCTACCGAGGTTAAGCTTGGCACTTACTGGGTACTGCTGTGGTGCACTCATACTACACTTATGCACATCTTTTTGTGGAGATCTAAGTACTTCCTATCAGACCAGGCATCAGTGAATTAGACTGTACACGAGACTTCAAGGTACATCTGCCAGTGTCCGCAGACCCCGGAGTCCCCTTCTATCCTTATTATGTCGTTTTCCTTATTTTCTTTAGACTCTAATGTATAGAGACACTGAGGATAAATTCTTAGAAGCTTGTGACTTATTCCTACCGGGTTCTAGGAGTTTAAATTGTTAAAGTTGCAGTTCTTATTATTCGACTGTTAAGGATTAAATTTTAGTTTATATTCAGTTATTCCGCGTTGATAGGCTTAGCTAGTCTTAGAGACTAGGTGCCATCACGACATCCTACGGAGGGAATTTGGGGTCGTGACAAGTTGGTATTAGAGCTTTAGGTTCATAAGTGTTATGAGTCACAAGCAGGTTTAGTAGAGTCTCGCGGATCGGTACAGAGATGTGTGTACTTATCTTCGGGAGGCTATGGAACTGTTAGGAAAATGTTCACTTCTTTGATTCCTTATCATGCACATTTGTTGACTTCGAAGTTCTAAACCATTGTCTTTCTATTCTCTCGCAGATGGTGAGGACACGCACAACTGGATCCGATGATCAAACACTCGCGCCCCCTGTTGGAGCCACAGGAGGCCGGGGTCGGGGCAGAGGCCGAGGAAGATCACGTGGTGCAGCCAGAACACCTGCACGAGCTGCTGCAGAGCCACCAGTAGCTCCAGTTGGAGAGCATGCACCTGAGATGCCTGTTACTACCCCTCTACTTCAGGAGACCCTTGCCCAGGTTTTGAGCATGTTTGGCACTCTAGCTCATGCAGGGTTGATTCCACTTGCTCCTGCCACATCTCAGGCCGGGAGAGGAGCACAGACTCCCGCCGCCCTTACCCTAGAGCCACGGGCCCAGGTTGACCATGCCCCAGAGGTTATACCAGTGTAGCCAGTTGTCCCAGTTCGGCCCGAGGCTATGACATCAGTTTAGGAGGGGGAGCAACTCGGGCTCGAGAGGTACAAGAAGTACCACCCTCCCACTTTCAGCGGTTTGGCTTCAGATGATGCTCAGGGTTTTCATGAGGAATGTCACTGTATCCTCCGTACTATGAGTATTGTAAATTCTAGTGGGGTTTCACGATATTCTAGCTTAGAGAAGCGGCCTACCAGTGGTGGCAGGCATACGAGTTGGATAGTCTGGTTAAGGCAGCTTCACTCAATTGGACTCAATTTTCAGATATATTCTTGAGGGAGTATGTTCCTCAGAGTCTTAGAGATGCATGGCGCGCAGAGTTTGAGCAGCTGCGCCAGGGTACTATGACCGTGTCAGAGTATACGGTCCGATTTAGTAATTTGGCTAGGCATGCACCAGCCTTGGTTTCTACTATTCGAGAGCGGGTTCGTCGATTTATTGAGGGGCTCCACCCTAATAATAGATTCAGTATGACCCGAGAACTGGAGATGGACATCATATTCCAACAGATAGTGTCAATTGCTAGGAGATTGGAGGGTATGCGGACTCGGGAGAGAGAAGAGAGGGAAGCTAAAAGACCTCGGGATTCTGGCACATATAACAGTTCTCGTGCGCCACCTGCAGCCCGTCATGGTAGAGGCTATGTGAGCCGTCCTATTCATTCAGCACTTTCAGCTTCCAGCAGTATTCTGGCTACTCCCAGACCTCAAGTTCTATATTATGCACCGCCAATGTCTACTGTACCTCCTGTACGGGGTGCTTTCGGCGGCCAGTCCAGTTGATCAGGCCCGAGCCAGTCCCAAAAGCCACGTCCTGCGAGGGCTTATTTTGAGTGTGGTGACACTCGTCATATCATGAGGGATTGCCCCAGACTTAGGAGGGGTGCACCTCCACAGATTTTTCAGGTCCCACCTATTCCATAGGGCCCTCAGGCTTCTCAGGCCATGATTACTACACCAGCTGCCACTCCACCTGCACAGCCAGCTAGAGGTGTAGGTCGGGCAGGTAGGGGTCGCCCTAGAGGGGGAGGCCAGGCCAGATATTATGCCCTTCCTGCTAGGACGGAGGCAGTTGCATCCAATTCTGTTATCACAGGTATTGTTCCGGTCTGTCATAAAGATGCATCAGTCTTATTTGATCCAGGCTCCACTTATTCTTATGTGTCATCTTATTTTGCCTCGTATTTGGGCATATCCCGTGATTCTTTGAGTTCTTCTATTTATGTATCTACACCCGTGGGTGAATCTATTATTGTTGACCGCGTTTATCAGTCGTGCTTGATTGTTATCAGTGGTTTTGAGACCAGAGCTGATTTATTATTGCTAAGTATGGTGGATTTCTATATTATTTTGGGCATGGACTGGTTGTCGCCCTATCACGCTATCCTTGATTGTCATGCCAAGACGATGACGTTGGCTATGCCAGGTCTACCTGGCTAGAGTGGAGAGGTACCTTGGATCATGTTCCTAGCAGGGTTGTTTCATTTATTAAGGCTCAACGAATGGTTGAGAAGGGGTGCGATGCGTATCTGGCCTATGTGAGAGATGTTAGTGTTGATACTACTACTGTGGAGTCAGTTCCTGTGGTAAGGGATTTTTTCCTGATGTATTTCCAGCGGATCTTCCGGGTATGCCACCCGACATGGATATTGAATTTGGTATTGATTTGTTACCAGGCACTCAGCCCATTTCTATTCCACCATATCGTATGGCCCCAGCAGAATTGAAGGAATTAAAGGAGCAGTTACAGGAGCTGATTGATAAGGGTTTTGTTCGGCTCATTGTATCGCCTTAGGTTGCTCCTGTCTTATTTGTGAAGAAGAAGGATGGTTCTATGCGGATGTGTATTGATTACCGCCAATTGAACAAGATTACAGTGAAGAACATGTATCCATTGCCACGTATTGATGACCTATTTGATCAACTTCAGGGTGCCAAAGTGTTCTCTAAGATTGACTTGCGTTCAGGCTATCATCGCTTGAAGATTCGGGAGCCAGATATCCCGAAGACTGCTTTTAGGACTCGGTATGGTCATTATGAGTTCCTTGTAATATTATTTGGGCTGACCAACGCCCCGACAATATTTATGCACTTAATGAATAGTGTATTTCAGCCCTATCTTGATTCTTTCGTCATTGTGTTTATTGACGACATTCTGCTGTATTCCCAGAGTCGGGATGATCATGAGTAGCACCTGAGGACTGTGCTTCAGACTTTGAGAGGAAATAAGTTATATGCAAAATTTTCAAAGTGTGAATTCTGGCTTGATTCAGTAGGATTTTTGGGTCATGTGGTAACGAACAAGGGGATCCAGGTAGATTCAAAGAAAATTAAAGCAGTGTAGAGTTGGCCCAAACTGTCATCAGCTACTGAGATCTGGAGTTTTCTTGGCTTAGCAGGGTATTATCGCCGATTTGTAGAAGGTTTCTCTTCTATTGTTGCACCTATGACCAAATTGACCCAGAAGGGTGCTCCGTTCAAGTGGACCGAGGAATGTGAGGAGAGCTTTCAAAAGCTCAAGACAACTTTGACCACAACCCCAGTATTGGTATTGCCTACAGGTTCAGGGTCTTATACTGTGTATTGTGATGCGTCACGCATTGGTCTCGGTGCAATGTTGATACAAGACAGTATGGTGATTGCCTCTGCGTCCAGACAATTAAAGGTACATGAGAAGAATTATCTGGTCTATGACCTTTAGTTAGCAGCTATTGTTCATGCCTTGAAGATTTGGCGGCATTATTTGTACGGTGTCCATTGTGAGGTCTACACCGATCACCGGAGTCTACAACATCTGTTTAAACAGAAGGATCTTAATTTGTGGCAGCGAAGATGGTTGGAGTTGCTTAAGGATTATGATATCACCATTCTCTATCATCCCGGAAAGGCCAATGTAGTGGCCGATACCTTGAGTCGTAAGGCGGATAGTTTGGGCAGCTTAGCATATTTACCGGTAACAGAGAGGCCTTTAGCCTTGGATGTTCAGGCCTTGGCCAACCAGTTTGTTAGATTGGATGTTTTCGAGCCGAGCCGAGTTTTGTCTTGTGTGGTTTCTCAGTCTTCTCTGTATGATCGTATCAGGGAGCGTCAGTATGATGACCCCCATCTGCTTGTCCTTAAGGACACAGTTCAGCACGGTGATGTCAAAGAAGTCACTATTGGAGATGACAGTGTATTACAGATACAGGGCAGGCTATGTGTGCCTAATGCAAATGATTTGCATGAGTCATTTCTCCAGGAGGCACACAGTTCGCGGTACTCCATTCATCCAGGCCCCGCGAAGATGTATCAGGATTTGAGGTAGCACTATTGGTGGAGGCGGATGAAGAAAGACATAGTGGAGTATGTCTCCCGGTGCCTAAATTATCAACAGGTGAAATATGAGCATCAACGACTGGGTGGATTGCTTCAGAGGTTAGAGATTCCAGAATGGAAATGGGAGCGAATCACTATGGATTTCGTTGTTGGGCTCCCATGGACTCAGAGGAAGTTCGATGTTGTTTGGGTGATTGTGGATAGATTGACCAAGTCAGCTCATTTCATTTTTGTGGTTACTACTTACTCTTCGGAGTAGCTGGCTCAGGTTTACATTCGCGAGATTGTTAGGCTTCATGGCGTACCGATATCTATCATCTATGACCAGGGTACGCAGTTTACATCACGGTTCTGGAGAGCTGTACAACGAGAGTTAGGTACTCGGGTAGAGTTGAGTACAATATTTCACCCTCAGACGGACGGGTAGTCCGAGCGCACTGTTCAGATACTGGAGGATATGCTTTGTGCATGTGTGATAGATTTTAGGGGTGCTTGGGATCAGTTCTTGCCACTTGCAGAGTTTGCTTACAATAACAGTTATCAGTCGAGCATTCAGATGGCGCCATATGAGGCCTTATATGGTAGGAGGTGCCGGTCTCTAGTAGGTTGGTTTGAGCCGGGTAAAGCTAGACTATTGGGTACGGACTTGGTTCAAGATGCTTTGGAAAAGGTTAAATTGATTCAGGATCGGCTTCGTACAGCCCAATTTAGACAAAAGAGTTATGCAGATCGGAAGGTTCGTGATGTTACATTCATTGTAGGTGAGCGAGTCTTGCTCCGGGTTTCACCCATGAAATGTGTTATGAGATTTGGGAAGAAGGGCAAGTTAAGCCCTAGGTATATTGGGCCTTTTGAGATTCTTGAAAGAATTGGAGAGGCGGCTTATAGACTTGCACTACCACCTAATCTCTCAGCAGTTCATCCAGTGTTCCATGTTTCCATGCTCCGAAAGTGTCACGGCGATCCGTCTCATGTGTTAGACTTCAACTCAGTCCAGTTGGATAAGGATCTATCTTATGTTGAAGAGCTAGTGGCCATTTTGGACAGACATGTTAGAAAGTTAAGATCAAAGAGCATTGCTTCAGTAAAAGTACAATAGAGGGGTCATCCGGTTGAGGAGGCGACTTGGGAGACTGAGTATGATATGCGTAGCTGTTATCCTCATCTTTTCAAAACTCCAGGTATAATTCTAAACTCGTTCGAGGATGAACGTTTATTTAAGAGGGGGAGGATGTAATGACCCGGCCAGTCGTTTTGAGAGTCGTAGCCCCGTTCCTCCATTTACTGCTCATTTTGTTCTTTATAGATGTTATGTGACTTGTCGGGGTAGTCGGTTTAGGTCCGGAGTGATTTCGAAATGAATTGAGACACATAGTCTCCAAAATGAAAACTTAAATTGAAAAGGTTGACCAGATATTGACTTATGTGTAAACGACCCCGAAATAAAATTTTGATGATTTCAACAGCTCCGTATGGTGATTTTGGACTTAGGAGCGTGTCCGGAATTTTATTTGAAAGTCCGTAGTTAAAGTAGGCTTGAAATGACTAAAATAGGAATTTAAGTTTGGAAGTTTGACCGGGGTGTTAAATTTTTGATATCAGGGCCGGAATCCAGTTCTGAAAATTTTCATAGCTCCGTTATGTCATTTATGACTTGTGTGCAAAATTTGAGGTCAATCGGAATTGATTTGTTTGGTTTCGGCATCGAATGTAGAAGTTGAAAATTCTTAAGTTTCATTAAACTTGAATTGGGGTATGATTCGTGATTTTAGCATTGTTTGATGTGATTTGAGGTTTCGACTAAGTTCGTATGATATTTTAGGACTTATTGGTGTATTTGATTGAGGTCTCGAGGGCCTCGGGTGAGTTTCGGATGGTTAACGGATCAAAATTTGAACTTAAACATCTACTGGAATTTTTTCTAATGCCTGTATCGGGGGCAACGACCGGGGGCAGCGATCGGGGGCAACGATCAGGGTCAATGATCGGGGGAAGCGACCGGGGGCATTGACCGGGGGGCACGCCTGGACAGAAACTTCAAATTATAAAAAGGGGACTTCGTCCCATTTTCCATTTTTGACAAATTATAGCTTGGGGAGAGGCGATGTTTGAGATATTTTCAAGGAATAGCATCGGGGTAAGTGATTCTAAGTGTGAGTTTTGGAGAAATTTTGTGAGTTTCGTCAGATTCTGAGACGTGGGCCCCACAAGTGATTTTTGAGTTAAATTTTTAATTTTATTGGAAAATTTGTATTTTCATATAGAATAAATTCCAATAAATTGTATTGACTGAATCAAATTAATTATGACTAGATACGAGACTTTCAGAGGCTAATTCGCGAGGCAAAGGTATAGCAGAGTAAAGAATTATACAAGTCGAGGTAAGTGACTTGTCTAACCTTGTGTGGGGGAAATTTCCCTTAGGATTGGTATTGATATGAAAATGTTGATGTGTTAAAAGTCGTGTATATGGAAGATTGTAACGACCCGGCCGATCGTTTTGAGAATTTAAGCCCCGATCGACAGCATAAGGCCCTGAACAGCTTCGTATTATGTGTATTGACTTGCGTGTGTGGTTGAATTCAGTTACCGGATGATTCGGGACACTTAGTACCTAAAACAGAAGCTTAAGTCTTAGGATTTTTACCATAGTTGGAACTGTGTGAAGACGACTCTGGAATGGAGTTCTGGCGATTCTGTTAGTTCCATTGGGTAATTTTGGACTTAGAATCGTGTTCGGACGGTGAATTTGAGGTATGTAGCTGATTTAGGCTTGAAATGGCGAAAGTCGAATTTTCGGAGATTTTGACCGAAAGTGGACTTTTTGATATCGGGGTCGGAATGCGATTCCGAGAGTTGGAACAACTCCGTTATGTTATTTGGGATTTGCCTGCAAAATTTGACGTCATTCCAGGTTGATTTGATAGGTTTCGACACGGGTTTTAGAAGTTGGAAGATTTGAAAGTTCATAAGTTTGATTCATGGTGTGATTCGTAGTTTCGACGTTGTTTGATGTGATTTGAGACCACGAGCAAGTCAGTGTTAGGTTATGGAACTTGTTGGTATGTTTAGATGGGGTCTCGGGGGCCTTGGGTGTGTTTCGGATGGACTACGGGCCATTTCCTTCTATTTTGGACTGTTGTTTTCTGTCATCTGGTTTCCTTAATCGCGTTCGCGTCACTACCTCCGCGTTCGTGTATTGTTATTTTAGAGGAGGAATTATTTGTTTTTCACGTTCGTGAGCTTCTATCCGCGATCGCGTAAGTCTGTCCTTCCCTTCTTCGCGTTCACAACTCCACATTCACGTTCGCGTAGTAGAAACTAGGAGCTGGATGCTGGTGACTAGTGCCTCTTCGCGTTCGCGTCCTTCTTCCCGTGTTCGCGAAGGTATGCCATCCCATTCTTCGCGTTCGCGTACTACTTCACGCGTTCGCGTAGCCCAATCATTGGACCATCAAATTTTCCTCTTCGCGTTCGCGAGCCATCTGTCGCGTTAGCGAAGCACATCTAGGCAGCCTTCATTTTTCCTTCTTCGCGAACGCGATTCGTCTTCCGCGTTCACGATGCTTTAATACCTGTGCAGAATATAAAGTTCTCTATTCCGAGGGTTAGCCATTTTAAATATTTTTGGAGTTCTAGAGCTCGGTTTTGAGCGATTCTTTGTGGGTTTCTCAAGCAAATCGATTGGGTAAGTGTTCTTCACGTAAAATTTATTATATTCAATGATTTTATCTTTATTTTTATCATTTAATTTGTATTTTGAGTTGAGGAAAATGGAGGTTTTTGAAGAAAAGTTTCAAAATGAAAAATCATGATTTGATGGACGAATTGGTATCGGAATTTGATAAATTTAGTATGGTTGAACTCATATTGGAATGGGTGTTCGGGTTTGTGAAATTTGTCAGGTTCTGAGGTGCGGGCCCGGGGGTCGACTTTTCGGTCGATTTTTAGATTTTGATAAAAATTGAGGCTTTATGATCCGGAATAGTTTCTTATGAGTTTTATTTTTATTTTGGTTAGATTTGAGCCGCCTAGAGGTCATTTCACCGGAGAAGTTCATTTTAGAATATCAGTTTGTCTTCTTTGAGGTAAGTATCTTGCCTAACTTCGTGTGGGGGAACTACCCCTTAGGATTTGAGTTTTCTATGCTATTTGTAGTCCGTGTACGCGAGGTGACGAGTACGTGCTTGCACTTATTTGTGAAAATTGACCTTTTAGGGTTCTTAGGTCCTTGTATTCACTGATTATGCAGTTGTTATGTTATGAATACGTCTCTTAATTACTAGTTTCACCTCTACCTGCTTTAATTAGAATTAATTTCTTCATAATCCGCCCTTGATGCTTATTTGAGTCATATGTGCTTTAACTGAAATTGTTATCTCTTCTATTGCCATGTTATCTTTCCCCTAACTGCTTATCTTTATTTGAAGTTATAATTATCCCTTTTGTAGAAATAAGTCACAAGCTTCTAAGAATTTATTCTCTATGTATCTATACATTAGAGTCTAAAGCAAATAAGGAAGACAACATAGTAAGATAGAAGGGGACTCCGGAGTCTACGGACGCTGGCAGATATACCTCGAAGTCTCCTCCTACAGCTGGTCTACTGATGCTTGGTCTGATAAGATGTACCTAGATCTGCACAAAAAGATGCGCAGAAGCATAGTATGAGTACACCACAGCGGTACCCAGTAAGTGCCAAGCCTAACCTCGGTAGAGTAGTAATGAGGTCAGGTCAGGCCCTACTGGAAAAATAAATAATGGCATGGTAAAATGTTTAATAATATAATAAGATAAAATAACAATGAAAATGAGTCAAGTAGTATGTCACCATTTAATTACACCAAATAATGGCAATTAATACCTCGCGGAAACAAAACAGAATTCTTTTCAACTTTAAGAAAATCACAACAATAATCAAAGGCAAATGCGTCCATAAATCAATATCAGCAAGGGCACTCCCGAGGTACCGCCTCATAGTCCCAAATCATAAATAAATTCACAATATCTCATTTCCTTATCTCACCGCGGGAGCCTTCACAATTTATTTGAAAGAAAATATTTTTTCCGAAATAGCATCCCGCGTTTTAGCCATCTTTATCATACCGCATGACTTCTACTAGTTCCCCCTACTAGCCATGCATATCAAGACACCCTTTTCTCACCGCATGCGTTTCAATACCCATACCTTATACCACCGCATGCGTATCAATATCACAATATATCACAATTTGCACCTCAAGTGCTCAAATAATTTAACTTGCCAAAATAATTCAACAACAATATTTTTTCACAATAAAGAGCTCACGGCTCATGCCAAAATAAATCATCAATAATATTTTTCCATAATAAAGAGCTCACGACTACATCACAATGAGTATGAAAATCTTACAAAAGTATTCAAGAATAAATAATTCAGGAAAATAATATTTCAAAATCTTTAATACGATTCTTCAATATCAAGTTTAAAAATGTCAAATACTTCATATTAATAATATTTGATTTAAAAAAATCTACCTTCAAATAATGCACAAAATAAAAGAAACAATGTTTAAACTAAACAGGTAAAACAATTAGCAGGAAAAGGTCAAAAAAATTTAAAGTATATATCTCACATCAATGATGAAGAATATAACAAGATAAAATAATTTAATAAATGTGCAACAGTGATCTACACAATTTTAAAAAATAATCTTTCACATTTAGCCCGTGTACACACTCGTCACCTCATGTACACGACTTTCAACACATTTCAATAATTGCATCAATACCAATCCTAGGGGAAATTTCCTTCACATAAGGTTAGACAAGTCACTTACCTCGACTTGCGCCAATTTAACCAAGTACTATGCTTTTTTCTCGATTTTTCGATTCCGATCGACTCGTATCTAGTCATAATTAATTCGATACAGTCAACAAAAATTATAGAATCAATTCCATA
The DNA here is from genome assembly GCF_000715075.1 of Nicotiana tabacum. NCBI lineage: Eukaryota > Viridiplantae > Streptophyta > Magnoliopsida > Solanales > Solanaceae > Nicotiana > Nicotiana tabacum. The sequence continues at coordinate 3,644,940 of NC_134081.1, read as the reverse complement.
AGAAAATACTATATTTTCAATAAAATCCGAAATTAACTCAAAAATGGCTAGTGGGGCCCAGGTCTCGGAATCCGGCAAAAGTTATGAAATATGAACGCCCATTCAACTACGAGTCCAACCATACCATTTTTATAAAAATCCAACATCAACTTGACCTCCAAATCTCAAATTCTCATTTTGAAATCCCTAGGCCCAAATCCTCTAATTTCACCTCAAAAACGTATAATCTATTCGAAATATTCAATGATAATCTAATATAATTGACTAACAATGATCACATGTGATATACCTCAAATTTTCCCATGAATTCTCTCTGAACAATCGCCCAAAACCGTGTTAAAAATGTCCAAATGACAAAAATATCGGAACCCCTATATTTTTGTAATCCGGTAGTGCTTTCGCACATGCGGAAAAAATTCTTGCACCTGCGGTCCCGCATCTGCGGTGAAATACTGCATTTGTGGAAATTGCGCAGCCCAGCTGCCTTCGCTTCTGCGAGCTTTGGATCGCATCTGCACCTTCGCAGGTGCGGAAAATTCCATCGCACTTGCGGTCCTGCCCGCACCTGCGCCCTTCCTCTCGCTTCTGCGCAACATGAGCCGCATCTGCGGCTCCAACTGGGTAGTCCTTCGTCCGCTTCAGAGAGCCACAACTCGCTTGTGCGAGTCCGCACCTACGGTCAGTCCCTCCGCAGGTGCGATGACACCAGAAACTGCAAATTTCATAATTTGCCTAAGTCTAAAAATTGATCCGATTTCGATCCAGATCGCACTCGGGGTACTCGGGACCCCATCCGAAAAGACCAACAAGTCCTAAATCATCATACGAACTTATTCGAGTCTTCAATTCACATCCAATAACACTAAAAATACGAATCACACATATATTCAAGCCTAATAAATCTTAAGAATTTTCAACTTCTACATTCGATGTCGAAACCTATCAAATCAAGTCCGATTGACCTCAAATTTTGTACACTAGTCATAAATGACATACCAGAGCTGTGAAAAGTTTCAGAACTGGATTCCAACTCCGATATCGAAAAGTCAACTCCCCGGTCAAACTTCCAAACTTTAAATTCCTATTTTACCCGTTTCAAGCCTAATTTCACTACGGACTTCCAAATAAAATTCTGATCATGCTCCTAAGTTCAAAATCACCATACGGAGCTGTTGGAATTATCAAAATTCTATTCCGGGATCGTTTGCACATAATTTGACATCCGATCATTATTTGAACTTAACTTTTAATTTTTTATCAAAATTCCATATCTCGGGCTAGGGACCTCGAAATTTGATTTCGGGCATACGCCCAAGTTCCAAATCATGATACGGACCTACAGAACTGTCAAAACACTGATCCGAGTCCGTTTGCTCAAAATGTTGACCAAAGTCAACCCAGTTGAGTTTTAAAGCTCTAATTCACATTTTAATCTATTTTTCACATAAAGACTTTCCGAAAAATTTTACGGACTGCGCACGCAAGTCAAGAAATGATAAATAGTGATTTTCGAGGTCTTAGAACACATAATTAATTATTAAATTTATAAGATAACATTTTGGGTCATCACATTCTCCACCTCTAAAACAAACGTTCGTCCTCGAACGGAGTTAGAAAAAGTACCTGAGCTGGTGAATAAGTGAGGATAACGGCTGCGCATATCATGCTCGGTGTCCCAAGTCGCCTCCTCGACTGGATGACCCCTCCACTGAACCTTCACGGAAGCAATGTTCTTTGACCTCAGCTTTCGAACCTGCCTATCTAAAATAGCCATTGGTTCCTCAACATAAGATAGATCCTTGTCCAACTGAACCGAACTGAAGTCTAACACATGAGACAGATCGCCGTGATATTTCCGAAACATAAAAACATGGAATACCAGATGAACCGCAGAAAGACTAGGTGGTAGTGTAGGTCTGTAAGCCACCTCTCCAACTCTCTCAAGAATCTCAAAAGGTCCAATATACCTAGGGCTCAACTTGCCCTTCTTCCCGAACCTCATCACACCCTTCATAGGCGAAACCCAGAGCAATACCCCCTCACCAACCATGAATGCAACATCACGAACCTTTCGATCCGCATAACTCTTCTGTCTAGATTGGGCTGTACGAAGTCGATCCTGAATCAACTTAACCTTTTTCCAAGGCGTCCTGAACCAAGTCTGTACCCAATAGTCTAGCTTTGCCTGGTTCGAACCAACCCACTGGAGACCGGCACCGCCTACCATACAAGGCCTCATACAGAGCCATCTGAATGCTCGACTGATAACTGTTTTTGTAAGAAAACTCCGCAAGTGGTAAGAACTGATCCTAAGCACCCCTAAAATCTATCACACACGCATGAAGCATATCCTCCAGTATCTGAATAGTGCGTTCAGACTATCCGTCAGTCTGAGGGTGAAATATTGTACTCAACTCCACAAGAGTACCCAACTCTCGCTGTACTGCCCTCCAAAATTGTGAGGTAAACTGTGTACCCCGGTCAGAGATGATAGATACCGGTACACCGTGAAGTCTGACAAACTCGCGAATATATACATGAGCTAGTTGCTCTGAAGAGTAAGTAGTAATCACAGGAATGAAATGAGCTGATTTGGTCAGCCTATCCACGATCACCCAAACTGCATCAAACTTCCGCTGAGTCCGTGGGAGCCCAACAACGAAATCCATAGTGATCCACTCCCATTTTCATTATGGAATCTCTAACTTCTGAAGCAATCCACCAGGTTGCTGATGCTCATATTTCACCTGTTGACAATTTAGACACCGAGCTACATTCTCCACTATGTCTTTCTTCATCCACCTCCACCAATAGTGTTGTCTTATGTCCTGATACATCTTTGCAGCACCCGGATGAATAGAGTACCGCGAACTATGAGCCTCCTGGAGAATCAACTCATGCAAGCCATCTACATTGGGTACATATAGCCTGCCCTGCATCCGTAGTACACCGTCATCTCCAATAGTGAATTCCTTGGCATCACCGTGCTGAACTGTATCCTTAAGGACAAGCAAATGAGGGTCATCATACTGACGCTCCCTTATACGATCATAAAGAGAAGACTGAGAAACCACACAAGCCAAAACTCGACTCGGCTCGCAAACATCCAATCTGACAAACTGGTTGGCCAAAGCCTGAACATCCAAGGCTAAAGGCCTCTCTGCTACCAGTAAATATGCTAAGCTACCCAAACTCTCCGCCTTACGACTCAAGGCATCGACCACTACATTGGCCTTCCCAGGATGATAGAGAATGGTGATATCATAATCCTTAAGCAACTCCAACCACCTACGCTGCCGCAAATTAAGATCCTTTTGTTTAAACAAATATTGTAGACTTCAGTGATCGGTTTAGACCTCGCAACGGACACCGTACAAATAATGCCGCCAAATCTTCAAGGCATGAACAATAGCTGCTAACTCAAGGTCGTGTACAGGATAATTCTTCTCATGCACCTTTAACTGTCTGGATGCGTAGGCAATTACCCTACCGTATTGCATCAACACCACGCCGAGACCAATACGCGATGCATCACAATACACAGTATAATACCATGAACTTGTAGGTAATACCAATACTGGGGTTGTAGTCATAGCTGTCTTGAGCTATTGGAAGCTCTCCTCACATTCCTCAGTCCACCTGAACGGAGCACCCTTCTGGGTCAATTTGGTCATAGATGCAGTAATAGAAGAGAAACCCTTTACAAATCGGATAATACCCTGCCAAACCAAGAAAACTTCGGATTTCCATAACTGAGGACGGTTTGGACCAACTTTGAACTGCTTCAATCTTCTTCATATCTACCTTAATTCCCTCGCACGAAACTATATGGCCCAAAAATCCCACTAAATCAAGCCAGAATTCATACTTTGAAAATTTTGCATATAACTTCCTTTCTCTCAAAATCTGAAGCACAGTCCTCAAGTGATGTTCATGATCTTCCCAACTCCGGGAATACACCAGAATGTCGTCAATAAACACAATGACGAAAGAATCAAGATATGGCTGAAATACAATATTCATTAAGTGCAAAAATGCTGCTGGGGCGTTGGTCATCCCAAAAGACATCACAAGGAACTCTTAATGACCGTACTGAGTCCTGAAAGCAGTCTTCGGGATATCTGGATCCCGAATATTCAATTGATGATAGCATAAACGTAAGTCGATCTTATAGAATACTCTGGCACCTTGAAACTGATCAAATAGGTCATCAATACGTGGCAATGGATACTTGTTCTTCACGGTAACCTTGTTCAGCCGGCGGTAATCAATACACATCTGCATAGAACCATCCTTCTTCTTCACAAATAAGACAGGAGCACCCTAAGGCGATACACTAGGCCGAATGAAACCCTTATCAAGCAATTCCTATAACTATTCTTTTAATTCTTTCAACTCTACTGGGGCCATACGGTATGGTGGAATAGAAATGGGCTGAGTGCCCGGTAACAAATCAATGCCAAAATCAATATCCCTGTCGGGTGGCATATCCGGAAGATCCGCTAGAAATATATCGGGAAATCCCTTACTATAGGAACTGACTCCACGGTAGGAGTATCAATACTAATATCTCTTACATAGGCCAGATTCGCATCACACCCTTCTCAACCATTCGTTGAGCTTTAAGAAATGAAACAACCCTGCTAGGAACATGATCCGAGGTGCCTCTCCACTCTAGCCGCGGTAGACCTAGCATAGCCAACGTTACCGTCTTGGCGTAACAATCAAGAATAGCGTGATAGGGCGACAACCAGTCCATGCCCAAAATAATATCGAAATCCACCATATTGAGCAATAATAAACCAGCTCTGGTCTCAAAACCACTGATAATAATTAAACACGATCGGTACACACGGTCCATAATAATAGATTCACCCACGGGTGTATATACATAAATAGAAGAACTCAAGGAATTACCTGATACGCCCAAATGCGGGGCAAAATAAGATGACACATAAGAATAAGTGGAGCCTGGATCAAATAAGACTGATGCATCTCTATGACAGACCGGAATAATACCTGTGATAACATAATCGGATGCAACAGCATCTGTCCTAGCATGAATGGCATAATATCTGGCCTGGCCTCTCCCTTTAGGGCGACCTCTACCTGCCCAACCTCCACCTCTAGCTGGCTGTGCAGGTGGAGTGGCAACTGGTGCAGTAATCATGGCCTGAGAAGCCTGAGGGCCCTGTGGAATAGGTGGGGCCTGAGAAATTTGTGGAGGTGTACTCCTCCTAAATCTGGGGCAATCTCTCATAATATGACGAGTGTCACCACACTCAAAATAAGCCCTCGGAGGACGTGGCTGCTGGGACTGGCTCGGGCCTGATCGACTAGACTGCCCACTGAAAGCACCCCGTACCGGAGGTACAGAAGACACTGGCGGTGCATAATATGGAACCTGAGGTGTGGGAGTAGCCGGAATACCACTGGAAGCTGGAAGTGCTGAATGAATAGGACGACTCACATAACCTCTACCATGACAGGCTGCAATTGGGGCACGAGAATTATTATATGTGCCAGAATCTTGGGGTCTCTTAACTTCCCTCTTTTCCCTCTCCCGAGTCTGCATACCTTCCAATCTCCTAGCAATTGACACCACATGTTGGTATGTGATGTCCATCTCTAGCTCTCGGGCCATACTGTATCTGATACTAGGGTGAAGACCCTCAATAAATCTACGAACCCGCTCTCGAACAGTAGCAACTAAGGCTGGTGCATGCCTAGCCAAATCACTCAATCGGACCGCATATTATGACACGGTCATAGAACCCTGGCACAACTGCTCAAACTCTGCGTGCCATACATATCTAAGACTCTGAGGGACATACTCCCTTAAGAACATATCAGAAAATTGAGTCCAAGTAAGTGAAGATACCTCTGCGGGACTATCCAACTCATATGCCCGCCACCACTGGTAGGCTGCTCCTCTAAACTGGAATGTCGTGAAAGAAACCCCACTGAAATCCACAATACCCATAGTACAAAGGATACGGTGACATTCCTCCAGAAAATCCTGAGCATCCTCTGAAGCTAAATCGCTAAAAGTGGGAGGGTGGTACTTCTTGTACCTCTCGAGCCTGAGCTGTTCTCCTTCTGAAACTGCTGTCCTAATCTCAAGTCGAACTGGGACAACTAGCTGCATTCGTATACCCTCTGGGGCATGGTCAACCTGGGCCCATGGCTCTAGAGTACGGGTGGCGGGAGTTTGTGCTCCTCACCCGGCCTGAGATGTGCCAGGAGCAAGTGGAATTAACTCTACCTGAGCTAAAGTGCCAAACATGCTCAAAAACTGGGCAAGAGTCTCCTGAAGTGCAGGAGTAGTAACAAACGTCTCAGGTGCCTGTTCTCCAACTGGAACTACTGGTAGCTCTGGTGCAACAGCTCGTGCAGGTGCTCTGGCTGCACCACGTGGTCTTCCTCGGCCTCTGCCCCGACCCCGGCCTCTTGCGGTTCCAACAGGGGGCGCGTGTGTCTGATCATTGGATCCAGTTGTACGTGTCCTCACCATCTGTGAGATAATAGAAAGACAATTGTTTAGAACTTTGAAATCAACAAAGGCGCACGATAAGGAATCAAAGAAGTGAATATTTCCTAACAGTTCCATAGCCTCTCGAAGGTAAGTACAGACGTCTCCGTACCGATTTGCAAGACTCTACTAAACCTGCTTATGACTCATAACACTTATGAACCTAGTGCTCTGATACCAACTTGTCACGACCCCAAATTCCCTCCGTAGGATGTCGTGATGGAACCTAGTCTCTAAGATTAGGTAAGCCTATCAATACGGAATAATAATAAATATCTGAAATAAATAAACTACAATTCAAACAATTTAAACTCCCAAAACCCGGTAGAAATAAGTCACAGGCTTCTAAGAATTTATTCTCTATGTCTCTATACATCAGAGTCTAAAGCAAATAAGGAAGACAATATAGTAAGATAGAAGGGACTTCGGAGTTTGCGGACGTTGGCGGATATACCTCGAAGTCTCCTCGTACAACTAGTCTACTGATGCCTGGTCTTATGAGATGTACCTGGATCTGCACAAAAAGATGTGTAGAAGCGTAGTATGAGTACACCACAACGGTACCCAGTAAGTGCCAAGCCTAACCTCAGCAGAGTAGTGACGAGGTCAGGTCAGGCCCTACTGGAAAAATAAATAATGGCATGGTAAAATATTTAACAATATAATAAGATAAAATGACAATGGAAATGAGTCAAGTAGTATGTCACCATTTAATTACACCAAATAATGACAATTAATACCTCGCGGAAACAAAACAGAATTGTTTTCAACTTTAAGAAAATCACAACAATAATCAAAGGCCATTGCGACCATAAATCAATATCAGCAAGGGCACTCCCGAGGTACCGCCTCGTAGTCCCAAATCATAAATAAATTCACAATATCTCATTTCCTTATCTCACTGCGGGAGCCTTCACAATTCATTTGAAAGAAAATATTTTTCCCGAAATAGCATCCCGCATTTTAGCCATCCTTATCACACCGCATGATTTCTACTAGTTTCCCCTACTAGCCATGCATATCAAGACACCCTTTTCTCACCGCATGCGTTTCAATACCCATACCTTATACCACCGCATGCGTATCAATATCACAATATATCACAATTTGCACCTCAAGTGCTCAAATAATTTAACTTGCCAAAATAATTCAACAACAATATTTTTCCACAATAAAGAGCTCACGGCTCATGCCAAAATAAATCATCAATAATATTTTTCCACAATAAAGAGCTCACGGCTCCATCACAATGAGTACGAAAATCTTACAAAAATATTCAGGAATAAATAATTCAGGAAAATAATATTTCAAAATCTTTAATACGATTCTTCAATATCAAGTTTAAAAATGTCAAATACTTCATATTAATAATATTTAATTTAAAAAAATCAACCTTCAAATAATGCACAAAATAAAATAAACCAAGTTTAAACTAAACAGGTAAAACAATTAGCAGGAAAAGGTCAAAAAAATTTAAAGTATATATCTCACATCAATGATGAAGAATATAACAAGATAAAATAATTTAATAAATGTGCAACAGTGATCTACACAATTTTAAAAAATAATCTTTCACATTTAGCCCGTGTACACACTCGTCACCTCATGTACACGACTTTCAACACATTTCAATAATTGCATCAATACCAATCCTAGGGGAAATTTCCTTCACATAAGGTTAGACAAGTCACTTACCTCGACTTGCGCCAATTTAACCAAGTACTATGCTTTTTTCTCGATTTTTCGATTCCGATCGACTCGTATCTAGTCATAATTAATTCGATACAGTCAACAAAAATTATAGAATCAATTCCATAAGAAAATACTATATTTTCAATAAAATCCGAAATTAACTCAAAAATGGTCAGTGGGGCCCACGTCTCGAAATCCGGCAAAAGTTACAAAATATGAACGCCCATTCAACTATGAGTCCAACCATACCATTTTTATAAAAATCCGGCATCAACTTGACCTCCAAATCTCAAATTCTCATTTTGAAATCCCTAAGCCCAAATCCTCTAATTTCACCTCAAAAACATGTAATCTATTCGAAATATTCAATTATAATCCAATATAATTGACTAACAATGATCACATGCGACTTACCTCAAGTTTCCCCGTGAATTCTCTCTGAAAAATCGCCCAAAACCGTGTTGAAAATGTCCAAATGACGAAAATATCGGAACCCCAGCTGCCTTCGCTTCTGCGAGCTTTGGACCGCATCTGCGCCTTCACAGGTGCGGAAAATTCCATCGCACCTACGGACCTGCCCGCACTTGCGCCGTTCCTCTCGCTTCTGCGCAAGCGCTTCTGCGCAACATGAGCCGCATCTGCGGCTCCAATTGGGCGGCCCTTCGTCCGCTTCTGCGAGTCCACACCTGTGGTCAGTCCCTCCGCAGGTGCGATGACACCAGAAGCTGCAAATTTCAGTATTTGCCTAAGTCCAAAAATTGATCCGATTTCGATCCGGATCGCACTTGGGGTACTCGGGATCCCGTTCGAAAATACCAACAAGTCCTAAATCATCATACGAACTTAGTCGAGTCTTCAATTCACATCCAACAATACTAAAAACACGAATCACACATAGATTCAAGCCTAATAAATCTTAAGAATTTCCAACTTCTACATTCGATGTCAAAACCTATCAAATCAAGTCCGATTGACCTCAAATTTTGTACACAAGTCATGAATGACATAACTGAACTGTGAAAATTTTCAGAACTGGATTCCGACCCCGATATCAAAAAGTCAACTCCCCAGTCAAACTTCCAAACTTTAAATTCCTATTTTAGCCGTTTCAAGCCTAATTTCACTACAGACTTCAAAATAAAATTCCGATCACGCTCCTATGTTCAAAATCACATTACGAAGCTGTTGGAATCATTAAAATTCTATTTCGGGGTCGTTTTCACATAATTCGACATCCGGTCACTATTTGAACTTAAACTTTTAATTTGTCATCAAAATTCCATATCTCGGGCTAGAGACCTCGAAATTTGATTTCGGGCATACGCCCAAGTTTCAAATCATGATACGGACCTACTGGAACTGTCAAACCACTGATCCGAGTCCGTTTGCTCAAAATATTGATCAAAGTCAACTCTGTTGAGTTTTAAAGCTCTAATTCACATTTTAATCCATTTTTCACATAAAGACTTTTCGAAAAATTTTACGGACTGCGCACACAAGTCGAGGAATGATAAATAGTATTGTTTGAGGTTTTAGAATACATAATTAATTTTTAAATTTAAAGATGACATTTTGGGTCATCACATAATTGCTTCATGATCCGCCCTTGATGCTTATTTGAGTCATTTGTGCCTTAACTGAAATTGTTATCTCTTCTATTGCCATGTTATCTTTTGTAACGACCCGACCGGTCGTTTTGAGTACTTACAACCCCATTCGGGTCTGGTGAGGTTTTGGAATGAATTGGAATACTTAGTTCCAAGGTTTAAAGCTTAAGTTAAAATAGTGACTGGATGTCGACTTATGTGTAAACGACCTCGAAATTTAATTCTGATGATTCCAATAGTTCCGTATGGTAATTTTGGACTTAAGGGAGTGTCCGAAAAATTATTTGGAGGTCCGTAGTGGAATTAGGCTTGAAATGCCGAAAGTTGAATTTTTGGAAAGTTTGACTGGGGGGTTGACTTTTTGATATCGGGTTCGGAAATCAATTCTGAAAATTTGAATACCTCCGTTATGTCATTTATGACTTGTGTGAAAAATTTGATATCAATCGGACGTGAATTGATAGGTTCCGGAGTCGTTTGTAGAAACTAGAAATTTTAAAGTTCATTAAGCTTGAATTGGGGTGTAATTTATGGTTTTAGTGTTGTTTGAGTTGATTTGAGGGTTCGACTAAATCCGTATGAAGTTTTAGGACTTGTCGGTATATTTGATTGAGGTCCCGAGGGGCTCGGGTAAGTTTCGGGGGGGAGGGGGGTAACGGATCATTTTTGGCCTTGGTGAGATTGCTGATATCTGTTGTTGCATTTTCTGATTTTGTCTTTCGCATTCGCGAGTGGGCCCTCGCATTCGCGAAGAGTGTTTTCTGAGTGTGAGGTTTTGTTCTTCGCGTCCACGAAGGGGAGGACGCGAACATGAAGGTATGGTCTGTGTGTGCATCGCAAATGCGTGAGAGGTGTCGCGTTCGCGAAGAGGAGTAAGGCTATTGGGGACCTCCGGGTCCTTGTACAACGCGTTCGCGAGGTGGTGTTCGCGAAGCCGTGGTCGCATTCGCGAAGGGTAAGGTTTGCAAAGCTTCGCGTTCGTGAAGCCACGGTCGTGTTCGCGAAGGGTTAAATTTGTGGGCAGTCGAGTTGTGCTTCGCGAACGCAAGGGACCTGTCGCGTTCGCGAAAAAGAAAAGCCTGGACAGAAAGTTTAAGTTCAGAAAATGGGACTTCGTCCCATTTTCCATTTTTAACGATTTGGAGCTCGGATTGAGGCGAGTTTTGGGCGATTTTCAGAGGAAACAACGGGGTAAGTGTTCTTAACTCAATATTGGTTAAATTACCCGGATCCATGGTTGTTTTTATCATTTTATTGGTGAATTAAGTTGGAAAAGTTTGAAAACCCTCTTAGTTTAAATTGAGGATTTGAAGGCCAAGTTATGGTCAGATTTGAGTAATTTTGGTATGGTTGGACTCGTGGTTGAATGGGGGTTCTGATTTTGTGATTTTTACCGGATTCCGAGATGTGGGCCTCACATGTGAGTTTTGGGGTGCAATTTTGAATTTTTGGAAAATATTAGTATTTTGATATGGAATTAATTCCTATAATTTTTGTGGGCTGAATCAAATTATTTTGACTAGATTCGAGCCGTTTGGAAGTTGATACGCGCATAATAGGATTTCTGGAGCATTGTTTAGCTTGCTCGATATTGGATTTGGCTTGTTCGAGGTAAATAACTCTTCTAATCTTGGAGTTGAGGGTATGAACCCTGAATATATGTATTTTGTAAATTGTTGGGAGGTGACGCACATGCTAGGTGATGGGCGTATGGGCGTGCACTATAGAAATTGCGACATAATTGTTTTTGTGGAATTTTATAGTTAAATAATCTTGGCATTTTTCATGCGGTTTTATGTGTTAAAGAAATTGAGCTCAAAAGCATATTAAAAATCATGTTGAGACTATGTGCCAGTATTATTGGGACCCACAGAGGTCATATTGCTGTGAATTATTGTGTTAAATTGAAAATTCATACTCAGTCATATTCATTTAGTTGCATATCATATCTCACTCTCTGTTGTTATTTATTGATATAACATATCATCATTTTGGGATATATTCATGACATTGTGAGCCCGAGAAACTGGAGAGATTGATGACTAAGTGAGGCCGAGGGCCTGATTTGTGAGGATATTTATGGGATCGGGCTGCATGCCGCAGCAGGCCATGTTGGCTTTATATATATTATTATTGCACGTGAGTTGGCCGTGCTGCACGTGAGTTGGCCGTGCGGATCTTTATATTATTATTGCACGTGAGTTGGCCGTACGGATCTTTATATTATTATTGCACGTGAGTTGGCCGCGCAACACGTGAGTTGGCCGTGTGGATCCTTATATTATTATTGCACGTGAGTTGGTTGTGCGGATCCTTATATTATTATTGCACGTGAGTTGGCCATGCGGATCCTTATATTATTATTGCACGTGAGTTGGCCGTGCGGTTCCAGATATTTATATTATGGCACGTGAGTTGTCCGTGCTTATAGCACTTGGGATGTAGGAGCCCCTCATGAGTCTGTAGACCCCCAGTAAGTGCAGTCGACTATAAACAGGGATCGGGCTGCACGCCACAGTATGTATTGTATAGCGCTGAGTGATTGAGTGTGCTGAGCACATGGAGAGAGAATGCGAGACAATGAGATTGAGTACTCTGAGACTGTGAGTACAAGAGTGCAATCTCTGAGATACATTGCATTAACATGCACACATGACATATATGCATAGAGATGTGTTTTTCTCATGCTGTACGGTATCACATTATTCATGATTTTTCACACATGTTGACAGATGGGCATAGTGATGCATTTGTTTTACACTGGTTATCTGGGAAAGAAAATGAGATATTTTATTTACTATTGAAATGATTTTTGGAAGAATTACTGTTCTCAAATTATTCATATTTTTGGCAACTTCGGCAAACGATTTGGGTTTTCACTGATGTATTTGAAAGGAAGAACTATTATTTTTGAAATCATGTTTCGGCTAAGCACTTTTATCTCTGTGTTTCTTCTGGTACTATTTTCTTTATGTTGTTATGGGCTGTTATGGACTAGTGGTTTTGAACCCGACCTTGGTAGAATCTCGTCACTGCTTTCAACCTACGGCTAGGTTTGTTACTTACTCAGTACATGGGATCGGTTGTACTGATACTACACTTCTGCACATTGCGTGCAGATATTGGCTGTCGTTGTTGCTGTGCTCGATAGTTGCGGGATCTGAAGATGTACCTGCGTTCCTGTTGTAGCTGCCTCTTGTTCAGGGTAGCCTTAGATTTATAAAAGCTCTGTTTATATATTATTCAAACAGACAATGTATTTATTTCATTTCCGCTTTGTACACTCTATTCTTAGAAGCTCATGATTTGTACTACCAGTTCTTGGGGAGATGTATTGGTTTTAGATATTTTCTTTTAATTAATTTCATTGGAATTGGATAGATGGAAATTGGCTTACCTAACAGGTTGTGTTAGGTGCCATCACGACTAATGGGATTTTGGGTCGTGACATTTTTCCCCTAACTGCTTATCTTTATTTGAAGTTATAATTATCTCTTTTATAATTGTTCATACTTAATTTGTTCTATGATTATCTTTCTGCCGCTTATCCCTTATTGAATTTGTTGTATCTTTTTCTTAATTGCCAACCTTAAAAGAAGTTGGATATCCTATATTTTAGCTGACTTGTCCTTATTTGGAATTATTCGCCTTGTGTTAGCTCCCTCGTTGTCGAACTGTACATTGTGGACCGTTGTTACATAATATTTCCTTTCTTGTTGAGCTGTTCTTATTATGACTAACATTCTCTATTGTAGCCACTCCTTGTGAATTAATTCCTCCATTCCTTTGAGTTATGGAATTTCTGAGTTGATTTATTCGTTGTACCCTTGTATTAGTGTGATTGTTGCTGTTGTACTTGTTGTTCTTGCATATTTACTTTGGCACTACGAGGCGGTACCTCAGAAGATCACCCTGTCTTGCATATTTACTTTTGGGACTACAAGGCGGTATCTCGAGAGATCCCCTGTTGAGCATTTACTTTTGGGACTACGAGACGGTATCTCGGGAGTGTCCTTTATTGACATCTCTTTGTTATGGGATTGCACGAGGTTTCTACTATGCTACTGTTAATATTGATATTTGCACATGCGGCGCGACAAGGCGGGCTATATGTATGTGGGTTGCTCATGTTGCGAGACAAGGTGGGAACATTATTATACACAAGTGGATAGACAAGGCGGGCATTTATTTTATTATTGCACACGTGGCGAGACAAGGTGAGCTGTGTCAGGGATTGATTTGTGATAGCCTGAGGGCATTCTTGTTGTTGATATTTGTGTAGTGGTGTACTTACCTGTGTGAGCTTTATCTTGTGAAAGTTTGAGAAACCATTCCACGTGCTTTCCGTTCTTTTCCCTTATGCTCACTAGCTGGTATGAACTATGTTAGGACACTTGCATAAGCATATACGTAGTTAAGCACTCTTATCGGATAAGAGGTTTTTTTGATATTGTTGAGTATAGATGTACACCCTTGCTTATTTGCCTTCTATGTGAGAATGGCTCTATTTGGCACGCGAGTCATCAGTGCGGTTATGAGGTGTGATGAGGGCACATGATGTCAAGTGTTAGGGTTCATATATTGAGACTCGTGAGTTGTGAGTTGTCCGAGGTTCGGTACCTCGTGGAGTTTGTTGACTAAAACATGAGGTGAAAGCGATCGTTGTTGCTGAGTTATTAATTGTCCTTGCTGTATCTGTGATTTCGGATTTAGGTTGTGTTTACGTTCACCCTTCTGTGTCATTATTATGGTATTTCGCTGATACTTGTTGTTGTCCTTTCATATTGCAATTACTGTATTGTTAGTCATATCGCGTAGTCTTTATGTAGATATTATACTCTGTTATTTGTATACTTATACCTTGTTCAGGTTATTTAGTCCAGTAGGTGTCTTGACTGTTCCTCGTCACTACTCCACTGAGGTTAGTCTTGATACTTGTTGGGTACCGCCGGGGTGCACTCATACTACACTTCTGCACATTTTTTGTGCAGTTCCAGGTACTTCAAAGTCAGTTGATCATTAGCTAGTTGTGCGGACTGTTGCTGTGGAGACTCAAGGTAAACCTGCTGCTGCATTCGCAGGCTTCAGAGTCACTTTCCTATTTTGTATTCACACTGTTTTACCTATTTCCAAATAGTTGTATTTAGAAATTTGTAGCAAACTCTGTAGAGCTTATGACTTGTACTACCGGTTTTGGGAATTGTAAATTTTATAGAGATTTTTATTTCAAAAGTTGTTAGATGTTATTTCTTATTGTTGTTATTCAGTAAATGTTAGGCTTACCTAGTCCTTAATACTAGGTTCCATCATGATACACAACGGAGGAAAAATTGGGTCATGACAAGTTGGTATCAGAGCTCTAGGTTCATAGGTGCTACGAGTCATAAATGAGTTTAGTAGAGTCTTGCGTATCTGTATGGAGACTCGAGAGGCTACATAACTATTAGGACAATTTCACTTCCTTGATTCCTATTGTGCGAGTTCATTGATCTCGAAGTTTGAACTTTTATCATTCCATTCTCTCACAGATGGCGAGGACAAGAGCTGTAGTTCCTAATGACGTTATCCCCGGAGCAGATGTCGCTAGGGGCAGAGGCAGAGGCCGACGAGGAGCACATGGCGTAGCTAGGGCACCTATCAGATCAGCAGTTGAGGAGCCGCCAATAGTTCTAGTTGGGGGGCAGGTACCGGAGGTGCCTGCTGTTACCCCCGGACTTCAGGAGACCTTAGCACAGTTCCTGAGCATGTTTGGTACATTGGCTCAGGCGGGGTTGATTCCAGTTGCACCAGCTACTTCACAAATCGGGGGAGGAACCCAGACTCCCGTCGCCCATACTCCAGAGCAGCGAGTCCACGTTGGTCAGGTTCCAGGTGTCATGGCGACATAGCCTGTGGTTCTAGTTCATCCCGTGGTCAGGGCAACAACATCTGGGGAAGAGCAACTTAGACTTTCAAGGTTCAAGAAATATGACCCTCCTACTTTCAGTGGTTTGGCTTCAAAGGGTGCATAGGGTTTTCTAGAGGAGTGCCATCGCATTCTCCACATTATGAGTATTGTTGAGACAAGTGAGATTGCTTTTACTACATTCCAGCTTAAGGGAGCGGCTTATCAGTGGTGAAGGGCATATGAGTTGGGTAGTCCGGCCGAGTTGGCTTCACTTACATGGGTTCGGTTTTTAGAGATGTTCCTGAGAGAGTTTGTACCTCAGTCCCTTCGAGATGCATGGCGCGCGGAGTTTGAGCAGCTGCCCCATGGCACTATGTCAGTATCAGAGTATGCTGTTAGATTTAGTGATTTGGCCAGACATGCACCTCCTTTGATCGCTATAGTTAGAAAGTGTGTCCGTAGATTCATTGAGGGGCTCAGGCATGATATTCGGTTCAGCATGGCTCGGGAGTTACAGTCAGATGTTTCGTTTCAGCAAGTAATAGGGATCGCTCGCCGAGTAGAGGGCATGTGAGGCCATGAAAGAGAGGATAGGCGAGGTCAGGAGAGAGAGGACATGGAGGCGAGGAGGCTTCGTAGACCAAAGAGATCTTATGGTCCTTATTTTGGAGGTAGGGTATGACATGATAGAGGTTTTGTGGGTCAACCAGTTCAGTTTGCACTTCAGGCTTCGCACAGTGTTTTAGGTGCTCATGGGTCTCAGAGTACGCGTACCGCACAGTTTCCACAGCCACGTCAGTAGAGAGGTTGCTTCGAGTGTGGAGATACCAGCCACAGGGTGAGAGATTGTCCTAGACTCCGTACAGATATGTCACAGCAGAGTATTCAGGCTAGTAGAGGGCGCCCAAAAGGAGAAGGCCTGACCCATTGATGTGTTTCATATAGTAGGCTTGAGGCTACTGTACCAGATGATGTCATACATGTATGCTTTTGATTTGTTACAGAGGGGCACCATTCGTATTTTGATTCAGTTCTGCTTATCGGGGCGGGTTTCCCTATTTGTTGTCCCACCTATGGGTGAGTTCATGACCTAGTATTACGTTTATGTGTTTTCCCCCGTTGGGAGATTCTATGAGTTATAGTCATGTCTATCGTTGTTTTAATTCATTATTGAAAGTTACGAGACTAGAAATGAATTCATGTTGTCTATTATGGCAGGTTTGAAGTGATTCCTTAGTAATTTGGTTACGATTTGTGATTTGATATGTTTGAGCCGGGCTGCATGCCGCAGTGGAAGTTATATCAGGATGAGATCCTTGTGATTTGTTCATATGCCTTGATTCTTCCTTTTTAAATTGATTTGTAGTATGGTACTGATAGAGAGTTGTGCCTATCGGGCTAGTTTGATATTTCTCTTATGTGTTTCTCTTTACATATTCAGTCATTTTCGTTCTGTGCTTCTTGAGTTTTAGCTTGCGGGGTGTGTTCTCGGTGGTGTTAGTTGTGACTTATTAATCCGGGTGTATAGTTATGAGGTCTTCTTGTTGCTTGCATCATTGTCAGCGTTGTGGAGGTTTGAAATGGGTTGCTAACGGATATGAGGCTAATTGCCGGTGCTGGTTTTGATTAGGGGCAACTATTGTGATCAGAAATGTTATTATGGGCCAATGTGTGGCATGTCAGGTTGAGTGGCTGTACCTTGTGGGTGTAGGCATGAATTGTTACAGCTGGTTGAGACTGATACCGGGTACGAATTTAGAATAGGGTCTTTTGGATATGAATGAAAGGTGAGAATTTCGACTCTAAGGCTTATCCGTGTTGGTAGAAAGGGTGAATTACAGTTGAGATGGTGTCATCAGGTTTATGTCCAGTGGATTGGGGTGACATGGGGTCACCCGCGGGTGTATGTTGGACATGTGCTTTCAGTAATTTGAAGACTTTGAGGTGATTCTTGGTACGTTCGAGGACGAACGTTTGTTTAAGAGGGGAAGGATGTAACGACCCGGCTGGTCATTTTGAGAATTTAAGTCCTGATCGGTAACATAAGGCACTGATCAGCTTCGTATTATATGTATTGACTTGCGTGCGTGGTTGAATTCAGTTACTGGATGATTCAGAGTGATTTGGGACACTTAGTCCCTAAAACGGAAGCTTAAGTCTTAGGATTTTTACCGTAGTTAAAACTGTGTGAATACGATTCCGGAATGGAATTTCGGCAATTCAGTTAGCTCTGTTGGGTGATTTTGGACTTAGGAGCGTGTCCGGACGGTGAATTTGAGGTCTGTAGCTGATTTAGACTTGAAATGGAGAAAGTCGAATTTTTGGAGATTTTGACCGGAAGTGGAATTTCTGATATCGGGGTCAGAATGCAATTCTGAGAGTTGGAACAACTCCGTTATGTTATTTGGGACTTGCCTGCAAAATTTGACGTCATTCTGGGTTGATTTGATAGGTTTCGGCACGAGTTTTATAAGTTGGAAGATTTGAAAGTTCATAAGTTTGATTCATGGTATGATTCGTAGTTTTGACGTTGTTTGATGTGACTTGAGACCCCGAACGAGTCCGTGTTAGGTTATGGAACTTGTTTGTATGTTTAGGCGGGGTCCCGGGGGCATCGGGTGTGTTTCGGATGGGCTACGGGCCATTTCCTTCTATTTTGGACTGCTGTTTTATGTCATCTGGTTTCCTTAATCACGTTCGCGTCACTACCTCCGCGTTTGCGTAGTGTTATTTTGGAGGAGGAAATATTTGTTTTTCGCGTTCGCGAGCTTCTTTCCGCGATCGCGTAAGTCTGCCCTTCCCTTCTTCGCGTTCGCAGCTCCACCTTCGCGTTCGCATAGTAGAAACTAGGAGCTGGGCGCTGGTGACTACTTCCTCTTCGCGTTCGCGTCCTTCTTCCCGTGTTCGCGAAGGTATGCCATCCCATTCTTCGCGTTCGCGTACTACTTCACACGTTCTTGTAGCCCAATCATTGGACCATCAAATTTTCCTCTCCGCGTTCGCGAGCCATTTGTCGTGTTAGCGAAGCACATATTGGCAGCCTTCATTTTTCCTTCTTCACGAACGTGATTCATCTTCGGCGTTCGCGATGCTTTAATACCTAGGCAGAATATAAAGTTCTCTATTTCGAGGGTTAGCCATTTTAAACATTTTTGGAGTTCTAGAGCTCGGTTTTGAGTGATTCTTTGTGGGTTTTTCAATTAAATCGATTGGGTAAGTGTTCTTCACATAGAATTTATTATATTCCATGATTTTATCTTTATTTTTATCATTTAATTTGTGTTTTGAGTTGGGTAAAATGGTTGTTTTTGAAGTAAATTTTCAAAATGAAAAATCATGATTTGAGGGACGAATTGGTATCGGAATTTGATAATTTTAGTATGGTTGAACTCATATCGGAATGAGTATTCGGGTTTTGTAAAATTTGTCGGGTGGATGTTCCGAGGTGCGGGCCCGGGGGTCAACTTTTGAGTCAATTTTTAGATTTTGATAAAAATGGAGGCTTTATGATTCTGAATAGTTTCTTATGAGTTTTATTTACGCTTTGAAGTTATTTTGGTTAGATTTGAGCCGCCCAGAGGTCATTTCACCCGAGAAGTTCATTTTAGAGTATCGTTTTGTCTTCTTTTAGGTAAGTATCTTGCCTAACTTCGTGTGGGGGAATTACCCCTTAGGATTTGAGTCTTTTATGCTATTTGTAGTCCGTGTACGCGAGGTGACGAGTACGTGCTCGGACTTATTTATGAAAAATTGGCCTTTTAGGGTTCTTAGGTTCTTGTATTCACTGATTATGTAGTTGTTATATTATGAATACGTCTCTTAATTACTAGTTTCACCTCTACCTGCTTTAATTAGAATTAATTGC
Source organism: Nicotiana tabacum (assembly GCF_000715075.1). Classification (NCBI taxonomy): domain Eukaryota; kingdom Viridiplantae; phylum Streptophyta; class Magnoliopsida; order Solanales; family Solanaceae; genus Nicotiana; species Nicotiana tabacum. Next base: position 3,625,357 of record NC_134081.1, on the reverse strand, counting down.
TTCATGATCCGCCCTTGATGCTTATTTGAGTCATATGTGCCTTAACTGAAATTGTTATCTCTTCTATTGCTATGTTATCTTTCCCCTAACTGCTTATCTTTATTTGAAGTTATAATTATCTCTTTTATAATTGTTCATCCTTAATTGAGGCTATGGTTATCTTTCTGCTGCTTATCCCTAATTGAATTTGTTGTATCTCTTTCTTAATTGCCAACCTTAAAAGAAGTTAGATATCCTATATTTTAGTTGACTTGTCCTTATTTGGAATTATTCGCCTTGTATTAGCTCCCCCGTTGTCGAACTGTACATTGTGGACCATTGTTAAATAATATTTCCTTTCTTGTTGAGCTGTTCTTATTATGACTAGCATTCTCTATTGTAGCCACTCCTTGTGAATTAATTCCTATGTTCCTTTAAGTTATGGAATTTCTGAGTTGATTTATTTGTCGTACCCTTGTATTAGTATTATTGTTGCCGTTGTACTTGTTGTTCTTGCATATTTACTTTGGGACTACAAGGTGGTACCTCGGAAGATCCCCCTGTCTTGCATATTTACTTTGGGGACTACGAGGCGGTACCTCTGGAGATCCCCTGTTGAGCATTTACTTTTGGGACTACGAGACGGTATCTCGGGAGTGCCCTTTGTTGACATCTCTTTGTTATGGGATTGCACGAGGTTTCTACCGTGCTACTATTAATATTGGTATTTGCACATGCGGTGTGACAAAGCGGGCTATATATATGTGGGTTGCGCATTTGGCGAGATAAGGTGGGAACATTATTATGCACGTGTGGAGAGACAAGGCAGACATTTATTTTATTATCGCACACATGACGAGACAAGGTGGGCTGTGTCAGGGATTGATTTGTGATGATTTGTGATGGCCTGGTGGCATTCTTATTGTTGATATTTGTGTAGTGGTACACTTACCTGTGTGAGCTTTATCTTGTGAAAGTTGTGAGAAAACATTCTACGTACTGTCTGTTCTTTTCCTTTATGCTCAGTAGCTGGTATGAACTATGTTAGGATACTTGCACAAGCATACACGTAGTTAAGCATTCTTATCGGATACGAGGTTTTCTTGATATTGTTGAGTATAGATGTACACCCTTGCTTATTTGCCTTCTATGTGAGAATGGCTCTATTTGGCACGCGAGTCATTAGTGCGGTTATGAGGTGTAATGAGGGCACATGATGTCAAGTGTTAGGGTTCATGTATTGAGACCCGTGAGTTGTGATTTGTCCGAGGTTCGGTACCTCGTGGAGTTTGTTGACTAAAACATGAGGTGAAAGCGATCGTTGTTGCTGAGTTATTAATTGTCCTTGCTGTATCTGTGATTTCGGATTTAGGTTGTGTTTACGTTCACCCTTCTGTGTCATTATTATGGTATTCCGCTGATACTTGTTGTTGTCCTTTCCTATTGCAATTACTGTATTGTTAGTCATATCGCGTAGTCTTTATGTAGATATTATACTCTGTTATTTGTATACTTATAGCTTGTTCAGGTTATTTAGTCCACTAGGTGTCTTGACTGTTCCTCGTCACTACTCCACTGAGGTTAGTCTTGATACTTGCTGGGTACCGCCGTGGTGTACTCATACTACACTTCTGCACATTTTTTGTGCAGATCCAGGTAGTTCGAAGTCAGTTAATCATTAGCTAGGTGTGTGGACTATTGCTGTGGAGACTCAAGGTAAACCCGCTGCTGCGTTCACAGGCTTCAGAGTTACCTTCCTATTTTGTATTCACACTGTTTTACCTATTTTCAAACAGTTGTATTTAGAAATTTGTAGCAAACTCTGTTGAGCTTATGACTTGTACTACCGGTTTTGAAAATTATAAATTTTATAGAAATTTCTATTTCAAAAGTTGTTAGATGTTATTCTTATTATTGTTATTAAGTAAATGTTAGGCTAACCTAGTCTCTAAGACTAGGTGCCATCACGATATCCAACGAAGGGAAAATTGGGTTGTGACAAAGATTATGCCTTTAAATTGTGTAGAGCATTGTTGCATATTAATTAAATTAATTTATTCGGTTATATTCATCATCATTGATTTATTTTTATATTATAAATTCGCCTGACATTTTTTCTGCTAATTGCTTTACCTGTTTGATTGAAATTGTGTTTCTTTTATTTTGTGCTCAATATTTGAAAGTTGAATTTCTTAATTGAATTATTATTAATATGAAGTATTTGACACTTTTAAATTTGGTATTGAGGCAACGTGCTAAAAATTGTGAAATATTATTTTTGCTGAGTTATTCATTCCCGAATATTTTGTGAGATTTTTATATTCATTGTGATTGAGCCATGAACTCCTTATTGTGGAAAATATTGTTATTGTTGATTTATTTTGGCAAGTCAAAATATTTGGGAACTTGAGGTGCAAATTGTGATATATTGTGATATTGATACGCATGCGGTGGTATAAGGTCTGGGTGTTGAAACGCATGCGGTGAGATAAGAGTGGCTTGATACGCGTGGCTAGTAGGGGAACTACTAGAAGTCATGCGGTGTGATAAGGGTGGCTAAAACGCGGGATGCAATTTCGGGAAAAATGATTTCTTTAAAATTAAACGTAAAGGCTCCCGCGGTTATATAAGAAAATGAGATATTGTGAATATTATTATGATTTGGGACTACGAGACGGTACCTCGGGAGCGCCCTTGTTGATATTTCTTTATGGCTGCATTTGCCTTTGGTTATTTTGGTGATTTCCTTAAAGTTGTAAATTTCTGTTTTTCCTTCCGTGAAGTATTGTTTGTCTTTATTCTGTATAGTTAAATTGTGACATACTACTTACTTGATTTATTCTCATTGTCATTATTAAACTTTCCACCATGTCTTTTATTATTCCAGTAGGGCCTGACCTAACCTCGTCACTACTCTACCGAGGTTAGGCTTGGCATTTACTGGGTACCGTTGTGGTGTACTCATACTACGCTTCTGTACATCTTTTTGTGTAGATCCAGGTACTTTCTATTAGACCAGGCATCTGTAAATTAGACTGTACACGGAGACTTCAAGGTACATCTGCCAGCGTCCGCAGATCCCAGAGTCCCCTTTTATCCTTATTATGTCGTTTTTCTTATTTTCTTTAGACTCTGATGTATAGAGATACTGAGGATAAATTCTTAGAAGCTTGTGACTTATTCCTACCGGGTTTTGGGAGTTGAAATTGTTATATTTGCAGTTCTTATTATTCGACTGTTAAGGATTAAATTTCAGTTATTCCGCATTGACAGGATTACCTAGTCTTAGAGACTAGGTGCCATCACGACATCCTACAGAGGAAATTTGGGGTCGTGACAGAATCAATGTTGAATCCAGACGTGCACTAAGACTATATTCAATCACAAGTAAAAATTTCAAAGAAGTCATTCTAGGAGGTAGGGGTGTCAATGGTTCGGTTCGGCCGGTTATTTTATAAAATTTGTACCATACCAATTTTTCGGTTATTCTATTATGTATAACCAAAATTAAAATTTTTAAAACCATCCCAATCATGTCGGTTTCTCTTCGATATCGGTAGGATTCGGTTAATTTTCGGTATTTTTTAAAATGTCATGTAAAAATTATTAGTAAAAGTAGAATGCAATAACGTACATACTTTTATAGGACTTAGAAAAACTCTCTAGATAGTTTAACTGTTTAAATGGTGATGAATTATGAAAATATGAAAGATGGCTAGATTATAGATCCATCAACTACTCTACCGCTGCGTAAAAGAAACCACGCAAAGACAAAGAAAAGATAAATCACAGAAGTCAAAAGATATTAACCAAGTTGGGACTCAAGAATAAAGTTTATAGAAGATTAAATACTCAAAAAGATAAATTTAAATCATACGAAAGGAAACATATTCAATACAATGTAGTTTCCTACTCAAAATAGTTGGAATACTTTGTGTCTTGCTAGTTAATATGTTGAAAATAATTTAGTTTTAGTAGGAGTAGCATAATAGGTTTGGGAATTAGGATTTTGATCTTAATAACTTGTTGGCTTGTAACCATTTTCATAATTCCAAGATCCAAGGAAAAATTAGTACTTTATTATTTTTAACTTAATATATAAATATATTTTCCATATATAAATTTATTCGGTACGGTTCGGTATTTTTTTGATATATTTTTATAAAATAAAAAACCTACCCTAATTATTGGTAATGTTGTAGATTTATATAAAAACTTACGGTTTTATTAAAAGAAACCTAAAAATCGGTTCGGTGCAGTACGGTTCAGTTGGTTTAGTCAGTTTTTAAATATCTATTGGCACCCCTACTAGGAGGAGAGATGTTGGGGCAAGATCTGAATCAAGCACAAATTATGCGAGAAAAATTATTAGTTTCGAGAAAAAAAAGAATGCTGCAACCTTAATGAGGATAACTACCAAAGACCTTTGTAGGGTGGTATCTACCGTTCTATCCTTAATTAGAGGTCGCGAGTTTCAAACTTAAAAAACAGAGTCATCTGTCTGTCTGTCTATCTGTCTGTCTGTCTGTCTATTTGTTTGTCTATCTGTCAGTCTGTCCGTCTGTCCATCTGTCCGTCTGTCTATCCATCTGTCTGTCTGTCCGTCGGTCCGTCTATCTGTCTGTCTGTCTATCTATCCGTCTATCTGTCTGTCTATCTGTCCGTCTGTCCGTCAGTCCATCGGTCCGTCTGTCCGTCTGTCTGTCTGTCTATCCGTCTGTCTATCTGTCTGTCTGTCTCTCTGTCTGTCTGTTTGTCTGTCCGTCTGTCTGTCTGTCCGTCTGTTTGTCTGTCCTATCTGTCTGTCTGTCTGTCCTATCTGTCTGTCTGCATGTCTGTCCCGTCTGTCTGTCCGTCCTCTCTCTGTCTGTCCTATCGTGTCTGTCTGTCTTTCCTGTATGTCTGTCTGTATGCCTGTCTGTCCTGTCTGTCATGTCTATCCGTCCGTCCGTCTGTCCTGTCTGTCTGTCTTGTTGTCTGTCTGTCTGTTTGTCTTGTCTGTCTGTCTGTCTGTCTATCTATCTGTTTGTCTATCTATCCGTCTGTCCTGTCCTGTCTGTTTGTATTTATTATAAAAGTACGAATATTAAAATACTAAATATTGAAGGACAAAATATCCACTAAAAGTTGATTGACTTTTTTCCCGTTAAAGTTAATTTTCTTCAATCTGGCAACTTAATAATAGGTCTATCAGTCTGTCTGTCCGTCTGTCCTGTTTGTCCGTCTGTCTGTCTGTCTTGTCTGTCTGTCTGTCTGTCCGTCCTGTCTGTGTGTCTGCCTGTCTGTCCTATCTGTCCGTCTGTCTATCTGTCTGTCTTGTCTGTCTGTCTGTTTGTCATGTCTGTCTGTCTGTCTGTCCTGTCTCTCCGTCTGTCCGTCTGTCTGTCTGTCCTGTTTGTTTGTCTGTCCATCTGTCTGTCTGTCTGTCCGTGTGTCTGTCTGTCCGTCTGTCCTGTCTGTCTGTCTGTCTGTCTGTCCTGTCTGTCCGTCTGTCCTGTTTGTCCTGTCTGTTCGTCTGTCTGTATGTCTGTCTGTCTGTCTGTCCGTCTGTCTGTCTGTCTGTCTGTCCGCATGTCCTGTCTGTCCTGTCTGTCCGTCTGTCTGTCTGTCCTGTCTGTCCGTCTGTCCTGTTTGTCTGTCTGTCCTGTCTGCCCCGTCTGTCTGTCTGTCTCTGTGTGTCTGTCTGTCTCTGTCTGTCTGTCTGTCTCTGTCTGTCTGTCTGTTTTTATTTATAATAAAAGCACGAATATTAAAACACTAAATGTTGAAGGACAAAATATCCACTAAAAGTTGATTGACTTTTTTGCCCGTTAAATTTAATTTTCTTCAATCTGGCAACTTAATAATGGGTATAAATATAATTTTGGATTAGGACTAAACAAAATATTTTCTGTTGGGACTAAAATTCTCTTGTTTTAACCAAAACTACGAGAAGCTTTTAATGTTTGAAATACTACTAGAGTGAAGTCGAGAAGAAGATAGTTTCTAATGACGAGCCATTCACCGAGGCTGAGTCACACTTTGTCGATGCAAAGTTCTACTTGAAGAACCGCATTGTGAAGGAGCTAAAAGCTGATGATGTCATGAAAAGCAAGAATGTCGAGCCCACAACTAAAAGAGTTGAGGTGACTGCTGATAAAGCCAAAGATGTTACTGAGGAGGTACAACCTAACTTGAATAAGTCTTATAGAGGTGATATTGCGTCTTATGGCAAGAAAGTAACTCATGCGCTCTAATATGTCCCTAAAAGGAAGAAAGATGAAGGTGAATAATATAATCTCCAAACTAACATGCTAAAGGAGTTAACTCTTCTGGTAAAACAAATTGAGATAGTAAAGTTGTCCTCAAAGCCACTTGCAGGGTTTGTGGCCCAAAATCGTTTACAGAATGTGACACTCCCTACAAATCGAACAAATAAAGGTTTTGATCCTAATGCTTACAGGTTATTTGCAAAAGTTGGATACAATCCCAATGAGCCATCAAAGTTAGGGAAGCTCCCATCAGAAGCTCCTACGAGGAAACCACGTGAATATTTGGGATACAAGCAACCATCACCTGTGTGCATCTCCATAAGAAGGGCGAGCAACAATTATATCACTATAGCAGATGAATCTGCCGCTTCTAACAAGCCTTCTATCTTTGATCGACTTGGAAAATCAACTGTGAGGACTTCCGTGTTTGAGATATTGAGTCCATTAAAGAAGGGGAACAAGTTCCAGAGAAATTATCAAAGCATAAGAACACCCGCTTCGCCTAAAATCTAGAAGATCTCTAAGGATTTCCAAAGTTTGATTCCTTCTTGAATGAGGCAACAAACAAAACTTGTGGTTTCATGGGAAGTACTGAATGTAAAGCTATATACTGTGGTCTATACTAAGGAACACGATGAAGACGAAGAAAGTGTGGGTTCTTCGTATCATGTTACCGCACAAGGCGAGAATGGTATTTCGTCTCTAATGGAGGATGATGAAAAATTGGAGGATGTTTCACCGTGTTATCACATATCCTTTAACGATGGGGACCCTCAAGAAGATGAAGATGTGAAAGATGCTCCACCCGAACTTGAAGAAGGGGTGAAGACAACAGTTGATGCCTTAAAAGAAGTTAACCTTAGCGTTGATGAAGAGCCAAGACCCACCTACCTAAGTGCTTTACTAGAAGTTGATGAACAAAGCACTTATGTTTAGTTACTCAAGGAGTTTAGAGATTTCTTCGCTTGGAGTTATAAAGAGATGCCTGGCTTGGACCCTAAAGTGGCAGTCCATCACCTTTCAGTCAAGAGTGGCGCTTGTCCTGTTAAGCAAGATCAAAAGTGCTTTAGGCCGAAATTGGTTCCTTTGATTAAAAGTGAAGTTAACAAACTCGTTGATGTTGGCTTTATTCTTGAAGTTAAATACCCAACATGGGTCTCAAGTATTGTCCCTGTAAGGAAGAAGAATGGCCAGATTAGGGCATGCATTGACTTCAGGGATTTCAATAATGCGTGTCCCAAAGATGAATTCCCGCTTCCTATTTCAGAACTGATGATTGATTCTACTACTGATTATGAGGCAATGTCTTTCATGGACAGTTCATCAAGCTATAACCAAATTCGTATGGCACCAAAAGATGAAGAGTTTACTGCATTCCGCACCCCAAGGGTATTTATTGCTACAAGGTAATGCCTTTTGGATTGAAGAATGCTGGTGCTACTTATCAAAGGGCTATGCAGAATTATTTTGATGACCTTCTTCACAAGAATGTCGAATGCTATGTTGACGACTTGGTGGCAAAATCAAAAAAGAAGGCGACCACTTGAAAGACTTGAGAATGGTGTTTGAGTTGCTCTGGAGGTACCAACTTAGGATGAATCCATTGAAATGTGCCTTTGGAGTTACTTCTGGAAAGTTCCTTAGTTACATTGTCCGGCATCGAGGGATCGAAATTGATCAAGCCAAAGTGGATGCCATTTTGAAAATGCCTAAGCCTCGGGATATTCATGAATTGAAAAGTTTGTATGGAAAGCTAGCAAACCTTAGGAGATTCATCTCAAACCTAGCTGGGAGGTGCCAGCTGTTCAGTCACCTCATGAAGAAAGGCGTTCCTTTCAAGTGGGACCAAGCTTGTAGCAATGCCTTTGAAAGTATAAAAACTTACTTGATGAAGCCTCCAGTTTTGTACCTCCTATACCTAGAAAGCCATTGATACTATATATTTCGGCACAAGAAAGGTCCGTTGGAGCACTGTTCGCCCAAGAAAATAGTGAGGGGAAAGAAAATTCCTTTTAGTACTTGAGCAGGATGATGAAACCAAATGAGCTGAATTATTCGCCAATCGAAAAGTTATGTTTTGCCCTAGTCTTCTCAATTCAAAAGTTGAAGCACTAATTTCAAGCTCATGTCATTCGCCTTGTTTTAGGGCAAATCCCATCAAGTTTGTAATGTCAAAACTAGTCCTTAAAAATTGACTAGCAAGATGGTACCTCCAATTTCAACAATTCAAGATTGTGTACATTCCTCAAAAGGCTGTAAAAAGACAAGCATTGACAGATTTCTTGGCAGATCACCCGATACCTGATGATTGGGAACTAACTGATGAGCTACCTGACGAAGACGCAATGGTTGTTGAAGTACAACCTCCATGGAAGATGTACTTTGATGGTGCTGCACATCGTGGATGAGCTGGTGCTGGCATAGTATTTGTCACTTCTCAAGGGGAAGTTCTGCCCAACTCCTTCACTTTGACACAACTATGTTCCAACAATGTTGTTGAGTATCAAGCATTAATACTTGGGCTTGAAATGGCTGTCGATATGAAGCAGTTGCAATTACAAGTCTTTGGTGACTCCCAGTTAGTGGTCAATCAGCTTTTAGGTAGTTACGAGGTCAAAAAACCTGAACTACGCCCTTATCATAATTATGCTAAGAAATTGATGAGATGGATCAGTGATGTGATTATTCAACATGTACCTAGGAAATAAAACAAGAAGGTTGATGATTTAGCTGCCCTAGCTTCATCATTAACCCTGCATGATCAAGCGCAAGTTACTATCTGCCAAAAATGGGTAGTACCGCCACGAAATGAGGGGAAAGTGAAGAAAATAAACTCAAGCATCTGATTGCGGTTTTTGAAGCTGACAAGGAAGAATGGCGACAACCCATTATCAACTACTTGAGCTATAGGATACTCCCAGAAAATTCGAGGAGAAGGACTGAAATCCACCGTCGTGCACCTCGCTTCCATAACTACAAATATACTCTATATAAAAGATCATTTGAGGGAGTACTCTTGCGATGCTTAGGGGAAGATGAAGCACTCTAAGCTTTGCAAGAAACATATTCTGGGGTACGTGGATCACATCAGTCTGGACCAAAGCTCCACTTTCATATAAAAAGGATGGGGTATTATTGGCCAAACGATGGTAAAAGATTTCTTAGATTACGCTCGAAGATGCAAGGCTTGCCAATTCCACGCAAATTTTATTCATCAGCCTCCTGAAGTGCTATATCAGACTGTTGCATCATGGCCATTTGACGCTTGGGAACTGGATGTTGTTGGACCATTGCCAAAATCCTCTGATGGACACATGCATCTTGGCTGCAACTGAGCACTTATCAAAATGGGCTGAAGCGGTTGCTCTTAAGGAAGTAAAGATGGAAAATGTTGCAAGTTTCATCCGAGTAAACATAATTTATTGCTTTGGCATTCCTCGTTACATAATAACGGATAATGGCAAGCCATTCGACAATAGGTTGATGAACAAGATTTGTGATCTCTTTGGTTTCAAGCAGCGTAACCCTTCCATGTACAATACTGCCACCAATGGTCTAGCTGAGGCATTCAACAAGACTCTATGCAACTTGTTAAAGAAAGTCGTCTCCAAATCCAAATAAGATTGGAATGACCCTATGGAAGAAGCTTTGTGGGCATATAAGACAACTCACTGCACGCCAACACAAGCAACCCCTTATTCACTCGTCTATGGAGTCGAAGCCGTTTTGCCACTCGAGCGTCAAATACCTTCACTACGATTAGCTATTCAAGAAGGGATCACCGATAAAGAAAATTCTCGACTTCGATTAACAAAGTTGGAGGCTCTTGATGAGAAAAGGTTGGAAGATCAATAGAGTCTTGAATGTTATCAGGCTCGATTATCTCGTGCCTTTAATAGAAGAGTTCGTCCAAGATCCTTTCAAGTAGGAGATCAAGTCCTTGTCATACGAAGACCCATTATTACTTCCCATAAACCTGTAGGGAAGTTCACTTCAAAATGGGATAGGCCATATGTCGTGCAAGAAGCTTATTCAAGTGGAGCCTACAAGCTGGTTGATGTTGATGTGGATGGCATGAGAATCGGCCCTATCAATGGCAAGTTTTTGAAAAAGTATTATCTTTGAAGTTGCAATGCTCCTAGATGCACGAGCTTAAACTGAATGTCATGAAGCTCTTCAAATTTGAGCAAAATCTTTGTCACGACCCAAAATCCCTCCGAAGGAGTCGTGATGGCACCTAGTCTCAAAAACCAGGTAAGTCTAACACATACCGAAATGATAACAGGTTCTACTAAACAGCTATTAAACATAAACCGAAAATTTCTAAATAAGCCAATAGTCTCAACATGATACAATATCCCAAAACCGGTAGTACAAGTTATAAGCCTTTCTAAGAATAACTATATATAATGAATACATCATTGTTCCGGAATAATAGGAAACAATGGAAATAAATACAACAGAGGGTGACTTCGAAGCCTGCGAACGTCCAGCAGGTATACCTTGAAGTCTCCAGCCGCACAAGCATAAGTCTCAAAACCAACTCGATCCAAAGTACCTGGTTCTGCACAAAAATGTATAAAAACGTAGTATGAGTACACCACAGTGGTACCCAGTAAGTATCAAGTCTAAACTCGGTAGAGTAGCGATGAGGCCAGGTTAAGACACCTACCAGACATGTAAATCTATGCAGGATATGACATAAAGCTAACAAGGAAGGAATATCAATGTAAGGCCAATAGCAAAAGGAATTCAAATTACAATCAACAGTGAAAATAAGGGGAACACGAATGGCAATGAGAAATAACCAAGTAATTAAGCAACAACATAGTCGAAGTACAGATGAAGTATGAATGTGTTCAAGTAGGAAAAACGATGACAACTCAACCAATCAAATCATTCCTAATACACGAATTTCAACAATCCCACTTCTCGTAATCTCAGATCATAAATCACAACTTCCAAACTTTTAACACACATGGCACCTTGTGCCCACATTTTCCATATCACTTCGCACGACAAAATTCACGTGCTACCAGGTACATAGTATTTGTGTCAAATGCTATAAATAATATTCGAGGGATCTATTCATATATAATAAAGTAAAATTGCAGTTTCTGAACCAGTCAGGAAATCAATGAGAAATAAGTTTATTTTTAAAAATATTTGGGTAAAGAGAATAATATTTTCAAATAAAATAAGGCGTCGGATAAGCTACTGATTTGAATACATAATTTAAATAAATTAAAACATAATAGCAATTCATTTTTAAGTAAAGTAGAAACATCAGATATGGTAAGGAGATTAAGTTGAGAAATCGATTAAGGTGAAATATGACGCCTATTAAAAATAGTAAGGTACCGAATGAAACGACAAGTTTTAACTTAAGAGTAACATAAGGTAAGCATGTTATTAATTATTTTATTTAAAACTGTTGTGCTACTAACAACTCAACGAGGTATGAGATAATGACTCAGCGAGCAAATTCATCTTGAAAATCAATTCACCAAAATAATAGTAATCGGAAAGGAAAACAGGAAATGATGGAAAAGCAGTAAACTAATAAAAATAACTCAATCCTCGAAAACCAGTAAAAACTAGAAATACCAATCCTCAAAGTCTCGTACGAAATAACTTAAGCCAACATAATACAACAAGGAATACAAAATACATAAACTGTTGCGGCGCGCAACCCGATCCCACCGTACAACATGATCCTCCCTTATTCCACCATGTAAATATTAATAATAATAAGTAAATATATATGTTGCGGCGAGTCAATATCATAATTCTCCCTTATTTTACCATATCAATCCACCCTTATTTCACATGTTGCGGCGTGCAACCCGATCCCACCGAATCAATATAAATCCACTCTTATTCCACATGTTGCGGCGTGCAACCCGATCCCACCGTATCAATATAAATCCACCCTTATTCCACATGTTGCGGCGTGCAACCCGATCTCACCGTATCAATATAAATCCACCCTTATTCAACCTGTTGCGGCGTGCAACCCGATCCATAAATAAATCTATAACATCAACAATCCAATACTCAATTTACAAGAATTTCTACAATCATAGGGTATGAGTACACGGCAATGAAGGAGTCACGTAAAAATCAAGGAATGCCACAAACATTACAAAAAGCAACAGGACAAGTGAAGCACGTGACAACTAAGGTGTGCAATTATGACAATTGAGGCAAGTAGTAGATAATCACGAAGTCATGGAAGGAACTAAATAATTAAAAAGGTAACAAGGCAATAAGAAAGGCAATAACCTCAACTAAAGCAGTTAAGGAAAAAATTACAAGTAAGGGGTACAATGAGTGCTAACAGCGTCAAATAAAGCATGTAGTAGCAGAATAATGATGATAGACATAACCCGTCAGGACAACTCAATTAAAGGCATGGAAAGAGTCTAGAGAACCTAAACCGGTCAAATATCACATATATCCAGTGTACCCACTTGTTACCTTGTGTACACGGCTTTCACGTAACATATTTTAGCACAATCATTTCGAATCCTAAGGGGTAGTTTGTAACGATACGATTGGTCGTTTTGAGCTCTAGTGCGTTGTTCGGTAGTTTGAGGCCGTGAGTAGCTTTACTTCATATTTTATGACTTGTACGCGTAGTCGGAATTGAATTTCGAAAAGTTCGAAGTTGTTTCGGAAGGGAAATTCTAAATTCAAAAGCTTTAAGTTAGAGGAGTTAACTAAGGTTTGACTTTTGAGTAAATAGCCTCAGAATCGAGATTTGAAGGTTCCAATAGGTTCGTATGATAATTTTGGACTAGGACGTATGTTCGGATTGAGTATCGGGTGGTCCGAGAGTATTTTGGCGCATATTATGGAAAGTTGGCATTTTGAAAGTTTAAGAATTTCTTAAGTTTGACTTGAAGTGGATTTTGTTGTTATCGATGTCCGTTTGGGATTACGAGCCTTGGAATAGGTTCGTATTGTGATTTATGACTTGTGCGTAAAGTTTGGCATCATTCCAGAATGTTTAAGTATGAATCAAATGCATTCGTCGAAATTTGAATGTTAGAAAGTTGGAAAGAAGGTTTTGATCGCCGATTCATAGTTTTGATATTGTTTGGCGTGATTTGAGGCCTCGGGTAAGTTTGTATTATATTTTGGAACTTGTTGGTGTGATCGGGCGGGTTCCCAGGAGCCTCGGGTGTGTTTCAGAATGGTTTCGGGTCATTTTTCTGTTTTTGCTACTGATGTTGCTGGTTCTAGTTTTGTCATTCGCGACCACGGAGGGATTCACGTATTCGCGAAGAAGGATTGTTGGTTGCTGAGATTTTTTGCTTCTCATTCGCGACTGCTAGCTTGCGTTTACGTATGTTTGGGCGGCAATTCTATGCGTTTGTGATGTCAGTTTCACGTTTGCGCGGGAGATGCTGGCCTGGGGGAGATTGGTCTTCATGTCGGCAATGAAGTGGACACATTCGCGATAGAGCAGCCTGGTGAAGCATCGCGTTCGCGAGACAAACCTCGCATTCGTGAAGAAGAGTTTTGGGTCCTGAGTTACTGGAGCTTCGCGAACGCGAGGGCAGTGTCGCGTTCACGATGAAGGTCGTCTGGGCAGTGTATAAGTTTGCAAAACAAAAAGGGTTTTGGCTCATTTTATCTCAAATCTTCCATGGGAGCCGAACTTGGGGAGATTTTGGAGGAGCTTCTTCGTCACCCATCAGTAGGTAAGTGATTTCTTCACATTATGAGTTAAATACATGAATTATACATGGATTTGAACATGAAAATTGGTGAAAATTGTGAAATTTTGAAGAAAACCTAGAATTTGGTATTTTCGAATTTTTACCACGAAATTTGGACATGGAATTATGAATAAATTATATATTTGAGTTCGAGGTGATATGGGTAATGCATATCTTCAAAAGAATTCGGAATCCGGGCATGTGGGGTCTGAGAGTTAACTTTGTTGACTTATCGAGTGGAGTCGGGAATTATTATAAATTGTTAAATTATACGCATTGGAGTATATTTTGATTTATGTGTACATTGTTTCACTAGTTTCAGATCATTTGGCTTCGGATTGAAGAGCTAGAGAGGCATTAGAGCCGGTTATGGAACTTCGGAGTGAGGTAAGTCTCTTATCTAACCTCGTGAGGGGAAAACTAACCCCTAGGTGATGTAATTATTATGTGCTACTAGTTGTGGGTGCTACGTACGCACGAGGTGACGAGAGTCCATACGTAACTAAATTATTTTTTGTTATCTTATTATTTCACATGGTATCCGAGCCCTAAAAGTATTTGAACTCATTCTGCTGGCTTAATTAATTGAATTTATAATTGAAATTGATTTAGAAATATATGTATATATTAGGCCGAGCCTTATCACCTTGAGTTGTTGGCAAGTTATTTGAGAAACGGTAAAGGTTATATTCACTTTGTGCTCATGTACTATATTGTAAACATGTGTTTCATAATTCGATAACTTCCTTCCTTTCTTGTGTAGCGGGCCGAACGCCTCAGCTGTATAATAGATGCATCTATGGTTCGTGCTTCTCGACCCTCGGTAGTGTACACATTATTTTGGATCGGACCAAACGACCTCGGCATAATTGTGCGTTATATCGCTAGTAGTCCTAATATTTACGAGATTATCATTCCACTGATGCCTGGCATTTTATATGGTATTTCTTATCCATTTGATACTGGTACTTGATACATCTGAGCTGTTGAGGTAGAACACAAGACTGAGAAATTTATATCTTTAAAAGAAAATTTTGGAAGACTATGTAACTTACTGTTTTACCCAATTATTGTTGTTGTGCTTCATATCTGCTTACGACTTATCATATTGCTTTATTGGACCTCTAGTAAGTGTCGATGTCAACCCCTCGTCACTACTTCTCCGGGGTAAGGTTAGATACTTACTGGTTACGCGTTGATTTACGTACTCATGCTGCACTTCTGCACTAAATATGCAGGATCTGACAGGTTTATTTGGTGGTCATCTTGGCGCATAGGCACAGCTGCTGAGGGGACTTTATGGTGAGCTGCAAACTCCAGGCTACGTATCGCAGCCCACAGAGTCTCCATCATATTACTTACTTTATCCTGTCTTATTTTACATTCCAGATAAATGTTGTATTATTATTGTACTCCTTAGTAAATGCTCATGTACTTATGACACTGGGATTTAGGATATTGTAGTTGATGACTACGGATTCGTATATTATTATCACCTTTCATTTCCTTTTTCAGACTACTAGTTATGTATGTACCCGTGATTTTAGAGGTGTAAACCTCTTTACTTAATTACAATTTTGATTTCGAAAATAATAAAATGAATAACAGAGTTGTTAGTTCACCGTTGGCTTGCCTAACGATGACGTTGGGCGCAATCGCGACCTATAGTGGGTTTTGAGTCGTGACATAGTTTCCCCCACACAAAGTTAAGCAAGACACTTACCTCAGAGAAGCTAGGAAGATACTCTAAAATGACCTTCTCGAGTGAAACACCCTCTGGACGGCTCAAATCTAGCCAAAATAACTTCGAATCATAAATAAAACTCATAGGAAACAATTACAGATAATAAAGCTTCAATCTTTAATTAAAATAAAAAAAGTCAACTCACAAGCCCGCAACTCAGGACCCGATAAAATTTATAAAACCCGAACACCTATTCCGATACGAGTTCACCCATACCAAAATTATTAATTTTCGACATCGAGTCGCCCTTCAAATCCTCATTTTACATTTTGAAAAATTTTTACAAAATTTTCCATTTTCCTCAACTCAACCTACTACTTTAATGATAAAAATAAAGATGGAATCATAAATATGATAAATTCTGGGTGAAGAACACTTACCCCAATGATTTTCTTGAAAACCCACGAAACATCGCTCAAATCCGAGGTTTATAACTCAAGATATGATAAAAATGGCCAAATCCTCAATTTTGGAAAATATATTATGCTGCCCAGTGATTTGCACATCACGATTGCAGAATTAAACATGCGATCGCGAAGAAGAAACAAAAACTGCCCAAAACATGTACTACGTGATTGCGAACTAACTTGTGCGATCGCGAAGAAGAAGAAAATATAAGTGCCGAGGATGTGCTACGCGAACGCGCAACAAGGGACGCGAACGCGATGAATGACAATTCACACGTACGCGATCGCGAAACACTCCATGTGAACGCGAAGAAGGAAATCTGCCAGTCACTAAAATATGCTACGCGAACACAGAAACATAAATGCGAACGTGAAGAAAAACCACACCTAGCTCCCACAACACATCACGATCGCGACAACACACACGCGATTGCATAGAGTACCTGGAGCATCAGAAAACCAACAACTCTAAAACATGACGAAATGGCCCAAAGCCCATCCGAAACACACTCGAGCCCCCTGAGACCCTGTCGAAACATACCAACAAGTTTTATAACATAACGAGGACCTGATCGAGGCCTCAAATCATATCAAACAACGTCAAAACTACGAATCGCAACTCGAATTGAACTTATGGATTTTCAAATCTTCTAACTTCCAAAACTCGTGCCGAAACATATCAAATCAACCCGGAATGACGTCAAATTTTGCATGCAAGTCTCAAATGACATAAAGGAGCTAATCCAACTCTAGGAATCACAATCTGAGCCTGATATCAACAAATTCAACTCCCGGTCAAACCTCTTAACCTTCCAAAACTTTAACATTCTAATTTTTGCCAAAATGATTCAAATTATCCTACGGACCTCCAAATTCAAATTCGGTTGCACACCTAAGTCCAAAATCGCCATACAAAGCCGTTGGAACCATCAAAACGTCATTTTAGAGTCGTCAACACAAAAGTCAAACTCTAGTGATCTCTTACCTCTTAAGCTTCTAAAATAAGAATCCTTCTTCCAAATCAATCCCGAATCATCCGAAATTTGAACTCAACCACGCACGCACGTTATAACATATAATACGAAGACGCTCGAGACCTTAAGCCATCGAACGGGATGCTAATCCTCAAAATAACCGGTCGGGTCGTTACAATCTTCAGGTTGTAAAGCTCCTCAAAATACAAGCTTAAATTGCAGATCGCTACGCTCCTTAACGCAAGAGCATAAACTGCATGTTACTCCTAGCCCGCAAGAGTATAAACTATGTACGACCTAAAAAAAATGTCCGCTAGGTTGAAAACCTCGAAAGAGACGGCCTATGAAAAAGTAGGATATAAAAAAAATTAAAGAAAAAAAAACTCACCCATTTTGAACTACAGTATGACTTGATCCTTTTCACCGAGGTACGTAGGCATCTTAGAGTTTTATTCTAAGTTCAGTCGCATGAGTTCAAAAGATAACCTTCAAGTTTGTTGGTCTTCATATCCGCCCATGGCCCTAAAAAATGGGAGGAGAAGAGGCGTCAAAAAGGAACACAAGTATAAAAATTTCAAATTCAGTGAGACTTGAACCCAAGATATTTGTGAGAATGGAGATCTTGAATTTCAATTGATAGCAAGAAAAACTTCTTGTGTTCCCGAGGCTTCCATACCAAAATATAAATTTTTTTGTGAAGTCGCGCAAGTTTGAAATCGTCAGCGTGTCAGAATTTTACATTGACTTCGAAATATTATTTGAAACTATCCTTAAAGTATTAATCCTTGCAATTTGGATATGGTTTAGATTTTGAAGTTTTGTTTCCAAAAAACAAACGGTTCGTGATTTCGATGTTCCTACACTAAGATACAATATTTTTGGTGAAGTTACGCAAATCTAAAACCATCAACATGTCAGAATGTAAAGTTAGTTTCAAAATAATATACGGTATGATTCTGAAAGAGTTTGATTCCAAATTTTGGATATGTCTTAGATCCTGAAGTCTAATTTCCAAAAAAATCAAGCAGTTCATGATTTCGATATTTTTATACCAAGATACAATTTTTTTGGTGAAGCTGCACAAATCTAAAACCATCAATATGTCGTAATGTAAAGTTAGATTCAAAATAATATCTGGTACGATTATGAAAGTGTTTGATTCCAAATTTTAGATATGTCTTAGATTTTGAAGTCTAGTTTCCAAGAAATTAGACGATTTGTAATTTTGACATTTCTACGCTAAGATATGAATTTTTTAATGAGACTATGTAAATCCAAAATTGACAACATGGTGCAATATAAAGTTGATTTCAAAATATTGTCTAGGATGATTCTTAAAGTGTTTGATTCCAAATTTTGGATATGTCTTAGATTTTGTAGTCTAGTTTCCAAAAAATCAAACGGTTCATAATTTCGATATTTCTACTCCAAGATATGAATTATTTGATAAGACTTCACAAATATGAAATTGACAGCTTGGTTCAATATAAAATTGGTTTCAAAATATTATCTGGGATGATTCTGAAGGTGCTTGATTGCGGATATTGGATATGTGTTAGATTTTAAAGTTTAATTTCTACGAAATCAAATGGCTCATATTTTTGACGTTTTCACATCGAAATATGTACTTCCTACCTCAAAGCTACAAAGGAGGATGTATCTTCAAATATAAAAAACTTTGAGACATGAACGACAACGATGTTTAAAAGAAAATCAAATTCTATTATGTAGATGTCGATGCATCGTGCTAAGCAAGAAAATGTCAATATTGATCCAAAAAAGGGGGGGAAACATCAATGAAAACGCGCAATATAAAGTAAAACAGATGGAGTTTTCATTTCCAAGAATAGTCGCTAGTTAACCAAATGCAAAAATAAAAAAATAAAAAATAAGAGGCAAATAAAATACTCTATATAGGCTAATCTAAACATAACTTGTAATTGACCAAGTTTTTAAGGGTGGCCTCTAAGTGTTGTTTCTTCGTCTCCACGCCAGCCAAGTCATCAACAGTCTCCAAGGAAATATTAGAACATCTACGGTACTCCTTTTCAGCAGATGAGATTCTAGATTCAATCTCTTTAACCTCTTTCTTGGCAGGATCTCGTAGAGCTCTTAACTGTTTCACCTTCTTCTTGTCCTCTTTGAGAGATTGACTGGTGACAGACAATTCCTCCACCTTCTCCCCCTTTGCAGTCAAGACAAGATCAAGATGTTCCTTGGCTTTTAAAAATGGCTCTGATTTTTTAACGTCCACAACCTTATCAGAACGAGTTGATCGTGCCTGGTCATATGAAGTGGAAAGCTTAAATAAAGACATCAATAGGTCTTTCAGAGGGGGAATATCCACACCCTTTCTATCCATCTCCTCGAGAATCACTTAGATATTGAATTGAAGAGAAGAAGCATTTTCTACAGTAAGGTCAGAGAGTTTGACATGAATTTAGCCCAATCATTCAAGATAAAATCCTTGTGAAGAGTTAAGATAACTTTTTTTGCGTCAAAGATAGACATCGTTGGTGAAAATTAGGCCCCGATTTTGCTCCAAGATCAGGAATGGAAGTCGCCTCTAGGTCTGACTTATATATTGGAAGTGATTTCCTCAAGTCTGGATCCACCACAGATTCACTACTACCCTGTAGCTTGCTTTGGTGTGACGCTATCGAAATATGATCACCGTTTGGCTGCATAGAAAAAAAAGATAGACAGTTAGTGAAGTTTCCTGTATATTATAAGGCAATATGAAAATTTTAAGCATCACCTCTTTAATGACCGTCAAAGTCCTAGAAACACTTCCAATACTGTCAGTAATCTCGACTACACCCAAATTAGTTTCTCCTTGTTTATTTGAATATGGCTTCACCCGCTTGAAGTTTTGATCGCCATGACTCCTATCACTCTCATTTTAGGATGGCCATTTGTTGGATGTAGGGACAACGGTGCCTAATGGAAAGGAACCCTCATTGACTTGATGAGCCTGAGAAGGTCCCTTCATTTTTTGAACTTCTTTATATGGAGGCCCCTTGATGTCGCGTGGTACAACCACTTTGGATTTTAAAGTAGGAGATTTGTCCTCTTTGTTATGCTCTTGAGGTATGATCTCTAAAGGCACAGAAGTGATTGGACCAACAAAAGTCACCAAAGATTCTAAATGATCTTCAAGAAATCTCTCATGCACTCTTGTCCATCAGGATCTGTACTCTGACGAAAATAGCTTTTTTACCGTAGATATAGCTGGGGGAAAGGTCATCCTCGTGGTGGCGGAATTATGTGGTACACAAAATTTTCAAAATCTGAGTCGTTCTTCTAATGAGGCACTACGAAGGTCATTTTCCAAAATACCAGGACTAGTCTGATTAAATCCAGATTGACGGCTGAATAGATGTGGACTATATGGTTCAAGAATGAAATAGTTCCCATACCTCAAAGGGAGATCATTAAAATGAATACTCATAAAATAATTGACTTTCGGTTTCTATGCTTTATCATTATCCTCAAAATAGTAAGGTTTGGACCCCTCCGACACGGCAGAAGTCCAAGATGTATTATCCGCTTGATGGATGCATTTTCTTGTATTTGTATCATCCAAATACCTTACAACGCCTTCTCCGGAATACGCCACCATCAATGGAACATATGGTCCTTTTGGAAGCCCATAGTGTGTCCTGAAGTAGTGAGCAAACCAACCGTATACATAATGAATGGGAAAAGAGATTTTGATATGCTCGAGCTGCGAGGACTTGGAGATTTTGTTCAAACCATAGTAGATGCTTGCTAGAACTTGGATTGCAAGGCTGAATTTTCATCCATATGCCATCATGCTCACAGTTTTAAAGATATCAGGTCAAATGAAATTGCCATCTTGAGAGAGAAATACAAATGCACACAACCAACAAGATAAGAATATCACCAGATACATGCCTTCTCTCTTTTCATGTTGAACCCCATGGTTAGCAAACATCGTCTCATTCGTGTTAGACCATGCAACTACTTTTGGTATAGCTCCAGTGGAATTGTGCGTTGACTTCAAACGGGTAGATTTTTCTCGCTCCTTGCAGGAGCATGTTTATATCTCAAGTCTCTCTTGCACCAAAATTCAACCCACTTGCTAAATGAGACCTTTGGATCATGATTCTCCCCTTCTTGAAGATGGTTAAAGGCGGTAAACAGGTATCCACAAGCTCGAGGAGTAAATCTTTCATGCTTCTTATTAACACATGTGAGTTCGATAGCTTCGGACACAACTTCTTCATAGGGAGAACCTCTAATAGGTAAACCTCCAATGGTATGTAAATCCCAAGAAGATATTGATAGTTCTCCGGCTGATGTAAGTAAGGTATTTGTTGTGGAACACCAAGCTTCAAGAAACGCTTGCAAGTTGTTTGAATTTCGATCATATGTAAATAAAGAAGCATATACGACATCATAAATTCTTGTTGTATCCAAAGCATGTTGACTTCTGCCAAGTATGTCTTCAGCCCATTCCCAATATCCAGGGATATAATGATATTCACCGTCAATTCTCAAAGTATCTCCCCAACGTATGTCCCTTTGAATCATACGTCGTCCTAAGCAAGGAAGGGTACTTGCGATATTGAATTTTCGTTGGTAAGGAGTCTAAAGAAACCACGTTTTAGTTGGCTTTTGGTTGTGCTCTGAAGTCCAATCCACCATATGGAGGGAATTCTGCAGAGGTGGCCACAAATTTGCATATCGACCAACTAGTGGAGGGTAAGTCAATAGCTTGGTTATAACCATCCATTCTTAGCATCAATCACGAGATACTTACTCTTGGAGGATGGAGATGTGTAGTCTCTGAAGTGAACCATCTCTTCAAAACTGCATAAGCAAAAA
Organism: Nicotiana tabacum; assembly: GCF_000715075.1. NCBI lineage: Eukaryota > Viridiplantae > Streptophyta > Magnoliopsida > Solanales > Solanaceae > Nicotiana > Nicotiana tabacum. Next base: position 3,603,424 of record NC_134081.1, on the reverse strand, counting down.
AAAAAAAAGATTGGTAAATATAAGTCAAATACAATTGACAAAAGGAGGAGAAAATTCTAGTCCTTTGTGCTTTAGGCAAATTTCTATATGCGATTAAGAATTTTTTTCTTCTGTGTTGTCATGGGTTTAATCTTCTATATGTTGATATGGATTTATCCGTCTATATGGTGATGTGAATTTGTCCGTCTATATGGTGATGTGAATTTGTCCGTCTATATAGTGATGTGGATTTGTCCGTCTATATGATGATGTGGATTTGTCCGTCTGTATGGTGATGTGGATTTGTCCGTCTATATGATAATATGGATTTGTCCGTCTATATATTGATATGAATTTATCCGTCTACATATCGGTATGGATTCATCCGTCTATATATTGCAAGGGATTTATCCTCCTATATGTTATTGTAGATTTGATCATCTATATGCCGTGATAGATTTATCCTTCTATGAGATGTCATGGAGTTGCCCGTCAACTTGGCACTCAACGACTCTTCTCTTCTTGGCTTACAAAAAAAGGGGAAGCATAAATAACAATAATTTAAAAAAATGCAATTTGTTTTTACCTTCGGTGATGCTCCGCAATCATCAAAACACTGTGAATTGGTGTTCATCAAAAGAAAAATACGCCACCTTATATAGATGGTTAAGGATGGATATTGAGAAGGTTTTTCCCGATGTGGGACATTGCTATAAATTGTTTCCTACAAGGATTTGGCTAATGGAAGAGGCGACAGTAAGTTAATTCAATGTAGGAGATCTCTTGCAAAGATGTAACTATCTTAGGAGCTAAAGCAAATTAAATTGTCAAAGTAGATGTCACGTGAATACATTAAGGATACAACACGTGAATTTAACTTTTTCTAGCCTAATCACTACTGTTGTACTATTTTGCTAATAAAGAAAAAAATGAAGATCTTTGGCACTGGTGGTTCAAGTGCCAAGAATTATTTGCCTAAGTAATTTGGCATTATTCTTATACGAATATGAACTGATATTCTAAGTCTCAAGGAATAAATTGTGGGCACGACTTCTACTTGACCCGAATCACGAATTTAATGCTCCGTTAATACTTCAAGTCTAGTCTTTAAAAAAAATGAGGGTTTTAAAACTCCGACAAGTAGGATGCATTTGTAGATATGCAAAATTTATTGAATTTAAATTCAATAAAATATTTTTCACTATACTTTAAATATATGTTAGTCCAAATAAATATTATGGGCCAATATGATTAGATTAATTATATTAGTCCAATATATATGGATTAAATAAATAAATCCAAATTTATTGGGCTAGCCAATTTAATTGGGCTAAGAGTAATGCTAGGCCCAAGATGTCATCTTCCTAGAGGCCCAATTTGGTGCCACGTGTCAAATGACGTGGTACGCCCAGTCAAATAGAAGAGCCAATGGGATCATGCCACGTGTCAAAATGACAAGGCATCCTAAGTCAAATTGAGGGGCCAATGAAATTGCACCATATTTGCAAGTGACGTGTTCTCACCAATCAAATGTGGCATTGTCACGTTTCAATCTGATTGGTCGAAAAGAGTTTGTTCTCATCACAACTCTTTTCTTCCACAATTATAAATAAGGGTCTTCATAACCCAGAAAAGATATCAGAAGTTATAACAAGAAGCAAGAAAGAGCTCGTGAATCAAACACTGAAAATTCCTCCACAAGTTTCAAGTCTCAAGCAATCAAGTTCAAGTCCAAGAAATCAAGTTCAACTCCAAGAACGAAGAACAAATCAAGATTCAAGGAGTACGAGTTCAAATCAAAGTTCGCGCTAGTTGAATTCAAGATCATCGATCGTGGCAACAAATTCAAATTCAAGATCAAGTTCAAAGGCCCTTGAATTTATATTGAAAAAGTATAATCAGAGGATTTATAGAGAATGTACGCTCAAACTATTTAAAATCAAATACTACGATTGTTGCAATATATTTTCGGTCCTGATTTATTTTTCTGACGCAAATTTATTGTCTACAGTATATATCAAGGATCAAAATATACCAACCCTCGTACATCAAAGACCATTTTGGCTATTTTCTTGGTTGGTTCTGTAACCTAATTTTGAATAGTAGTTGATGTTTTCTTAGCAACAAAAGTTGAATATGAATCGTAGCTGTATTTATGTATTTATGCGAGCGAAAATTAATTACATGTATTGAGCCTATAATTTCGAACCTTTTTGCGCATCTATTTAGCATGTACGAATTTTACAAGTCGCGCATTAGATCGGATATGAGGTTTTTGGTTAAAATGGGTTGGGTTTAATATTTTCTACATTAAACCCAAGCGCTTTGCCGGCTTTGCTCGAAGTCCTTAGCTGGCAAATTGTTGTTGCAATCTATTTGCCATGGTTTTTTTATCGAGATCAAAAAATATTTTCTCAACTAATGCAACTCATATTCTTATTACTTTATTAATTTTTGTTTTTTTATTTTTTATTACTGAAAAGTTAACAATATAAAGAGTTATTTTTATTTTGCTTCGCAAGTACACTAAAATATTTTAAAATAGATGAGCAATTATAAGAATCTGAAAAAGTAAAGAATTATTCTTATAGTGCTAAAAACAAATAGTTAAAATTTTTATTTAACTAATTAGCAAAAGAATTCAATTCAGTTGAACTGTGATAAATCTTAATATTTAGGGGTTTATAATTATTTAAGATTAAAAGATTCATTATGTTATATCCATAAATACAATAATAACTTATTTATGTATGACTTTTAGAGATATTTCAATATATGAGGTTTTTGATATTCACGATAATAAACGTGAGTAGTATAGCTGAACATCAAGACTTCTTACCTTTAATTGAGGATTGTTGGAAACTACCTACTCCTGTAACATTAAGCAGAGGTTGAAAATACTGAACACAGAGCAATTTAAGGGAGTAGAAGGCAATTAGGAATCAATTACGAGAAATACAGGAAAGAATGGAACAACATAAGCAGGATATTATTTTGATTGAAGAGGAAACAAAACTGAGAAGTCAATTGGAGAAATGGGGGATGATTAAGGAGAGTATTTATAAACAAAAGTCAAGAGTCCAATGATTAAAAGCAAGTGATTCAAACTCTGCCTATGTTTTTGCAAACATGAAGAGCAGATACTCCCAAAATCATATTAGCACTCTGTCAAATGAACAAGGTGTGCAAATTCAAACTGTTGATGGGATAAAAACAGAAGTAATAGTTTTTTTTCAAAAGCTTTTCGGTATAATAGTTGTGTCATTGCCTGCAATTTATCTAGCGATTATAAGGGATGACCCGGTACTTCTCAATAAGCAATAGAGGGATCTAATAAGGTCAGTCACTAGTGCAGAAGTATTCCTAGCATTGAAGGATATAGATGACATGAAAGCACAGGGATACGATGGACTAAATGCTTTTTCCCCCCAAGAAACATGGCCTATTGTTGGAGGAGAAGTTACAGAAGTTATTTTGAACATTTTCAAAACAAGAACAATGTTTAATCCCATCAACTGCACATCAGTTACCGTCATTCCAAAGGTTAGGAACCCAACTTCTATTAAAGAGTATAGACCCATTTCTTGTTGTACCACTATATACAAGATTATATCTAAGATTTTAACAAGGAGGCTTCAGGTAGTTATGGATGGATTGGTGGACAATTGCCAGTCTACGTTTGTACCAGGGAGGGTAATCACGGATAATATTATACTCAATCATGAGTTGGTAAAGGGATATGGGAGAAAAGGGATATCACCAAGATTTATGATCAAGCTAGACATGCAAAAGGCTTATTATTCCTTTGAATGGAGATACTTGGAGCAAGTTCTTATTGGCTTGGGTTTTCCTGATAAGTTTGTCAGATGGATCATGAGTTGTGTCCAGAATGTGTCTTATTCTATCCTTTCGAATGGCAAACCAACAGAACCGTTTGAGGCTAGAAGAGGATTAAGAGCCCGTTTGGATTGGTTTATTTTAAGTGCTTTTAAGCTAAAATGCTTTTAAGCCATTTTATAGTGTTTGGATAAAGTAAAAAAAAAAAATACTTTTAAGCACTTGTTTTTAAGCTAAAATGACAAAAATAAGCCAAAAGTCAAAAATTAAAATTCTTAACTTTTAGATTTTTGCTTAAAAGTCACTTACAACAAGCCCATTCAAACGGGCTCTAAGATAAGAGGACCCTTTGTCCCCTTTCTTATTTGTGTTGGATATGGAGTACTTAACTAGAAGCTTGAAGACTCTAAGACTTATCCCTAATTTCAACTATCATCCCAGATGTGATAAGTTGCAAGTAGTGCAGCTAGGATTTGCTGATGATTTGCTATTATTTTGCAGGGGGAGACACCATCTCAGTGAAGTTGTTATATGATTGTTTCCTAAACTTCTCTCAAGCTTTTGGTATAAAAGTAAATCAGAGTAAAAGTTCAGTATTTTTTGGTGGGGTGGCTGTAGCTACATAACAAGAGATCCTCAACATGCTAGGCTTTCCTAAAGGTGTACTACATGTTAGATATTTAGGGGTCCCACTACATACAAAAAGAATATCTGTGACACAATGCCAACCTCTACTAGACAAAATGGTGGAAAGAATCACTTCTTGGACTTCAAGATTCCTATCCTATGCAGGAAGATTACAATTGATCAAAAATGTTCTCTTTTCCATACAAACATTCCGGTCACAGATTTTTATACTACTAAAGAAGATCATACAAATGATAGAAGCTGTGTGTAGAAAGTTTCTTTGGACTGGGAGAAATAAAACGTCACATAAATCACTCCTAGCTTAGGAGAAGGTTTGCTATCCTCACTCAACTGGTGGCTTTAATGTTATGGATATCTATATATGGAATAAGGTAGTAGTGAGCAAACATTACGGGAACTTGAGCAAAAAGAAGGATAAATTGTGGATATAATAGATTCATTGTTACTATGTTAAAGGAAGGCAAGTTTGGGATACATATCCAAACCAAGCTTCATGAATGGTTAGGAAGATAATGAAGGCCAAAATGAATTTTGAAGAAGCAGGATACACTTATTCTGATATTCTAGCCACAAATTCCTTTTCTATCAAAAAGCTTTATCAGAGATTGAGAGGTACTTTCCCAAATGTCACTTGGAAGAGACTTGTGTGTAATAATGTAGGGTGTACTAAATGGGTATTCAATTTGACTTTGGTATCACATGAAAGATTTTACACAAGAGATCGATTAGCCAGGATGAGTGCAAGAGCACGAGTGGGCAATTAAATTTGCAAATGGGAAAAATACAAAAGTAGAAATGTATAGAATAGTGCTGCCATGTAGTGTTTACTATATTTGACAAGAGAGAAACCAAAGAATATTTCAATTAAGAAGAAGAACTATTGACAATCTTAGCAGGCTAATAGTGCAAGATATACACTGTCGAGGGAGCCACAACGAGAAGATTGCAAAGCAACTGGAAACCATGAAATCCTTGAAAAATGTCCTGGAGGGAAAAAGTTAGAAGAATACTAGGATAGTATTGATATTTTTGTAGCAATAAGTCTGAAGATTTTCTTAGTATTGAATAGATAATATCAAAAGCGAGGAGGGGATAGTAGATAAATATTTTAGCAGGTTTCTAGAGGTGGATTGCTGACCATCTCTAGGGGTTTTTATTATGATTGTACATATTTTGCCCTTGGTAATAAAGTTACTTATTTACCAAAGAAATATGAGTAGTAATATTATACTCTTTGAAGCTACAAGATATTTGGTTGGTTGCAGAGTTATGATAATACAAAATATGTAGAATCAATCTCTCAAAATGTAATATCATCTTTTCATCTAATTTTTACAATACGATAAATATATATAGTCCATAGTTTTATCTAACCTGCTATTTTTTTTAACAGAAATAGTTTTTATTGTAAAATTGTCCTAAGTATGGGTAAATATTTTTATCTTTCTTTTCAAATAATATACAATAAATTGAGGGTATCATGTTAGAAGATATTTAATTATATAAGAGTTACACAAAATTATAAAAGTTGATACAATAAAAATTAAAGATGAAAAGATAGAAGGCAGAAGCATATCAAGAAGACCAAAAAAAAAAAAGAGAGAGGAAACTATGAAGAACCATAACTTCTAAAAAGTTGAAAAAGATTTGTAAAATACCATTCTTTAAATAGTATAACCTCTAACTATCTTTTTACCAAAATTTTCGTTTACCAAAATTACAATTTTGTTAAAATACGGAGTAACTTGTGCTGGCACTTTATTTAATATTTAGTTCAAATTTTTTAATTGAAATTATTTTAATTCGATTAAAACACAATATTAATATTTATTTGTGTGATGAAGAATATAGTTTATCAATATTTTTTTGTTATTGACGCAATAAATACGTGCAATGCACGTACTCTAAGACTAGTCATGTGAAAATGCAATACGAATCTAGATTAATCGGACCAATGAGTAAGTAAATCAAAACACTTAATGAAAAGTAAAAAGAAACTCTGACGTCTGATGAAAATCAATGGTCAGAAATTTACTAAGAACTCAGAGGAAAGATACAAGAAAAAGGCTCAGTAACAACAAACACATACATTTTAATTCAAATAAATACTAAAAATGACAACAAATACCCAAATTTGCAAGGCACAAATAAGAGGCCACTAATGTCATGAGCAGAAATATCGTTGACTCGTAACAAACACCTAAAGCTCTGATTTTTTTGGGGTATGATGCCTCAATCAAAAAAGTATAGAATGGAGAAACGTGTAATATACAGGAAGAAACAATTTGAGGAGAATGTTAATAGTGAAATCTTAAAATCTCTCGAATTATTCTATAGAGTTCAGTACTTTTTATACATATTCCCTCTGATCCATAATAAATAACTTTTTATTCTTTGATGTGCGCCCCTTAAGAAAATACTGACTCCTAGAACAAAAATGTATTTTGACTGAATTATCTTTAATTAAATTTATATGTTGTTAACTTGACACATTTAGATATGTAAATAAGGGCAAATTTTGAAAAAATAAAGTTAATTCCTTCTCGATTATATAAAAGGACACTTATTTTGGACCAAAATAAAAGCCAATAAAATCAATTATTATAGGCCGGAGAGAGTAGCAGACAAGGTTATTTTTTCACTTTAAAATAGATTTGAACAATTAGAGGCATATGAAGATATTTTTGGTTTTCTATGTAGAGGTAAAAACTGAGATCACTAGTTGATGGAAATTTGAAAAAATATTACTTTCATCTTGAATGCTCCTTAAATCATAATAATCAACCCGATATTGATAGTTTAAATTTATTTTCTGAATCAAAAATATTAAGAAAAATAGTACAATTAGAAGATAACAATTTAATTGATATACTCAATCAAATAAAAAGGTTTGATTATTTTCCAAATGTCTATATTACTTATAGAATAATGTTAATAACTCTTATTATCGTTACTTCAGCGGAAAAAAATGTTTCAAAATTAAAATTGATAAAACATTACCTAAGATCAACAATGTCTCAAAGATATTAAATGAATTAGCTATATTGTCAATTGAGAAAGATTTATTAAGAGAAATCGATTATAAAAAATTAATAATAACTTTGCATCTAAAAAAAGTTAGAAAAGTAGACTTCAAATAAAAATAAAATATTTTTTATTAATAAAAAAAGTTAAAATCCCTCATAAAATTTGGCTTTAGGCTACGAAATTGATCGGACCGCCTCTGCAAGCAAAGAATAAAGTAAAAAGTGAGGCATGGTATATATATATATATATATACCTAATAGACCGAAGAAACGAACGCTCGAAGAAGATGATAGAATCTAATCCTAAGATCCGCTAAAAAATTGGTCCCCTAATTAATCGCTATAACTAGTGAGTTTATCAACTTCTTCCACTACTCTCTGTTTAATTTTCTATCAAACTAGTGAATTTAGCCGCACTTCCTACGGTTAGTTATAAGAATTCAAGGAGTATTTTTTGTAGATTTCTTTGAGATATAAGAAATAAAATATTTAATGCGTATACATAAAAAAACGTAACCTTATAAAGATAATCCAGAGCCCCCATTCATGTTAGGTAATCAGATAACACAAAAAAATAGTGCTATGATACAACTAAAAATCGGAAAACCCATTCCTTGTTAACTTGAAAGCTTTACCCATGTAGTGTCTTTTAACATCAATGAATTACATTACTCTAAAATTATTGTATAAATCTACTCAGATCCTTTAAAAGTATTTTTGAGTGTGTCCAATTCTCCAAAAATAATTCATATTTTGATATCTGACACAAATACATGCACTGACATTTTTAAAGACCCGAGCGGCACAAGAATAAATCACTTTAAAATTAGTAAGTATTGTTTCTGAATACATAAGACATAAGTCATACGTCTTTCAACATATGACTTATACTTATAAGTTATAAGCATACCAATAATTGTCCAGATTTAATTTATTGCCGTGATCCCAATTTTCCCTCAGTAGGATGTCGTGACGGTACCTAATCTCTAAGACAAGGTAAGCCTAACACTTACTGAATTAATAGAAGAATTCAACCATCAACTAATAAATAAGAAATAGAAATCTTTATACACAACTTACAATCTCAAAACCGGTAGTACAAGTCATAAGCTCTACTGAGTTTGCTAGAAAATCCCTAAATACAATTGTTCGGAATAGAATTAAACAGTACAAGTACAATATCAGAAGGTGACTTCGAGGCCTACGAATGCGACGACAAGTTTACCTTGAGTCTCGGGTGGCAATGCTCGACCAGCTAGCTAATAATCAATAATAACCAAGGCACCTGGATCTGTACAAAAATATATAAAAGCGTAGTTTGAGTACACCACGGTGGCACCCATCAAGTATCAAGACTAACCTCGGTGGAGTAGTGACGAGGGATAATCAAGACACCTACTGGACTAAACAACCTGAACAAGTATGAAGGTGAACTAACAGAGAAACAATATCAATATGAATCTAAGAAGGATAGGGAATACAACACAATACTTGCAATGATACACTAGTAACAACAACTAAGTTGAACACAGTCTAAGTTCGGTGAAACCGAATAAAGGAAAAACCAGCAACAACTCAATAAGAACAACCGCTTTTATACCAGATCTGTTCAAGCATTTTCACGAGGTACTAAACCTCATAATCACAGCTCGCGGGTCCCTATTCATGAACCCTAATCACTTGGCACCTTGTGCCCACATTACAATTCATAAGCGCACGGACGACCCACGGGCCAATAGAACAACTCTCACGCAGAAGGTAAGTAGACACGAGTACATGTAAATGGTCAATAACATCAGGATTCATCTTCTTAAACCGGTATGAGTGATATATTTACGTGTATGATTGTGCAAGTGTTCTACCACAATTCAAGTCAACAAGTAAGAATAGAGATAATGAATGGCACATAAGAAACGATCACCACAAAATGTACAGTGTAATAAAGACATCAATGAACTTAAAGCAACGACTAGCACAACAAGATTAGCTACATAGAACTACACAAATAGTGCAACACGAAAAAAAATAATTAATAGTATGCTAAAAAAATCAACAATCAAAGACAAGTGCACAGGAAAGGGAAAATGTCAACAAGAGCCCTACCAAGATATCGCCTTGTAGTCTCAAATCATAAAACAAATCACAAACTTTACTTATATCACCGCGGGAGCCTTTACATTTAGTTTTAAAAATTATTTTTTCCGAAATAGCATCCCGCATTTTATCCCACCTTATCACACCGCACGGCTTCTTATAGTTCCCCAACTAGCCACGCATTTCAAACCCACCTTATCTCACCACATGTCTTTCAACACCCAGACCTTATACCACCTCATGTGTACAACAGTAATAACAACACGACAGAAACCTCGTGCAAATAATACAAAAATAGCATGACAGAAATCTCGTGCAAATAACACAACAACAACAACAACACGGAAGTAACTTCGTGCAAACAACATAACAACAACACAGCAGAAACCTCGTGCAAATAACATAACAACAATACGGCAGAAACCTCATGCAAACAACATAACAATTCTTTCAACAATAACACGTGTGCCAAAACATAACAACAACAACAATAACACGAGAATACGGCAAGTAAATCAACTCAGAAAATTTAGAACACAAAGAAACGGTGGAACGAGCTCATAAAGAAAGACACAACAAGGAATATTGGTCTCAACAAGAATAGCTCAACAAGGAAGAGATAATGTATAGCAATAATTCCACAAAAGTACAATTCGACGATAAGAGAGATAACATGAATCAATGATTCCAAATAAGGATAAGTCGACAATGAAAAAGGGATAACAAAACTGCATTTCAGGATGAGCACTTATAGAAGAGATACCACAAATTCAATTAAGGATAAGCAATTACGGAAAAGATAATAATAACTTCAATTAAGGATAGATACTTACGAAAAAGGTAATAGTAACTTCAACGAAGGATAACAAATTACGGAAAGGATAGCATGACAATTAAAGAGGCAACAACTCCAGTTAAGGCACATAAGAGTTTAATCGGCAATAAGGGTAGAACATGGAGCAATTAATTCCAAATAAGACACATAAGGGTGAATTTGGTAAATGGGGGATTTAACATGATAAAATAATTTTATATCTAATGAACATAAGAACCTGAGAGCCATAAACAGTTAAATTTCCACAATTAAGCCTGAGTACGTACTCGTCACCTCGCGTACACGGCCTTCACATGATACAATTAATACAAATAACTCAAATCCTAAGAGGTAGTTCCCCCACATAGTTAGGTAAGATACTAACCTCAAAGAGCTAGACCGATACTCTAAAATGACCTTCTCGAGTGAAACAATCTCCGGGCGGCTCAAATCTAGCCAAAATTACTTCAAATCATAAATAAAACTCATAGGAATTAATTTCAGATAATAAAGCTTCAATCTTTAACAAAAACTAAAAAGTCAACCCCGATCCGCACCTCGGAACCTAATAAAATTTACAAACCCCGAACACCCATTCCGATACGAGTTCAACTATACTAAAATTATCAATTTCCGATATCAATTCCTCCTTCAAATCATTATTTTACACTTTTGAAAGATTTTACAAATTTTCCCAAATTTCCAACTTAATTATCTAATTTAATGATGAAAACAAAGATAAAACCATGAAATAAAATTAAAATCGGGTAAATATTACTTACCCCAAACAACCACGTGAAGAACCCCTCAAAAATCGCTCAAATCTGAGGTCTCTAACTCAAAAGATGAAAAATGGACAAAACCCACAATTTTGGAAATATATTCTGCTGCCCAGCGATTTACACATCGCGATCGCATAAAAGAAACTCCACTGCCCAGAAAAATGCACTAGACGATCGCGAGAATAGGAATGTGATCGCGTAGAAGACATCACACTGTCCCACCAGAAGCTCTACGCGAACGCGAAAAAAGGAGTGTGAACGCGAAGAAGTAGAACCCACACATTCGCGATCGCTGAGCTCTCACTGCAAACGCGAAGAAGAAAATTGATCAGTCACAAAACAGGCTACGCAATCATGATTGGAACTTTGCGATCGCGGATAAGGAAATAAGGCACCAGCAACAGTAGTCCAATAAGATAGAGAAATGGCTTGTAGCGCATCCGAAACACACCCGAGGCCCCTGGGACCTCAACCAAATATACCAACACATCCTAACGCATGATACGAACTTAGTCGAGGCCTCAAATCACATTAAACAATGTCAAAATTACGAATTGCACCTCGAATCAAACTTATGAGCTTTCAAATTTTCTAATCTCCAAAACTCATGTCGAAACATATCAAATCAATCCGGAATGACGTCAAATTTTGCATGTAAGTCTCAAATAATATAACGGAGCTAATCCAAGTCTTGGAATCACAATTCGAGCCCGATATCAACAAAGTCAACTCCCGGTCAAACCTCTTAACCTTCCAAACTTCAACTTTCTAACCAAAATGCTTCAAATTATTCCACGGACCTCCAAATCCAAATCCGGACGCACACCTAAGTCCAAAATTACCTTACGAAGCTATTGGAATCATCAAAATGTCATTTCGAAATCATCTATATAAAAATCAAATTACGGTCAACTCTTGTCGCTTAAGCTTCTAAAACAATAATCCTTTTTCCAAATTGATCCCAAATCATGCGAAAACTGAACTCGACCACACACGCGAGTCATAATACATAATATGAAACTGCTCGAGACCTTAAGGCGCCTGTAATGATCCGGCCTGTTATTTTGAGTATTACAATCCCATTTCCCCATTTACTGCTTATGTTATGTTAAATTGTAATTATGTGACTTGTCGGGGAGGTTTTAGAATGAATTGGAACACTTAGTCTCAAGATTTAAGAATTAAGTGGAAATAGTTGACCGGATGTTGAATTATGTGTAAACAACCCCTGAATAGAGTTTTGATGATTTCAATAGCTATGTATGGTGATTTTGGACTTAGGAGTGTGTCCGAAAAATCATTTGGAACCCCGTAGGCTTGAAATGGCCAAAATAGGAAGTTTAAGTTTGGAAGTTTGACCGGGGAGTTGACTTTTTGATATCGGGATCGAAATCCAGTTCTAATTTTTTTTTTATAAGTCCGTTATGTCATTTATGATTTGTGTGCAAAATTTAAGGTCAATCGGACTTGATTTGATAGGTTTCGGCATCGTATGTAGAAGTTGGAATTCGTTAGTTTTTATTAGGCTTGAATTGGGGTGCGATTCGTGGTTTTAACGTGTTTGATGTGATTTGAGGCCTCGACTAAGTTTGTATGATGTTTTCAGACTTGTTGGTGTATTTGGTTGAGGTCTCGGGGGCGTCGGGGTGAGTTTCGGATGGTTAGCAGATCAAATTTGGACTTAAGAAAAAATCTGGAAATTTTGGCCTTCTAGTGCAATCGCACCTGCGGAATTTTTCTCGCACGTGCGAGCTTGCAGAAGCGAGATGAGCATCGCAGAAGCGGCCTGGTGAGGGGATGGGCAGTGGGCACATATGCAAAACTGTTGTCGCATCTACAAAGCCACATCAGCGGTTTATTGATCGCAGAAGCGTAAGGTCTGCAGAAACAGACAGAACCTCGCAGAAGCGATACCAAGGTTGCAGAAGCAGAGGCAGGGGAAGTTGGGAAAAACCGCAGAAGCGGTAGATTGTCCGCAAAAGTGGAAACACAGATGCGATTAAGTTTTTCGCAGAAGCGGAACCTCTGGACAGTGTACAAAAATATAGTGTTCCGAGTTTTTGCCATTTTTGGACATTTCAAACACGAGTTGAGGCGATTTTTGAGCGAGTATTTATGGTAAATCTTGAGGTAAGTCACTTATGATTATTGTTAGTCAATAATATTGAATTATCATCGATTATTTCGACTAGATTATGTGTTTTTGAGGTGTAATTCGAGGATTTGGGCCTAGGGATTTGAAAATAAGATTTGAGGATTTGAAGGCCGAGTTGATGTCGGAGTTTGGTAAATTTGGTATGGTTGGACTCGTGGTTGAATGGGCATTCATCTTTTGTAACTTTTTTCGGGTTTCGAGACATGGGCCCCACTAACGAGTTTTGAGTTGAATTTCAGATTTTGTTCGAAAATTAGTATTTTCATATGAAATTAATTCCTATAATTTGTGTTGATTGTATCGAATTAATTGTGACTAGATTCGAGGCGTTCGAAGGCCGATTCACGAGGCAAAAATATATTGGGATAAAGAATTACACGGTTTGAGGTAAGTAACACTTCTAAACTTGGTTCTGAGGGTATGAATCCCTGAATCACGTGTTATATGAATTGTTTGGAGGCGACGCACATGCTAAGTGAATGGCGTGTGGGTGTGCACCATAGACATTAGGACTTAAATAAATTCCGTAGAGTTGCATAATCAAAGAGTCATGTTATTATTCACTTGTTCCCCACGTGTTAGAGAAATTGAGTTGAGACACGTATTAAAGATCATGTTTAGGCTCTGTGCCGATATTTTGGGACCACTGGGTCGTGTTGCTATTGAATTAATTATTTTAAAAGTGTAAATTTCATACTCAGTCATGTTCATCTATTTGTGAGGATATTTATGGGATCGAATTGCACGCCGCAGCAGGCCATATCGGCTTTATATCTATTATTATATGGACCGGGGTTGCCCGCCTGCAGTAGGCCTTATAGGCTTTATTATTATTATGGGATCGGACTGCACGTCGCAGTAGGCCATATTGGCTTTATATAGCGCTTGGGCTGAAGGAGCCTCTCCGGAGTCTGCACCCCCCATGGTGAGCGCAATTGATGTTTATATTTGGGATGGACTTCCCAGGGCATGGAGTTGCCTTATTTATTTATTTATTTATTTATTTATCTTAGGGATGAATCTTCCCTGGGCATGGATCTTTCCTGAAGCATTTATATTTTTGGGCTGGATTGGCCTTATACAGTACTGAGTGACTGGCTCAATTGTGTGTGTGTGTGTGTGTGTGTGTGTGTGTGTGTGTGTGTGTGTATGGGATGGATTGGCCATATACAATACTGAGTGATTGAGTATTTTGAGATTGTGAGTACACGAGGTTTCCACTAAGGTGTATCACTTATAGCACGTATATTGGCATGTAGATATGGAGATGTCATATTCCTCATGACATTCAGAATTGATCTATTTTACTTGTAATGAGTTTAACTATTGAACTTGAAAGCATGCCTACATTTCTTTACTGTTATTTCTATACTGGACTGTACCTGTGGAGCTCGTCACTACTTTCAGCCCAAAGGTTAGTCTTGTTACTTATTGAGTACATGAGATCGTTTGTACTCATACTACACTCAGCACTTCGTGTGCAGATCCAGTTACTTCCAGATACAACAACTGCTAGATTTCGAAATTTTATCTGTTGGAGACTATCGAGGTAGCTACTTGGCGTCCGCAAACCTTGACTCTCTTCCCTTTCAGTTATTTGTGTTGTTCTATATTTTCAGACAATATTTTTATCAGTCAGACTGTGTTGTCATTTAGATGCTCATGTACTCAGTGACATTGAATCTTGGAGTGTATTTGTATCAATATTTGTGGGATTTTCTATTAAATCTAAATATTATATTTTCAAACTTAAAAGAAATTGTGGTTTATTGAAGTTGTTGGCTTGCCTAGTATTGAGATAAACTCCATAATGACATGCGAATTTTGGGTCGTGACAGCGCCGAACGGGATGCAAATTCTCAAAACGATCGGCCGGGTCGTTACATCCTCCCCCTCTTAAACAAACGTTCATCCTCGAACGTGTCAAGAACCCTTCCGAAGTCATCAAATCACTGAGTGAACTTACCATACCTACACTCGTGGGTAATCCCACGTCACCCCAATCCACATAGGCCCGACAACACCATCCCAACTAAAAATTATTCCTTCCACCCACACTGATAACCTTAGAACCAAATTTCTCACCATCCAATCATTTCCAAAAGACCCGATTCCCATATAAACACATGGTATCAGCCTCAACCAGCTGCAACAACACATGCCTACACCCACCAAGTACAACCACACGACGTAACACATCACACATATGTCCATAATCACATCTTTGATCACGATAGTTGTCCATAATCAAATCCAGCACCGGCAATTAACCCCATATCTGTTAGAACCCTGTTCCAAGCCTCCACAATACCAACAACGATGCAAAAAACATGAAGACCTTATAACTATTAACATGAATCAACAAGTCACACCCAACACCACTTGGACACACACCTCGCAAGCTAAAACCCAATAAGCACAACACAAATATGACTGAATATACAAGGAAACACACTAAAGAACTGTCAAACAAGCCCGACATGCACAACTCCCTATTAGTACCATACTATGAACCAAATCTCACAAGGGAGAATCGAAACATATGAATTAATCGCAAGGATCTCATCCTGATATAACTCCACAACGGAATGCAACCCGGTTCAAACACATCAAATCACATGAAATCGCGAGGGTCTCACACTCAACTCTGAATCACAAGTAGAATACACATCATACCAACCGAAACCTTCCACTAATTCAATTCCGCCAACAAAATCACAACACATACTGAATTTCCACATCGGTAGAGCATCTAAATGATAAGTCGTAACCAATCACCCATAAATTACAACAAAACCTACTATAACGAGTGACAGAAAGTCACTTCTAGTCTCACAGCTCTCAGTAATGATTTAAAACAACACGATAGACACAGGCTACCACTATAGAATCTCCTAACGGGGGTAAACACATAAGTAGAGTACCAATCCACAAAACTCACCCATATGTGAAGAAAAATAGGAGGACTCACCTTGATAAGCAGAACCGAAACAAAATATGAATGATGTTCCTCTATAAATCAAAACCATACCTGTATGACATCATCTGGTGCAGCGGCCTCAGCCATACCATAGAAATCACATCAACGGGCTAGGCCTCCCCCTCTTGGATGCCCTCTACTCGCCTGACCTGCACCACAAGCTGGTGGTGCAGGGATATTAGGAACTGGAGCAGAACCCATAGACTGAATACCCCGCTGCGACATATTTTCTCGGAGTCTGGGACAATCCCTCACTATGTGGCTAGTATGTCCACACTCAAAGCAACCTCTCCGCTGATGTGGCTGTGGAAGCTATCCGGTATGGGTACCCTAAGACCCATGGGTACCTGAAATATAGTGCGAAGCTTGAAGTGCAAACTGAACTGGATGACCCACAAAACCTCTACCATGCCGTACCCTGCCTCCAAAATAGGGAACAGTAGATCTCTTCGGTCTAAAAACCTATTAGCCTCCAAGCCCTCTCTCTCTTGACCCAGCATGACCTCTCCCTTCTGGTCCTTCATGCCCTCTAATCGGCGAGCGATCTCTACCACCTGCTGAAATGGAACATCCAACTCCAACTCTCGAGCCATGTTGAACCAGATATCATGTCTGAGCCCCTCAATGAACATGCAGACTCGCTTTCTAACTGTAGAAACCAAAGTAGGCGCATGCCTGGATAAATCACTGAATATAACGGCATACTCTGACACTGACATAGTGCCCTGGCACAACTGCTCAAACTCCACGCGCCATGCATCCCGAAGGGTCTGGGAAACAAACTCTCTCAAGAACATCCCTGAAAATTGAACCCATGAAAGTGAAGCTGCATCGGCCGGGCTACCCAACTCGTACGATCACCACCACTGATAGGCCGTTCCCTTAAGCTAGAATATAGTAAAAGCAACCCCACTCGTCTCCTCAATACCCGTAGTGTGGAGAATACTATAGCACTCCCCTAGAAACCCAAGCGCACCCTCTGAAGCCAAACCACTGAAAGTAGGAGGGTAATATTTATTGAACCTCGCAAGCCTAAGTTGTTCTTCCTTAGTAGGCGCATGCCTGGACAAATCACTAAATATAACGGCATGCTCTGACACTGACATAGTGCCCTGGCACAGCTGCTCAAACTCTATGCGCCATGCATCCCGAAGGGTCTGGGAAACAAACTCTCTCAAGAACATCCCTGAAAATTGAACCCATGAAAGTGAAGCTGCATCGGCCGGGCTACCCAACTCGTACGATCACCACCACTGATAGGCCGTTCCCTTAAGCTAGAATATAGTAAAAGCAACCCCACTCGTCTCCTCAATACCCGTAGTGTGGAGAATACTATAGCACTCCCCTAGAAACCCAAGCGCACCCTCTGAAGCCAAACCACTGAAAGTAGGAGGGTAATATTTATTGAACCTCGCAAGCCTAAGTTGTTCTTCCTTAGTAGGCGCATGCCTGGACAAATCACTAAATATAACGGCATGCTCTGACACTGACATAGTGCCCTGGCACAGCTGCTCAAACTCTACGCGCCATGCATCCCGAAGGGTCTGGGAAACAAACTCTCTCAAGAACATCCTTGAAAATTGAACCCATGAAAGTGAAGCTGCATCGGCCGGGCTACCCAACTCGTACGATCACCACTACTGATAGGCCACTCCTTTAAGTTGGAATATAGTAAAAGCAACCCCACTCGTCTTCTCAATACTCGTAGTGGGGAGAATACAATAGCACTCACCTAGAAACCCATGCGCACCCTCTGAAGCCAAACCACTGAAAGTAGGAGGGTAATATTTATTGAACCTTGCAAGCCTAAGTTATTCTTCCTTAGATGTCGTTGCCCTAACCACGGGTTGAACTGGGATAACAGGTTGTGTCGGCATGACACCTGGAACCTGACCAACATGGACTCGTTGCTCCGGAGTATGGGCGGCGGGAGTTTGAGGCCCTCCCCCGATCTGTGAAGTAGTTGGTGTAACTAGAACCAACCCCGCCTTAGTCAATGTACCAAACATGCTCAGGAAATGTGCTAAAATCTCCTGAAGTCCTAGGGTAACAACAGGCACTTCCGGTAACTGTCCCCCAACATGAGCTACTGGCGGCCCCTCAACTATTGCTCTAACAGGTGCTCTAGCTGTAACACGTGCTCCTCCTCGGCCTCTGCCCTGGCCCCTAGCAACAATGGCTCTGGGTGCAGCGTCATCGGCAACTGCAGCTCGTATCCTCACCATCTGTGAGAGAGTAGAATGACAAAGGTTCAGGCTCCAAGATCAATAATCTCGCACGATAGGAATGAAGGAAGTGAAACTGTCCTAATAGTTTCATAGTCTCTCGAAGATAAGTACAAACGTCTCCGTACCAATCCGCAAGACTCTACTAAACTCGCTTATGACTCGTAGCACCTATGAACCTAGAGCTTTGATACCAACTTGTCACGGCCCCAATTTCTCCTCCGTAGGATGTACTGACGACACCTAGTATCTAAGACTAGGTAAGCATGACACTTACTTAATTAATAAAAGAATTCAACCATCAACTGATAAATAAGAAATAAAAATCTTTATACACAACTTACAATCCCAAAACCGGTAGTATAAGTCATAAGCTCTACTGAGTTTGCTAGAAAATCCCTAAATACAACTATTTGGAATAGAATTAAATAGTACAAGTATAATATCAGAAGGTGACTCTAAGGCCTGCGAACGCGGCAACAAGTTTACCTTGAGTCTCCACAGCAATGCTCGACCAGCTAGCTAATAATCAATAATAATCGAGGCACCTGGATCTGTACAAAAATATACAGAAGCATAGTATGAGTACACCACAGTGGTACCCAGTAAGTATCAAGACTAACCTCGGTGAATCAGTGACAAGGGACATTCAAAACACCTATTGGACTAAACAACCTGAACAGGTATGAAGGTGAACTAACAGAAAAACAATATCAATATGAAGCTAAGCAGGATAAGGAATACAACACAATACTTGCATTGATACACTAGTAACAACAACTTTTAATAGGAAGCAGTCAAGTAATAATGTTGTATATTAAGCTGAACACAGTCTAAGTTCGGTGAAACCGAATAAAGAAAAAACCAGCAACAACTCAATAAGAACAACCGCTTTCACACCAGATCTGTTCACGCATTTTCACGAGGTACCAAACCACATAATCACAGCTCGCGCGTCCCTATTCATGAACCCTAATCACTTGGCACCTTGTGCCTAAGTTACAATTCATAACTGCACGGACGACCCATGTGCCAATAGAACAACTCTCACGCAGAAGGTAAGTAGACGAGAGTACATGTAAATGGTCAATAACATCAGGATTCATCTTCTTAAATCGATATGGGTGATTTATTTGCGTGTATTCTTGTGCAAGTGTTCTACCAAAATTCAAATCAACAAGTAAAAGTAGAGACAATGAATGACACATAAGAAATGACCACCACAAAATGTATAGTGTAATAAAGACAACAATAAAGTTGAAGCAACGACTAGCACAACATGATTAGCTACATAGAACTAAACAAATAGTGCAACACAGAGGAAAATAATTAATTGTATGCTAAGGAAATCAACAATCAAAGACAAGTACACAGGAAAGGGGAAATGTCAACAAGAGCCCTACCGAGGTACCGCCTCGTAGTCTCAAATCATAAAAAATCACAAACTTTCTTTATATCACCCCAGAAGCCTTTACATTTTGTTTTAAAAATTATTTTTTCTGAAATAGCATCTTGCGCTTTATCCCACCTTATCATACCGTATGACTTCTAGTAGTTCCCCTGCTAGCCACGTGTTTTCAGCCCACCTTATCTCACAGCATGTGTTTCAACACCTAGACTTTATACCACCGCATGCGTATCAATAGTAACAACAACACAACAGAAACCTCGTGCAAACAACACAACAATAGCACGACAGAAACCTCATGCAAACAACATAATAACAGCACGACAGAAACCTCGTGCAAACAACATAACAATTCTCTCAACAATAACACGTGTGCCAAAATATAACAACAGCAACAACAACAACGATAACACGAGAATACAACAAGTAAATCAACCCAGGAACTTCAAAAAACATGAAACATAAATTCATATATCTGGAGAGATCTGTATGCCAACATAAGAAAGTGCATAATTAGCCAACTGAGCACTCGATGCCTGATAAAAAAACATAAATTCATAAAAGATATAAATTCAAACAAAAACTTCAGAGCACTGATAAAAGTCTATAATACGATTCATACAGATACCACAATTGTCTGTAACAATATCTACATCAATAATTTTTACCAAATCACAGAAGATCTGACCGGGAAGACACTGCAAGTTGGCCTTCAAAAAATCGACAAAAATGAACGAAAATACGAGTCAGAAAAAAAAAGAAGAGGAGAATACAAGTTGTAGAAATAGAAAATAAAAAGGAAACAATATAACCTTAATTGTGGTACTTACATTTCGAGTTTGGTCAAGAAAGGGAAGTACAAAGGCCTTCCGTAAAAGTCAGTTTTTGTGAGCTAGCCTAGTCTTCTCAATTATTGGGAGACCAACCTCAAGCTAGTTTTCTCATTGATATCCGTGGCAAGCATTTGAAGCAAGTTCGTATAGATTTACGAACAAACATGTAATAGGACACTTAGACAAAATAAGTCACATGTAAAAACTCGCATATTGACAGTTGGTTTAAGGCATAACACTTGAACTCATTTATTTTGAAAATACTATCACCCCCACATACTTTCAAAATAAAAAAAGATAGAATAATAAGACTTTGCTGGATTTGTATGGTCCAAATGCAATAAGTTTGGTGTCTTCTAGACTATGAACCAAACTTAGACCAATAAAACTTATATTTTATGAATCAATAATTCTTATTGTAAGTCAGAGATTTTATCAATTACATTTTGACCCTCGATAATTTTGCCGTTCAACGCAGTTTTGCGCCACTAGGCAATGCGCATGCCTGGTAATTCATGAATGCTCTAGAGACTAGGCCAAAATCTCATAGGAGCGGCCCCACTCCACTCTCATATATATAAATTCATCAAGTGTATACTGCTTTTAAATACACCATCCATAAGGACTATGAATTTCATTAAGAGTTATAACTCAGCCTCTCAATTAGTGGCAGTCAAGCACTCTCTTTTAGTGCATCAGTGCAAATATCGACTTGTTATTACCCATATGAACCTACTTCATGAGATCTCCAATCACATAGGTTGGGTTACCATCTTTATTGACAACATGTCGGCCTTAACCCCATCTCTTTTGAGGTTTGAAGAATTAATTTTCTTCCCACTGGTTTAGTCAGAGGATCGGCCAAATTTATCTCTAACTTCACATAGTCAATGGAAATTATTCCATCTCTCAACAGTGTTTTATGACATAATGTCTCAATTTCATATGTCTACTTTTATAATTATAAGATTTATTCTTTGCTATAGCTATTGCCGCTTGGCAATCACAGTGTATAGACACATGAGGCAATACGTCCTTTAATAAAGAGATATTAGCTAGGAAGTTTCTTAGCCACTCAGCCTCAGAACCAGCCAACTCCATAGCTACAAACTCTGATTCTATAATCGATCTAGCAATGATCTTCTGTTTAGCTGATTTCCACAATATTGTACCACCACCAAGGGTGAATACATAACCACTAGTGAATTTTGTCTCATCTGAATCAGAGATCCAATTTGCATCACTGTACCCTTCTAAGGTAGAAGAAAATCCACTATATAGGATACCATAATTCATGGTTCCTCTCAAATATTTCATTAGTCTATCTAATGCAAACCAATGCTCTCTGCTGGGATTATGAGTATATCTACTCAGTCTACACATATCATAGGCTATATCAGGCCTTGTAAAATTCATTAAATGCATCAGACTCCCGATAATCTGCGTATATTTAGACTGAACAACTGGTCACCATTATTCTTTTTCAACTGAGAGTTAACATCAAAAGGAGTGCTCACAGATGTGACATTAAAATATTCAAACTTCTTAAGAAGTCTCTCAACATAATGTTCTTGTGACAACATTATTCCATCTTCACTCCTTATAACTTTAACTGCCAATATTGTATTTACTTCACCCAAAATCTTTCATATCAAAATTAGCAGACAAAAATAATTTATTACTTTGCATAATATTTAAACTTGTACCAAATATAAGCATGTCATCAACATATAGACATATTATCACATAATCATTGTTTACCACTTTAGTATAAACACATTTATCCACCTCAACTGATGAAAAATAGTCTCTCAGTAAGACTTGTTCAAATTTCTCATACCACTGCTTAGGAGCTTGTTTAAGATCATAAAGAGATTTAATTAATTTACAAACTTTATTTTCTTGTCCAGTAAAGACACAACCTTCAGGTTGAACCATATAATTTTTTTTTTCTAAATCACCATTTAGAAAAGTAGTTTTGACATCCATTTGGTGGATAAAAATCTTACGGATTGAAGCTAAGGCAATTAAAACTCGAATAGAAGAAATTCTAGTCACTGGTGCAAATGTATCAAAATAATCTATATTTTATTTTTGAGAAAATCCTTTTGCTACTAACCGAGCTTTATATTTATCTAAAGATCCACCAGGCTTAAATTTCTTTTTGAAAATCCATTTACAACCAGTAAGCTTTGCACCAGGAGGTAAATCAGTTAAAATCCATGTGTTATTTTTTAAAATAGAATCAATTTCAACTTTTATTACCTCTTTCCAATATTTAGCATCTGAAGAAGATTTAACTTTAAAATAATTTGATGGTTCATTATCGACAAGAAAAGTTTAAAAATTATTTCCATAAGAAAAATATTCTTTCCTAGGCATTTTGCTCCTTCTCAGTTCCTCATTAGAGGTAATTTCACTATTTGTTTCAACAGGTGTATGAGACATTTTATCAGACAATGGATAAATATATTCAAAGAATTCAGTATTTTTTGTCTCAATTATAGTATTGCAATCAAGCATATCACTTTTTAAAATAAGAAATCTATATACAGCACTATGTTCAACATATCCAATAAGTATGCAATCAACAGTTTTGGAACCTATATTTCTCTTTTTAGGTTCAGGCAAAAGAACTTTAGCAAGGCACCCCCACACTTTTAAATATTTCAAGTTAGGTTTATAACCCCCCCCACAATTCATAAGGAGTTTTGCCAATTCTTCTATATAGTATTCTATTTTGCAAGTGACAAGCAGATAATATAGCTTCACCCCACAAATTATCAGGAGCATTAGAACTAACTAACATAGAGTTCATCATCTCTTTCAATGTTCTATTTTTTCTTTCAGCTACTCCATTTGACTCGGGTGAATAAGGCAGAGTTACTTCATGAATAATTCCATTCGTTTCACAAAAATTATTTAAAGAAAAATATTCTCCACCTCTATCAGATCTAATTCTCTTGATTCTTCTACTAAGTTGATTTTAAAACATTAAAGGCATCATCTTTATTTCTAAGAAAATACAACTTAGTATATCGAGAAAAATCATCAATAAAAGTCACATAATATCTTTTACTACCTCTAATCATAGTCTGCTTCAAATCACCTAAATCGGTGTGAATTAAAGATAACAATTCAGTTTCTCTATTTACAGAAAAATAAGTCTTTCTAGTACTTTTAGCTTCAGTATATGTTTCACATTTGTCAATATTATTTGAGTCTAAACCAGATATTAATTCTAGTGACTGCATTTTCTTTATATACGCGACATTAACATGTCCTAGTCTAGCATGCCACAACGAAATTGACTCAACCATATAAGCAGAAAAAGATGCATTTTCATTGCTAGTATCAGAAATATTAAGCATAAATAAACCATGGTTACAATATCCATTTCCCACAAAAATATCATTTTTGGTCAATACGACCTCATTATTCTTGAAAGAAACCTTCACTCCAACTTTTTCTAATAATTTCACATAAACCAAATTGGTTTGGATATTAGGTACATGCAATACATCACTCAATGCTAGAGTTTTACCAGATGTGAGTTTGAGAAAAAAATTTCCTTTCCCAAGAACGCGAGTTGTCCTTGAGTCACCAAGATAAATAGTTTCTTCTCCTTCTTCAATTTGGGTGTAAGACAAAAATTTATTTTTGTTTGCACAAATGTGCCTAGTAGTACCAGAGTCTATCACCCAATTTCTCACATTATTTATTTGAGAAATGACCGCAACAATTATATTATCCGCTTTAGTCAAATTTAATTTTGACTTAGCGAGATTGTCATTTATCTCAACTCTTCTCTTGCATTGAGGTGCATTTTTCTTGAAGGTTTTAATATTAGCATTGGATATATAACCATGTCTATTTACATACCTGTATTTTGATATCAGTGTCTGCTCAAGTTGTGGATGCAATAACGTATTTGCAATACCGTGAATATCTGGCAGGACAGCTGGAATAGTAGCAGCGGAGACAATACCAAAATTGGTAGCACCATCAAAAATTTTTGTAGTGGTATTACTTGCCATAGTTTCATAGATTGTAGGGAAATGACACCGAAAAATAATGATAATAATACTGCAATAATATTTGTGTGCGGAAATATACAAATTGACTTAAGTCGTACGGGGCATTGTCCTAAGAAACTATTTCAGCAATGTGAAATATTTCTCCAGGATTAAACAAGCCCATATCTATTTATTTAAAAGATACATAGATCAGCAAAATATTAATAATAAATCCAGCAAGTTGAAAAACGATAAAAGAAATAACTTGTGAACGAGAATTTGGCCGAAATGGGACTATAGAAGAAAGCTTAATAATTGCTTTGATAATGACTATGTAGCTAGGTAATGATTGAACTACAAAGGAGAAGATAATTTTCTTTCTTTTGTTGATACTTCTTTGGATGGGTAGATTGTGGCTATATATAGGCAAGAATAATGATGATAATCTTGACAAGTGGTTTAACACTTGTCCATAAAT
Organism: Nicotiana tabacum; assembly: GCF_000715075.1. Taxonomy (NCBI): domain Eukaryota; kingdom Viridiplantae; phylum Streptophyta; class Magnoliopsida; order Solanales; family Solanaceae; genus Nicotiana; species Nicotiana tabacum. Next base: position 3,578,149 of record NC_134081.1, on the reverse strand, counting down.
AAGAGGATACTTGGACAAAATAAGACACATGTAAAAACTCTTTACATGCATATTGACACTTGATTTAAGGCATAACACTTGGACTCATTTATTTTGAAAATACTACCAGATTTCCAACGATCGATACTTTGTAGTCTACACTTCAAATGGGAGCTCAATAGCCATTATTCATTAATAGAACAATTCTTCTTACCCCACGAAAAAAAGGATTCGTTTGAAGCAGAAATGAGTTGTCTGAACCAGTGCACTTTTAGCGATTTAGAAGTTATAGGGACTGTATAGGTTAACATTAAATTCTACGGACTGTGGTCCAATTACAGTTGATTTCCTGCAGATTTTGTTGACATCAAATAAGGGATAAATGCCAAAAAAAAATATGAAAAAAGATTAAGGGACTTTCTTGAGTTATGAGAGGTGTCACATCATCTTTCATATTTTCTAGCTTTATATATATATATATATATATATATATATATATATATATATATATATATATATCTAGTTTCTGGACACGTGTGTCCCGTCTAGGAATATTTTTATTATTTTAGATAAAAATGCTAAAATTGTCATGTCGTTTTTTCTATCTGGCGTGTTCCTTCTAGCCTTAAAACCTTGGCTTTTTCTTCAAACCTTTCACGCTTTCTTTATGCTTCAGCCAATTTATTGGATTTCATTGACAAAGTTTTTTTCATTTACTTTTTTCATTCCTCCAAATGTTACTCCCACCACTTCATGCCATTTTCTTAAGGAAATAATCTCCTCCTAATTTTATGCAAAATTTCCATAAATAAGATTTTTTCTAGAACAATTTCATCATTCCCATAAACTCAAAATGCTTAAATAGGAAAAGTGAGAGATGACAAACAGAAAAACTACACTACAAGAGTCTATGTCGCAAAAATATTCAAATTGGACAAAATTTTAACAAAATTTCTGATCACCATTTGTTTTTCTTTTCTTGTTGCTTCATCTCATGATAAATATTTTTAAACCCCTCAGGGAAAGCATGCTGACACCTTTTGTTATTCCATGTGACCGTTGCTTGGTGACTTGAAAAGTGAAGGAAGAGTTATTAATATAATATGGTATGATTATTAATGCATTGGTTCCTTGGCTTCATTCAATCTTTGCATCTAATCTATTTCTCTTCACCCGCACTGCACATTTGAATTTGGTCACAACCGAAAGAAATATGGTGTGTCTATTTATTTAGTGATTTTTAAAATTTAATGATGAAGAATCCTTTTAAATTCCATAATTAAGTGATGAATATATAAAATTGTAACAGAAAAAATATAGAAGTGTCTAATTAAGTATAACATGTAGTAGAAGCATTAGAGAGGCAAAACCGTCACACCTAGCAAAACTCCAACACCATCCATTTAAAAAATTATGATATGATACTAACCATTTTAAGTCGCACTTTTCACCATAGTATTTTCACATGTACAACAACAACAACTCAATATAATCCCACTAGTGGGGTCTGGGGAGGGTAGTGTGTACGTAGACCTTACCCCTACCTGGGGTAGAGAGGCTGTTTCCGATAGATCCCCGGCTCCCTCCCTCAAAGAACTCACCACCTTGCTCTTGGGGTGACTCGAACTCACAACCTCTTAATTGGAAGTGGAAAATGCTCACCACTAAAGCAACCGACTCTTATTTTCACATGTAGAAGAAAGCAAATGACATTCAGTCTCGGACATCTCCTATATTCATCTCATGGCATATGATGGGAATTGTCTGTACCATTATGAATGCTGTTGGTACATTAGATAGAACGAAAAATAAATATATATAAGCAGCTAAAGAGAGAAAGACCAACATGATACAAGAACCCACACGACATCTAAAAATAAAGGTAAAATTAAAATATGCACGTGCATAGCACGTGACATCCATTCGATATATTATTCCATTTTAATATTTAATATGGATGCCTTAGAAGCATCAATTAGGAGAACAATTAATAAGCATAAGCCAGCTCAAATATTAAATTATATTTCATCAATTGAAAGCAAAGCTATGACTTCTTATGTAACTTAATCATATAACTCTCTAGCTCACTAGTTTTCTTAAACTGTGACATTTCCAAAAAATTGCCAGACCCGATTAACAAGAAATATTTCTAATGCATTCGTAAATAAATAAATTTTGTCTAAAGTTAACTTTTTATTTGAAAATTAAAGATGAAAACAAAATATGCACGTGAATTGCACGTGACCCACTTTCTGTAAAATATGCAAGTCCAATTCACCTGAAAAAAGCTAATAGTTAATGTAGAGAATAATTACTAAGTAGAGGCTAGTTCCAAATTCAAATTCCATTTGTTTAATTAAAAGTGAAACTATTTTGATGCAACTTCAGATCTCTGTTTCTGGTAACTCGTCATTCATTTTTTCTATCTCAAGTAAGAACCTGTAGATTAGGCATCCTAGGCAGAGAGGCACAACAACTACCTACACTTTCAAAACACAATGAAAAAGTCAATTATGCAAGTCTTGAACATAAATATTGTTATCTTGCAACATGCACCTAAAGCTCTGAATCATTAGGCGGCAAAGGCGGACCCAAGATTTGAGCACGACGGGGTATCACTGTATGCTAATTACTAGCAATAAAATTCGGCGTGCAACTTTTTGAAAACTTAACGATTATGATAACTTCTCATCCAAGTATTATTAAAAAAAAGTTCTAAAGAAACACACACACACACACAGATATATATATATATATATATATATATATATATATATATATATATATATAAGAGAGAGAGAGAGAGAGAGAGAGAGAGAGAGAAAGAGAGAAATGGGTGATATGAGAAGAGAAGGAATAAAATTAATTAAGTGGACTATTGTGTATTAGTACTAAACTATAAATAAATTCAAAAAAAAGGTTAAAAGTAAAAAATAAAGCAATTTGCTATTAAATAAAAATTACATTGTATTCAAAGAACAAAAATATTAATTAAGTTGACTATTACTCCATCCGTTTCAATTTAGATGAGGTAGTTTGACTTGGCACGGAGTTTAAGAAAAAAAAAACTTTTAAAACTTGTGGTCTTAAAAACTTATGGGGTAAAAGCTTTGTGGGACTATGATATTTTTTATGATTATAAAAGCTTCTCATTAACGATAAAATGAGTTAAATGAAGAGTTTAAAGTTGAAGTATTTCTAAATTTAAAAATGTGTCATTTATTTTGGAACAGACTAAAAAGGAAAGTACCTCATCTAATTTGAAATAAATGGAGTATATATTAGTACTAAATTATAATTGAATTCAAAAAAGAAATAAAAGTAAAAGATAAAGCAATTTGCTATTAAATATAAATTACATTGTACTCAAAGAATAAAAATAGAAAGGAGGAGAAAAAAACTGAATGTGGGTTTCGAACCTACGTCACCAGCAAAGTTGGAAATTTAAGTGCCGAAAGCAATAAGTTCCCCCATCTGCCTCTTTGTTTCTGGGGCATATTTAAAATATTTAAGGGGTCCCATATAAATATACAGATATATATAATAGACATATATATGCTTTTTGCCGAGGCTAACGTCACGTCACTCCTCAACCCACAGCGTATGTCCGCCTCTTTTTTGGGTTATGATTCCCTTATTGGGCCAAAAAAAAAAAGAATAAAGCGAGAAATGAGGCATGATACATATATCCAATAGTTTAAAGAAACATATGCTCGAAGAAGATAACATAATCTAAACCTAAGATTCGCCGAAAGAGTTGCGCCACAATTAATAGCCATAATTGGTGAATATAGCAACTAGAAGCATTAGAGAGGCAACCCCAAAAGGTTACCCCCAACAAAACTCCAACGCCATCCATTTTAGAAATACTAATAAGCTAATAAGTAGGGCTGCTTATCTGGCGGATTGGGCGGTTATATACTCTTAACGGTTTGGCTTATCGGTTATCGGCTTTTAAATATATTAATCCGCTAGCCACCCGATAAGATATCGGGCGGATTGGTATCGGTTTAGCTCTTATCGGGCGGTTTATCGGATTGTTTGTTGAACGCTATGACTCAAAATAAAATTCCTATGCTCAGCAGACTACATTCCCGTCTATAGAATAAAATTCCTAAGAAGAGAGCTAAATAGAAGAAATAGAGAGATGTGTATTCCAATGTATTTCCCAGTAGAATCATCTCTGGGGATGAGCCTATTAACAACTTATAACTATCAGAAGAAATAGAAGAGAACACTGGGTATAATACATGACATCAAAATTATCTAATAGTAACTAAATGGAATAGTAAATTATAACTAAATGTCTAATAGTAAATTAGTAATAGAGAATAGAGATAGCGTACTCGTAGTGGAAGATATATATATATTCTTAACGGGTTAACGGATTATCCGTTAAGAAAATTAAATAATCCGCCCCCAAACCGATAAGCCATTAATAAAAAAATTTCAATCCGTTCCCCGTCCGTTAAACCGTTAAACCGATACCAATAAGCCATTAAGCTTCGGTTTCAATTCGGTTTTCGATTTCGGTTCGATTTTGAACACCCCTACTAATAAGTATAAGCATCCAAAGAGAGAAGGACCAACCTAGCTAATACACGAACTCACACAATATTCAATAATTTTCAAGACAATGAATTCTAAAATATTATCCGAAAACATCTCAAATTCTCTCATGAATGAATAATTTTTCCCAAGTTAACTTTGCATTTGGAATTTTTCGAGTGAATTAAAAGAAGCACATGCTATGCACATGACCTTGATTTTATTAATTATTTCATTCCAATTCACTCAAAAAAGCTTCGATTTTAAAAATTATTTCATTCCAATTTAATATGGAGGCCTTAGAGGCAGCTGCTAGGAGAACAATTAATAAGCACAAGTTAATTTAAAAATCCAAATGTTATTTGTATTTGAAAGTGAAGCTATTAAGCTTCCGATGCAATTTAATCAGATAATCTCTAGCTCACTAGTTTTCCCAAATAGTGACAGCTTTAGAAAATAACAAGACCCGATTAACAAGAAATATTTTTAATACGTTCATAAATAAATAAGGCTTGTCCAATGTTAATTTTTCATTTGACAATTAAAGATAAAACAAAAGATGCATGTGCCCCGTATTTTGTAAAATATTAAAGTACAATTTGTAAGCATGCAAAATTAATTGAATTTAAATTCAATAAATATTTTGGACTATACTTTATATGTTAGTCCAAATAAATATTATGGACCAATATGATTAGATTAATTATATTAGTCATACATGTGGATTAAATAAATAAATCCAAATTTATTGGGCTAACCCATTTACTTGGGCCATAAGCGATGAGCCCACTTCATTAGGCCCATGATATCATCTTTCTAGAGGCCCAATTTAGTACTACGTGTCAAATGATGTGGCGCGCCTAGTCAAACAGAAGAGCCAATGGGATCATGCCACGTGTCAAAATGACAAGGCATGCTAAGTCAAATTAAAAGGCCAATAAAATTGCGCCACATATGGGCCAATCAAATGCGGCCTTGTAACTCTTCAATCTAATTGGTCGGAAAGAGTTTGTTCTTATCATAACCCTTCCCTCCCACAACTATAAAAGAGGTCTTCATAACTCAGAAAAGACACCAGAAGTTATAACAAGAAGACACAAGGACCTCGTGGATCAAAGGCCACAATTCTCTACAAATTGCAAGTGTTCAAGCATTTAAGCACTTCAACACAAATTTCAAGTATTCAAGATCAAGAACGAAGTCAAATCAAATACAAGGCGTTCAAGACCAAGGCTACTTGTTCGTGATAAAATTCGCGGCAACAATCAAAGTGTTCGCGACGGATAAATCAAATTCAAATTCAAGATCAAGTTCAAAGGATCTTGAATTTATTTATATTGAAAAAGTAGAATAAGAGGAACAATAGACATTGTAACACTCAAATATTTGAAATCAAATACTACGATTGTTGTAATTTTCTTTTCACTCTCGATTATGTTTTCGACGCAATTTATTGTCTACAAATTATGGCACGCCCAGTGGGACAATCTCTACCTCTCATCTCAACTTTTCAATCACCAAAGTTTAAGAACATCGAAATGGCTTCAGAGAAAATCAATCCCAGATCAACTTCCACCAAAGTTGCTAATTCCAGGTTCTATGTTGATGTAGAAAGCATCCTCAATGTTACCTTTGGGATATTTGGACCAACTACAAGGATCAAGGCAAGTTCTTTAGGGAAACAAGCACTTCAAATGTCGTCCGCATCAACCCCTATTTTCGGATCTTCATCCTCAAAAGGAGAAAGATCTTCCACAAACGTACCCGAAAGAGGAAGCGATGTTGCTGAAAAGATTAAGAAAACCCTTGCTCTGCTTGACCTCTCGGGATCCAATAACTCTACCGTGAAGGAAGATGGTGATGCTTCAAGTGATGGATCTTCCCCACTTATAACACATAGCATGGGGCAATCGAAGATCAATCTTTGTGACAATCCATGCTATTCTCCATCGTCCACGACAATCAAGCAAGCCATGGTGACAAACACTTCATCTGTGGAGGAGCAGTTGGCAAACTTGACGGAAGCAATCTCTGGCTTGACCAAGTGCATGCAAAATTGAAATGCTAGAATCGACAAGCTAACAGATAGGGTGGGAATCTTGATGGAATAAGAATCCACCCATGCACCTGGCAAGGTCCCAGAGGTTCCAGAGAGTAATTCTCCCCCAAGACAAGTTGCATCCGCTAAGGCTATCCCTGTCTCATCTGAAGGGATGATTCCAATCGATCAACTAAAAGAGTTCATTGAAGGAACTATTAAAAGCAAGTACGAAGTTGCTACCAAGTCTCATCTTACATACGCAAAGTCGTATACTGCAAGGATCGATATGTTGAAGATGTCTGCTGGCTATCAACCTCCAAAGTTTCAACAGTTAGATGGTAAAGGTAATCCAAAGCAACATGTGGCACACTTCATTGAAACGTGCAATAATGCTGGCACTTTTGGAGATTACCTCGTCAAGAAGTTCGTCCGCTCGCTAAAAGGAAATGCTTCTGATTGGTATACACACCTCGAGGCGGGATCTATTAATAGCTGGGATTAACTATAGCAAGAGTTCATCAATCGCTTTTATAGCACAAGGTGCATTGTGAGCATGGTGGAACTTACAAATACTCGTCAACGGAAGGGTGAACTAGTTATAGACTTTATCAATCATTGGAGAAATGCAAGCCTTAACTGCAAAGACAGACTTAGTGAAGCTTCTGGCATGGACATGTGCATCCAAGGCATGCATTGGGGACTCCGCTACATCTTACAAGGTATCAATCCTAGCACATTTGAAGAACCTGTGACTCGTGCCCATGACATGGAGTTAAGCATGGCCTCAACTAGAAACGAAAGGCTACCTATCTATGAGCCTCGCAAAGGGAACGACAAGCAAGAAGTGAGGAAATGGAACAAGTTTGTACCCAAGTCTGAAAACAAAGAAGCTATGAATGTCAACACATCACTTATGAAGTTCACAATGAAGGTGAGCAAGAAGCAGAACACGAAATCCACTTCTTTTCAAGATAAACCAAGTGGGAAGTTGACTCTAAAAGAAATGCATGAGAAGGAGTACCCATTTCTGGATTCTGATGTACACGCAATTTTTGAAGAACTCCTTGAGTTAAATCTCATTGAGCTTTCACAGATGAAGCGGCCAAATGAAGCTGGGAAAATGAATGACCCAAATTACTGCAAATACCATCGACTTGTGAGTCACCCTCTAGAGAAGTGCTTTGTATTCAAAGACAAAGTTATGGACTTAGCTCGTGAAAAGAAGATCGTGCTTGAAGATGAGAAAGCAAGTGCAAACCAAGTCTCTATCATCTTTGGCTCATTCAGCCCAGATGAATTATGTAGTTTTAGAGAAAATAAAAATGAAGATTCACTGGAGAACAACAAAGATGAAGTTGATCGACCTGATGATGATGAAGGTTGGGCGTTGGTGACTCGTCGTAGGCGCCACAAAAGGAGCCCATGTAAAGAATCTATCGAACAACCAACAAGGAAAATGAAGGTAAAAAGACCAAGGAAATAGAATCCAGTTAGGCGTTTGAAGAAAGAAAAAGTAGAGGTGCACCACCCTCAAAAGCCACGACATCCAGTGACATTGTAGGAGTTCCTACCATGTTGGTTCCGCACGAAGATTTCCTATGTGGGTGTTGATGCCTCTTGTTGCCATGCTGACAAAGGGGAAGAAACTAATGATTACCTACCATTGGCACCATCTTCGAAAGAGCTCATCGAGTCCATTCATCAAGAAGTTAATGCTTGTGAGGAAAACTTTACGTTCACAAATGACGATCTTCTACTAGGTGATACTCCTCATAACCGTCTGTTGTACCTGGTCGGCTATATGCACGATGAAAGGGTAAATCGAATTTCGATTGATGGAGGATCCTCAGTGAACATCTTGTCAATTTGCACTATAAAAGAACTTGGTATTCCTATGAATGAACTTTCGGAAAGTCGCGTCATCATTCAATGATTCAATCAAGGGGGAAAAGAGCAATAGGTGTGATCGAGTTGGGAACCACCATTGAAGATATGCAATCAAGTGCATGTCTGCATGTGATTGATGCAAAGACTTCATACAACGTCTTGAAGTACTACGAGGGAGAAGTCGAGAAGAAGATGGTTGCTGAAGGCGAGTCATTCACTGAGGCTGAATCACACTTCGCCGATGCAAAGTTCTACTTAAAGAACCAAATTGTGAAGGAGCTAAAAGATGATGATGTCATGAAAAACAAAAATGATGAGCCCATGACTAAAAGAGCTAAGGTGATTGCTGGTAAAGCCAAAGTTATTACTGAGGAGGTGCAACCTAACTCGAATAAATATTATAGAGGGGATATTGAATCTTATGGCAAGAAAGTAACTCATGCGCTCCAATATGTCCCTAAAAAGAAGAAAGATGTAGGTGAATCATCTAATCTCCAAACTAACATGCTAAAGGGATTAACTCTTCCGGTCAAACGAATTGAGGTATTAAAGTTGTCCTCAATGCCACTTGCAGGGTTTGTGGTCCAAAATCATTTGCAGAATGTGGCACTCCCTACAAAGCGGACATATGAAGGTTTTGACCATAATGCTTACAAGCTATTTGCAAAAGTTGGATACAATTCCAATGAGCCGTCAAAGTTAGAAAAGCTCCCATCAGAAGCTTCTATGAGGCAACCACGTGAAGGTTTTGGATACAAACAACTGTCACCAGTGCGCATCTCCATAAGAAGGGCAAGCAACAATTATATCACTATAGAAGACGAATCTGTCGCTGCTAGCAGGCCTTCTGTCTTTGATCGACTTGGAAAATCAACTATGAGGACTTCCTTATTTTAGATATTGGGTCCATTAAATAAGGGGAACAAGTTCCAGAGAAATTATCAAAGCAGAAGAACACCCTTTTCGCCCAGAAGATCTCTAAGGATTTCCAAAGTTCGGTGTAACGACCTGACCAATCGTTATACTTGCTAGAACTCTGTTCTCCTAAATAAGACTTCCCATACATGCTTTTACTGATTTATGACTTGCGGGGATGGTTGGTTCGGGATTTAGAAGAGTTTGGGTTGAAATCGGAACACTTGGTTCCTTAAGGTTGGCTTGAAAAGGACAAGTTTGACTTCGATCAATATTTTGAGTAAACGACCTCGGAATCGGGATTCGACGGTTTCAACAGGTTTGTATGGTGATTTCGGACTTGGGCATATGTTCGTATTGGATTTTGAATGACCCGGGAGCATTTTTAGTGCCTAATAGTGAAAGTTGGTTCTTGAAGGTTTTAGAAGTTCTTTAAATTAGGTTTGGAGTGGATTTTGGTGATATCGAGGTCCAAACAGAATTCCGAGACCGGGAATAGCCCCGTAATGTAATTTAAGACTTACACGCAAAGTTTGGTATCAATCCGAGTAGTCTCAATACTTTTTAGCGCATTTTGAGTGAATAGAAGAACTTGAAGTTCATAAGTTTGATTCAATTAGTTTTGGGGTGTGATTCTTAGTTTTAATGTTATTTCAGGCATTCCGAGAGTTTGAGTGGGTTCGTTTTATGATTCTAAACTTGTTGGTATATTCGGTGGGGGCCCCGGGGGCCCCGAGTGTTAACCGGATGAGGCTCGGACTAAGTTGGGAGCTTGGAGCAACAACTGAAGCTCCCAGATCTATCAAAATCGCACCTGTGCTTGGTCAGCCGCAAGTGCGGGCTTGCAGGTGTGAGCCATGAGCTGTAGAAGCGATAAATGGAGGGCAACCCAGAAAGATTATAACTTGTGGATTAGTAAAAATCATGGGTTTAGGTGAAAACCTAGGTTTTTGATATAAATGGGATTTAACCACGAATTTTGTTATGGAATTCAGTAAAAATCATATATTTATGTTCCTAAGGTTATGTGTAACAACCTTCTTTAAACATTTTCGGAATTTGAGCATGTGGGCCTGGAGGTGAATTTTAGGAATCTTGCAATTTAGGTTGGATAATCACTTAAATGGTGAAATTATGAATTGTTGAGCATAGATTGATTAGTTTATGTAATGTTTGACTAGCTTCGAGTCGTTTGACGTCAAATTTGGGGGTTTGAGCGCGTTCTTGAATTAGGAAGTAAGTTTTGAGGTGAGGTAAGTCTCCTTTCTAACCTTGTAAGAGGGAATTAACCCATAGGTGAATTAAATAAATGTGTGTACCTATTTGTGGGGGCTACGTACGTACGAGGTGATGAGAGTCCGTACGTAGCTACTATTGTGCTATTGTCCGGGTAGTTTAGGATCCGTATCATACCTTATTCGAAATGTTTGTGCCTTACTTGCTAATTCAATTACTCGAATCATGTTAGAGTTTGACAAAAGAATTCGAAAAAGGGCTAAGTTCACCTATTTAAAGAGTTTATTAGAATACTTGATTGTAAAATGAGAATTCGTGTTTCCTTAAAAATAATTGGTATTTGTGGATTGGGCCGAGCGCCTCGGTAGTAAATAGATGCATCTATGGTTCGCGTCGTTCGACCCTCTGGCAGTGCATAATTTAATATTATGTTGGATCGGGTCGTACGACCTCGGTATAATTACGCATGTTAATTATTTGGAACTCTCCGTGATTTATACTGCTTAAATGCCTTGAAATGTAAGTGGTTAAATTATATGACCAAAATTGAAATTTTAATTTTTGAAAGAAGTATTTATCTCTTCCCGTTATTGAACTGTCAAAATTATTCATGATATATATACTTAGCATAACACTTTAATTACATTATTATTGGCTCTAGTAAGTGTCAAGTCAACCCCTCGTCACTACTTCTTCGAGGTTAGACGGGATACTTACTGGGTACATATTATTTATGTACTCATACTACGCGTCTGTACTTAATTGTACAGGATCTGAGGCTGGTGCATCTAGTTACCCGCCCAGCGCGCATACCTGATCTTAGACCGAGACTTCACAGTGAGCTTCCCCCTTCTGAGCCATTCAGCAGCATGTCAGAGTTTCTTTTTTGTTTTTATCTGTCTATTTTGTTTCAGACAGTAGGATAGTCATCTTTTGTATATTCTACTATTTGCCCACACACTTGTAACACTAGATCCTGGCACATTTTAGTAGACTTTGATTTTTGGGTTGTAGTTCAATAGTTATAACTGCTTTTAGATGTTTCCTTTTGTTTGCCTTAAAAATCTGTTATTTATCAAATGCTTTAAGTGTAAGCAAAGATAAATGTTGGAATTGCTTAATAAACAAAAATGGGAAATCACTAAGTTGTTCACTGTTGGCTTGTCCAGCAACGGTGCTGGATGCCATCACAGCCCGACATGGAGTTGGGTCATGACAACATGGTATCAGAGCACTAGGTTCACGTAGGTCTCACAAGTTATGGGCACGCCTAGTAGAGTCTTACGGATCGGTGCGGAGACGTCCGTACTTATCTTTGAGAGGCTATGGTGTGTTAGGAAACTACTCATTATTCATCTCCTATCGTGCAATTGATGGTATACTAAATTTTGCTTCTTCTATTATCTCATAGATGGTGAGGACGCGTATGGCGGACATTCCAGACCCGGGAAGGGCTGCTCCCCTCGCTGCTAGAGGCCGAGGCCGAGGCTGGGGGAGGGTACCGGCCCGAGGTAGGGGATGAGAGGGTCCCAGAGCTTCCCCAGTAGCACCACCAGCGGATCCAGTAGAGGATCCCATTCTGGAGGAGCAGGTCGAGGTGCCCGCAGCAATGCCAGCCCCGGTAGATTTCCTGACAGCACCGGGCTTTCAGGAGATCATGGGCCGTATGCTGCGGTTCATGGATTCTATGACCCAAGCTAGTTTATTTCCAGCAGACCCAGACACATCTCTGGCGGGAGGGGGAGCACAGACCCCTACTGCTCAGGCTCCTGGGCATGCAACTGCAGTGTATCAGACTCCGGGTACACTACCCGCGGACGGGCCCCAACCAATTGCAGCAGTGGCACCTGAGCCTAGATCGGCTGCGGATGGCGATCCGCTGAAGTTATTGGACAGATGGACTAGGCTACACCCTCCTGTCTTCGGAGGCGAGCTCCATGAGGATGCCCAGGATTTCATTGATAATTTCAGGGACAGACTACACAATATGAGGATACTTGAGTCTCATGGGGTTGACTTCACTACTATCCAGCTGGAGGGTAGGGCCCGTAGATGGTGGCAGTCTTATCTTCTTGGCAGACTAGCGGGTTCTCCTCCCATGACTTGGAGCTAGTTCACACATCTTTTCCTGGATAGGTATATTCCACCCTCGGAGAGGGAAGAGTTGCGATATTAGTTTGAGTAGCTTGAGCAGGTTCAGATGTCAGTGACCGACTATGAGGCGAGGTTTTTTGAGTTGTCTTGCCATGCACTTATGATACTTCCTACGGATGCAGAGAGAGTGCAAAGGTTTTTTGCAGGGCTGCACTCCGGTATTAGGGCCAATATGGCTCGAGAGGTTGAGATGGGGAGTTTTTATCAGCTGGTAGTGGAGATTGCTCGGAGGATTAAGGGCTACCGTCAGAGAGAAAGAGAGCAGATGCAGCAAGACAAGAGGGCCTGTTTCTTTGGAGAGTTTAGAGGTGCCCCGGCTAGGGGCAGAGGTCAGTTTGGGAGGGTCAGACTAGCAGGCCCCCATATTCATCACCACCACCTCCTCGAGGTGCTCCAGCACGCCCCTATTTCCGCGCCACCCCAGAGATTTCTTACTGCCCACCAGCCCTCCAGGGTTCTTCTAGTGGGTACTCAGGTCACCAGGGTTCTTCCAGTTCCTATCTTAGTGCCATGCCGGAGAGTTTATACCACCCATCGGCTATTCAGGCTTCTTCCAGTGGGTCTACAGTCCATTAGGATTAGGCATCAGGGCAGCAGATCGCCGCACCGAGGGGCTGTTTTGGGTGCGAAGATCTCGGTCACATGAGGAGATTCTGCCCTAGACATCAGGACAAGGCAGTGCAGCAGGGTCAGCAGCCCATGATCACAGCACCAGCTATCTGGCCGCCCAGATGTGGAGGCCAGTCTGGCAGGGGTCATCCTAGAGGGGGAGGCCAGTCAGCTACTGTTTAGTCAGGTGGAGGCCAGCTCGCCGACGCTCCAGCCAGATTCTATGCTTTTCCGGCCAGACCAGATGCATTGGCCTCAGATGCCGTGGTCACAAGTATTATTTCTGTATGCGGTAGGGATGCTTCGGTATTATTTGATCCAGGGTCTACCTATTCATATGTGTCATCTTTGTTTGCTCATTTTCTGAATATCCCTTGTGATTCCTTGGGTACTCCTGTTTATGTGTCCACTCTTATGGGCGATTATGTGGTTGTGGATTGGATCTACTGGTCCTGTGTGGTCCCATTCTGTGGTTATGAGACTACAACGGACATTCTGTTGCTTGATATGATCGACTTTGAGGTCATCCTAGGCATGGACTGGTTATCCCCATATCACACCATCCTTGATTGTCATGCCAGGACAATTACCTTAACGATCCCAGAATTACCGATATTGGAGTGGAAGGGTGCCTCGGTTAGTACAGCTAGTCGGTCCATCTCTTTTTTGAAGGCTCGACATATGGTCGAGAATGGTTGTTTAGCTTATCTAGCTTATGTTCGGGACACCACCGCAGAGTCTCCGATGATTGATTCAGTGCCAGTAGTCCAGGAGTTCGCCGATGTGTTTCCTTCTGACCTTCCAGGTATGCCGCCAGATCGTGATATTGATTTCCGTATTGATTTGGCTCCAGGCACCCAGCCTATATCTATCCCACCATACCATATGGCTCCGAAAGAGTTGAAGGAGCAGCATGAGGAGTTGTTAGCAAAGGGGTTTATGATACCAAGTGTATCATCTTGGGGTGCACCAGTGTTGTTTGTGAAGAAGAAAGATGGGACTATGCGGATGTGCATTAATTACCACCAATTGAACAAGGTTACCATCAAGAACAAGTACCTGTTGCCGCATATCGATGATTTGTTTGACCAGTTACAGGGTGCTAGGGTGTTCTCTAAAATCGACTTGAGGTCAAGGTACCATCAGTTAAAGACCCGGGACTCAGATGTTTCGAAGACAACCTTCCGCACTAGATATGGCCATTATGAGTTTCTAGTGATGTCCTTCGGCTTGACTAATGCCCCAGCGGCGTTTATGGATCTGATGAACTGGGCGTTCAGGAATTATATTGATTACTTTGTTATTGTCTTCATTGATGACATCTTGATTTACTCACGTAGCCTGGGGGAGCACGAGCAGCATTTGAGAGTGGTACTTCAGACCTTGCGAGAAGAGAAGCTATATGCTAAGTTCTCCAAGTGTGAGTTTTGGCTAGAGTCTGTGGCATTCTTGGGGAATATTGTATGAGGAGAAGGTATTAATATGGATCCTAAGAAGATAGAGGCAGTTCAGAGTTGGCCTCATCCCACTTCGGTGACTGAGATCAAGAGTTTCCTGGGGTTAGCAAATTATTATTGTCGGTTTGTATAGGGTTTCTTATCCATTGCAGCACCTCTAACTAGATTGACCCAAAAGGGTGCTCCATTTCGTTGGTCCTATTATTGTGAGGCGAGTTTCCAGAAGCTCAAGATAGCTTTGACTACAACACCAGTTCTAGTGTTGCCTTTCGGCTCGGGGATGTATACGGTATATTGCGATGCTTCACGCATTGGCTTGGGTTATGTATTGATGCAGGAGGGGCGAGTTATTGCATATGCTTCGCGTCAGCTGAAGATTCATGAGAAGAATTACCCTATGCACGATCTAGAGTTAGCCGCGCTTGTTCATGCTCTTAAGATATGGATGCAGTATCTGTATGGGTGTCATATGAGGTTTATACTGATCATCAAAGCTTACAATATTTTTTCAAGCAAAGGGATCTCAATTTGAGGCAGCGTTGATGGCTCGAGTTACTGAAGGATTATGACATCACCATTCTTTATCATCCGGGCAAGGCAAATGTGGTCGTGAATGTCTTAAGAAGAAAGATAGAGAGTATGGGTAGCTTGGCATTCCTTTCAGCAGGGGAGAGGCCACTAGCTTTGGACATTGAGTCCTTGGCTAACAGACTTGTGAGGTTGGATATTTTAGAGTCCAGCCAGGTTCTTGGATATGTTGTTGCCCAGTCTTCACTATTGGGACAGATCAAGGCTCGACAGTTTGATGATCCACATTTGGCAGTTCTTACAAAGACGGTACTACAGGGTAGTGCCAAGGAGGTTTCTATTGGCGATGATGGTGTTCTGTAACTCCAGGGTCGTCTATGTGTTCCTAACGTTGATGGCTTGAGAGAGAGGATTCTAGAGGAGGCACACAGTTCTCGATATTCTATTCATCCAGGTGCTACGAAGATGTATCGTGACCTGAGACAGCACTATTGGTGACGGCAAATGAAGAAAGACATAGTTGAGTATGTGGCTAGGTGTCTAAATTGCTAGCAGGTCAAGTATTAACATCAGAGGCCAAGTGGCCAACTTCAGCAAATGACTATACCTAAGTGGAAATGGGAGCACATTACCATGGACTTCGTGGTTGGGTTACCGCGGACTTTGTGGAAGTTTGATGTAGTTTGGGTCATTGTCGACAGGTTGACCAAGTCGGCACACTTCATTCCGGTTGTGACTACATATACTTCAGAGAAATTGGCCCAGTTTTATATTAGGGAGATAGTTTGGTTGCATGGTGTGCCTATTTCCATCATATCAGATAGAGTCGTACAGAGTGAGTTGGGGACCCGTGTAGAGATCAACACAACATTTCATCCACAGACCGACGATCAGTCAGAGCGGACAGTTCAGATATTGGAGGACATGCTAAGAGCATGTGTGATTGACTTTGGGGGACAGTGGGATCAGTTCTTGTCTTTGGCCGAGTTTCCTTACAACAACCGTTATCAGTCCAGCATCGAGATGGCTCCATTTGAGGCTTTATATGGTCGGCGATGTCGTTCTCCCATTGGGTGGTTTGAGCCCGGCGAGGCTAGGTTATATGGTACTGATTTGGTAAAGGATGCCTTGAAAAAGGTAAAGTTGATTCAGGAGCGACTTCGCACAGCACAATCTAGACAGACGAGTTACGCTGATCAGAAGGTGCGCGATGTATCATTTATGGTCGGCGATAAGGTTCTCTTGAAGGTCTCGTCGATAAGGGGTATTATGAGATTCAGATGAAGGGCAAGTTGAGCCCAAGGTTTATAGGCCCATTTGAGGTATTGAGGCGAGTTGGGGAGGTTGCTTATGATCTTGCTTTACCTCCCAGCCTATCGAGGGTTCATCCAGATTTTCATGCGTCTATGCTCCAGAGATATCATGCCAACTTGTTTCATGTGTTAGATTTCAGCACTATTCAGTTAGATGATAGCTTGGGTTATGAAGAGGAGCCAATTGCTAGATAGGACCGCGAGTTGAGATCCAAGAGGATTTCTACGGTAAAGGTTCAGTGGAGAGGCCAACCAGTCGAGGAGGCGACTTGGGAGACTGAGGAGGACATGCAGAGCAGATATCCACACTTATTCAGCACTTTAGGTATGAATCTAAACTCGTTCGAGGACCAACATTTGCTTAAGAGGTGGAGAATGTAATGACCCGACCGGTCATTTTACTTTCTAGAACCCCGTTCCCCTAAATAAGACTTCTTGTACTTGCTTTTACTGATTTATGACTTGCGGGGATGGTTGGTTCGGGATTTAGAAGAGTTTGGGTTGAAATCAGAACACTTGGTTCCTTAAGGTTGGCTTGAAAAGGGCAAGTTTGACTTCGGTCAACATTTTGAGTAAAGGACCTCGGAATCAGGATTTGACGGTTCCAATAGGTTAGTATGGTGATTTCGGACTTGGGCGTATGTTCGGATTGGGTTTTGGATGACCCGGGAGAATTTTGGCGCCTAATAGTGAAAGTTGGTTCTTGAAGGTTTTAGAAGTTTTTTAAATTAGGTTTGGAGTGGATTTTGGTGATATCAAGGTCCAAACAGAATTCCGAGACTGGGAATAGCTCTGTAATGTAATTTAAGACTTGCACGCAAAGTTTGGTATCAATCCGAGTAGTCTAAGTACATTTCGGCGCATTTTGAGTGAATAGAAGAACTTGAAGTTCATAAATTTGATTCAATTGGTTTTGGGGTGTGATGCTTAGTTTTAATGTTGTTTCGGGCGTTTCGAGAGTTTGATCGAGTCCGTTTTATGATTCTAAACTTCTTGGTATGTTCAGGTGGGACCCCAGGGGCCCCGAGTGTCTATCGGGCGAGGTTCGGACCAAGTTGGGAGCTTGGAGCAACAACTGAAGCTCCCAGATCTGTCATAATTGCACCTGCGCTTGGTTAGCCGCAGGTGCAAGATCGCACGTACGAGCCACGAGCCATAGAAGTGATAAATGAAGGGCAACCCATAATCAGCAGATGCAGAAGACTGGTGCACCTGCGAGAGCGCAGGTGCGAGAGACATGGTCGCAGGTGCGGCTAGGCTTGCAGAAGCAGACCTTCTTGTCCGCAGATGCGGAGCCTGACCAGATGAGGGAAAGGTGCCCGTACGAGGCATTTGCCGCATGTGTGCCCCTAAGCACCGTATGTGCGAAAGTCGCTGGGCAGTGAGGGATCATTTAATACGGACTTAGGCCATTTTTATCATATTTTCTCTCACCCTTGGGCGATTTGAGAGCTTTGAAGGAGGGGATTTCGACCTAGCTTTGTGAGGTAAGTAATTTCTACTTAATGTGAGTTAAATACATAGTTTAGGGGTAGATTATAACATGTGGATTAGTGAAAATCATGGGTTTAGGTGAAAACCTAGGTTTTCTACAAAAATGAGATTTAACCACGAAATTTGTTATGGAATTCAGTAAAAATCATATATTTATGTTCCTAAGGTTATGGGTAACAACCTTCTTTAAACATTTTCGGAATTTGAGCATGTGGGCTCGGGGGTGAATTTTAGGAATCTTGCAATTTAGGTTGGGTAATCACTTAAATGGTGAAATTATGAACTTTTGAGCATAGATTGATTAGTTTATGTAATGTTTGACTAGCTTCGAGTCGTTTGGCGTCAAATTTGGGGGTTTGAGAGCGTTCTTCAATTGGGAAGTAGGATTTGAGGCGAGGTAAGTCTTCTTTCTAACCTTGTAAGAGGGAATTAACCCCATAGGTGAATTAAATAAATGTGTGTACCTATTTGTGGGGGTTACATACGTACGAGGTGACGAGAGTCCGTACGTAGCTACTATTGTGCTATTGTTTGGGTAGTTTAGGAACTCTATCATACCTTATTCGAAATGTTTGTGCCTTACTTCCTATATCAATTACTCGAATCATGTTAGAGTTTGACAAAAGAATTCAAAAAAGGGCAAAGTTCACCTATTTAAAGAGTTTATTAGAATACTTGATTGTAAAATGAGAATTCGCATTTCCTTAAAAATAATTGCTATTTGTGGATCGGGCCGAGCGCCTCGGTAGTAAATAGATGCATCTATGGTTTGCGCCGTTCGACTCTCCGGCATTGCACAATTTAATATTATGTTGGATCGGGTCGTACGACCTCGGCATATTTGCGCATGTTACTTATTTGGAACTCTTCGTGATTTATACTGATTAAATGCCTTGAAATGTAAGTGGTTAAATGATATGACCGAAATTGAAATTTTAATTTTTGAAAGAAGTACTTATCTCTTCCTGTTATTGAACTGTCAGAATTATTCATGATATCTATACTTAGCATAACACTTTAATTACATTATTATTGGCCCTAGTAAGTGTCAAGTCGACCTCTCGTCACTACTTCTTCGAGGTTAGGCGGGATACATACTGGGTATATATTGCTTATGTACTCATACTACGGTTATGTACTTAATGGTACAAGATCTGAGGCTGGTGCATCTAGTTACCCGCTCGCCGTGCATACCTGATCTTGGACCGAGACTTCACGGTGAGCTTCCACCTTCTGAGCCGTTCAACAGCATGCCAGAGTTTCTCTTTTGTTTTTTTCTGTCTATTCTGTTTCGGACAGTAGGATAGTCATATTTTGTATATTCTACTAGTTTTCCACACACTTGTGACACTAGATCCTGGCACGTATTAGTAGTCTTTGAATTTTGGGTTATAGTTCAATAGTTATAACTGCTTTTAGATGTTTCCATTTGTTTGCTTTAAAAATCCTCTATTTATCAAATGCTTTAAATGTAAGCAAAGCTAAATATTGGAATTACTTAATAAACAAAAATGGGAAATCACTAAGTTGTTCACTATTGGCTTGTCCAGCAATGGTGCTGGACGCCATCACGGCCTGACATGGAGTTGGGTCGTGACAAGATCCTTATAGAATGATGTGACAAACAAAACTTGTGGTTTCATGCAAAGAAGTACTGAAGGTAAAGCCATATACTGTTGTCTTCACTAAGAACGCGATGAAGATGATAAAAGTGTGGGTTCTTCGTATCATGTTACATCACTAGGCGAGAATGGTATTTCATCTCTAATGGAGGATGATGAGAAAGTGGAGGATGTTTCATCGTGTTATCACATATCCTTCAACGATGGGGACCCTAAAGAAGATGAAGATGCAAAATATGCTCCGCCTTAACTTGAAGAAGGGGTGAAGGCAACGATTGATGCCTTAAAAGAATTTAACCTTGGCACATATGAATAACCAAGGCCCACATACCTAACTGCTTTACTAGCAACCGATGAAGAAAGAACTTATATCGAGTTACTCAAGGAGTTCAAGGTTGTATTTGCTTGGAGTTACAAAGAGATGCTTGGCATGGACCCTAAAGTGGTAGTTCATCACATTTCATTCAAGAATGGCGTTGGTCCTGTTAAGCAAGCCCAAAGGTTCTTTAGGCCGGACTTGGTTCCCTTGATCGAAAGTGAAGTTAACAAACTCATTGAAGCTGGCTTTATTCGTGAATTTAAATACCCAACATGTGTCTCAAGTATTGTCCATGTAAGGAAAAAGAATGGCCAGATTCGGGTGTGCGTTGACTTCAGAGATCTCAACAATGTGTGTCCCAAAGATGAATTTTCGCTTCCTATTCCAGAGCTGATGACCGATGCTACTACTGGGTACGAGGCAATGTCATTTATGGTTCATCGGGCTATAACCAAATTCGCATGTCGCCAAAAGATGATGAGCTTACTGCATTCCGTACCCCCAAGGTTATTTATTGCTACAAGGTAATGCCTTTTGGCTTGAAGAACACTGGTGCTACTTACCAAAGGGCTATGCAAAATATTTTTGATGATCTTCTCCACAAGAATGTTGAATGCTATGTTGACGACTTGGTAGTAAAATCAAGTGCCACAACCCTAAATTTCCCTCCGTGGGATGTCGCGATTGCTCCTAGTCTTAGGGACTAGGTAAGCCTAACACTTACTAAATTAGTGGTAACTCAACCAACAATTTTTAAATATGAAATAGAAATGTCCTACAATCCCAAAACCGGTAGTACAAGTCACAAGCTCTACAGAGTTTACTAGAAAATCTCTAAATACAATTGTTCCAGAAAAGAATCAAACAGTGCAAAGAAAATATCAGAAGGTGAATCTGAGGCCTGCGAGCATGACAACAGGTGTACCTTGAGTCTCCACAGAGATGCATGATCAAATAACAGGAATATCACCAACTCTGAGGTACCTGGATCTGCACAAAAATATGCAGAAGAGTAGCATGAGTACACCACAGCGGCACCCAGTAAGTATCAAGCCTAACCTCAATAGATAGTGACGAGGCCAGTTCAAGACACCTACCTTACATATAAACATGTATAAAATGTTACATAAAGCTAACAAGGAAATAATATCAATGTAAGGCCAATAACAGAAGAATTTCTAATTTAAATCAACAAT
The DNA here is from genome assembly GCF_000715075.1 of Nicotiana tabacum. Taxonomy (NCBI): domain Eukaryota; kingdom Viridiplantae; phylum Streptophyta; class Magnoliopsida; order Solanales; family Solanaceae; genus Nicotiana; species Nicotiana tabacum. The sequence goes on along the minus strand of NC_134081.1, from coordinate 3,556,851 downwards.
GAGAACACGGATGGCAACGAGAAAACAATCAAGTGATTAAGCAACAACATAGTCAGAGTACAAATGACATATGAATGGGTTCAAGTAAAGAATAATATAACAAATCAATCAACTAAATTATTTATAATGCATATATTTCAACATAAATTACTCGAGGTATCACTCCACGAAATCTTAATTCATGATTCACAACTTCTAATTCTTACACATGCAGCATCTTGGGCCCACATCTTCCGAATTACTTTTGCGCTGCAAAATTCTCGTGCTACCATGTGTATAATTTCCGTATCAATATCAACCAAAATGATCAATGAGTAATTTAAACACAATTAGATACAATTTCCATATTAAATACAGTGAAGCATCAAATGAGTCATTAAATCAATTTAGGATTAGAAGTATATGAGATCAGATAATATATTGTATTTGTACAAAATAAGACATTCCATCAAGTTTTAACGAGATAATTATGGGATTTATTAAAGTAAAACGAAATAACAAATTTTCACGCAAATTACACGACAATAAGATAATGAGAAGGTTGAGATATCAATTAGATTAAAAAATATAATCACCATTTAATTTAGTAAATCTCCGAATAAGATATGAGTTTTATTTTTGAAAGACACACAAGGGGAACAACTTGAAAAATCTTTCATTTACCTGTGCTATATTCTCAGCAACTTAACATATCACATAGGATGCATGACTCAAAAGAAGTCCATATTGTTCCATTTTTAATATATATTGACGGTTAGTTAATTATGATCAAAATACAATGAAGTGATTTAAAAAACCAGAGTAACCGTCCTAGCATGAAATGTATCATGAGAATCACAATCGGTATTAACATTGATATCACAATAATTTTATATTTGCACATTTGTTGTGGCGTGCAACTCGATCCCAGACAAAAATAATCATATATGTTGCGGTGTGCAACCCGATCCGTCAAAATAATAATCATATATGTTGCGGCGTGCAACCTGATCCCTCTCAATAATAAATCATATATGTTGCGGCGTGTAACCCGATCCCTCTCAATAATAAATCATATCTATTGTGGCGTGCAACCAGATCTCTCTCAATAATAAATCATATATGTTGCGGCGTGCAACCCGCTCCTCAAGCAACACAAATTAAGCAACCAATTTACAACCAACTACGGTATACCACAAAATCAAAAGGAATAACGAGGCTACACAAAGAAGTCACAACTAATGAAAAAGGCTACACGATAGCTCACGAAATCAAATAGCAAGGAAATGACAATCCATAAGCCAAGGCACAATTTTTGAGTATCAATTAACAATTAAGGCATGTAGCAGGTAAATCATGAATTCAACAAGTGATTACAATCAACAATTGCCATATACGGGTAAACTTGACAACAAAGATGGAACATGTGCTAACAAGTTCAAGTAAAGCGCGTACAAATAACTCTAACAACAAAAGATATAGTCATGAAAATATAAAAATTAATTGCATGAAGGAAGCCTAACAGTCCAAACCGATCATATACCACATATAGGTCGTGTACCCACTCATCACCTCGCGTACACGACCTTCACATAACACGAATGACACAATCATCTCAAATCCTAAAGGGTGGTTTCCCCCACATAAAGTTAGACAAGACACTTACCTTAACGAAGTTAGGCCGACATTCCAAAATAGACTTCTTGCGTGAAACGACCCTTGGACGGATCCAATCTAGTCAAAATATTTTTATAAAATAATTACAATTCATAGAAAACAATTTCGGATAATAATACGTGGATTTCCAATTTTTTTATTCTAAAAGTCAGCCCTGGGGCTCGCATCTCGGAACTCGACAAAAAATTACGAAATACGAATACCCATTACGATGCAAGTTCAACCATACCAATTTTATTAAATTTCGATATCGAATCGACCTCCAAATCTTAAATTTTCGTTGAAGAGTTTTACAAAAATCTCAATTTCTTCCAATTCAATCCGAATTAAATGATGAATATAACCATGGATTTATGAAATATAATTACTTTCAGATATAGAACACTTACCCAAGTCGAAGTCGTGAAGAAATCCTCAAAATTGCCCAAAAACCGAGCTCCACAAATCCCAATCGAAAATGAAGAAATGACCATTTTTGGGTTCTTATGTTTCTGCCCAGTTTCTGCTTCTGTGGACCAATTTGTGCTTCTGCGAAGCCGCTTTTTCGAGACCAATCTCTCTTATGCAAAAGTCCACTGACCAGAGGCCCTCGCATCTGCGTAGTTTGCTTCGCTTCTGCGCAATCGCAGAAGCGATGATCAATTGCGCATCTGCGAAGCTTCACGCTTTTGCGCTCCAGGTACTGCATTTGCGATCACACAGGTAAGGGAAATTCTTTGCACCTACGACCTTTGTCCAATCCAGCCATCCTCACTTCTGCGATGCAAGGCGTCGCTTCTGCGACGTCGCTTTTGCGATCCAACCCTTGTTGAAGCGATTGCACCAGCAATCAAAAATTCCAGCAGCACCAATTGTCCAAAAATTGATCCGTTAATCATACGAAATGCACTCGAGGCCCTCGGAAACTTAATCAAATATATCAACACGTCCAAAAATGCAATACGAACATAGTCGAGGCCTCAAATCGCATCAAACAACACAGAAACTACGAATTGCACCTCGAATCAAACTTATGAGTTTATGAAATTTCTAAATTCTATAACTTGTACTGAAACATATCAAATCATTCTGGAATGACTTCAAATTTTGCACACGAGTCTTTAATGACATAATGAAGTTGTTCCAATTTTTTGAATCGAAATCCAACCTCGATATCAATCAATCGACTCATGGTCAAATTTATGAATATTATAAAATTTAAACTTTTCCAATTTTCGCCAAAATGCGCCGAATTGTCCTAAGGACTTTCAAATACAAATCCTGACATACGCCTATGTTCAAAATAACCATACGAAGCTATTGGAATCATCAGAACTCCATTCTAGAGTCGTTTGCTCAAAAGTCAAACTCCGATCAACTCTTTTCATTTAAGCTTCAAAAATAAGAATTGTTCTTTCAATTTAATTCTGAATCTTCCGAAAACCAAACTCGATTGCACACATACGTTATAATACGCATTACAAAGCTTCTCGAGATCTTAAACCTCTAAATGGGATGCTAATTTTTAAAACGACAAGTCGGGTCGTTACATCAAGAGAGAAGCGCGACCACTTGAAAGACTTGAGAATGGTGTTTGAGTTGCTCCGGAGGTTACCAACTTAGGATGAATCCATTGAAATGTGCCTTTGGAGTTACTTCTGGAAAGTTCCTTGGTTTCATTATCCGACATCAAGTGATCGAAATTGATCAAGCCAAAGTGGATGTCATTTTGAAGATGCATGAGCCTCGCGATCTTCATGAATTGAAAAGTCTGCAAGGAAAGCTAGCATACCTTAGGAGATTCATCTCAAACCTAGCTGGGAGGTTCCAAACATTCAGTCGCCTCATGAAGAAAGGCGTTCCTTTCAAGTGGGACTAAGTTTGTAGCAATGCCTTTAAAAGCATCAAAACTTACTTGATGAAGCCTCCAGTTTTGGAAACCCCTATGCCTGGAAAGTCGTTGATACTTTATATTTTAGCACAACAAAGGTCTGTTGGAGTGCTGTTAGCCCAAGAAAATAGTGAAGGGAAAGAAAACTCCCTTTACTACTTGAGCATGATGATGACACCAAATGAGCTGAATTATTCGTCAATCGAAAAGTTATGTTTGGCACTAGTCTCCTCAATCCAAAAGTTGAAGCACTACTTTCAAGCTCATATCGTTCATCTTATATCTAGAGCAAATCCCATCAAGTTTGTGATGTCAAAACTTGTCCTTAGTGATCGACTAGCAAGGTGGTACCTCCAGTTTCAACAATTTGAAATTGTGTACATCCCTCAAAAGGCTATAAAAGGACAAGCGTTAGCAAACTTCTTGGCAGATCACCCTATACCTGATGATTGGGAGCTAACTGACGAACTGCCTGATGAGGACTCAATGGTTATTGAAGTTCAGCCTCCATGGAATATGTACTTTGATGGTGCTGCACATCGTGGAGGAGCTGGTGCTGGTGTAGTATTTGTCACTTCTCAAGGTGATGTTCTTCCCTACTCTTTTACGTTGACGGAACTCTGCTCTAACAACATTGCTGAGTATCAAGCACTAATACTTGAGCTTGAAATTGCTGTCGAAATGAAGCGGTTGTAGTTGCAAGTATTTGATGACTCTTAGTTAGTGATCAACTAGATTTTACCTAGTTACAAGGTCAAGAAACCTGAACTACTCCCATATCATGATTATGCTAAAACATTAATGGGGTGGATCGGTGACGTGACTATTCAACATGTGCCTAGGAAAGAAAGCAAGAAGGTTGATGCGTTAGCTTCCCTAGCTTCATCGTTAATACTGCCTAATAAAGCGCAAGTTACTATATTCCAAAAATGGGTAGTACGACCGCCAAATGAGGGTGAAAGTGAAGAATATAGACTCGAGCATCTTGTGGCCGTTTCTGAAGATGAGAAGGAAGAATGGAGACAACCCACCATCAACTACTTAAGCTATGGGATACTTCCAGAAAATCCGAGGGTCGTGCACCTCGCTTCCTTTACTACAAATATACTCTATACAGAAGGTCATTCGAGGGAGTACTCTTGCGATACTTAGGTAAAGATAAAGTACTCCAAGTTTTGCAAGAAGCACATTCTGGGGTATGTGGGTCACACCAGTCTGGACCAAAGCTCCACTTTCATATAAAAAGGATGGGATATTATTGGCCAATTGTGACGACCCAATTTCCCCTCTGTTGGGTATCGTGATGGAACCTAGTATTAAGGACTAGGTAAGCCTAACATTTACTAAATAACAACAATAATAAATAAGATCTAGCAACTTTTGAAATAGAAATCTCTATAAAATTTACAATTCCCAAAACGGGTAGTACAAGTCATAAGATCTACGGAGTTTGTTATAATTTTCTATATACAACTGTTTGAAATAAAGTAAATAGTGTGAATACAAGTGACTCTGAAGCCTGCGAACGCAGCAACAGGTTTACCTTGAGTCTCCACAGCAACAATTCGCACAGCTAGCTAATGATCAACTAACTTCGCAAATACCTGGATATGCACAAAAATGTGCAGAAGTGTAGTATGAGTACACCACAGCGGTACCCAGTAAGTATCAAGACTAACCTCAGTGAAGTAGTGATGAGGTACAGTCAAGACACCTACTGGACTAAATAACCTGAACAAGTATAAATATAGAAACAACAGAGTATGCTATCTACATAAAGACTACGTGAAGTGGCAATTAATATGGTAATTGCAATAAGGAAGGAAAACAACAACTATCAGAGGAACACCATAATAATGACATATAATAATGAACGAAAACGCAACCTAAGTCCGATAATCACAGATAAAGAAAGGACAAGTAACAACTCAACAATATGACAACTTTCACATCGGGTTTTAGTCAATAAACTCCACAAGGTACCGAACCTCGGACAATCACAACTCACGGGTCTCAATACCTTAACCCTAACACTTGGCATCTTGTGCCCTCATTACACCTCATAACCGTACTGACGACTCATATGCCAAATAGAGACATTCTCACATAGAAGGCAAGTAAGCAAGGGTGTGCATATATACTCAACAATATAAAGGAAACCTCTTATCCGATAAGAGTGCTTAACTACGTGTATGCTTATGCAAGTGTCCTAACATAGTTCATACCAGCTAGTGAGCATAAGGAAAAGAACGGACATCACGTAGAATATTTTCTCACAACTTTCACAAGATAAAGCTCACACAGATAAGTGTACCACTATATAAATATCAACAACAAGAATGCCCCTAGGTTATCACAAATCATGACAAATCAATCCCTGACATAGCCCACCTTGTCTCGCCACGTGCGCAATAGTAAAGTAAATGCTCGCTTTGTCTCGCCACACGTGCATAATAATGTTCCCACCTTTTCTCGCCACATACACAACCCACATATATATATCTCTTGTTGTCACGCTGCATGTGCAAATATCAATAGTAATAATAGCACGACAGAAACCTCGTACAACCCCATAACAAAGAGATGTCAACAAAGGGCACTCCCGAGATACCGTCTCGTAGTCCCAAAAGTAAATGCTCAACAGGGGATATCCCGAGGTACCGCCTTGTAGTCCCAAAGTAAATATGCAAGATAGGGGGATCTCCCTAGGTACCGCCTCGTTGTCCCAATGTAAATATGCAAGAACAACAAGTACAAAAACAACAATAACACTAATACAAGGGTAAGACAAATAAATCAACTCAGATATTTCAGAACTCAAAGGAACGAAGGAATTAATTCACGAGGAGTGGCCACAATAGATATTGCTAGTCATAATAATAATAACTCAACAAGAAAGAAAATATTATGTAACAACGGTCCACGATTTACAGTTCGACAACGAGGGAGCTAACACAAGGCAAAGAATTCCAAATAAGGACAAGTCAACTAAAATATATGATATCTAGCTTCTTTTAAGGTTGGCAATTAAGAAAGAGATACAACAAATTCAATTAGGGATAAGCAACAGAAAGATAATCATAGCCTTAATTAAATGAACAATTACAAAAGAGATAATTATAACTTCAAAGAAAGATAAACAGTTAGGGGAAAGATAACATGGCAATAGAAGAGATAACCATTTCAGTTAAGGTGCAGATGACTCAAATAAGCATCAAGGGTGGATCATGAAGCAATTAATTCTAATTAAAGAAAGTAGAGGTGAAACTAGTAATTAAGAGACGTATTCATAACATAACAACTGCATAATCTGTGAATACAAGGACCTAAGAACCCTAAAAGGCCAACTTTCCACAAATACGTCCGAGCACGTACTCGTCACCTCGTGTACACGGACTACAATTAGCATAGAAGACTCAAATCCTAAGGGGTAGTTCTCCTACACGAAGTTAGGCAAGATACTTATCTCGAACCAAGCTCAATCAACCAGTAAGAATGCCCTTTCCTCGATTATCCGACTCTGAATGGCCTAAATCTAGCCAAACACCATTATATATCATGAATAAAATTATGATAAACTAATTTAAATAATAAATCTACGACTTTAGCAAAGAATCATAAATTCGGCCCAAAATGTCGACCCGGGCCCACGTCTCGGAATCAGGTAAAAGTCACAAAATACGAACACCCAATCAACCACGAGTTCACTCGTACCAAAATTATCCAAATCCAATATCAAAATCCGAATCAAAACTCAGAAAATTATTTGAAGAACCTTCCAACTTTTCCCCCAATTTCTCAACCAAATTCCTTAAATAAATGATGAAATCAACTATAGATTAGTGGAATATAACCATAAATGAGTTAAGAATCGTTACCCAAAAGCTTCCTCTAAAAATCTCCCAAATTATCGCCCAAATCCGAGCTCTCAAAGTCCCTAAATGAAAATGGGATCAAACCCTCGAAATTTCCTCTTTTTTGCCCAGCGATCTAGCACCTGCGGAAAATCCATCATAAGTGCAGACTTGAAATACATATCTAGGTCCACTTCTGCGATCAAATAGCAGCACCTGCGAGTGTGCACCTGCGAATAAATGTTTGCTTCTGTGGACTGCCCCTCCAGCTCACTCTCCGCATCTGCGGAATTTCAAGCACATCTGCGGGCTCGCAGATGCAGAACTTCCCTCGCACCTGCGACCCCTGGCCATCTCCTCAATCCTGCTTCTGCGCTTGGCCTCTCGCATGTGTGTGTCCGCACCTACGGCCACCCCACCGCAGGTGCGATTACACTAGAAGCTTGAAAGCTTCAGCAATTGCACATGTCCAAATTTCGATCCGTTAAGCCTTCGGAACTCACCCGAGGCCCCGGGACCTCAACCAAACATACCAACTAGTCCTATAACACCATACAAACTTAGTCAATATCTCAAATCACAATAAACAATGCTATAAACACGAATCACCCTCTAATTTAAACTTAATGAACTTGAAACTTCAAATTTCTACAACCGACACCGAAACCTATCAAACCACGTCTGATTGACCCCAAATTGTGCACACAAGTCATATTTAACATTATAGACCTACTCCAACTTCCGGAATCAGATTCCGACCCCGATATCAAAAAGTCCACTACCGGTCAAAATCTTCAAAAGATTCAACTTTCGCCATTTCAAGTCTAAATGAGCTACAGACCTCCAAAACACAACCCGGACATGCCATTAAGTCCAAAATCACCCAACGAAGCTAACGGAACCGACGAAATTCCATTCTGGAGTCATCTTCACATAGTTCTCACTACGAGCAAAATCTTAAGTTTTAAGCTTCCGCTTTAGGGACTAAGTGTCCCAAATCACTCTGAATTATCCGGTACTTGAATTCAACCATGCACGCAAGTCAATACACATAATACAAAGCTTCTCAGGGCCTTATGCCGCCGAAAGAGACTTAAATTCTCAAAACGACCGGCCGTGTCATTACATCATTCCCCTCTTAAACAAACGTTCGTCCTCGAACATGCCAAGAATTGCCTCGAAGTCTTCAAATCACTGAAAGCACATCTCCAACATGATCCCGTGGGTGACACCACGTCACCCCAATCCACATAATCCTGACGACACCATCTCAACTGTAATTTATCCTTTCTATCAGCACCGATAAGCCTTAGAGTCAAAATTCTCACCTTCCATTCATCTCCAAAAGACCTGATTCTAAATCCATACTCGGTATCAGTCTCAACCAGGTTGGGTAATTCATGCCTACACCCGCAAGGTACAACCACACAATGTGACACACCACACATATGCCTAAAATAACATTTCTCATCACAATAGCTACCCGTAGTCAAAACCAGCACTGATAATTAGCCTCATATCCGTTAACAACTCATTTCAAACCTCCACAACACTGACAATGATGCAAGTAACACAAAGACCTCACAACTATGCACCCGGATCAACAAGTCACAACTAACACCACCGGGCACACACCTCGCAAGCTAAAACTCAAGAAGCACAGAACAAAAAATGACTGAATATGTGAAGAGAAACACATAGAAGAAATATCAAACAATGACTGACAGGCATAACTCTCTATGAGTACTATCCTACAAATAAATTTAAAAGGAAAAATTAAAGTATATGAACAAATCACAAGGATATCATCCTGATATAACGTCCACCGCGGCATGCAGCCCGACTCAAACATATCAAATCACATGGAATCGCGAAGGTCTCACCCTCAACTCTGAATCACAAGCCGAATACACATCATACTAATTGAAATCTTCCACTAACTCAATTATGTCAATAAAGTCACAACACTTACTGAACTCTCACCCCGGTAGAGTATCAAATTACAAATCGTAACCAAATTACTCAGGAATCACATCAAATCTGTCATAATAGACAACATGAATTCACTTCTAGTCTTGTAACTTTCAATAATGAATTAAAACAACAATAGACACGGCTATCACTCATAGAATCTACCAACAGGAGCAAACACATAAGCATAATACTAGGTCATGAACTCACCCATAGGTGGGACAACAAATAGTGGAACTCGCCCCGATAAGCATCACTGAATCAAAATATGAATGGTTCTCCTCTGTAACAAATCAAAAGAATACCTGTATGACATCATCTTGCGCAGTAGCCTCAAGCCTACTATATGAAACACATCAATGAGTCAGGCCTTCCCCTCTTGGGCGCCCTCTACTCTCCTAAATACTCTGCTGTGACATACCTGTCCGGAGTCTAGGACAATCTGTCACCCTGTGGCTTGTATCTCCACACTCGAAGAAACCTCTTTGCTGATGTGGTTGTGGGAACTGTGCGGTACGGGTACTCTGAGACCCATGAGCACCTGAAACACTGTGCGAAGCATGAAGTGCAAACTGAACTGGATGACCCTCAAAACCTAAACCATGTCGTACCCTGCCTCCAAAATAAAGACCAGTAGATCTATCCGGTCTACGGGGCCTCCTCGCCTCCCTGTCCTCTCTCTCCTGACCCCGTCTGTCTCCTCTCTCATGATCCCACATGCACTCTACTCGGTGATCGATCCTTACTACCCGCTAAAACCAAATATCCGACTATAACTCCCGAGCCATGCTAAACCGAATATCATGCCTGAGCCCCTCAATGAATCTACGGACACGCTCTCTAACTGTAGCGACCAAAGGAGGTGCATATCTGGCCAAATCACTAAATCTAATGGCATACTTTGACACTGACATAGTGCCCTGGCGCAGCTGCTCAAACTCCGCGAGCCATGCATCTCGAACTTACTAAGGTACAAACTCTCTCAGGAACATCTCTGAAAACTGAACCCATGTAAGTGAAGCTGTGTCGGCCGGGCTACCCAACTCATATGCCCTCTACCACTGATAAGCCACTCCCCTGAGTTGGAACGTAGTAAAAGCAACCCCGCTCGTCTCCACAATACCCATAGTACGGAGAATGCAGTGACACTCCTCTAGAAAACCCCGGGCATCATCTGTCGCCAATCCACTGAAGGTAGGAGGGTGGTACTTCTTGTACCTCTCAAAACTAAGTTGTTCTTCCTCAGATGTTGCAGTCGTAACCACGGGCTGAGCTGGGACCACAGGCTATGTCGCCATGACACCTGGAACCTGACCAACATGAACTCGCTGCTCTAGAGTGTGGGCGGCGGGGAGTCTAAGCTCCTTCCCCGGTCTATGAAATAGCCAGTGCAACCGAAACCAACCCCTCCTGAGCCAATATTCCAAACATGCTTAAGAACTGTACTAAGGTCTCCTAAAGTCCGGGGGTAACAGCAGGAGCCTCTGGTACCTGCCCCTCAACTGGAACTACTGGCGGCTCCTCAACTGCTGCTCTAGTTGGTGCCCTAGCTGCGACACGTGCTCCTCGTCAGCCTCTGCCTCTGCCCCTAGCGACATCTACTCCAGGTGTAACCTCATCAGTGACTGCAACTCGTGTCCTCACCATCTGTCGGAGAATGGAATGATAAAAGTTCAAACTTTGAGATCAATGAACTCGCACGATAGGAATTAAGGAAGTGAAATTGTCCTAATAGTTTTGTAGCCTCTTGAAGATAAGTACAGACGTTTCCGTACCGATCCGCAAGACTCTACTAAACTTGCTTGTGACTCATAATACTTATGAACCTAGAGCTCTGATACCAACTTGTCACGATCCCAAATTTCCTTTGTAGGATGTCGTGATGGCACTTAGTCTCTAAGACTATGTAAGCCTAACATTTACTTAATAACAACAATAATAAATAGCATCTAACAACTTTTGAAATAGAAATCTCTATAAAATTTAAAAATCCCAAAACTGGTAGTACAAGTCATAAGCTCTACGGAGTTTGTTATAATTTTCTAAATATAATTGTTTGAAATAAAGTAAATAGTGTGAATACAAATCAGAAGGTGACTCTGAAGCCTGCGAATGCAGCAGCAGGTTTACCTTGAGTCTCCACAGCAACAATCCGCATAGCTAGCTAATGATCAACAGACTTTGAAAATACCTGGATCTGTACAAAAATGTGCAGAAGTGTAGTATGAGTATACCACGGCGGTACCCAGTAAGTATCAACACTAACCTCAGTGAAATAGTGACAAGGTATAGTCAAGACACCTACTTGACTAAATAACCTGAACAAGTATAAGTATAGAAACAACAGAGTATGATATCTACATAAAAACTACGCGAAGTGGCAATTAATACGGTAATTGCAATAAGGAAGGAAAACAGCAACTATCAGCGGAACACCATAATAATGACATAGAAGAATGAACGGAAACACAACCTAAGTCCGATAATCACATATAAAGAAAGGACAAGTAACAACTCAACGATACGATAACTATCACACCAGGTTATAGTCAATAAACTCCACGAGGTACCGAACCTCGAAAAATCACAACTCACGGGTCTCAATACCTGAACCCTAACACTTGGCATCTTGTGCCCTCATTACACCTCATAACCACACATGTGCAATAGTAAAGTAAATGCCCGCCTTGTCTCGCCACACGTGCATAATATTGTTCCCACCTTGTCTCGCCACATACGCAACCCACATATATATATATCTCCTGTTGTCATGCCGTATGTGCAAATATCAATAGTAACAATAGCACGACGGAAATCTCATGCAACCCCATAACAAAGAGATATCAACAAAGGGCACTCCCGAGATACCGTCTCGTAGTCCCAAAAGTAAATGCTCAACAGGGGATCTCCCGAGGTACCGCCTCGTAGTCCCAAAGTAAATATGCAAGATAGGGGGATCTCCCGAGGTACCTCCTTGTAGTCCCAAAGTAAATATGCAAGAACAACAAGTACAACAACAAAAACAACAACAACAAAAACAACAACAACAACAACAATAACACTAATACAAGGGTACGACAAATAAATCAACTCAGAAATTCCATAACTCAAAGGAACGGAGGAATTAATTCACGAGGAGTGGACACAATAGAGATTGCTAGTCATAATAAGAACAACTCAACAAGAAATAAAATATTATATAACAACGGTCCATGATGTACAGTTCGACAACGAGGGAGCTAACATAAGGCGAATAATTCCAAATAAGGACAAGTCAACTAAAATATAGGATATCTAACTTCTTTTGAGGTTGGCAATTAAGAAAGAGATACAACAAATTTAATTAAGGATACGTAGTAGAAAGATAATCATAGCCTCAATTAAGGATGAACAATTACAAAAGAGATAATTATAACTTCAAATAAAGATAAGTAGTTAGGGGAAAGATAACATGGCAATAGAAGAGATAACCATTTCAGTTAAGGCACAGATGACTCAAATAAGAATCAAGGGTGGATCATGAAGCAATTAATTCGAATTAAAGAAGGTAGAGGTGAAACTAGTAATTAAGAGACGTATTCATAACATAACAACTGCAAAATCTGTGAATACAAGGACCTAAGAACCCTAAAAGGCCAACTTTCCACAAATAAGTTCGAGCACGTACTCGTCACCTCATGTACACGAACTACAATTAGCATAGAAGACTCAAATCCTAAGGGGTAGTTCTCCCACATGAAGTTAGGCAAGATACTTACCTCGAACCAAGCTCAATCAAACAGTAAGAATGCCCTTTCCTTGATTATCCGACTCTGAGTGGCCCAAATTTAGCCAAACACAATTACATATCATGAATAAAATTATGATAAACAAATTTAAATAATAAATCTACGACTTTTGCAAATAATAAAAAATTCGGCCTAAAAAGTTGACCCGGGCCCACGTCTCGGAATCGGGTAAAAGTCAAAAATTACGAACACCCAATCAACCACGAGTTCACTCGTACCAAAATTATCCAAATCCGATATCAAAATCCGAATTAAAACTTAGAAAATTATTTGAAGAACCTTCCAACTTTTTCCCAAATTTCTCAACCAAATTCCTTAATTATATGATGAAATCAACTCTAGATTAGTGGAATACAATCATAAATGAGCTAAGAATCGTTACCCAAAATCTTCCTCTGAAAATTACCCAAATTATCGCCCAAATCCGAGCTCTCAAAGTCCCAAAATGAAAATGGACCAAACCCTCGAAATTTCATCTTTTCTGCCCAGAGATGTCGCACCTACGGACCCATAGTCACACCTGCGATTCCACACCTACGGAAAATCCATCACAAGTGCGGACTTGACATACACACTTGGGCCCGCTTCTACGATCAAATGGTCATACATGTGAGTGCGCGCCTGCGAACAAATATCCACTTATGCAGACTTCCCCTCCAACTCACTCTCCGCATCTGCGGAACTTCAAGCGCATATGCGGGCTCGCTGATGCGGAACTTCCCTCGCACCTGAGACCCATGGCCATCTCCTCAATCCTGCTTCTGCGCTTGGCCTATCGCACGTGCGTGTCCGCACCTGCAACTCACCCGAGGCCCCCGGGACCTTAACCAAACATACAAACCAGTCCTATAACACCATACGAACTTAATCGAGCCCTCAAATCACATCAAACAATGCTAAAAACATGAATCACCCTCCAATTCAAACTTAATGAACTTGAAACTTCAAATTTCTACAACTAATGTTGAAACCTATCAAACCGCGTCCGATTGACACCAAACTTTTCACACAAGTCATATTCAACATTACGGACCTACTCCAACTTCCGGAATCAGATTTCGACCCCGATATCAAAAAGTCCACTACCGGTCAAAATCTCCAAAAATTCCGACTTTCGCCATTTCAAGCTTAAATGAGCTACAGACCTCCAAAACATAATCCGGACACGTCCCTGAGTCCAAAATCACCCAATGGAGCTAAAGGAACCAACGAAACCCCATTCCGGAGTCGTCTTCACACTGTTCCTACTACCATCAAAATCCTAAAGTTTAAGCTTCCGTTTTAGGGACTAAGTGTCCCAAATCACTTTGGATCATCCGGTACTTGAATTAAACCATGCACGCAAGTCAATACGCATAATACGAAGCTGTTCAGGGCCTTAAATTCTGCCGAACGAGACTTAAATTCTCAAAACAATCGGTCGGGTCATTACACCAATGATGGTAAAAGATTGTTTGGACTACGCTCGAAGATGCAAGGCTTTCCAATTCCATGCGAATTTTATCCATCAGCCTCCTGAAGTGTTGCACCCGACTGTTACATCCTGACCGTTTGACGCTTGGGGATTGGATGTTGTTGGACCACTGCCAATATCCTCTGGTGGGCACCTATACATTTTGGCTGCAACTGACTACTTCTCAAAATGGGCTGAAGTTGTGGCTCTTAAGGAAGTAAAGAAAGAAAATGTTGGAAGTTTCATACGTGTAAACATAATCTATCGCTTTGGCATTCCTCATTACATAATAACGGATAATGGCAAGCCATTGGACAATAGGTTGATGAACAATATTTGTGATCTCTTTGGCTTCAAGCAACGTAACTCTTCTATGTACAATGCTGCCGCCAATGGTCTAGTTGAGGAATTCAACAAGACTCTATGCAACTTGTTAAAGAAAGTTATCTCCAATTCCAAAATGAGATTGGTATAACCGTATGGAAGAAGCTCTGTGGGCATATAGGACAACTCACTGCACGCCAACACAAGCCACCCCTTATGCACTCGTTTATGGGTCGAAGTCGTCTTGCCACTCGAGCGTCAAATACCTTTATTACGATTAGCTATTCAAGAAGGGATCACTGATGAAGAAAATGCTCGACTTCGATTAGCAGAGTTGGAAGCTCTTGATGAGAAGAGGTTGGAAGCTCAACAGAGTCTTGAATATTATCAAGCTCGATTGTCTCGCGCCTTTAATAAAAGAGTTTGCCCGAGATCCTTTTAAGTAGGAGATCAAGTCCTTACCGTACGAAGGCCCATTATTACTTCCCATAAACCTGTAGGGAAGTTCACTTCAAAATGGGATGGGCCATATGTCGTACAAGAAGCTTACTTAAGTGGGGCTTACAAGCTGGTTGATGCAGATGGCATGAGAATCGGCCCTATAAATAGAAAATTCTTAAAGAAGTATTATCCTTGAAGTTGAAACGCTCTTTGGCGCATGAGTCTAAACTCCATTCTCCTACACTCCTGGCCCGCAAGAGTATAAACTGTGTAGGGCCCAAAAAAAGTCTGTTAGGTTGAAAACCTCGAAAGAGGCGGCCTTGGCAAAAGTTAGGAAATAATAATAAATAATAATAATAATAAAAAGAAAACTCACCTATTATGAACTACGGCATGACTTGATCCTCTTCACCGAGGTACGTAGGCAGCTTAGAGTTTCATTCTAGGTTCAGTCACATAAGTTCAAAAGATACATATTGTCCCAACTATTGTCCGAGTGAAGTATGAAGGATTGTAAAAAATCAAGCTGAAACGTCATCCTCCTGTTGAACTTTGGATCTCATTTTATTTAAAGGGGTCAACCCTCCATGGTAAATTGGTATCTTCAATGGGACGATTTTAGGAGGATGCCAAGTATTTGCATTGAAGTTCAGGGATTCACTATATCTTCATGTTCGCCAAATCTTTAAGTCCGTCGATCTTCAAGTTTGTTGCTCTTCAAGTTGAAGTCTTCAAGCCCTCCAAGTCTTCACGTTGAAGTCTTCAAGTCCGTCGGTCTTCAAGTTGAAGTCCTCAAATTTGCCGATCTTCAAGTTGAATTGTTTAAGCCCTCCAAGTCTTCAACTTGAAGTCTTCAAGTCTACTAATTTTTCAAATTGAAGATTAAAAGTCCACCACTCTTGAGGTTGAAGCCTCAAAGTCTGCTGAATCTTCAAGTCCATCAAATCTTCAAGTTTGGTGGTCTTCAAGTTGAAGTATGCAAAGTCCGCCAAATCTTCAAAGTTCGCAAAATATTCAAGTCAATGTCGTCAAGTCCACCAAGTCTTCGAGGTGAAGTTTTCTAGTCTTCCAATCTTAAGGTCTACATTAAGTCCCTTTGCACCTTACGTTGGCCTCTTCATGGGTTTGTCCTTAAAAGGAATTATAACTCTCCAATCTTAATGTCATGACCCAATTTCACCTATAGGTCGTGATAGCGCCCAACACTACATCTAGGAAAGCCAACTAGTAATTTAAACCCATATTCATTCCTTTAAAATTAACCGAGTAATTAAACTCTTCTTAATTGTAGGAATTTAAAACAATATGAAAAGATTCTAGCAAATTAAAAATAATCAAGTCCAAAAATTCTACTAGTGTGTGTGCCAAGACCTGGTGTCACAAGTGTATGAGTATCAAGTAGATTATACAAAATTACAAATATTGTCTGGAATGAAATAGACAGAATACAAATTCAGGAAGAGGCACTAGTTGCTGCAGAATGGCTCAGAAGGGCAGCTCACCACTAAGCCTCTAGATATCGAGGGTGCACGCCGATAGGTCCAACAATAGCACTTGTCTCAGGTCCTGCACAAAAAATGCAGAAAATGTAGCATGAGTACGTAAACAACGTGTACCAAGTAAGTATCAAGCCTATACTAGAAGAGGTAGAGACGAGAAGACCGACTTTGACACTCACTAAGTGTCAATAATGATAATTGAAATAAAACTAAAATATCTAAATCAACGTGATTCACAGAGTTAACAATAATTTTATTTAATCAGCAGAAATAATTAAATTCCTTCAATGCGACAATTTCCAATCTATTATTTAAATTCACAAACTGCATTTAAAATAAAAGGCATCGTATAATTATAATTATTAGGCGCGATTTCTGTCGAGGTTGTACGGCCCGATCCAGAGTGTCGTGTACACTATCGAGGGACGTGCGGCGCGAATCATAGATTCATCTATATTGCCGAGGCGTTTAGCCCGCTCCACAAGAAAGGAGGACATTTTCTTATGTACCTCCGGAATGAGAGTATATTTATATGGGTAAATTCGAGAGGATGAACAATTCTTTTAACAATTAATTAATTTAAGCAGAAAATTAAGTATATAAGATTTTCATCTGTTACTATCTATCCCTAACAATTCACAATATATTTCAAATAATTTAATTAAATAAAGGATATAATTTACACACATAATTCATTCTTTGAGTTCTAAACTACCCGTACTTTTAGCATAGATAGTAGCTACGTACGGACTCTCGTCACCTCGTGCATACGTAGCCTCCATAATTAGCAATAATTATTAATTTAATCACCTATGGGGTAATTTTCCCCTCACAAGATTAGACAAGAGACTTACCTTGTCTCAAAGTCCACTTTTTAATCAAAATATCGCGTAAAAACCTCAATTCAATGTCGAAAAATCCGAAACTATCCAAAGGTTATATAAAATAATTAATACATGTTCAATAATTCGAAATTCATCTATTAAATAAATTACCCTATCCAAAATGGTAAAATTCCTAAAATTCACTCCGGGCCCACATGCCCGGATTCCGGAAATATTTGGATGAAAACGCTACTCATAATCTCAAGAACTCAAATATATAATTTCTATTCAATTCCATAACCATTTTCATGGTTAAAATCTCATTTTTATAAAAATCTAGGTTTTTCATCTAAACCCTTCATTTCTAAGATTTACCGGTTATAATCTATCTATAATCTATGTATTTAACTCGAGGGGTGTAGAATTAACTTACCTCCAAGTTGTTAGTTGAAATCCCCTCTCAAAAAGCTCTGAAATTGCCCAAACATGGAAGAAAAACGGACAAAAATGGACTAAGCTTCGTCCATTTTAAGGTTCTGTCCAAGCAGGTTTTTCGCACATGCGAAGGGATTTATCGCACCTGCGGCTTCCCACCTGTGGAAGTTCCTCGCCGGTGCGAGTCTCACTAGCCTTGGCCAAGCTCGCATCTGCGCACACTGCTTCGCACCTGCGCGATCGCAGGTGTGCCAAAATTCCGCATCTGTGGCGATGGCCTCCCCTTCCCTTTTCCACTTCTGTGCATAAACCTCGCATCTGTGAGAGTCGCACTTGCGGTTGTCCAAGCGCAGGTGCGAACGTACCAGAAGCAGAAGGCTTCAGCTCTTCTTCAAAATACCAAAATTGATCTGAGCCTCGTTCGATTAACACTCGAGGCCCCCAGGGCCCCGCCCGAACATAACAACAGGTTTGAAATCATAAAACGGACTCGCTCAAACTCTCGGAACGTGTAAAACACCATCAAATCTAAGAATCATACCCAAAACCAAATTGGATTAAAGTATAAATTTCAAGTTTCTAATTTCCTCCGAACATGCTGAATCCTACTTATACTACTCGGAATGACACCAACTTTTGCATGCAAGTCTTAAATCACCATGCGGAGCTATTCCCAGACTCGGAATTTCAAATGGACCTTGATTACTCCAAAACCTATTCCAAACCAAATTTAAATAACTTTAAACCTTCAAATAGTTGATTTTCGCTATTAAGCGTTAAAATGCTCCCGGGTTATCCAAAACCCGATTCGAATATACGCCTAAATCCGAAATCATCATACGAACCTATTGGAACCGTCAAATCCCGATTCCGAGGTCATTTTCTCAAAATGTTGATCGAAGTCAAACTCGGCCTTTTAAAGCCAAACTAAGGAACCAATTGTTCCAATTTCAACCCGAACCAACCAACCTCGCAAGTCATAATTTAATAAAAGCACATACGGAGAGTTTTATTTAGGGGAACGGGGTTCTAAAAGTCAAAAATGACCGGTTGGGTCATTACATTCTCCACCTCTTAAACAAACGTTCGTCCTCGAACGGGTTTAGAATTGTACCTGGATTGTTGAATAAGTGTGGATATCTGCTCCGCATGTTTTCCTCAGCCTTCCAAGTCGCTTCCTCGACTGGTTGGCCCCTCCACTGGACTTTTACTGCAGAAATCCTCTTGGACCTCAACTGGCGAACCTGTTTATCAACAATGGCAACTGGTTCTTCTTCACAGCCCAAACTATTATCTAGTTTAACCGTGCTGAAGTCTAACACATGTGATAGGTCGGCATGATACTTCCGGAGCATAGATACATGGAAAACCGGATGAACTCCTGATAGACTGGGAGGCAAGGCAAACTGATAAGCAACCTCCCCAACTCGTCTCAACACCTCAAATGGGCCTATAGACCTTGGGCTCAACTTTCCCTTCTTCCTGAATCTTATGATTCCCTTCATCGGCGAAACCTCCAAGAGAACTTTTTCACCCATCATAAATGATAAATCACGCGCTTTCTGATCTTAGTAACTCTTCTGTCTGGACTGTGCTGTACGAAGTCGCTCCTAAATCAACTACACCTTTTCCAAGGCATCCTTCACCAAATCAGTACCATATAAGTTAGCCTCACTGGGCTCAAACCATCCGATGGGCGAACGACATCACCGACCATATAAAGCCTCTAATTGAGCCATCTCGATGTTGGATTAGTAACTGTTATTATAAGCAAACTCGGCCAAAGACTAGAAACGATCCCACTAACCTCCAAAGTCAATCACACATGCCCTGAGCATATCCTCGAAAATCTGAATTGTCCACTCTGACTGCCCGTCGGTCTGCGGATGAAAGGTTGTGCTGAGCTCTACACGGGTCCCCAATTCACTCTATACTGCTCTCCAGAAATGTGAAGTAAACTGAGGGCCTCTATCTAAAATGATGGAAATTTGCACACCATGCAACCAAACTATCTCCTGAATGTATATTTGGGCCAACCTCTCTGAAGTATACGTAGTCACAACCGGAATGAAGTGTGCCAGCTTGGTCAACCTATCCACAATGACCCAAATTGCATCAAACTTCCATAAGGTCCGCGGCAACCCAACTACAAAGTCCATAGTAATGTGTTCCCATTTCCACTATGGTATAGTCATCTGCTGAAGTAGGCCACCTGGCCTCTAGTGCTCATATTTAACTTGTTGGCAATTTAGACACCTAGATACATACTCAACTATGTACTTTTTCATTCTCCCCCACCAATAATGTTGCCTCAAGTCACGATACATCTTCATAGCACCTGGATGAATAGAATACCGAGAACTGTGTGCTTCCTCTAGGATATTTTTCCTTAGTTCATCAACATTAGGAACACATAGACGATCCTGGAGTCACAGAACACCATCCGCGCCAGTAGTAACTTCCTTGGCACCACCCCGTATTACCATTTCTCGAAGAACCATTAAGTGAGGATCATCATACTGGCGAGCCTTGATCTATTCAAATAGTAAAGACTGATTACAATGCATGCAAGAACTCGGCTGGGCTCTGAAATATCCAGCCTCACAAGTCTGTTAGCCAAGGACTGAATATCCAAAGCTAATGGCCTCTCCTCTATTAAAATGAAAGACAAACTACCCATACTCTCCGCCTTTCTACTCAAGGCATCTGCAACCGCATTTGCTTTGCCCGGAGGATACAAGATAGTAATATCATAATCCTTTTGTAACTCCAACCATCTGTGCTGCCTCAAATTTAGGTCCCTCTGCTTAAACAAATGTTGCAAACTACGATGGTCAGTGTAAACCTCACAAGACACCCCATAAAGATAATGCCTCCAAATCTTAAGAGCGTGAACAATCGCAGCTAACTCCAAATCATGTACCGGATAATTCTTCTCGTGGGGCTTCAGTTGGCGCAAAGCATATGCAATAACTCTCCCTTCCTGCATTAATACACAACCCAAGCCAACGCATGAAGCGTCATAATACACTGTATACATCTCCGAACCAGAAGGCAATACTAACACTGGTGTTGTAGTCAATGTTGTCTTGAGCTTCTGAAAGCTCACCTCACAATTATCGGACCATCGGTCCTTTTGGGTTAATTTGGTCAAAGGTGCTGCAATAGATGAAAAACCTTCCACGAACCGACGATAATAACCTGCTAAACTCAAAAAACTCCTAATCTTAGTCGCTGAAGTGGGACGATGCCAATTCTGAACTCCCTCAATCTTTTAGGGATCAACTTTAATTCCCTCGCTCGATACAATATGCCCCAAAAATGCTACAGACTCTAGCCAGAACTCACATTTGGAGAACTTAGCATATAGCTTTTGTTCCCACAGTGTCTGAAGCACCACTCTCATATGCTGCACGTGCTCCTCCTTACTACGTGAGTAGATCAAGATGTCATCAATGAAGACAATGACAAACGAATCGGTATATGGCCTGAATACCCTATTTATCAAATCCATAAACAATGTCGGGGAGTTAGTTAAACCAAAGGACATTACTAGAAACTCATAATGACCATATCTAGTCCAGAAAGCAGTCTTCGGAACGTCCGAATCCCGAATCTTCAACTGATGGTACCCCAACCTCAAGTCGATCTTAGAGAACACCCTAGCACCATGCAACTGGTCAAATAGATCATCAATACGCCGCAACAGGCATTTGTTCTTAATAGTGACTTTGTTCAATTGGCGATAATTAATACATATTCGCATAGTACCACCCTTCTTCTTCACAAATAATACCGGTGCACCCCAAGGCAATACACTCGATATGCCGAACCCTTTGGCTAGTAACTCCTCAAGCTGTTCTTTTAATTCTTTAAATTCTTTCTAAGCCATACGATACGGTGGGATAGATATAGGCTGGGTATCTGGAGCCAAGTCAATACATAAATCAATATCACGACCAGGTGGCATGCCTGGAAGATCTGAAGGAAATATATCGGAGAACTCCCGAACTACAGGCACTGAATCAATAGTCGGAGTCTCTGCAGTAGTATATCGAACATAGGCTAGATAAGCCAAACAACTCTTTTCAACCATGTGTTGAGCCTTCATAAAGGAAATAACCCGATTAAATGCACTAACAGACGAACCCTTCCACTCCAGCCTAGGCAATACTGGAATAGCCAAGGTAACAGTCTTGGCATGACAATCTAGAATAGCATGATACAGAGATAACCAGTGCATGCCCAGGATAATTTCAAAATCGTTCATCTCAAGCAATAGTAAGTCTGCTCTAGTTTCATAACCACAGAATGTAATAATACAGGATCGGTAGATCTGATTCACAACAACAGAATCGCCCACAAGAGTGGACACATAAACAGGAGTACTCAAGGACTCACGAGAAACACCCAAAAATTGAGCAAATAGATAGGACACATATGAATATGTAGATCCTATATCAAATAATACAGAGGAATCTTTACCGAAAACAGAAATAATACCTATAATCACGGCATTTAGAGCCTCTGCATCTGGTCTTGCCGAAAAAGCATAGAACCAAGTTGGAGCGCCAACTGGCTGGCCTCCGCCTGGCTGACCTCCACCTCTAGGACGACCTCTACCCACCTGTCATCCACCTCTTGGTGGTCGGATGACTGGTGGAGCAACTGGTGCAGTAATCATAGGTTGTTGGCCCTGTTGCACTGGTCTACCCCGAAGTTTGGGGAAGAATCTCCGTATGTGACTAGGATCCCCATACTCGTAACAAATCTTAGGTACAATGGGCTGCTGACTAAGAATCTGGCACTCGTGACCTGAATACCCACTGGAAGAACCCTGAATAGCTGGTGGGCGATAAGAACTCTCTGGTATAGCACTAAAATAAGGTCGCACTGGAGGACCCCGAGGAGGCGGTGGTGCTGGATATGGGTCCTACTGGACTGCCCTCTCACGAACTGACCTCTGCCCCCATACGAAGCACCTCTGAACTCTCCAGAATACCTAAACCAATTATCTCTCATAACCTGCTCTCTTCTACGCTGACGCACACCCCTAATCCTCCGGGCTATCTCCACGACTAGCTCATAAGAAGTACCCATCTCAACCTTTCGAGCCATAGTGGCCTGAATGCCAGTATGTAAACCCGCAACAAACCTCCGCACTCTCTCTGCCTTAGTAGGGAGTATCATAAGTGCATAGCGAGATAACTCAGAGAACCTCACCTCATAATCGGTCATTGACATCTGAACCTGTTGGAGCTGCTCAAACTGAAATCGCAACCCTTCCCTCTGGGAGGGTGGAATATACCTGTCCAAGAAGATACGCGTGAACCTGTCCCAAGTCATGGGAGAAGAATCTACTGGTCTGCCAAGAAGATAAGACTTCCACCATATACGGGCTCTGCCCTCTAGCTGAAAAGTAGCAAAGTCAACCCTATGAGACTCCAATATCCTCATGTTGTACAGTCTATCCTTGCATCGATCAATGAAATCCTCGGGATCCTCATGTCGCTCACCCCCAAAGATAGGAGGATATAGTCTAGTTCATCTGTCCAATAGTTTCTGCAGATCAGCGGCTGCAGCTGGCGTGGGCTCAGGTGTAGCTACTGCCACTAGCTGGGCTCCACCCACGGGTAGTGCACCCTGGGTCTGATATACAACAGTTGCCTGCCCATGAGCTTGCGCGGTAGGGTATGTGCTCTCCCTCTTGCTTGAGATGTGGCTGGGTCTACCAAAATAAAACGGCCTGAGTCATAGTGTCCATGAACCGAAACATACGACCCATGACATCCAGAAATCCCGGTGCAGATGTGAAATCCACCGGAGCTGGATCTACCATATGCACCTCACCATGTTCCTCAATAATGGGATTTTATGTTGGACCCACTAGCAGCATAACTGGAACAGTCCTGGGACGTCCTCGCCCCCTACCACGAGCTGGAGCCCTCCCTCGGCCTCTAGTAACTAGGGAAGTAGCTCTTCCATGGTCTGGAACCTCATTAGAACGCGTTTTCGCCATCTGTGAGAGAATAAGAGAAATATATTTAGTACTACATCAATTTCACGGTGAAAGATGAAGATAGTTTCCTAACACCATATAGCCTCTCGAAGATAAGTACAGATGTCTCCGTACCGATCCGCGAGACTCTATTAGGTCTGCTCACAACTTGTGAGACCTAAGTGAACCTAGTGCTCTGATACCATGTTGTCACGACCCAATTTCACCTATAGGTCGTGATGGCGCCCAACACTACAGCTAGACAAACCAACTAATAATTTAAACCCATATACAATTCCTTTAAAATTAATCGAGTAATTAAACTCTTCTTAATTGCAGGAATTTAAAACAATATGAAAAGATTCTAGCAAATTAAAAATAATCAAGTCCAAAAATTCTACTAGTGCGTATGCCAAGACCTGGTGTCACAAGTGTGTGAGTATCTAGTAGATTATACAAAATTATAAATACTGTCTGGAATAAAATAGATAGAATAAAAATTCATGAGGAGGCACTAGTTGCTGCATAATGGCTCAGAAGGACAGCTCACCACTAAGCCTCTTTGATATCAAGGGTGCGCGCCGATAGGTCCAACAATAGCACATGTCTCAGGTCCTTCACAAAAAGTTCAACAAGTGTAGCATGAGTACGTAAATAACATGTACCTAGTAAGTATCAAGCCTAATCTAGAAGAGGTACAGACGAGATTGCCGGCTTTGACACTCACTAAGGGTCAATAATGATAATTGAAATAAAACTAGAATATCTAAATCAGCGTGATTCACAGAGTTAACAATAATTTTATTTAACCAGCATAAATAATTAAATTCCTTCAATGCGACAATTTCCAATCTATTAATTAAATTCACAAACTACAATTAAAATAAAAGGCACCGTATAATAATAATTATTATTAGGCACGATTTCTGCCGAGATCGTACGGCCCGATCCAGAGTGTCATGTACACTGCCGAGGGACGTGCAGCGCGATCCATAGATGCATCTATACTGCCGAGGCGTTTAGCCCGCTCCACAAGAAAGGAGGACATTTTCTTATGTACCTCCGGAATGAGAGTATATTTATATAGGTAAATTCGAGAGGATGAACCATTCTTTTAACAATTAATTAATTTAAGCAGAAAATTAAGTATATAAGATTTTCATCTTTTACTATCTATCCCTAACAATTCAAAATATATTTTAAATAATTTAATTAAATAAAGGATACAATTTACACACATAATTCATGCTTTGAGTCCTAAACTATCCGGACTTTTAGCATAGCTAGTAGCTACGAACGGACTCTCATCACCTAGTGCGTACGTAGCCCCCACAATTAGCAATAATTATTAATTTAATCACCTATGGGGTAATTTTCCCCTAACAAGATTAGACAAGAGACTTACCTTGTCTCAAAGTCCACTTTCCGATCAAAATATCGCGTAAAAACCTCAATTCGATGCGGAAAAATTCGAAACTATCTAACAGGTTTGAAATCACAAAACGAACTCGCTCGAACTCTCGGAACGTGTAAAACAACATTAAATCTAAGAATCCTACCCCAAAACCAAATTGGATCAAAGTATAAATTTCAAGTTTCTAATTTCCTCAGAACGTGCCGAATCCTACTTATACTACTCAAAATGACACCAAATTTTGCGTGCAAGTCTTAAATCTCCATACGGAGTTATTCCCAAACTCGAAGTTTCAAACGGATCTCGTTTACTCCAAAACCTATTCCAAATCAAATTTAAATAACTTTAAACCTTCAAATAGTTGATTTTCACTATTAAGCGCTAAAATGCTCCCGGATTATCCAAAATCCAATTCGAATATACACCCAAGTATGAAATTATCATACGAACCTATTGGAACCGTCAAATTTCGATTCCGGGATCGTTTTCTCAAAATGTTGACCGAAGTCAAACTTGACCTTTTAAAGCCAAACTAAGGAACCAATTGTTCCGATTTCAACCCGAGCACTTCCAAATCCCGAACCAACCATCCCCATAAGTCATAATTTAATAAAAGCACATACAGAGAGTTTTATTTAGGGGAACGGGGTTCTACAAGTCAAAATGACCGGTTGGGTCATTACACTTAAGGTGGACACTTTAGTCTCTTTGCACCTTAAATTGGCTTCTTTATGGATTTATCCGTCTATATAGTTATGTGGATTTGTTCGTCTATATGGTGATACAGATTTGTCCGTCTATTCGGTGATGTAGATTTGTCCGTCTATATAGTGATGTGGATTTGTCCATCTATATGGTAATGTGGATTTGTCCGTCTATATAGTGATGGAGATTTGTCTATCTATATGTTGATATGGATTTATGTGATGGGGATTTGTCCATCTATATGTTGGTATGGATTTATCCGTCTATATGCTGATGTGGATGTGTCTGTCTATATGTTGATATGGATTTGTCCGTCTATATTGTAATGTAGATTTGTCCATCTATATAGTGAAATAGATTTGTCCGTCTATATGGCAATGTAGATTTGTCCGTCTATATGTTGGTATGAATTTGTCCGTCTATATGGCAATGTGAATTTGTCCGTCTGTATGTTGCGAGGGATTTGGCATTCCGTATGTTATAGATTTGATCATCTATATACCATGATAAATTTATCCTTCTATGAAATATCATGGAGTTGCCTGTCAACTTGACACTCAACAACTTTACTTTTCTCTTACTGGCCTAAAGATAAAGAGGAACAAAAAAAGGAGAAAAAAAATATGATGAAAAAGAGAAGTTCTTACTTCACGGCTGCTCGCTAATTGAACCAAAAAGTTAATGCAAAGGCTTCTTCTTTATGTTGAAACTGGATAATATGGTGCTATATATAGTTGCAAATAAAGGCTGCCGAGTATGCTTACCTCGATGTGGGACAGAGAAAATTATGTCTGGAGGTTAGCTTTCCTTGTCGTCCTACACCAAGTCATTATAGGAAGATGACTTCATTTGTCTCCTTATTAAAGAAATATAAGGAAAAAGAGTGCAAGTTTATACACTCACGTGGGCCATTAGAGATAGTGAGTGCTTTGACCTTGGTAAATAAATCCTTCCATGAAGCTTAGCATCCAAAGCTTACCTAACTTAGCAAAATACATAAATCTTGCTAAACAAATCCTTGGACGTACGAAGTCAGCAACCTTTATATATTTAAGAAACAAATTGTGACGTGGAGTCTTCATAGCTATTTCTAGCAATTTAACGTTTTACTTCGAGCATTGTCACTGAAGTTCGACAAGTTTTGAAGTACGGGGCATTTGTAGGCATGTAAAATTAATTGAATTTAAATTTAATAAATATTTTGGACTATACTTTATATTTTAGTCTAAATAAATGTTATGGACCAATATGATTAGATTAATTATATTAGTCTGATACATATGGATTAAATAAATAAATCCAAATTTATTGGACTAACCCATTTACTTGGGCTATAAGCGATAAGCCCACTTCATTAAACCCAAGATGTCATCTTTCTAAGGCTCAGTTGGTGTCACGTGTCAAATGACGTGAGCGCCTAGTCAAATATAAGAGCCAATAGGATCATGCCACATGTCAAAATGACAAGGCATGCCAAGTCAAATTTAAAAGCTAATGAAACCGCACCACATGTGCAATTGACATGTTCTGGCCAATCAAATGCGACCTTGTCACTCTTCAATCTGATTAGTCGGAAAGAATTTGTTCTTATCATAACTCTTCCCTCCCACAACTATAAATAGGGATTTTCATAACTCAGAAAATATACAAGAAGACACAAGGGAGCTCGTGGATCAAATGCCACAATTCTCCGTAAATTGCAAGTGTTCAAGCATTCAAGCACTTCAACACAAATTTCAAATATTCAAGATCAAGAACGAAGTCAAATCAAATACAATGCGTTCAAGACCAAGGCTACTTGTTCGTGATAAATTTGTGACAATAATTAAAGTGTTCACGACGGATAAATCAAATTCAAATTCAAGATCAAGCTCAAAGGCCCTTGAATTTATTTATATTGGAAAAGTAGAATAAGAGGAACAATAGAGATTGTAACACTCAAATATTTGAAATCAAATACTACAATTATTGCAATATTTTTTAGTCTCGATTATTTTTTCGACGCAATTTATTGTCTACACAATTCATTCGAAAAAAACTAATATTTAACGTATAGAATAATTACTAAGCACAAGTCAATTTCAAATCTAAAATGCCATTTTTATTAATTTAAAGTGAAGCTATTAAACTTATGATGCATCTTAATAAGATTTAAATGTCTCATTTACATAATCAATATAATTGATGTTCATGCAACATAATGCTTATCTAGTGTACGCTTAATAATTCCTGCATAATATAATTTCAAAATGACAAATGAAGCTTTGATTGTTGATGATTGGGAAGTTTCAATAGGGCAGAGTCGGGCTTGTGCGAGTTTAAAATTTTCATTCTTAAGGAATTCCTTAAATAAAAGAACATATTTATAAGGTGAATTATAAATATTTTATATTAATAAATAGATAAATTAAGTATTACAAAAATTCAAAATAAAAAAAATTAAAGATAATATCATAAACCAAAAGTGATATTAATATATATTCCTATACTATAATCATGCAGCTCATGGTCAACATGTCTACCTAGCCATTACAGAGAGTTGTTTTGCCCTTATTACTTACCTTATATATGTGCTTTATTTTATACCATAAGTTCAAAAGTGATGGTAGGCTATAATCTCGTATTTTAGACGCTTATTACACTTTAATTCAATGCACTTTACTTGTGTTGAGCTTTAATTAGTAGTATTTTATACTTATTTTATGTTTTATGCCGTGTAGGAGTAATTTTCGAGTTATATAGATGTTGTGAGACTAATTCGAGCTATTTGGAGCTTTGAAGTCTGAGAAAAGCCCAAAGGATTAAGATGAGATCTTGTTCGGGGGTCAAGGATCACTTATGGACGTCAAAAATCAAGGAAGAAGCAACAACTGAAGAAATGCACTAGTGCGACGCACTTGGCGACACATAGTGCTACGTAGTAGGGTAAATTTATGTCAGAAGTTTGACAAAGTTTAGAGGATGGGTTTCTGAGGTCTGACAGGAAAATACACTAATGCTAGGCATAGTGCGTGGCATAGTGCGTAGAATCATTACAGAATTCTGTCACACAAATTAAGTTTAGAGAGTTTACGATCGAGAAAATTGCACTAATGCGACGCACTGGGCGTAGCATAGTGCGACGCATGAAAAGCATTAAGTTTGTAAGTTTTTCTATTTTGGCTAGATATAGGTAATTTCGTTTGGGCCCAACCCTACTTGGTATAAATACATGAAAAATATTGTTTTCTGGACCTTTGACATACTTTAGACCTAAGAAAGCTAAGGAGGAGTTGGATGAGCCAAAACACAAGGAGTTCTATAACGACCCGACCGGTCATTTTGAGCATTTATGCTTATTTTAACTATTTGAAGTCTTGAATAACTTCCTACTAGGTATTATGACTTGTGTGAATTATCGGTTTTCGTTTTAAGGTATTTCGGAGTTAGCTTGGAAGAATGAACTTCATGTTGGAAGCTTAAGTTGAAATAGTTAACTGGATGTTGACTTATGTGTAAACGACCTCAGAATAGAGTTTTGATGATTCCAATAGCTCTGTATGCTGATTTTAGACTTAGGAGCATGTCCAGAAAATTATTTGGAGGTCGGTAGAGGAATTAGGCTTGAAATGGCGAAAGTTGAATTTTTGGGAAGTTTGACCGGGGAGTTGACTTTTTGATATTGGAGTCGGAATCCAATTCTGTAAATTTTAATAGGTTCGTTATATCATTTATGGCTTGTGTGCAAAATTTGAGGTCAATCGGACTTGATTTGATGTATTTCGGCACAAGATATAGAATTTGAAAGTTTAAAGTTCATAGATTTTGATTTGAGGTGCGATTTGACGTTTTGATGTTGTTTGATGTGATTTGAGGCTTCGAGTAGGTCCATTTTATGTTATGGAACTTGTTGGTATATTTGAACGGGATCCCAAGTGGCTCAGTGAGTTTTGAGGTGAGTTTTGAGCAATGTCCGGGCATTTCGGCACTCAAATATTGTTCTCGAACTGTTGGAAAAGTATGGACCGTAGAGGAAAAGTGTGTACCGCAAAATTTTGAGTGCGGCCGCACTTCAGAGGAAAAGTGTGGACCGCACAATTTTGTGTGCGGTCGCACTTCTGGTGATTTCTGCAGGTTCACTGATCCGACTTCGGAAGTTTATATCATTTGATCTACAAGGAATTTGGAGATGATTTAAAACTGAAAGTTGTAGCCTTTCGTGTCTAATTTCCAGAAAGATAACGAAATCATCAGTTGGACATCTGTAGAGAAAGTTATGGCCAATTTACTGAAGCCTGGTAGTGTAGAGGTTGCGAAGTGCAGACCGCACAATTTTTGTTCGACCGCAGAAGCTAGGATGTGCGACCGCACTTGGAAATGTGCGGACCGCACATTGGGAGGTCAGAGAGTGTACTATATAACCGAGGCCTAGAGTATTATTTCATTTTTGGGACCTAGAGAGCTCAGTTTGTGACGATTTCTCGTGGGATTTTTAAGAAATTCATCGGGGTAAGTGATTCTAACTCAGATTAGGTTAACATGCATGAATATATCATTGTTTTCATCATGTAATCAGTATTTTGAGATGGAAATTTGGTAAAAATTATAGAAAATTCATAAAACAAATTTTTGGGATTTGAACACCGATTCGGAGTCGGATTTGAGTGATATTAGTATGGTTGAACTCGTAATTAAATGGGTTGTTGGATTTTGTAACTTTTGTCGAGTTCCGAGATATGGGCCCCACATACGATTTTTGAGTTAAATTTTGGATTTTTATTTAAAATTTGCATTTTTCTTATGGAAATAATTTCAATAAATATTATTGACTGAATCAAATTATTTGTGGCTAGATTCGAGGAGTTTGGAGGTCAATTCACGAGGCAAAGGCTTAGCGGAATAAGAATTTTACGGTTTGAGGTAAGTAATAGTATTAAATCTTGTCCTGAGGTTATGAAACCCTGGATTATTGTAGTATGTGAGTATTTTGGAGGTGACGCACATGCTAGGTGACGGGCGTGTTGACGTGCACCCGTGGGAATTGGGACTTGGTCCATTCCGTGAAACTGAAAAGTTGAATAAGCTTGTCGTTAGCCATGTGCCCTTTCTGTGCTATAAAATTTTGACAGCGAAGCATGCTTAGGCTATGTGATGGTGCTGTAAAGACCACAGAGGTCTTGTACATGTTGAATTATCTGCTAAATTGTTATTTTATACTCAGTCACAGTTTACTTGTTTATTTTATCTCAGTCTTTATTGTTCATTATTGATGCATCATATTATTGTTATTTGGGCTGAGTATCATGACTATTGAGAGCCCGAGAGACTAGAGAGATTGACTGAGTGAGGCCGAGGGCCTAATTGTGAGATATTATAGTATAGCACGTGAGTTGTCCGTGCAGATCTTTATATTATACTATAGCACATGAGTTGTCCGTGCGGATCCTTATATTATACTATAGCACGTGAGTTGTCCGTGCAGCACGTGAGTTGTTCGTGCAGATTCAGATATTTACAATATGGCACGTGAGTTGTCCCTGTAGCACGTGAGTTGTTCGTACAGATTATAGCGCTTGGGTTGTAGGAGCCCCTCCAGAGTCTGTACACCCCCAGTGAGCGCGGGTACCCATTGAGTGTGAGTGCTGAGGGCTGAGAGCCGAGTGGTTGAGCTGTTGTGACGAGTTGAGTATTTTTTCCCCTAAGAGGTTGTACTTGCTTTTAATTTGTTATTGCACTTAGTTGTTATCTGTCATTGTTGTGAAATTCTCTGAAAGATTTTATATCCGGATTACATGAACTTAAACTGTATAAAGCTGATTTGACTTAAATTGCTGGAATTGAAAGTATGTCTACTTTCTACTAGAATTACTGAAAATGAACTGTAACTGTGTAGCTCGTCACTATCTTCAATTCCTTATTTATTATTGTTACTTGCTGAGTTGGTGGTACTCATACTACACCATGCACTTCGTGTGCAGATCCAGGTGTCCCGTACATAGCGGGTGTTTATTCTTTCTCACAGTTGATTTTTTGGAGATTCAGAGGTAGCTGCCGTATTTCGCAGACCTTGCCTCTCCTTCCCTATCTTCTTGTTTACTGTATTTGGGCTCAGACTATTTTAGACCGTATTTTCCAGACTTGTATTCATATCAGATGCTCATGTACTCAGTGACACCGAGTTTTGGGAGTATTTATATTTGTACTTGTGAGATTTCTTCTGCTGAATTTAATCATTATGTTTTCAAATTTAAAAGATATGTGGTTTATTGAGATTGGTGGCTTGCCTAGTTTTGAGATAGGCGTCATCACGACGGGTTAGGTTTTGGGTCGTGATAAGTTGGTATCAAAGCTTTAGGTGACATAGGTCTCACGAGTCATAAGCAGGTTTAGTAGAGTTTTGCGGATCGGTACAGAGACGTATGTACTTATCTTGGAGAGGCTACCGAAACCTTAGGAAAATTTCACTTTCTTGTATTCTATCATGAAGAATTGATTAAGCTTGAAACATAACTCTTTGAATTCCTTCCACGCATTCGTGTGCGTATGTGAACGCTCACTATCAGTTGTGTATCGCTGGCTTGTGATTCCATGAATGAGGTTCGAGGTGTGTATTTTGTATTTTGGTGATGGGCCAGTCTGGAAGACTTGAGGCCAGGGTTAGACCACAGCTTAAGCTCGGTAGCTTCAGTTGTAACGTGTACATTTTGACTCATATGTCCGGTAATGTCCCTATGAGTGGAATTTGTGGATCGATGAGCGGTAGAAATGACTATATGATGAGTATGATGTGAATGTGGCATGTGTCAGATGGGTTGAATGTGACGAATAAAGTTTGCTTATGACTCAAGAGTTTGCTATTGGGTACTTGATTTCTGACTTGATTTGACGTATAGTCTCAAGTTGTGAGTGTATTGAAGGATCTTTCACGTTGTTAAATTGTGGGACAAATTAAATTCTTATGTCTTGTCAATGAGTTTGGACTCAAGAAGAGTAAGTGATTCTGTAGTAATTTTGGTTGCAAATGTGTATTTTTAATGTTGATGGCTCGAGAAAGATGATCTTCGAAGAGGCTTAGAGTTGGTAACATTTTATTGGTTCAGGTGCGACAAAGAAGCATTTTGATTCGATGCAACAGTTGGGCAGCAATGTATGAGGGAAGACATGACGGGAAGTGTTTCGCGATGGTTGAAGTACTAGCAGGTCAAGTAGGAGAAGTAGAGGTTGAGAAGTTGCTTAAAAGAGATGATTTAACCGAAGTAAGAGCGGAAGATTAGCATATGGATTCTGTGGTAGGGTAGTCGCGCGCCTTGAGGAAGTGTAGAACGGTTTGGAATCGTGATAGAATGTGATTTGGCCTACGGACTTTATTTGGAGTGATGGTTACTGTACGAAGAAAGATTGAATATGGCAGAAAGGAGTTTGTTTGAAATAAAGAGGGATGTGAAGATTTGATTATCGTTTCAGGCGCAATATGACTTGAGTTCGGAAGGTATTGTTGAACTTTCAGTTGATGTCAATAGGGAAAGTGCAGACTTATACAAATAGTGGGAGAGCATGAAGTCAGGATAATTTACTGATTACGTGGTCGTTGCACCCAGTGCAGCGTCTTTGGAAGATGTCGATAAGGAATTCCACATGTGGGTTATCTCCTGTGAGCAGTTAGCGGTTGTGTGATGTTGATGAAGCTTCTGCGAGGAATATTACTTGCTACCCAATAAGAGGTCGAGTGTGTGACTGTGGTTGGTGATTCAAAATGTTCATGAAAAGCTTAACAAAAGACTTTGAGAAGTCTAGCGGGTTAACGTTGCGATATCATGGTAATTGAGAAGGAGAAATCCTTGCGGGTTCTATGTTTATATAATTGCAGCTTAAAGCTAAGTGGGGGAGCCTGCTATTGACAATTTGATTTCAGGGTTATGTGTTAAATTTTAGTTTTGGTCGGAGACATACTTCTGGATCAGGTATGACTTGCAGAAATGGAAATCGAGGATGACTCGAGTAAGGAAATTCCTGAATACAGGTTATATGGCACTTTATAGAAATACAAAAATCATGGAATGATTAAATTATTATTTTGAAGAGCGTAGTGCGCACGAAGTATGAATTTGATTGGTGGTGTTAAGGCATGGTTACTTCTTTGGGGGTTGTTGTGCTAATGGGGCTTGTGTCCTTCGGCCCGTTTGGATGGTGCAATTTGGATTTGAGCAAAGTGGGTGATTCCCGAGAAAATTCTAATGGGTTTGAGAATTATATATAACAATTGAAAATGTTTCCAGACTTGTGTATGGATAAAATCTGAGATTTGCATTTGAAGGTGTCGGGACTTGCGGTAATTTTGTATGACTATGGATTCTACATTTCAGTATAAGAAAGGAATGAGGAACAATTTTAAATTCACATAAGGTATTTTCAGAGTGAGTGTTACGGTTGTGGTATTTATGGGGTAATTATGATGTTATGAGACTTTACAGAAATTTTGGTGGCAATATTCTTGGGTTTGGTGACCTGCGTGCCTTGGTTGAGTTAGAGGGATTCAGTTCTGATAGCTTGGTTATATGCAAATGAATTTTAAAGTATTCTTAATGGTTTCTACCATGGGTTGAACCAGATATATTCTACCGGTGTAGGGAACGTGTTGTGTGTTATGAACTCCTCGTGGAAGGAAGCAAGATGAAGGTTACTGAATGGCCGGGTATGTAATTTGCTGGTTACCCAAAGTTGATAATGAGATTCTCGTGCTTGTCACACGATGGCATGATAGATGTGGTATGTGGCACGGGATTAAGATTTACATGTATAAGGTGGCAGTTCATTCTTGAAAGGAAGATCACGAATTTTGGACAGAATGGTCAATTTCAGATAATTAGATGAATGTTATAACTGCTCGGTAATCCCTGAGAAGAGTGCGCATTTCAAAAGGCGCATTGTGTTTTGACTTACGGATGTTCATTGGTATTGCAGTACTCACCTGGTTGATAGACTGCTGATATTCAAATTATTTCTATGTGGCACGGAAGAATTATGAAAGTATTCCTTATGGGATGATTGTGAATGGAAGATGTGTTAGTCATTCTAGTGCTGGAGTTAGGATCAGTTACAGTGATTCATGTGTTTGATGAATTTGGAGATTGGGAGTTCTAAGAAGTATATTGTTTCGGGTTATGGCCTGTTTGAGGTGAATATTTTATTTTAACTCAGTGGAGGCACTAGTTTTGTTAATTATTTCTGATAGCTACACGCTATAAGTGTGCATATATGTGAGGTTTGAGCCAATGTGCGGGCATCGGGGCAAGTATTCATACTCGAAAGAATGCTTAGGCTATGATATGCCTAGAGTTGACTGTTAAGCGTAAATTTATAACGTTTCTCGTATTTGTACCTTTGATGAGAACTATCTAGGCTACATTTAAGGTTACAGAGAGGCTAATTCCCCTGAATAAACGGGGTAGTTACTATTTCTACGATAAATTGCCGATTTGAAGTGTGATGGCAGACTTTGCACATGCTTACGCTATGGCATGTTATTTATACCAATCCAAGAGCATGAGAATCTCATTTCATTATCATATACATGTGTACTTGTTTAATTGCTCCTGTATGATATGTTGGTACTAGAGGCCTGTGACCATGCTAGGTGATTTATATTATTAGCACGTGAGTTATCCATGCTGTGTGTGGGAATTCTATTTCTATGATAATTTATCTGATTTATTAATTTCCTTCCTCTACAATTATGCATATGCACCTACTGTTATCCTCTTCAGGAAATTTGAGGAGTTGGTTGTAACATTGCGGTTGTAGTGGTGCTTGTTGAACTTGCAATACGGTTTTCTCCCTTGAGACATCTCCCATATTTGGGTACACGGATTGCGCAGTTGGGGCTTGAGTTATATTGATGTGGCGTGTCTGTGGGATAGTTGTGTTTAATAATATAAGGTCATTGAACCTAGAATGGATACTATCAGGTTTGATTACGGTATATTCGGGAGGATAATATTGAAAGTCGGCTTGGAAAGTGATTATGGTTCTGGTTGGGATGAGAGAGCTCCATGACTTGTTGATCTGATAAGGGGACATGAGATTTTTTGCATGTTTCTTTTATTATCAGCAGTGTACTA
Source organism: Nicotiana tabacum (assembly GCF_000715075.1). Classification (NCBI taxonomy): domain Eukaryota; kingdom Viridiplantae; phylum Streptophyta; class Magnoliopsida; order Solanales; family Solanaceae; genus Nicotiana; species Nicotiana tabacum. The sequence goes on along the minus strand of NC_134081.1, from coordinate 3,520,522 downwards.
AGGTTTTGGAACGAGGTTTGGCTCTATATGAGGTTTAATACTTGTACTTGGTTGGTTTGGAGTAATTACTGTGATTGGGAATGGTGCTGCGAGCATGTGAGTTGTGTAGTATGTAATGTGATTATATCTGGGGTTATGGCTATAGCTTGATACAGCTTGTTCAGACTTATACGGTGTGTGATATTTAGATCTTGGAAAGAACTATGGGTGTTAGAAATTGGGCTCCAAGTTTTGGGCTAAGGTTAAACTAATGATTTTTAGTTGTGTTATGTTGTCAAGCCTATATAGAATAGGGTGACGTGGGATCACCCCCAGGTATATGCATGGTAAGGAGGAACAATGATTTAAAGGCTTAGGAACAACTCTTGGCATGTTCGAGGACGAACGTATGTTTAAGTGGGGAGATTGTAACGACTCGACCTGTTATCTTGAGTATTTACGCTCCTTTCAACTATTTGAAGTCTTGAATAACTTCCTACGAGGTATTATGACTTGTGAGAATTGTCGGTTTTGGTTTTAAGGTATTTTAGAGTTAGCTTGGAAGAATGAACTTCATGTTGGAAGCTTAAGTTGAAATAGTTGACCGGATGTTGACTTGTGTGTAAACGACCCCGGAATAGAGTTTTAATGATTCCAATAGCTCTGTATGGTGATTTTGGACTTAGGAGCCTGTCCGAAAAATTATTTGGAGGTCGGTAGAGGAATTAGGCTTGAAATGGCGAAAGTTAAATTTTGGGAAGTTTGACCGAGGAGTTGACTTTTTGATATCGGAGTCATAATCTGATTCTGAAAATTTTAATAGGTTCGTTATATCATTTATGACTTGTGTGCAAAATTTGAGTTCAATCAGACTTGATTTGATGTATTTCGGCACAAGATATAGAATTTGAAAGTTTAAAGTTCATAGATTTTGATTTGAGATGCGATTCGACGTTTTGATGTTGTTTGATGTGATTTGAGGTCTCGAGTAGATTCGTGTTATGTTATGGAACTTGTTGGTATATTTGAACGGGATCCTGAGTGGCTCGGTGAGTTTCGGAGTGAGTTTAGAGCGATGTCCGGGCATTTCGGCACTCAAATGTTGTTCTCGAACTGTTGGAAAAGTGCGGACCGCACAATTTTGTGTGCGTCCGCACTTCTTGTGATTTTCGCAGGTTCACTGGTCCGACTTCGTAAGCTTATATCATTTGATAAACAAGGAATTAGGAGATGATTTAAAACTGAAAGTTGTAGCCCTTTGTGTCTAGTTTTCGTAAAGGTAAAGAAATCATCATTTGGACATCTTTAGAGAAAGTTATGGCCAATTTACAGAATCCTAGTAGTGGAGAGGCTGCGAAGTGCGAACCGCACAATTTTTGTGCGACCGCAGAAGCTAGGATGTGCGACCGCACTTGGAAATGTACGGACCGCACTTGAAAATATGCGGACCGCACATTGGGAGGTCAGAGGGTGTACTATATACCCGAGGCCTAGGGTATTATTTCATTTTTGGGAACTAGAGAGCTCGGTTTGTTACGATTTCTCGTGGGTTTTTCAAGAAATTCATTGGGGTAAGTGATTCTAACTCAGATTTGGTTAACATACATGAATATATCATTGTTTTCATCATGTAATCAGTATTTTAAGATGAAAATTTGGGGGAAATTGTAGAAATTTCATAAAATAAATTTTTGGGATTTGAACACCGATTCGGAGTCGGATTTGAGTGAAATTAGTATGGTTGAACTCATAATTGAATGGGTTATCGGATTTTATAAATTTTGTCGGGTTCCGGTACGTGGGCTCCACGGGCATTTTTGAGTTAATTTTTGGATTTTTATGGAAAATCTGCATTTTTCTTATGGAATTAATTCCAATAAATTTTATTGACTGAATCGCTTTATTTGTGGCTAAATTCGAGGCACTTGGAGGCCAATTCATGAGGAAAAGGCTTAGCGGAATGAAAATTTCGCGATTTGAGGGAAGTAATAGTTTTAAATCTGGTCCTGAGGGTATGCACCGTGGGAATTGAGACTTTGTCCATTCCGTGAAACTGAAAAGTTGAATAAGCTTGTCGTTAGCCATGTGCCCTTTCTGTGCTATAAAATTTTGACAGCGAAGCATGCTTAGGCTATGTGATGGTGCTGTAAAGACCACAGAGGTCTTGTACATGTTGAATTATCTGCTAAATTGTTATTTTATACTCAGTCACAGTTTACTTGTTTATTTTATCTCAGTCTCTATTGTTCATTATTGATGCATCATATTATTGTTATTTGGGCTGAGTATCATGACTATTGAGAGCCCGAGAGACTAGAGAGATTGACTGAGTGAAGTCGAGGGCCTGATTGTGAGATATTATAGTATAGCACGTAAGTTATTCGTGCAGCACGTGAGTTGTCCGTGCGGATCCTTATATTATACTATAGCACGTGAGTTGTCTGTGTAGCACGTGAGTTGTCCATGCAGATCCAGATATTTACACTATGGCACATGAGTTGTCCCTGCAGCACGTGAGTTATCCGTTCAGATTATAGCGCTTGGGTTGTAGGAGCCCCTCCAGAGTCTGTACACCCCAGTGAGCGCGGATACCTATTGAGTGTGAGTGCTGAGGGCTGAGAGCCGAGTGGTTGAGCTGTTGTGACGAGTTGAGTAATTGTTGCCCTGAGAGGTTATACTTGCTTTTAATTTGTTATTGCACTTAGTTGCTATCTATCATTGTTGTGAAATTCTCTGAAAGATTTTATATCCGGATTACATGAACTTGAACTGTATAAAACTGATTTGGCTTAAACTGCTGGAATTGAAAGTATGTCTACTCTTTACTGGAATTACTGAAAATGAACTGTAACTGTGTAGTTCGTCACTATTTTCAGTTCCTTATTTATTATTGTTACTTGCTGAGTTGGTGGTACTCATACTACACCCTGCACTTCGTGTGCAGATTCAGGTGTCCCATACATAGCGAGTGTTGATTCTTTCGCACAGTTGATTCTTCGGAGATTCAGAGGTAGCTGCCGTGTTTCGTAGACCTTGCCTCTCCTTCCCTATCTTCTTGATTACTGTATTTGGGCTCAGACTATTATAGACCATATTTCCCAGACTTGTATTCATATCAGATGTTCATGTACTCAGTGACACCGGATTTTGGGAGTATTTATATTTGTACTTGTGAGATTTCTTACACTGAATTTAATCATTATGTTTTCAAATTTAAAAGATATGTGGTTTATTGAGATTGTCGGCTTGCCTAGTATTCAGATAGGCACCATCACGACGGGTTAGGTTTTGGGTCATGACTATTTCATCATTCCTTCCTCACTCAAGATCCGAGTTTGGTTTGAATTTATGTTTTCCTATCTTTTAATTATATTTTTAATGAATTACTCCATATATATGGAGTAGTTTTCTTTAGAGTTTGATGGATTTGGTGTATTGATGATTTTTTGTGGATTCTAACTCTAGTTCTTTTTATGTATTGGAGCATTTTTTTAATGATTTAATTGTTGCATCTATATTCACTAGTTCATGTAATCGAGAGAGGCATAACTTGTGATATCTTTGCATTATATTGTTGGTTGAGTTCATAGATTCTTCTAAGTAATCGAAAGAGGCTAGATGAATCATTGATTAAACCTAGTTAGGAGAATAATCGAAAGAGGTTTTCCTAAAGACCAATCCACTACGTATTCTTGCATATCTTCACGTGCTTAAATTGGTTCATCTGTGAGGCTAAGACTTAATCGAGAGTGGAGCTTTTGTTGAACGTTTGAACTAATAATTGAGTGAATTCGAGAGACTCACTTGAACATTAGCAGTGAATTATCTAGAGTTAAATCCCAAACAGTTATCTTGCACATATCCTATCAAACCCTATATTCTCCCGCTGATAACTTTCTTTGCTTATTCCTTATTTTGATTGTCATTAATCAATAGATTTAGACTCTTAGTTAATTTTATTTATTAATTGTAATGACCCGACCGGTCGTTTTGGGCATTTACGCTTATTTCTACTATTTGAAGTCTTGAATAGCTTCATCATCGGTTTTGGTTTTCATGTGTTTCAGAATTAGTTCGGAAGAATGAATTACATGTTTGAAGCTTTAAGATGGAAAAGTTGACCAAGTGTGACTTTTTAGCATTTGACCTCTGAACGAAGTTTTGATGGTTCTATTAGATCCGTATGGTGATTTCGGACTTAGGAGTGTGTCTGGATATTTATTTTGAAGTCCGGGTTGAATTTGGCTTGAAATGACGAAAGTAAGAAATTAAAGGTTTGAAAGTTTGACCGAAAGTTGACTTTTGTGATATCAAGTCCGAATTGTGATTCCGAAAATATCAGCAGCTTCGTTATATCATTTATGACTTCTACGTAAAAATTTGAGTTCATTCCGGGTTGATTTGATATGTTTCAGCGCTAATTGTGGAAGGTGAAAGTTCAAAGTTCATTTTAGTTCAAATTGATGTGTGATTCATTATTTTGATGTTGTTATGTGTGATTTGAGGCCTCGATTAGGTCTGTGTTATGTTATGGAACTTGTTGGTATATTCGGACGGAGTCCCGGGTAGCCCGGATGAGTTTCGGATGAGGTTATAGGTATGCTAGTTCGGACGGGTGAGTTTCGGATGGGTGAGTTCGGATTGTAGGTATGCTGGTTTTGGTGTTTCTGCATCTGCAGAAGAATGGGCACAGATGCGAGTCCACATATGCGGATAGCTGATCGTAGAAGCGCAAGTAGGCTTGGCTGGGGAAGATCGCAGAAGCGGAAATTGGGGCGCATCTACGGATCTGCAGAAGTGAGGGCCTTGGGCGCAAAAACAAGATGGAGCGCAGAAGCGCGTTTGGCTTCGCACCTGCGGTTGCACATAAGCAGATAGAGATCCGCAGGTGTGAGGGGTCGACTGGCTAGTAGAGTCCCCAGAAGCGGAGCTCGTGTCGCAGAAGTGGCTCTTATGTCCACAGAAGCGGAAATGACTCGACAGAAGCTTTAAATCATGGGTTTGGTTGTTTTGTTCATATTTTGAGATGCGGGACTCGGATTGAGGCAATTTTGGAGGAAAATTTCATCACAAGGATTGGCATAAGTGTTCTACACTCGGTTTTGATTATATTTCATGATTTTAGCTTCATTTATGGTAATTTGATTATGCGTTTTAAAGAGAAAAATGGTGATTTTAGCCTAAAGTTTCATAGAGTAAGTTTTGAGTTTTGAATGTCGATTCGGAGTCGGATATGAGTGAAACTAGAATGGTTGGACTTGTGAGTTTCATCGGGTTCCGATGCGCGGACCTGGGTTGGGATTTTGGGTCAATTTTGGGTTTTTTATTAATATTCGACCTTTATCATTGGAATTATCTCCTTGGGCTTTAATTGATGTATTTGAGTTGCTTTTGGCTAGTTTCGAGCCGTTTGGAGGTCGGTACGCACGGGATGGCATTGCGGAGCATCGTTTGGCCTGCTCGATTTTGCATTCGGCTTGTTCGGGGTAAGTAACACTTCTAAACTTGGTGTTGAGGGTATGAAGTCCTGGATTTCGTGTTATGTGTTTGCTATTGAGGTGACGCACATGCTAGGTGAGGGGCTGTCACGACCCAAAAAACAACCGTCGTGATGGCGCCTATCGTGAAACTAGGCAAAACACTACCCAACTATCATAACACAGTAAGAGCTTTGAAAATATAGATGGGAGCAATTAAAATTTAAGAAAACCTTTTTGGAACAGAAATAAACCCACAACACGATACAATCTATCCCAAAATTGGGGTGTCACCGATTGCATGAGCATCTATGCCAAAATACAGTCTACTACAATGTCCAAGTTGTACAAATAATTGAAATACAGAGAAAGATAATGAAGGAGAGTCAAGGCCTGCGAACTCCATGCAGTTACCTCGATAGTCTCCGAGATCTTGTCTCCTCAATCAGCAGTCGCCATCACCGAAAGCACCTGGATCTGCACACAAGGTGCGGGGTGTAACGTGAGTACAACCAACTCAGTAAGTAACAAAATCCAACCTTTGGACTGAAAGGTAGGGACAAACTCAACCGGCACAGTATGATATAGAAATAACAGTGCAGAAACATAGGCATGCTTTCGAGTTAATTAGATAACTAAAAACAGTAAAATGGATCAAATATGAATGATATGGAGTATAAAATTCCTCTACTTCTACATGTCAATGCACATGTTGTATGTGATGCACCATGCCGACAGCCTCATGTGCTCACGCTCTCAAATGCTCAATCACTCGGTACTGTATATGGCCCAAGGAAGATCCATCCCGGAATATATACATCACTGACCATCAGTCATCTAGTACCGAGTAGGGCCAATCCATCCCGTGGAGAAGATCCATCTCCAGGTATATATAGTGCTTCGGACAAGATCCATGTCCAGGGAAGATCCATCCCTCAAAAGTATCAACCGCGCTCACTGGGGGTGTGTACAAACTCCGGAGTGGCTCCTTCAGCCCAAGCGCTATCATAAATCAGTATATCCGCTGCGGCGTGCAGCCCGATCCCATATCAGTCACTCATAATCAGGCTCCCGGCCTCACTTAGTCATCAATCTCTCCAGTCTCACTCACGGGCTCACAATATCATGAAAACTAGCTCGAAACAATGATATGATGTATCAATAAATAACAAATGAGACTGAGATATGATATGAAATGAATGAATATGACTGAGTACGAAAAATAAATGAAATCACTAAGATGAGAGCAAGAAACGACCACTATGGGTCCCAACAGTACCGGCATAAAGCCTAAGCATGGTATCTAGCATGATCGACAGCTCAATTATTTTATCACATGATGAAAACATGGATATTAACAAGATAGAACCACTATACAGTGTCGTGGAGTCAACCAGGTCAAAATTCTCACTATGCACGCCCGCGCGCCCGTCACTTGGCGTGTGCGTCAGCTCAATATCAATCACATAACACATAATTCGGGGTTTCGAACCCTCAGATCCAAGTTTTAAAGTGCTACTTACCTCAATCCGGGCTAATCTCTACTTCAAAATGCCATTGCCTCTCAAATCGATCTACAAACGTCCCGAATCTAGCCACAAGCAGTACAATACAATCAATATAGGCTAAAGAAATCAATTCCACAAGAAATATACGAAATTATAGCCAAAATCCGAAATCAGCCCAAACCCGGCCACCGGGCCCACATCTCGACATCCAACAAAAGCCATACAATATGAAATCCCATTCACTCACGAGTTTAATCTTACCATATTTATCGAAATCCGACATCAAATGACCATTCAATTCCCAAAAATTAACTCTCCAAATCCCTAGCCTCAGACCCCTAAATTTCACCTCAAAAACTCACAAACTAGGTGTAAAATCAGTGGGGAAACATAATCATTGAACAAAAATGGACACAAGAATCTTACCTCAAGAATTCCACTCCAAAAGCCCTCTCAGAATCTCAAAAATCCGAGCTCAAAATGTTGAAATGAAGCAAAAATCGCGAAACTCTCGTTTTAAACATTCTGCCTAGACCCCTTTGGCACCTGGGGTCATTTTTTCGAATCCGCGGTCCCGCTTCTGTAGTGAAAACTCTGCATTTGCAGAAGTCACTTAGCCCAGCTGCCCCCGCTTCTGCGAGCCTTGGACCGCATTTGTGCCTCCGCAGGTGAGAAAAATTTCATTGCACCTGCGTGCCTGCCCGCCTGCTTCTGCGCCCGCAAGTCCACATCTACGGCCCCTGCCCAAATCCTTCTTGGCCGCTTCTGCGGTCACTTTTCTCGCTTCTGCGAGCTCGCATCCGTGGCTCCCAATCCGCATGTGCGATTACAACAACAGTTGCAAACCTTCAGCAATTCTTTAACTTCGAACTTTGGTCCGTTAACCACCCGAAATCAACCCGAGGCCTCCCTGGACCTCAACCAAACATACCAACACGTGTTAAAACATCATGCAAACTTATTCAAATCCAAAAATCACCTCCAACAACATCAAAAACACGAATTTCACACGGATTCAAACCTAATGAACTAGAAAGTTTCCAAATTCTACAAACGACGTCGAAACCTATCAAATCACATCTCATTGACCTCAAATTTTGTACACAAGTCACACAGGACACTACGGACCCACTCCAACTTCCGGAATCGGAATCAGAATTCGACCCCGATATCAAAAAGTCCACTCCCGGTCAAACTTGCCAAAAATTCATCTTTCTCCATTTCAAGCCTAATTTAACTACAGACCTCTAAATCACAATCCGGACACGCTCCTAAGTCCAAAGTCACCTAACGGAGCTAACAGAACCAACAAAATTTAAATCCGAGATCGTTTACATATAAGTCAACATCCGATCAACTTTTCCAACTTAAGCTTTCCATTATGAGACTAAGTGTCTCAATTCATTCTGAAATCTCTCTGGACCCGAACCAACTAACCCGATAAGTCATATAACATCTATAACGCAGAAATGGAGTAGTAAATGGGGGAACGGGGCCACAACTCTCGAAACAACGTACCGGGTCATTACATCCTCCCCTTCTTAAACAAAAGTTCATCCTCGAAAGGGCCTAGAAACATACTTGGAGTCTCAAATAGGCGTGGATATTTGCTCCGCATATCCCACTCGGTCTCCCAAGTAGCCTCCTCCACGGGCTGACCTCTCCACTGCACCTTCACTGAAGCTATATCCTTTGACCTCAACTTTAGAACCTGCCGATCCAAAATGGCCACCGGCTCCACATCATAAGTCAAATCACCATCCAACTGAACCGTGCTGAAATCCAAAACATGAGACAGATCGCCGATATACTTACGGAGCATAAAAACATGAAATACCGGATATACACTCAATAAGCTAGGTGGCAAGGCAAGCTTGTAAGCCACATCCCCAATAATCTGAAGTACATCAAAAGGCCCAATGAACTGAGGGCTCAACTTGCCCTTCTTCCCGAACCTCATAACACCCTTCATGGGTGAAACCTTCAGCAGAACCTTCTCCCCAACCATGTAAGAAACATCACGAATCTTCCTGTCGGCATAGCTCTTTTGTCTGGATTGCACCATGCGAAGCCACTCCTGAATCAATTTAACCTTGTCCAAAGCATCCTGAACCAAGTCAGTACCCAGTAGTCTAGCCTCTCCCGGCTCAAACTAACCCACCGGAGATTTACACCATCTCCCAAACAAAGCCTCATACGGAGCAATCTGAATGCTCGACTGGTAGCTGTTGTTGTAGGCAAACTCCGCGAGTGGCAGAAACTGATCCCAAGAACCCTCAAAATCAATGACACAAGCGCGTAGCATGTCCTCCAATATTTGAATAGTGCGCTCGGACTGTCTATCTGTCTGAGGGTGAAATATTGTGCTCAACTCAACCTGAGTGCCCAACTCTCGCTGCATGACTCTCTAAAACTACGATGTAAAATGCGTGCCTCTATCTGAAATGATAGAAACTGGTACACCGTGAAGGTGAACAATCTCTCGGATGTAAATCTCAACCAGCCTATATGAAGAATAAGTAGTACCCACAGGAATGAAGTGCACGAACTTGGTCAGCCGATCCACAATCACCCAAATAGCATCGAACTTTCTCGAAGCCCGTGGAAGCCCAACTACAAAATCCATGGTGATTTGCTCCCACTTCCACTCTGGAATCTCTAACCTCTGAAGCAATCCACCCGATCTCTGATGCTCATACTTCATCTGTTGACATTTAAGGCACCGGGCTACAAACCCCACTACATCCTTCTTTACCAATAGTACTGCCTCAAGTCCTGATACATCTTCGCGGCACCCGGATGAACGGAATATCGCGAACTGTGGGACTCCTCAAGAATCAACTCATGTAGCCCATCCACACTGGACACACAAATCCGACCCCTGCATCCTTAACACCCCATCATCCCCAATAATCACATCTTTGGCATCACCGTGCTGGACCGTGTCCTTAAAGACAAGCAAAAATGGGGATCATCATACTGGAGCTCTCTAATGTGATCATATAAGGAAGACCGAGAAACCACACAAGCTAGAACCCGACTGGGCTCCGAAATATCCAATCTCACGAATTGGTTGGCCAAAACCTGAACATCAACTGCAAGACGTCTCTCTCCAATGGGAATGAATGCAAGACTACCCATACTCACCGCCTTTCTACTCAAGGTATCAGCCACCACATTGGCCTTCCCGGGATGATACAGAATGGTGATATCATAGTCCTTTAGCAGCTCCAACCATCCTCGCTGCCTCAAATTTAAATCCTTTTGTTTGAACAAGTGTTGGAGACTCCGATGATTCGTAAACACCTCACAAGACACACCGTAGAGATAATGCCTCCAAATTTTGAATGCATGAATGATGGCAGCTAACTCCAAATCATGAACATGGTAGTTCTTCTCATGAGGCTTCAATTGGCGCGAAGCATAAGCAATCACTCTACCCTTCTGCATCAAGACACACCCAATACCGATCCGTGAACCATCACAGGATACTGTATAAGAGCCTAAAGCTGAAGGCAAAACTAGAACTGGAGCACTGGTCAAGGCAGTCTTGAGCTTCTAAAAGCTCTCCTCACGCTCATCCGACCACCTGAAAGTAGCACCCTTTTGGGTCAATTTGGTCAAGGGTGATGCAATAGACGAGAAGCCCTCCACGAAGCGACAATAATAACCTACCAAGCCAAGAAATCTCTGAATCTCTGTAGCTGAGCACGGCATGGGCCAACTCTGAACTGCCTCTATATTTTCGGATCCACTTGAATATACTCACTGGACATCACGCGCCCCAAGAATGCAACTGAACTGAGCCAAAACTCACACTTGGAGAACTTGGCATAAAGATTCTCCTCCCTCAACCATTGCAATAACAACCTCAAATGCTCGGCATGCTCCTCTTGGCTATGAGAGTACACCGGGATGTCATCAATGAACACTATGACAAATGAGTCAAGATAAGGCTGAAACACATTGTTCATTAGATTTATGAATGTTGTTGGGGTGTTGGTCAGCCCAAAAGACATCACAAGGAACTCATAATGACCATAACGGGTCCTGAAGATTGTCTTCAGAATATCTGAGCCCCGAATCTTCAACTGGTGATACCCATACCTCAAATCAATCTTGGAGGACACCCTCGCTCCCTGAAACTGGTCAAACAGATCATCAATACGCATTAAAGGATACTTGTTCTTGATTGTAACTTTGTTCAACTACCTATAATCAATGCACATTCTCATAGTACCATCTTTCTTTTTCACAAACAACATCGGTACACCTCAAGGTGATACACTAGGCCTAAAAAACCCCTTATCAAGGAGTTTCTAAAGTTTCTCCTTCAATTCCTTCAACTCAGCTAGTGCCATGCGATATGGTGGAATAGAAATGGGCTGAGTGCCCGACACCAAGTCAATACCTAAGTCAATATCTCTGTCGGGCGGCTTCCCTGGCAAGTCTGCATGAAACATATCCGAAAATTCCCGCACCACCAGAACAGAATCAATAGTAGGAGCATCAGCACTAACATCCCTCACAAAGGCCAAATAAGATAAACAACCCTTCCTAACCATCCGTTGGGCCTTCAAATATGAAATCACTCTACTAGGAACATAGTCTAGAGAACCTCTCCACTCAATCCTCTACAACCCCGACATTGCTAACGTCACAGTCTTAGCGTGACAATCTAGAACAACATGACATGGATACAACTAATCCTTACGCAAGATCACGTCAAAATCAACCATGCTAAGCAGCAAGAGATCAACTATAGTATCCAGACTCCCAATGGTCACTACACATGATCGATATACATGGTCTACAATAATAGTATCGCCCACTAGCATAGATACATGAACAGATGAAACTAAAAACTCACGGGGCATATCCAGATAATGGGCAAAATATGATGACACGTATGAATAAGTGGAACCAGGGTCAAATAATATAGAGACATCCCTGTGGTAGACTGAGACAATACCCGTGATCACTCTATCGGAAGGAATGGTATCTGGTCTAGCGGGAAGAGTATAGAATCGGGCCTGACCGCCGCCCGATCGGCCTTTCCCTATAGGGCAACCTCTAGCTGGCTGAGCTGGTGGTGAAGTAACGGGTGTTGAAGTCATAGGTTGACTCCTCTACTGAGCTAGACCTCCCGTAAGGCGGGGACAATAAATCTTGATGTGACACATATCTCCAAACTCGAAACAACACCTCCTTGCGAATGGCGGTGGGGACTGGAAGGAGCCCTGAGCACCAGAATACCTTTTAGAAGAACCCGATGTCAATGAGCCCTAAACTGAAGGTACATGGGATGAAATCTGAGCTAGAAGGGCACTGAGAGATGACTGGCCATGATGTGTATTGTATGAACCATGGCCGGATGATGCACCACGGTGAACTGGACCAGCCGTCTGAGCATGCCTATAAGGACGACCCCTGTCGTAGTAGAACTGACCTCCAAGAGGAACACCACTAAAACCTCCTGACCCACGAGGACTTTTGGCCTCCCTCTCACCCTGCTCCTCACTGCGAACCAACTCCATCTGCCGAGCAGTGCCAACAACCTCATCAAAATTAGCACCTGATACCCTTTCACTAGTCATAAGCAACTATAACTGATATGTGAGGCCATCGATAAACCTCCGAATCCTCTCCTTATCAGTGGGAACCAGCCAAACTGTGTGATGAGCTAACTCAGAAAACCTTATCTCGTACTGCGTCACAGATATGCCATCCTCACGAAGCTGCTCAAACTGTCTACGCAGCTCCTCTCTACGATACTGCAGCACAGACTTCTCCAAGAAGAGAACAGAGAACTCCTACCATGTAAGTGGTGCCACACCGACCAGCCTGCGCCTCTCATAAGCCTCCCACCATCTAAAAGCAACCCAAAAAATAGAAAAGTAGTGAACGAGACCTGCTGGTCTCCAGAATACCCGTTGTCTGAAGCATCCGCTCGCACCGATCCAGAAAGCTCTGAGCATCCTTTGACTTAGCACCTCGAAATGATGGAGGTCGAAGCCTCCCAAATCTTTCAAGTCTCCTCTGCTCATTATCTGTCATAACGGGGACTACCGGGGCCTGAGCAGCTGTAGACGGCTGGGCTGGTAATGCCCGTGGTATCTGAAGTCCCTACACTACCTAATCTGGAGTATGGGTAATAGGTGTATGAGTACCTCCCCCAGCCTGAGAAGTGGCAGGAGCGTCCTGAGCCGAAACCACCTGAGCAAGGCCAGTGCAAACTATTAATATCTATGCTAGAGCCTCCTAAAGGCCTGGTATTACAATGGGCATAATTAGTGCCTGAGTTGGCACCACTGACTCAACTGTATCGGGCACCTACTCTTGAGTTGGAGCGACTGGTGGGTCTGCATGTGCTGTCCTATCTGCTGTACGAGCTGCACCTCTGCCCCTACCGCGACCTCGGCCTCTCGCGACCCTAGCTGGTGGTACTGGTGGTTGTCCATTATGCCCAATAGTACGTGTTCTCACCATCTATGAAAAATAGAATGCAAAAGTTTAGTTACCGGAATCAACAAATCAGCACGACAAGAATACAAGAATGTGTAATTTCCTAAGGGTTCGGCTGCCTCTCAAAGATAAGTACAGACGTCTCCGTACCGATCCGCAAGACTCTACTAAACTTGCTCATGACTCGTGAGACATATGTAAAATAGGCTCTGATACCAACTTGTCACGACCCAAAAACTAACCGTCGTGATGGCACATATCGTGGAACTAGGCAAGCTACTACCCAACTACCATAACACAATAAGAGCTTTTAATATATAGATGGAAGCAATTAACATTTAAGAAAACCTTTTTGGAACAGAAATAAACCCACAACACGATACAATCTATCCCAAAACTGGAGTGTCACCGAGTACATGAGCATTTATGCCAAAATACAGTCTACTATAATATCTAAGGAGTAAAAAAAACTGAAATACAGATAAATATAATTAATGAGAGTCAAGGCCTGCGAACGCCATGCAGCTACCTCAATAGTCTCCGAGATCCTGTCTCCTCAATCAGCAGTCGCCGTCACCGAAAGCACCTGGATCTGCACACAAGGTGCAGGGTGTAACGTAAGTACAACCAACTCGGTAAGTAACAAAATCCAACCTTTGGACTGAAAGGTAGTGACGAACTTAACCAACACAGTATAATATTGAAATAACAGTGCAAAAATGTAGGCATGCCATCAAGTTAATTAGATAACTCAAAACAGTAAAATAGATCAAATCTGAATGATATGGAGCATAAAATTCATCTACTACTACATGTCAATGCACATGTTGTATGTGATGCACCATGAAGACAGCCTGATGTGCTCACGCTCTCAAATGCTCAATCACTCGGTATTGTATATGGCCCAAACGGACCAGGGAAGATCCATCCCGGAATATATACATCACTGACCATCAGTCATCCAGCACCGAGTAGGGAAAATCCAACCCGTAGAGAAGATCCATCTCCAGGTATATATAGTGCTTCGGATAAGATCCATGTCTAGGGAAGATCCATCCCTCAATAGTATCAACCGCGCTCACTGGGGGTATGTGCAAACTCTGGAGTCGCTCCTTCAACCCAAGCGCTATCATAAATCAGTATAACCGCTGCGGAGTGCAGCCCGATCCCATATCAGTCACTCATAATCAGGCTCCCGGCCTCACTTAGTCATCAATCTCTCCAGTCTCACTCACGGGCTCACAATATCATGAAAACTAGCTTGAAACTATGATATGATGTATCAATAAATAACAAATAAGACTCAGATATGATATGAAATGAATGAATATGACTGAGTACGAAAAATAAATGAAATCACTAAGATGAGAGCAAGAAACGACCACTACGGGTCCCAACAGTACCGGCATAAAGCCTAAGCATGGTATCTAGCATGATCGACAGCTCAATTATTTTATCACATGATGAAAACATGGATATCAACAAGATAGAACCACTATACAGTGCCATGGATTCAACCAGGTCAAAATTCTCACTATGCACGCCCGCACGCCCGTCACTTGGCGTGTGCATCAGCTCAATATCAATCATATAACACATAATTCGGGGTTTCGAACCCTCAGATCCAAGTTTTAAAGTGCTACTTACCTCAATCTGGGTTAATCTCTACTTCAAAATGATATTGCCTCTCAAATCGGTCTACAAACATCCCGAAACTAGCCACAAGCAGTACAATACAATCAATATAGGCTAAAGGAATCAATTCCACAAGAAATATACGGAATTATAGCCAAAATCCGAAATCGGCCCAAACCCTGCCCCCGGGCCCACATCTCGACATCCGACAAAAGCCATACAATATGAAAGCCCATTCACTCACGAGTCTAATCTTACCATATTTATCGAAATCCGACATCAAATGACCATTCAATTCCCAAAAATTAACTCTCCAAATCCCTAGCCTCAGACCCCTAAATTTCACATCAAAAACTCACCAACTAGGTGTAAATTCAGTGGGGAAACGTAATCATTGAACAAAAATGGACACAAGAATATTACCTCAAGAATTCCACTCCAAAAGCCCTCTCAAAATCTCAAAAATCCGAGCTCAAAATGTTGAAATGAAGCCAAAATCGCGAAACTCTCATTTTAAACATTCTGCCCAGACCCCTTTCGCACTTGCGGTCATTTTTCCGAATCTGCGGTCCCGCTTCTGCAGTGAAAACTCTGCATTTCTAGAAGTCACTTAGCCCAGCCGCCCCCACTTCTACGAGCCTTGGACCGCATTTGCGCCTCCGCATGTGCGAACAATTCCATTGCACCTGCGCGCATGCCCGAACCTGCGCCCTTCCGCCTGCTTCTGCGCCCGCAAGTCCACATCTGCGGCCCCTGCCCAAATCCTTCTTGGCCGCTTCTGCGGTCACTTTTCTCTCTTCTGCGAGCTCGCATCCGTGGCTCCCAATCCGCATGTGCGATTACAACAACAGTTGCAAACCTTCAGCAATTCTTTAACTTCGAACCTTGGTCCGTTAACCACCCGAAATCAACCCGAGGCCCCCCGGGACCTCAACCAAACATACCAACACATGTTAAAACATCATGCAAACTTAGTTGAATCCAAAAATCACTTCCAACACCATCAAAAACACTAATTTCACACGAATTCAAACCTAATGAACTTGAAAGTTTTCAAATTCTACAAACGACGTCGAAACCTATCAAATCACGTCTGATTGACCTCAAATTCTGAACACAAGACACTACGGACCCACTCCAACTTCCGGAATCAGAATCTGACCCCGATATCAAAAAGTCCACTCCCGGTATAACTTGCCAAAAATTTATCTTTCTCCATTTCAAGCCTAATTCAACTACAGACCTCCAAATCACAATCCGGACATGCTCCTAAGTCCAAAATTATCTAACGGAGCTAACGGAACCAACAAAATTTAAATCCTAGATCGGTTACACTTAAGTCAACATCCGGTTAACTTTTCCAGCTTAAGCTTTCCATTATAAGACTAAGTGTCTCAATTCATTCTGAAATCTCTCTGGACCTGAACCAACTAACCCGATAAGTCATATAACATCTATAATGTAGAAATGGAGTAGTAAATGGGGGTACGGGGCCACAACTCTCGAAACGACGTACCAGGTCATTACATCCTCCCCTTCTTAAACAAAAGTTCATCCTCGAAAGGGCCTAGAAACATACCTGGAGTCTCAAATAGGCGTGGATATTTTCTCCGCATATCCCGCTCGGTCTCCCAAGTAGCCTCCTCCACGGGCTGATCTCTCCACTGCACCTTCACTGAAGCTATATCCTTTGATCTCAACTTAAGAACTTGCTGATCCAAAATGGCCACCGGCTCCACATCATAAGTCAAATCACCATCCAACTGAACCGTGCTGAAATTCAAAACATGAGACAGATCGCCGATATACTTACGGAGCATAGAAACATGAAATACCGGATGCACACTCGACAAGCTAGGTGGCAAGGCAAGCTTGTAAGCCATCTCCCCAATCCTTTAAAGTACATCAAAAGGCCCAATGAACCGAGGGCTCAACTTGCCCTTCTTCTCGAACCGAGGGCTCAACTCTACTCCAAAATTCCCTTGCTGTTCAAATCGATCTTCAACGTCCCGAATCTAGCCACAAGTAGTACAATACAATTAATATAAGCTAAAGGAATTAATTCCACAAGAAAAATACGAAATTATATCCAAAATCTGAAATCAGCCCAAACCGGCCCCCCGAGCCCACATCTCGAAATCTGAAAAAAGTCAAAACATATGAAAGCCCATTCACTCACGAGTCTAACCATACCAAATTTATCAAAATCTGACATCAATTGGCCATTCAATTCCCAAAATTTAACTCTCCAATTTTCTAGCCTCAAACCCCCAAATTTCACCTCAAAAACTCACCAACTAGGTATAAACTCAGTGGGGAAACATAATCATTGAATAAAAATGGACACAAGAGTCTTACCTCAAGAATTCCACTTGAAAAGCCTTCTCAAAATCTCCAAATTTCGAGCTCAAAATGTTGAAATGAAGCCAAAATCGCGAAACTCTCATTTTTAAACATTCTACCGAAACCCTTTTTGCACCTGCAGCCATTTTTCTGCATCCGCGGTCCCGCTTCTGCGGTCACTTTTCTAGCTTCTATGAGCTTGCATCTGCGGTTCCCAATCCGCAGGTGCGATTACACCAGCAATTGCAAACCTTCAGCAATTCTTCAACATCGAACCTTGGTCCGTTAACCACCCAAAATCAATCCGAGGCCCCCCTGGACCTCAACCAAATACACCAACACGTCTTTAACATCATGCAAACTTAGTCGAATCCAAAAATCACCTCCAACAACATCAAAAACATGAATTTCACACTGATTCAAACCTAATGAACTTGAAAATTTTCAAATTCTACAAACGACGTCGAAACCTATCAAATCACATCCGATTGACCTCAAAATGTTGCACATAAGTCACACATGACACCACAGACCTGCTCTAACTCCCGGAATCGTAAGACGATCCCGATATGAAAATTTCACTCCCGGTCAAACTTCCAAAAAATTTAACTTTCGTCATTTTAAGCCTAATTTAACTACATACCTCCAAATTACAATCCGGATACGCTCCTAAGTCCAAAATAACCTAACGGAGCTAACAGAACCATCAAAATTCAAATTCGAGGTCGTTTACATATAACTCAACATCCAATCAACTTTTTCAACTTAAGCTTTCCATTATGAGACTAAGTGTCACAATTCATTCCGAAATCTCTCCGGACCCAAACCAACTAACCCAATAAGTCATATGACAGCTATAATGCACAAATGGAGCAGTAAATTGGGTAATGGGGCCACAACTCTCGAAACGACCGACTGGGTCGTTACACGGGCGTGTGGGTGTGCATTGTGTGAATTGTAACTCCGTTATTTATATGGTGTTGTGTAGTTACCTGAACTTATCTGTAACCATGAAATCTCTAGGTAATAGAGTTATTGAGTTGTGATCCATGTTAGAAATTATGTCTAGGCTACATGCTTATTTTGTTGGGACCCAGTGAGGTCATTACCGTTGTTGAGTTATTTGCTTACATTGCAATTTCATACTCAGTCATGTTCATTTATTTAATATCATATCTCAGTATCTATTGCTATATATTGACACATCATATCATCATTTTGGGCTAGTTTCATGGTATTGTGGGCTCGAGATACTGGAGAGATTGATGACTGAGTGAGGCCGAGGGCCTGATTGTGAGGTTATTGATACTATAGCACCTGAGTTGTCCGTGCGGATCCAGATATTGATACTACAACACGTGAGTTGTTCATACGGATCCAGATATTGATAATATAGTACGCGAGTTATTTATACAGCACGTGAGTTATCCGTGCAGCGCGTGAGTTATCCGTGCAAATTGTAGCGCTTGGGCTGAAGGAGCCCCTCCAGAGTCTGCACACACACCCAGTGAGTGCAGGTACCTATTGAGTGCGAGTGTCGAGTGATGGGAGAACTGAGTGGATTGATACTCTGAGAGTATGCATATGGTTGTTCACTATGTGGTACTACATTGACATACAAGTATAGAGACACATTTTTCCTCATATTGTACGGTATCACGTCATTCATGACTTCTCATACACGTTGACATATAGGCATAGATATGTTCTTTTCCTCATGCCATTTGATAATGAAACATTTACCTGTTGAAAAGTTTTGGAAGGAAAATCACGATTTTACAAACTCATATTTTGGTATTTTCAGTAAAAAATTTGGGTTTTCACTGTTATACTTGAAAAGCATGTCTATTTTCTGGAACGGTGAATGAGCTGAACATCTTATTTCTAAGTTAATCCTGTATCACTTTTATTATATTGTTATGAGTTGTTGTTGGCTATTGGTGTTGGACTTTGACCTTGGATAGTTGTTAATTGGCTTACCTGATGGGTTGGGTTAGGTGCTATCACGACTAGGTGAATTTTGGGTCGTGAAATTAATCATATAAATTTTAATAGTTGATTCTCCTGGATAGCAATCAAGCTAGAAACTACGAGAATATTGTTTAACTTCAATCCCCGTGGATACAATATTATACTATACTATATTTTATTAGCGCACATAATTTAAGTGTGTGTTTCCAGCTCGTCGCCCTGTTTGGTAAACTGCTTACATCACTTTTGAACTTGTCATTATCATGGTGGGATGTCACGATCCAAAAACATAAGTCGTGATGGCACCTAACTCGACCCGCTAAGTAAGCCAACTAACAAAAGATACAAGTCAATTGAATTTATAAGAAAGTAAAATAGGATTATCTGAACTTTTACAAATTTTTTCAAGAACTGGTAGTACAAATTATGAGCTTCTAAGACTTAGGATTTACAAAAGAAATATGATACAAATAATTATATGACCTATTTAAAAACTACATAAACAGATTATCAAAGTCTAAAGCTACCAAGGACAAGTGGTAGCTTTTATCCAGAATACACGAATATCTTCAGGGTCAGCTCCCGACATCACTAGCAGCTCCGCTCTAAAATTCTGCACACAATGTGTAGAAGTGCAGTATCAGATCAGCTGACCCCTTGTACTGGTAAGTATCTTATCTAACCTCGTCGAAGTAGTGACGATGCTTTGGTTAAAAGATGCTTACTGATAAAATCTGCAATGTAAACTAACGATAGAACTATACTATAGTGCAACAGAATAGAGCACACAAAATGAATATACAAAGCAATAACGAAGTACTATAAGAAAACACAACTCAGCAGGTATCAATATCTCACCCAATCCTTTCCTTAGAGCGAAAACCAATAAATCACAATAATCACCTCGAAATTTTGATAATGAGAGAAACATACTCAAGATATCAAATCCAACAGCATAGCAACAACCTTCGTGCATTTATCTCATCCTCACAAATTATGCAAAGAACAGTACTAACCAAATGGCAGAAATGCCGATAACATAAATGATATAGTAGGAAATACGCAAATAGCTATGGAGAATGAGAATGTACATGAGAACATCAGTAACCGACTAAACACAAAGCATAGAGGTAATGACAACGATTAGAAGGAAAAAAAGAATGTAACTTTGACTAACTAGCATGGTGAAGGTGGTGAAGGCATGAAGATAGATATGACAAATAAGGAAGCGAACACTTGATCTTCATAAGTTAACCAGTAGAGACATGAACGACTAGTATGGAAGAAGACATTTACTTAAGTGCAACAAAATAGATGACATGGATGCAATCATAACAACAGGAAGTAGGCATGATATTGGCAAGTTTAAGCAAATAGAAGACATGGTAACCCGACAACAAATGTGATAGAGGATTAAGACAGAACAGTAACAACATATCACATAAGAACCGTGAACACCATGATAACAACTCTAGGTAAAGACATGAAGATATCTGCAAGAATGGGATATCACAACATAATGCATGTCTCTCGTACTCACTTGCACGGAAACACCCTCCGTGCCATGAACTCACCATAACATGAAAGCGTAATAATATAATGCAATGGCACAACATCACCCTTCGTGCTTTTACTCACATAATATGGCATGGCATCACCCTTCGTGCTTTTACTCACAATGATATGGCACGGCATCACCCTTCGTGCTTTACTCTCAATAACATGGCACGACATCACTCTTCGTGCTTTGCACTCTCCCTCACATGATAATGTATAAACAAAGGCACGGCATCACCCTTCGTGCTTTACACTCTTCCTTACCAAGCATATGTATATCAATGACAAACAAGGCAGGAAGTATAAATAACGTCAAGGAGAGTGTTTAAACAAATAATCCAAATGAATCCTAATTATAACTTTCCAAGCCGACAATAGTTCAATAAACCCACAAGAACCTTATTATTCAAGTATTCCAACAAATCTCACAAATGATCTACAACACAAGTATAGAATCTAATATCTCAAGAATATTGGTCGTAGCAATGTATTAATGACTATGCACATTGATGACTGAATTAAACGTACCAATGTATTCTCAGAATTCCATCAAGTTTGATCGAGTCATAATAGGCTAAGTCTGAGTTTATAACATTTAATGCTATGTTCTTAGTATCTAGGAGCCAAGAAAGGCATGAAGCAAGAAGATCACGGGAGTCTACAAAACATAATTTATAACATAATTTAACCTCCCCCCCTCCCCCGAGCACGGTTATCCTGGCATATGCATATATGCTCGTCACCTTATATATGTATCACCCCCGGCATGTAGCAAACAATGTAAAATAGTAGGAAAAATTCCCTCAACAAAGTTAGGCAAAATACTTACCTCAATTCTGCTAACTCAACACTCAATCTAGCCTTTTTTTCTTTACAAATTCGCCTCCGCCCGGCTCAATCTAGCCAACGACGACTTGAATACATCACACAATGCAAGAAAAAACAATTTCAATTAATAAAGCTGTGACTTTTATTAGATTTCTAAAAAGTCAACAAAA
This sequence comes from Nicotiana tabacum, assembly GCF_000715075.1. Taxonomy (NCBI): domain Eukaryota; kingdom Viridiplantae; phylum Streptophyta; class Magnoliopsida; order Solanales; family Solanaceae; genus Nicotiana; species Nicotiana tabacum. Next base: position 3,498,589 of record NC_134081.1, on the reverse strand, counting down.
GTCAAACCCCGGGCCCGCCCAGTCAAAAACCGGGTCTAAGGGTAGGTCTTGACTACCCATAGCCTCACGGGTCCAAATATGTGTTTTGTTTTCAAATCTGAGTCCTATTCGACTCTCAAATCCTAAATTTTCATTTTTCAAAACTTTGACAAAATCCCCAAATTTTTCCCTAGATTTTCCATGAATTTAATGTTAAATCTTATATTAAATCATGAAATATAGTTGAGAAATGATTAAAGATACTTACCCAATGATTTGGTATGAAAATCCCTTCACAAAATCGCCTTTCATCAAAGCTTGGGTTCAAAATATATGAAAATGAAGCTAAGACTCGGAATTCTCAGCACTTAACAGGTTGCAGATGTCGCATTTGCGACATGGGGTTCGCAAATGAAAACAATGTATCGCAAATGTGATTTGGAGGGCCTCCTACTTAGGTCGCAATTGCGACCCTATACTTCGCAAATGCGAAGGCAGAAATTTCGCAAATGCAGCAGAGTTCTTCGCAAATGCTAACTCTCCCCCAGCGACCCAGACTTCGCAAATGTGATGGATGCTTCGCATTTGCGACTGGCGCATTTGCGACCAATTCATCACAAATGCGATGACACCAGCACCAACACACAAGAATTATGAAAAATCATTCTGAAACCAATCAGAAACTCACCCGAGCCCTCAGGGCTCTAAACCAAATATGCACACAAGTCTAAAAATATCATACGAACTCGCTCGCACGATCAAAACATCAAAATAACCTCTAAAACCACGAATCGAATGCCAAAACGCGTGAAGATTAACTTAAACTTCAAGAACTTCTAGAATCGCAACTGAGCATCCGAACCATATCAAATCAACTCCGAATGGCACCAAAATTTGCAGACAAGTTCCATTTGACTAAACGAACCTACTCGAAGCTTCAAATAATGCATAACAACCTCGAAACAATGAATCACACCTCAAGTCAAAATCAATGAACTTTGAAACTTCAACTTCTACAACCGATGCTGAAACCCCTCAAATCACTTCCGGTTGACCTCAAATTTTGCACACAAGTCACATTTGCCATTATGGACCTATTCCAACTTCCGAAATCGGAATCTGACCCCGATATCGAAAAGTCCACTCCCGGTCAAATATCACGACCCGAAATTCCCACCTTCGGGACCGTGATGGCGCCTAACATTTCACTTGCTAGGCAAGCCAGTGTTAGAATAATATTAACCATTTTCATACCCAATCTGCATACCCAATCTCAAAACTGCTACTCAAATGGTTGACAAGTGACTCATACTCCATCATCTCACGGAAAAACACCCATAAGTCAAAACACATTGTACATGCCAACAGGCGAACTCTCCCCCAGTGGAAACACATAGTGCCAGCAAAACCTTAAACACCCGAAATCGTTCATGTCATCAAGAACTCATATACTTCCCTCTAAAACTATCTGCAACCTTGTACGTGCAACTTTTCAACTCCACACGGTGCATCGCCTCTAACATGCTAACTCGCAACACTACGAAAATCTCATAGTCAACTTTGAACCATAAGCAAACTGAACACCTCATCAACCGAGAATCTTTCATTTAACCCAATCCAGGAGAACACCACCATACGCAATATAGCTTTTATACTTGTGGTAAACACCAACCCCGACCGTGGTCATAACCATGATAATTCTTCGGAACTCAGTATCACATAATCAAGTAATCAGAACCAATCACCTCTAACTCAACCAGGTCACGCAGGCTGCCAACCCGAAAGTAACTCAATCCGATATGACCACCCTGAGAGAACTCCCTGGGAACCCGAAGCCATTTCTTGCATCACTCCAACATTGACATGTAGACCTTTCTTGTCAAGGAAATACCGTAGATCCAATTACTATTCGCTACCGATTTCAAGTCTGCCCGTAGACAAATTCAAAAGTCCTTAAAGGTTACATAAGACTCGAAACTCGCTAGAACCTTCTCGATGACCACTCATCTTACTCTGATCTTAAATACACAGCTAATATGCATCGGGCAACCCATGTTTCACCGGCATATGCCAATTCAAAGGAATAACCAAGCAATCTCTCGGCCCAGAAACTGATACGGCCTATGATCCTACAATCCGATCGCCATTAGCAGACTCCACCACTTAACTCGAAGCCATAGAACACCTCATCAGCAACCCAAAGTACCATATCTTCATAGCATGCCCCAATCCCGCACGACTATTTAGTTGAATACTTTCAAAAATTCATGCAATACTAATCATAGAACACCCCGAAGACTCTGCCCAGCGCTTACCCATCATGGCAATAGTCAAACAATTTCCCCAAATGTTCTGAAATGATAACATATGCACTCCACCGAATGGAAACCTCATACAAGACACAAGTTCCAAACTTATCACACGGGAGATGGCCCAGCGGTTATACTCAAATCGACACCTTGCCATGAACCCACCTTAATCACAATAGCCTGGCCACCAGTCAATCTTCCCAAATCTGTGCTTACCAACCAGACATATGAACCTACCTCATACCTCAAATGAACGACTGGAAAATTTAACAATGCATCTGCTTCTAAGGCTAGACAACACATCGCGATGATAATCAAGCATCCATAGCCCCTCGTAATCTATCTGCAGCATCACCGATCATCGGTGCATAGCAAATACTGAGTGCAAAACATCACATATGAGCGATTGGGAAGAGTCAAAGTCGTCGATTTCAAGCTGAAACAAGGCCGCACGATAAGGAAAGAAGAAAGGGAAATTTTCCTAAATGCCCTGCAGCCTCTAGAAGATAGGTATGGACGTCATCATACCGATCCTCAAGACTCTACTAGACACTTGCTCATGACTCGTAGAACCTATGAACCTAGTGCTCTGATACCAACTTGTCATGACCCAAAAAAATAAGTCGTGATGGGACATAACTCGACCTGCTAGGTAAGGCAACTAACAAAAGATACAAGTCAATTGAATTTATAAGAAAAGTAAAATAGAATTATCTGAACTTTTACAAATTTTCCCAAAAACTGGTAGTACAAATCATGAGCTTCTAAGACTTAGGATTTACAAAAGAAATTCGATACAAATAATTACATGACCTGATTGAAAACTACATAAACAGATTATCAAAGTCTAAAGCTACCAAGGACAAGTGGCAGCTTTTATCTAGAATACACGAATATCTTCAGGGTCAGCTCCCGACATCACTAGCGCTCCGCCCCAAAAATCTGCACGCAATGTGCAGAAGTGCAGTATCAGTACAGCTGACCCCTTGTACTGGTAAGTATCTTGTCTAACCTCGTCGAAGTAGTGATGAGGCTTTGGTTAAAAGATGTTTGCTGATAAAATCTGCAATGTAAACTAACGATAGAACTATACTACAGTGCAACAGAATAGAGCACACGAAACAAATATACAAAGCAATAACGGAGTACTATAAGAAAACACAACTCAACAGGTATCAATATCTCACCAAATCCTTTCCTTAGAGCGAAAGCTAATAAATCACAATAATCACCTCGAAATTTTCATAATGTGAGAAACATACTCAAGACATCAAATCCAACGGCACGACAACACACTTCGTGCATTTATATCATCCTCACCAATTATGTGTAGAACGGTACCAACCAAATGGCAGAAATACTGATAACAGAAATGACATAGTAGGAAATACGCAAATAGCTATGGAGAACAAGAATGTACATGAGAACATCAGTAACTGACTGAACAGAAAGCATAGAGGTAATGACAACGATTAGGAAAAAAAAGAATGTAACTTTGACTAACTAGCATGGTGAAGGCATGAAGATAGATATGACAAATAAGGAAGCGAACACATGATCTTCATAAGTTAACCAGTGGAGACATGAACGACTAGTATGGAAGAAGACATTTACTTAAGTGCAACAAAACAGATGACATGGATCCAATCATAACAGCAGGAAGTAGATATGATATTGGCAAGTTTAAGCAAATAGAAGGCATGGTAAACCGACAACAAAGGTGATAGAGAATTAAGACAGAACAGTAACAACATATCACATAAGAATCGTGAACACAACGATAACAACTCCAGGTAAAGACATGAAGATAACTGCAAGAAAGGGATATCACAACATAATGCATGTCTCTCGTCCTCACTTGCACGGAAACACCCTTCGTGCCATGAACTCACCATAACATGAAAGCGTAATAATATAATGCAATGGCATGGCATCACCCTTCGTGTTTTTACTCACATAATATGGCATGACATCACCCTTCGTGCTTTTACTCACATAACATGGCACGGCATCATCCTTCGTGCTTTTACTCACAATGATATGGCACGACATCACCCTTCGTGCTTCATTCTCAATAACATGGCACGGCATCACCCTTCGTGCTTTGCACTGTCCCTCACATGATAATGTATAAACAAAGGCACGACATCACCCTTCGTACTTTACACTCTTCCTTACCAAGCATATGTCTAATATCTCAAGAATATTGGACGTAGCAAAAATTAATTAAAAATTACATTGGCATATATTGAAGAAATATAAGATTCTTCAACAATTGTGCTGCTTATGTTTGGTTTGGAGCCTCGTGGGCTCGGGTGAGTTTCGACTTGGTTTCAAAATGATTTTCCATAATATCTGAGTGATGGTACTAGTTTTATCGCATTTGCGATGTTTTTGTCACAAATGCGACAGTCGCAATTGCGAAGTAGCCATCGCATTTGCGAAAATTGGGATGCTGGGGAAGATTCGTATTTGTGAAGAAACCCTCTGCATTTGCGATGTGAGGTTATTCGCATTTGCGATGGACCCTGCCACTTTTGAGAAATATTGGTCTTCGCATTTGCGAAGTATATGGTCGCAAATGCGACCTTGACAGAAAACTTTCTGGTTCGCATTTGCGATAAGTTGTTCGCATTTTCGGGCGACGCATTTACGAACCTCCTGTCGTGAATGCGACATCTGCAACCTGCTAAATGCTGAGAATTCCGAGTCTTAGCTTCATTTTTGTTATATTTTGAATCCTAGCTTCGATGGGAGGCGATGTTATGAAGGGATTTTCATATCAAATCATTGGGTAAGTACCTCTAATCAATTCTCAACTACATTTCATGATTTTACATAAGATTTAACATCAAATTCATGAAAACTATGAAAAAATTTGGGGATTTTATCAAAGTTTTGAAAAATGAAATTTTGAGATATTAGAGTCGAATAAGACTCAGATTTGAAAACAAAACACATATTTGGACTCGTGGGGCTATGGGTAGTCAAGACCTACTTTTGGACACAGGGTTTGACTTTTGTTGACTTTTTAGAAATTGAATAAAAATCACACCTTTATTTATTGAAATTGTTTCCCCTTGCATTGTGTGATGTATTTAAGTCGTCTTTGGCTAGATTGAGCCGAGCAGAGGTGAGTGTGTAAAGGAAAAAGCTAAATTGAGTATTGAGTTAGCCGAATTGAGGTAAGTGTCTTGCCTAACTTTGTCGAGAGAAGTTTTCCTACTATTTGACATTGTTTGTTACATGAAAAGGTGATATATATATATATATATATATATATATATATATATATATATATATATATATATAGGTGTAATAATAAATTTGAATATGCCATGGTTAACCATGCTCGGGGGTAACTTATGTTATAAATTGTGTCTTGTAGAATCACGTGACCTTCTTGTTTCATGCCTTACTTGACTCCTAGATACTAAGATCATAGTATTAAATGTTAGGAACTAAGACTTAACTTGTTATAACTTGATCAAATTTGATGGAATTTTGAGAACACATTGATGTGTCTAATTCGGTCATCACTATGCATACTCATTAATACATTGCTACAACCGATATTCTTGAGATACTAGATTCTATACTTGTGTAGTGGATCATTTGTGAGATTTGTTGGAATACTTGAATAATAAGGTTCTTGCGGGTTTATTGAACTATTGTTGGCTTGGAAAGTTGTGATTGGGATTCATTTGGAATATTTGTTTAAACACTCTCCTTGACGTTATTTATGCTTTATGCCTTGTTTGTTATTGATATACATACGCCTGGTAAGGAAGAGTGTAAAGCACGAAGGGTGATGCCGTGCCATTGTTTATACATTATCATGTGAGGGAGAGTGTAAAGCATGAAGGATGATGCCGTGCTATATTATGTGAGAGTAAAAGCACGAAGGGTGATGTCGTGCCATATTATTGATAGTAAAAGCACGAGGGGTAATGCCATGCCATATCATTTGTGAGTAAAAATACAAAGGGTGATGCCGTTCCATGTTATGTGAGTAAAAGCACAAAGGGTGATGACGTGCCATGTTATGTGAGTAAAAGGACGAAGGGTGAAGTCGTGCCATTGCATTTATATTATCATGCTTTTGTGTTATTGCGAGTTCATAGCACGAAGGGTATTTCAGTGCAAGTGAGGACGAGGGAGATGCATTATGTTTTGATATCCTTTTCTTGCATATATCTTTATGTCTTTACCTTGAATTGTTACTGTCGTACTTATGGTTCTTATGTGACTTGTCGTCACTGTTCTGTCTTTATTCTCTATCTCAATTGTTGTTGTGTTGCCCATGCCTTCTACTTGCTTAACTTGTAAATATCATGCCTATTTCCTACTGTTATAATTGCATCCATGTCATATCTGTTTTGTTGCACTTAGGTACAAGTCTTCTTCCATGTTAGTCATTCATGTCTCTACTTGTTAACTTATAAAGATTATGTGTCCCCTTTCTTATTTGTTATATCTATCTTCATGCCTCCACCATGCTAGTTAGTTGAAGTTACATTCCTTTTCCTAATTGTTGTCATTACCTTTATGCTTTCCGCCTAGTCTGTTACTTATGTCCTTATGTACATTCTCGTTCATTATTACTACTTGCGTATTTCCTACTTTGTCATTTCTATTATCGGTATTTCTGTCCTTCGGTCTGTTTTATGAATATTTGGTGAGGATGAGATAAATGCACGAAGGGTATTGCCGTGCTGTTGAATTTGATGACTTGAGTGTTTCTCTCACACTATGAAAGTTTTGAGGTGATTATTGTGGTTCATTAGGTTTCGCTCTAAGGAAAGGATTGGTCGAGACATTGGAAACTGTTGGATTGTGATCTCTTCTAGTACTCTGTTATTGCTTTGTACATTCGTTCGTGTGCTTTATTCTGTTATACTGTAGTATAGTTCTATTGTTAGTTTCATTACAAATTTTATCAGTGAGCATCTTTTAACTAAAAAGCCTCGTCACTACTTCGACGAGGTTAGACAAAATACTTACTGAGTACATGGGGTCGGTTGTACTCATACTGCACTTCTACACCTTGCGTGCAGACTTTTGGAGCGGAGCTGCTGGTGATGTCGGGAGCGGACCCTGAAGATGTTCGTGCATTCTGGATGTAGCTGCCACTTATCCTTGGTAGCTTTAGATTTTGTTAATCTGTTTATGTAGCCTTCAAACAGATCGTATAATTTTTTTAATTTTTTTTTGTATCATCTTTGTAAATTCTAAGTCTTAGAAGCTCATGATTTATACTGCCAGTTCTTGGGATAATTTGTAAAAGTTCAGACAATCCTTCACTATTTTTCTATAATTTCATTTGGCTTGTATTGTTTTGTTAGTTGGCTTACCTAGCGGGTCGAATTAGGTGCCATCACGACTTGTGATTTTTGGGTCGTGACACTAATGAGGACAACTAATTTGCAAGGCTTAAAATGTGGACTGTTCAGGTAAGTACCAACCATCACACAAGGTTTTACAATCAACAGATGAGCATTCATAAGGCAAGCAGAAATCACACGAAGAAAGATAGAATATACTAGGCATATGTCGGATCTTACCCTAGGAGTCTTGAAATGATCAGTGAGCACACGAAAGCAAAGCAACAAGTTTGTCTATGAATTATAACAGTATTGGCATAGAATTCATATAATCACAGGGTGACTTTAGAGAACTGGCAGTTTGTACATGAAAGTCTTAGCAAAGACACACTCCAATGGGTTCTAGGCATGCATTGATTCCTTAAGAGGATCTAAGTCATGACAAACAACAGACCAGTTTATACTTAAACATGAAGGTGAGCAATTAATCAAGTTAGACACTTATAACGGGCATGCGCTAAGGCTGACATGTTAAGCTAAGCACTTAGACATCATTGTCACAAAACTTGCAGAGAAATAGAAAATTACACATAGGAGGATTCAACATGAAGAGAGTAATTTAAGTAAGAACATAGTCTCAAAAGGGTTTTAGCAAAGCAAGGCAATCATCATGAATCAACTTAGCTATACTCATATGATTTAACATCAAAACTTGCACATGATTGAAGCTAGTGAGACTACAGAGTGGTGCTAGAACAAGCAAGATTGTATACGCAGTAGCATAATATCATAATTAACTCAGAGAAATCCAAACACCATTAGTATGTATAACAAACAAAAGGAGTAAAGTTACCAGAGGACAGAGCACTAATCAGTTGCAAACAAACGAATAAAGAAAATCTCAGAAATAGCGGCAATTGCAAGTGAGTGACGAAAGACCCCAAACCCCAGTGCTCCAAAGTTCGCAAGGGCTTCGAAATGGACCCCGACCAGTGCTTGCACTAGAGAAGGTCGACAGAATATGGTGGCCTTGGCTTCCAGCCGGCCAAGAGCTCAATTTTAGGATAGTATCGAATAAATGAGGGTGAGGGGATAGTTCTTAAGGCGATTCCAGAAATATTCAAGTGTCTCAGAAGAAGTGAACGAGTAAGAGAAGAGTATAGTGAGAGCAATAGCAATCAAAATTCGGTCCCTAGAGGGGAATTTGGGAGGGTTTATATAGTGTTCAAATTGAGCAGATGAACATGGAAAATCATCAGTCAAACACAAGAAAGGAAAGAATATATCACATGCAATCAAAATCAGTAAGGAAAAAGGAAAATCTCAAACCCTACTTGGGTCCAACGGTCTTGAATCGAATTAATAATGCAAGAGTTGTCCATTGTAGAGTGTATATAGATGGAAAACCGCCTAAAATCCAAAGATTCGAGTCGTTCCAGTCCGATCTTGGAAGTGGTACTTTCCATAGTTAGGCAAGTACCTATGTGATACCATAAACGGACGACCAATAATGGGAGAGGGCTAATAAGGTAAGTAAATCACAGGTGGATTCCATTTCTAGGTCGGAATTAGAGAGAATCAAGCAACGAATACTAGGGTTTGGAGAAGAGAGGGAAAGGTTCGAGAGAGTATAGAGACGGCTGTCTAACTGGAGTGGTCTCTAGGGTTTGGGTAATGGGATATAAGGAAAGTGGAGGAATTATTATGGGTCGTTGATCATTTGAGATCAACGGCCAGGATCGAAATGGAAGTAGGGCGGGTCGTTTAAGCGGGTACCGATTGGGTTGAGGTTAAGGGGTCGTTTGGATTGGGCTGGGGAGATTGGGCCAGGGATTTGAGTAGTTTTGGGCCACTAATGTGGTCCAAATATGTATAACTTAGGCTATCTTTTAAATACAAAATTATTTAAATAAAAATAATTAATAATAAATAATAAAATATTTTTTATACACTAAAATGATTGAAAATAATAACTTATAATTATAAAATATAAAAATGTTATTTTGCTATTTGAAAAGATATGAGGGCAAATTGGGTATCAACATGCATAATACTAACAGGCTTTAACAATGCAGTTGAGCGAACATCTGGCGAGATCACACTCCCCGTCCTGGCGGGTGGCGTCACTCTGGAGACCACATTCCACATCATAGACCAGGACACGACATACAACGCCATAATAGGGCGACTATGGATACACACCACGAGAGCTATACCCTCCAGCTTGTACCAAGTCATCAAATTCCCAACTCCATGGGGCATATTCAGTATACGAGGGGAGCAACGCACATCCCAGGAATGTTACCGCATCGCCCTATACTGCACTGCCACCCAACAAACAAAGGATAAAGAAAAAGAGGCATAGCAATCAACGAGGTCGAGGTCGATATGCGATGACGGCGAGGACATCATCTAGGACCACGATATGGTCGAGGCCGCAGGATCGACCATAGAGGACCTCGACCCAGTTCAATTGGACAGCAACAACCACAACAAGAAAGTTTACATCAGCTGCAAACTTCAAGAACCAGGTAAGTTTTGTAAATTTTTAACTGACAACGCAGACTTGTTTGCTTTTATTCATGCAGATATGTCAGGTATCCCAAAGGAAATTGCCACGCACAAATTGAACATAGATCCACTCTACCCTCCGGTGAGGTAAGTTAGGCGTACGTTCAACTCCGCAATTAATGATGCAGTACGCGAAGAAGTGGAAAAATTATTGGAAAACGCTCCGTCAGGGAGTCGAAGTATCCCCAATGGGTCGCCAACGTAGTCATGGTGAAAAAGAAGAACGACAAGTGGTGGATGTGCGTAGATTTCACTGACTTGAACAAAGCTTGCCCCAAGGATTCATTTCCATTACCTCATATCGACCAACTCATCGACGCAACAGCTGGGCACGAGCTACTAAGATTCTTGGATGCTTACTCGGGCTATAATTAGATCCTCATGGAGGAAGAGGACCAGGAAAAGACTCATCGCCCACCAGGGGACGTACTACTACAAGGTCATGCCCTTCAGATTGAAAAATGCGGGGGCAACTTACCAAAGGCTGGTGACAAAAATGTTCCAAGAACAACTCGAAAAAACGATGGAAGTCTACATCGAAGACATGCTAGTCAAATCCAAAAGGACAGGAAATCACATCGACCACTTGAGAGAAGCCTTCGGTATACTCAGACAATACAATATGAAATTGAACCCCAGAAAATGTGCATTCGGCGTGACCTCAGGAAAATTCTTGGGTTTCCTAGTGTCGCAGCGAGGTATCAAGGTCAATCCCGACCAAATCAAGGTCATCAAAGGGATACCAGAGCACTTGACCACCAAAAAGCAGGTCCAAAGGCTGACTGGTCATATCGCCACCCTTTCAAGGTTCATCTCACTATCCTCTAATATGTGGCACAAGTTCTTCGGCGTACAAAAAAAGGAGAACGGACTCCAATGGACTCCTGAATGCATCCAAGCCCTGAAGGAGTTAAAGATGTACTTGTCCTCGCCATTGTTTCTCTCAAAACCAGAACCAAGACAGCCTCTCATCGTCTATCTCACCGTGTCCGAAGTAGCTGTGAGAGCAGTCTTAGTCCAAGAAAATAAAGGTACGCAATCTCTCATCTATTACATTAGCAAGACATTAGTCGACACCGAGACCAGATACCCCCATCTTGAGAAACAAGATCTGGCCTTAGTCGTAGCTTCACAAAATCTTAGACCGTATTTCCAATGCCACCCCATCTCGGTCGTCACGACTTTCCCCTTAAGAAGCATTTTACATAAACCCGAACTATCAGGTAGATTGTCCAAATGGGCCATCGAATTAAGCGAGCATGATATTACATATCAGCCACGAACGGCGCTAAAGTCACAGGTCCTTGCCAACTTCAGTGCACAAATAATGCCCGATGTCGAAAAGGAAGTCGTCCACGCTTCTTCCCAAACACAAGACCTATGGGTCCTGTACAACGATGACATGTCTAACGCGTCAGGGTCTGGGCTGAGACTCGTACTCAAAGTCCCAACAGGCGAAGTGATTCGCCAGTCCATAAGGTGCCTGGACATGACTAGCAACGAGGCCGAGTATGAGGCCGTAATTGCACGACTGAGATTAGCACTCAAATACGGGGCGAAATGGCTAAGGTTGGGCTGCAATTCTTAGCTCATGGTCAACCAAGTCACAAGGACTTTCCAAATCAAGGGGCAAAGGTTAAAAAAATACCAGACCGAAATCTGCAAACTACTACTCGAGTTCGACGAATGTCAGCTCGACCCTGAGCACAGAATATCAAGCTGGATGGCCTCGCCAAATTAGCAGCAACCACCAAAAACAGTACAATCGGAGACCAAAATGTGGTCTACCTCCTCAACTCGTTGATAGACCAAATTGAGGTAAGAACCATAAACCTGACTTGGGACTGGCGCAACCGTATTATTATATATTTGCAGGATGGCGTACTCCTCAACGATAAAAAAGAGGTCCAAGAAGCTGCGAATGCAAGCGGTCATATACAACATTGTTCACAACAACCTGTACAAAAGGACATATGGCGGCCCTCTGGTGAAATGCTTAGGCCCAAATCAAACGCGGCGCGTCCTTGAAGAATTACATGAAGGCCACTGTGGATTTCACTCCGGCAGTCGAGCTTTGGTCAGATACCTCATAAGAGCGGGGTATTACCGACCCACCATGAAAAAGGAGGCCGCAGATTTCGTGAAAAAATGCAAACAATGCCAGAATTACGCGCCAATGATCCATCAAGAAGGTGAACACCTACACTCAGTAACTTTCCCTTGGCCGTTCATCAAATGGGGAATGGACATCGTTGGCCCCCTCCCGGTAGGACGATGTAACGTACGATTTCTCTTGGTTTTAACTAACTATTTCTCTAAATTGGTGGAAGTATAAGAATTCGCCCAAATTTGCTAACATGAAATGATCGCCTTCATATGGAAAAGTATCATATGTCGTTTCGGTCTCCCTAAAGAAATCAGCTACGACAACGGACCTCAATTTGCAAGAAAGAAGGTCACCGACTTTTTTGAAAAATGGCACATCAAAAGAATATACTTAATACCTTACCACCCCATAGGCAACGGGCAAGCAGAGTCCTCCAACAAGTCAATATTGAACATCACGAAGAAGAAACTCGAAGACGCCAAGGGACTGTGGCCGGAAATATTACCAGAAGTACTCTAGGCCTACCGAACAACGCAAAAAACAAGCACTGGAGAAATACCATACTCGTTAATCTATGTGATTGATGCAGTAATACCAGTTGAGGTTGGGGAGCCCAGCCTAAGATACTTACGAGAAAGCGGACCCTAGAACGATGACAGTAGAAGGAAGGAACTCGATGAAGTTGGGGAACGAAGAGATATGGCCTACGTGAGAATGGTCGCCCAAAAGCAACAAGCAGAATGCTACTATAACAAAAGGGCAAAGATCAGGCCACTCAAAGTCGGGGACTACGTGTTTAAATCTAAAACACAAGCAAGAAAAGAATCACGGGAAGGAAAACAAGGAACAAACTGGGACGGCCCCTACAAAATCATGGCAGCAGCAAACAAAGGGTCAATTACACTAGAGACAATGGAAGGGAAGGAACTACCAAACAACTGGAATATTACACACCTCAAGTACTTTAACTTTTAAAGTATGAGGTCCCCAAAGTCGCACTCTTTTTCCCTCACTCGATTTTTGTCCCTATTAGGTTTTCTCGAGGAGGTTTTAAATGAGGCGATGACGGGGATACTTTAGCATTGAAGTGTGCATAGACGAGCACTGGACGGCTAGTTCATTGCTCGATCTCTCACTATTTTTCCAGTTCAACCAATGAAGGGACTAGATAGACTGGGACTGAGACTGAACCACCAGCCAACGCCCAGTAAATATGTAAATCTCTCCAAGAATATGAACAAAGCACAAGTACATGAAATTTATTTTCTCTCTCCTCAAGTAAAGGTTACATTTGACCTCATTCTAATTAACACCTACTCGGCCAACGACCTTAACTAAATGAAGGTTACATTCAACCTCGTTCGAATTAATGCCTATTCAGACCACAACCCTAAATAAATAAAGGTTACATTTGACCTCGTTTGAATTAACACCTATTCGGCCCACGACCCAAAATAAATAAAAGGTTACATTCGACCTCGTTCGAATTAACACCTACTTGGCCCACGACCTTACCTAAATGAAGGTTACATTCAACCTCGTACAAATTAACACCTACTCAGCCCACGGCCTTAACTAACCGAAGGTTATATTCGATCACGTTAGGATAAACACCTAATCGGCCATCGGCCATAGATAAACATGCGGCGTGTTCGACCTCGTTCGAACCAACACCTATTGGCACTGGACTGAGATCAAACCTTGACTTTGTTTCAACGTCGTTCAACCTACTCGCATAAATTTATTATGATAAAGGCAACCAATCAACAAAATAAAAAAAAAGCGTACAAACTCAAACAAAGAAAAAGAATCAGGTACAAATAATAGAACTAACATTTTTGTAACGACTCGGCCGGTCGTTTCGAGAGTTGTAGCCCTGTTTCCCTTTTTTGCTCATTTTTGTGCTTCACTATTATTTTATAACTTATCGGGCTGGTTGGTTCGGGCCCGTAGAGATTTCGGAGTGAATTGAGACACTTAATCTCATAATTGAAATCTTAAGCTGGAAAAGTCGACCGGATATTGACTTATGTATAAACAACCTCGGATTAGAATTTTGATGGTTCCGCTAGCTCCTTTGGGTGATTCTGGACTTAGGAGCGTATCCGGATTGTGATTTGGAGGTCGGGAGTAGAATTAGGCTCGAAATGGCGAAAGTCGAATTTTTGGGAAATTTGATCGGGGTTTGACTTTTTGATATCGGGGTTGGATTCCGACTCCGGAAGTTGTAGTAGGTTCGTGGGGCCATTTGTGACTTGTGTGCAAAATTTGAGGTCAATCGGACGTGATTTGATAGGTTTTGGCATCATTTGTAGAATTTGGAAATTTCAAAGTTCATTAGACTTGAATCCGTGTGTAATTCGTGTTTTTGATGTTGTTTGAGGTGAATTGAGGATTCGAATAAGTTCGTATAATGATTTAGGACTTGTTGGTATGTTTGGTTGAAGTCCCGAGGGCCTCGGGTTGATTTCGGGTGGTCAACTGACTTGGTTTTGAATTGGTGAAGCAGCTGAAGTATTGCTGCTACTGGTGTTACCGCACCTGCGGAGTGGGCACTACATGTGCGAGCCCGCAGAATCGGGAAGAGAGACGCAGAAGTGGGCTAGGTGGAGAAGGCAGTGGTCACAGGTGCGATGTTCCTTCCGCACATGCGAGGACGCAAATGCGGCGAGAAGGGCGCATGTGCGAAGTTTGAAGGTTTGGCTATCTCCGCAGAAGCGGACAAAGGGCCGTAGAAGCGCCTCCCCAGGTGGGAAACCTGGAGGCAGGTGTGAGCCCAGTGACTTAAGTGGTTTCCGCAGAAGCGGAGTACTAACCGCATAAGCGGACTTGAGCGATTTTGGAGAGGATTTTCGAGGGGATTTTTGAGGTAAGCTTCTTGTACTCATTTTTGATCAATAATCTTGTTCCCCATTGTTGTTCCCACATAGATTGTGTGGTGTTGAGGTAAAATTTGGGGGTTTGAGGCTAGGGATTTGGAGAGTTAATTTTGGGGAATTGAATGGCTCATTTGATGTCGGATTTTGATAAATTTGGTATGGTTAGACTCGTGAGTGAATGGGCTTTCGGATTTTGTGACTTTTGTCGGATTTTGAGACATGGGCCCGGGCTCGACTTTTGACCAATTTCAGATTTTGGCTTATAATTTCGTATTTTTCTTGTGGAGTTGATTCCTTTAGTCCGTATTGATTATATTGTATTGATTGTGGCTAGATTCGAGAAGTTTGGAGGCCGATTCACGAGGCAAAGGCATATTGGAGTAGGGTTTTGCTCGGATTGAGGTAAGTAACAAATTTAAATATGGTCCTGAGGGTATGAAACCCAGGATTTAGGTGTTATATGGTTGTTTTGGAGGTGACACACATGCTAGGAGACAGGCATGTGGGTGTGCACCTTGGGGAATTTTGACTTGGTCCATTCCGTGAAACTGTGAAGTTGAATAAACTTGTTGTTAACTATATGTTCTTCATGTGTTATAGAAATTTAACTGTAAATCATATTAGAGACCATAATTAGGCTATGTGTTGGTACTGTTGGGACCCATAAAAGTCGTGTTACATGTTGAATTACCTGCTAAATGCTATTTGTACCCAGTCTCAGTTTTATTCGCATATCATATCTCAGTCTCTATTATTTTTGTTGATACATCATATTATTGCTGTTTGGACTGAGTTTCCTGATTTTTTAGAGCCCAAGAGACTGGAGAGATTGCTGACTGAGTGAGGCCGAGGACTTGATTGTGAGGATATTTATGGGATCGGGTTGTACTTCGCAACATGTTTTCATTGATTTATGCCATGATTTGGCTTGATATAGCGCTTGGGCTGAAGGAGCCCCTCCGGAGTCTGTACACACCTCCAGTCAGCGCAGGTACCTACCGAGTACGAGTGTCGAGTGTCGAGTGCTGAGTGACTGTGAGAAATGAGAGATTGTGAGGTTAGAGTGAATGGGAGGACTGAGTGATTGTTGCCCTGAGAGGCTACATATGATTTCATTGTTGTTGCACATAGTTGCCATATATCACTGATTTTGGAAAACTTCTGAAGGATACTTTTATCTGGTTTTTACTTGAATTTGGCACGAATAAACTGATTTGACTTAATTTGTTGGATTTGAAAGTATGTCTACTTTTCTTGTTGAGACTACTGAAAATGAATTATAATTGTGTAGCTCGTCACTATCTTTCAGTTCCTTATTTATTATTGTTACTTACTGAGTTGGTTGTACTCACGCTACACCCTGCACTTCGTGTGCAGATCCAGGAGTTTTTGGACGCGGTGATTGTTGATATTTCGCTTAGCTGACCGTTGGAGATATCGAGGTAGCTGCCTGGTGTTCGCAGTCCTTGTTTCTCCTTCCTTATCCTTTCTTTCGTTGTATTTGGATTTAAACTGTTACAGTCATTTCATTTCTAGACTGATTATGTATAGATGCTCATGGCTTAGTGACACCCCGATATTGGGAGCTATTTCCGCACTTATGTTTTGTGTTTTACCCCCCTTGTTTATGAAAATTTTACCTATTTCAAATGTCTTGAATTATTTTTTTGTTACATATTAGGAGTATTTGGAAATGACGACTTGCCTAGTACCATCGATAGGCGCCATCACGACAGGTTAGGATTTGGATCGTGACAAGTTGGTATCAGAGCCTAGGTTACATAGGTCTCACGAGTCATGAGCATGTTTAGTAAGGTCTTACGGATCGGTAGGGAGACGTCTGTACTTCTCTTCAGGAGGCTGTCGAACCCTTAAGGAAACTTCACATTCTTGAATTCTTGTCGTGCTAATCTTTTGATTCTCGTAACTAAATTTCTGTTGTTCTAATTCTCTCACAGATGGTGAGGACACTTACTACAGGGCAAGATAGGCAGCCACCAGTACCACCAGTCGGGGCCGCGAGAGTCCGAGGTCGCGGTAGGGGTAGAGGTGCAGCTCGCACAACAGCTAGGGCAGCACCTGCAGATACACCAGTTGCCCTAGTTCAAGAGCAGGCTCCAGTTGTGCATGAGCCTGTGGGACCAGCTCAGGCACCACCCGTGCCCATTGTGATTCCAGGCCTTTAGGAGGCCTTAGCTCAGATTCTGACCACGTGCACCAGTCTTGCTTAGGCAGTCTCTGTTCCGGCTGCAACAGCCACTTCTTAGGCAGGGGGAGGTGCTCAGACTCCCGTCACCCGCACACCAGAGCAGGTGGTATAGGGACTCCAGACACCGGGGTTACCACCGGCCCAGACTGTTGCAGCTACTTAAGAGTATGTGGTTCCTGTCATGCCTGATGATGAGCAGCGTAGATTGGAGAGGTTTGGGAGACTCCACCCTCCATCTTTCAGTGGTACAAAGGGAGAGGATGCACATGGCTTCTTGGATAAGTGCCAGAGGATACTTCGTACAACAGGTATTCTAGAGACCAGTGGGGTCTCGTTCACTATTTTTCAGTTCTATGGGGCTGCCTTTAGTTTGTGGGAGGCTTACGAGAGGCGTAGGCCGGTCAGGCGCAGCACCCCTTACATGGCAGCAGTTCTCCGTTCTTTTCCTGGAGAAGTTTGTGCCTCAGTTCCGCAGAGAGGTGCTGCGCAAGCAGTTCGAGCAGCTTCGTCGGGGTGATATGTTCGTGACGCGGTATGAGATGAGATTTTCTGAGTTGGCCCATCATGTTGTCTGGTTGGTTCCCACAGATAGGAGAGGATCAGGAGGTTCATAGATGGCCTCACTTTTCAAACAGCGATTGCTTATGACTAGAGAGAGAGTGTCTGGTGCTACTTTTGATGAGGTTGTCGACATTGCTCGTCAGATTGAGATGGTTTGCAGCCATGAACAGGGTGAGAGGGAGGCCAGGAGGCCTCGTGGGAATGGTGGACTCGGCGATGTTCCTTTTGGGGATCAGTTCTACCACGGTAGGGGTCATCCTTACAGGGATGCTCAGACGGCTCGCCTAGTTCATCGTAGTGCATTATCTGGCCATGGTTCACACAGTTATTAGCAGGGTCACTCATCTCTCAGTGCCGTTCCAACTCAGAGTTCGTCCCATGCTCCATCGGGTCAGGGCTCGTCTATGCCAGGTCCTTCTACCAGTTATCCTGGTACTCGGGGCTCCCTTTAGTCCCCATCACCCGCACCGGGGATTTGTTTTGAGTGCGGGGAGTTTGGGCTTGTGTGGAGGCAGTGTCCTCATCGTCAGGGAGGTCCAGCACAACAGAGGCGTTAGGTTGCGTCTTCTGCACCAGTTGCTACACCACCCGCTCAACCAGCTCGGGGTGGGGCCAGTCAGCTAGAGGTCGCCCTAAAGAGGGAGGCCGATCAGGTGGCGGTCAGGCCCGATTTTATGCTCTTCCCGCCAGATCAGATGCCATTGCTTCTGATGCAGTGATCACAGGTATTGTCTCAGTCTTCCACAGGGATGCCTCTATATTATTTGACCCTGGTTCTACTTATTCATATGTGTCATCGTATTTTGCTCATTATCTGGATATGCCCCGTGAGTCTCTAGTTTCATATATTCATATATCTACGCCGGTGGATGATACTATTATTAGAGACCGGGTATACCGGTCGTGTGTAGTGATTATTGGGGGATTGGAGACCAGAGTTGACCTCTTGTCACTTAGTATGGCTGATTTCGATGTGATCTTGGGTATGGACTGGTTGTCTCCATGTCACGCTATTCTGGATTGTCACATTATTCTGGATTGTCATGCTAAGACCGTGATATTGCCGGGGTTGCCGAGGGTTGAGTGGAGCGGCTCTATAAACTATGTTCCCAGTAGAGTAATTTCATACTTGAAGGCTCAACGGATGATTGAGAAGGGTTGTTTATCTTATCTGGCCTTTGTGAGGGATGTTAGTGCAGAGACCCCTGCTATTAATTTTGTTCCGCTGGTGCGAGATTTTCTGGATGTGTTTCCTGCAGACCTTCCGGGCATACCGCCTGATAGGGATATTGACATCGGTATTAATTTGGTGCTGGGCACTCAGCCCATTTCTATTCCACCGTATTGTATGGCACCGGCGGAGTTGAAGAAATTGAAGGAGCAACTTTAGGATCTCCTTGATAAGGGGTTTATTTGGCCTAGATTGTCACCTTGGGGTGCACCAGTTCTATTTATGAAGAAGAAGGATGGTACTATGAGAATGTGCATTGATTACATGCAGTTGAAAAAGGTCACAATCAAGAACAAGCATCCTTTGCCGCGTATTGATGATCTATTTGACTAGCTTCAGGGGGCGAGGGTGTTCTCCAAGATTGATTTATGGTCAGGATATCACCAGTTGAAGATTCGAGACTCAGATATTCTTAAGACAGCTTTCAGGACCCGATATGGCCATTAGGAGTTCCTTGTGATGTCTTTTGGGCTGACCAACACCCTAGCAGCGTTCATGCATCTGATGAACAATGTGTTTCAGCCTTATCTTGACTCGTTCATTATTGTATTTATTGATGATATCCTGGTGTACTCTCATAGCCAGGAGGAGCATGCCCAGTATCTGAGGATCGTGTTGCATCGGTTGAGGGAGGAGAAGCTTTATGTAACATTCTCCAAATATGAATTTTGGCTCAGTTCGATGGCATTCTTGGGGCACGTGGTGTCTAGTGAGGGTATTCAGGTAGATCCGAAGAAGATAGAGGCAGTTCGGAGTTGGCCCAGACCATCCTCAGCCACAGAGATTTGGAGTTTTCTTGGTTTGGCTGGTTATTACCGTCATTTTGTAGAGGGTTTCTCATCTATCGCATTGCCCTTGACCAAATTGACCCAAAAGGGTGCTCCTTTCAGGTGGTCGGATGAGTGCGAGGAGAGCTTTCAGAAGCTCAAGACTGCTTTGACCACGACTCCAGTTCTAGTTCTACCATCAGCTTCTGGTTCTTACACAGTGCATTGTGATGCTTCTCGGATCGGTATTGAGTGTGTTCTAATGCAGGAAGGTAGAGTGATTGCTTATGCTTCGTGCCAGTTGAAGCCCTATGAAAAGAACTATCCTGTCCATGACCTTGAGTTAGCAGCTATTGTTCATGCCTTGAAGATCTGGCGGCACTATTTGTACGATGTCCATTGTGAGATTTACACTGATCACCGGATTTCGCAGCATATGTTCAAACAAAAGGATCTTAACTTATGTCAGCGGATGTGGTTGGAGCTTCTTAAGGACTATGATATCACTATTTTGTACCATCCCGGGAAGGCTAATGTGGTGGCCGATGCCTTGAGTCGCTGGGCAAAGAGTTTGGGGAGCTTAGCATATCTTCCAGCAGTAGAGAGGCCATTGGCATTGGATTTTCAGGCTTTAGCTAGCCAATTTGTTAGATTGGATGTTTCTGAGCTGAGTCGAGTATTGGCTTATGTGGTCTCTCAGTCTTCTCTTTACGATCGTATTAGGGAGCGTCAATATGATGACCCCCATTTGCTTGTCCTTAAGGACACAGTCCAGCAAAGTGATGCTAAGGAGGTCACTATTGGGGATGATAGTGCATTGAGGATGCAGGGCAGGCTATGTGCACCCAATATAGATGGTTTGCGAGAGTTGATTCTTCAGAAGGCTCAGAGCTCACGGTATTCCATTTATCCGGGTGCCGCGAAGATGTATCAGGACTTGATACAACATTACTGGTGAAGGAGAATGAAGAAGGACATAGTGTAATATGTAGCTCGGTGTCTAAATTGCCAGCAGGTGAAGTATGAGCATCAGCGGCCAGGTGGGTTGCTTTAGAAATTAGAGATTCCGGAGTGGAAATGGGAGCAGATCACTATGGATTTCATTGTTGGGCTTCCACAGACTCAGCGGAAGTTTGATGCAGTTTGGGTTATTGTGGACAGGCTGACCAAGTCAGCTCATTTCATTCCTGTGATGACTACCTATTCTTCCGAGCAGCTGGCTCAAGTGTATATCCGTGAGATCGTCAGGCTTCATGGCGTGCCGGTATCTATCATCTCCGACTGGGGTACGCAGTTTATATCACGGTTCTGGAGGGCCGTACAGCATGAGTTGGGTACTCGAGTGGAGCTGAGCATAACATTTCACCCTCAGATGGACGGATAGTCCGAGCGCACTATTCAGATATTAAAGGATATGCTCCATGCGTGTGTGATAAATTTTGGAGGTTCTTGGGATCAGTTCTTGCCACTAGCGGAGTTTGCCTACAACAACAGTTATCAGTCGAGCATCCAGATGGCACCATATGAGGCTCTATATGGTAGGCGGTGTAGGTCTCTAGCGGGTTGGTTTGAGCCGAGCGAGGCTGGATTATTGGGTACAGACTTGGTTCAGGATGCTCTGGAGAAGGTTAAGGTGATTCAGGATAGACTACACATAGCCTTGTCCAGACAGAAGAGTTATGCAGATCAGAAGGTTCACGATGTTGCATTCATGATTGGAGAGTGGGTCCTACTCCGGGTGTCACCTATGAAGGGTGTTATGAGGTTCGGAAAGAAGGGCAAGCTGAGCCCGAGATTTATCGGCCCATTTGAGGTGTTGCGACGTGTTGGGGAGGTTTCCTATGAGCTTTCCTTGCCTCCCAGTCTAGCAGGAGTTCATCCAGTATTCCATATTTCTATGCTCCGGAAGTATCACGGTGATCCGCCTCACGTGTTGGATTTCAGCTCAGTCCAGTTGGACAAGGATTTATCTTATGTTGAGGAGCCGGTGGCGATTTTGGATAGGTAGGCTCGAAAGCTGAGGTCAAATAATATTGCTTCTGTGAAGGTTCAGTGGAGGGGTCAGCCAGTCGAGGAGGCAACTTGGGAGACCGAACAAGATATGCACAATAATTATCCTCATCTTTTCACCACTTCTGGTATGTCTCTATACTCGTTCGAGGACGGATGTTTGTTTAAGAGGGGGATGATGTAACGACCCAGCCGGTCGTTTCGAGAGTTGTAGCCCCATTCCCCTTTTTTGCTCATTTTTGTGCTTCACTGTTATTTTATAACTTATCGGGTTGGTTGGTTCGGGCCCGTAGAGATTTCGAAGTGAATTGAGATACTTAGTCTCATAATTAAAATCTTAAGTTGGAAAAGTCGACCGGATGTCGACTTATGTATAAACAACCTCGGATTAGAATTTTGATGGTTTCGCTAGCTCCGTTGGGTGATTCTGGACTTAGGAGCGTATCCGGATTGTGATTTGGAGGTCGGAAGTAGAATTAGGCTCAAAATGGCGAAAGTCAAATTTTTGGAAAATTTGACCGGGGGTTGACTTTTTGATATCGGGGTCCGATTCTGATTTTGGAAGTTGCAGTAGGTTCGTGGGGTCATTTGTGACTTCTGTGCAATTTGAGGTCAATCGGACTTGATTTTGATAGGTTTCGGCGTCGTTTGTAGAATTTGGAAATTTCAAAGCTCATTAGGCTTGAATCCGTGTGTAATTCGTGTTTTTGATGTTGTTTGAGGTGAATTGAGGATTCGACTAAGTTCGAATCGTGATTTAGAATTTGTTGGTATGTTTGGTTGAGGTTCCGAGGGCCTCGGGTTGATTTTGGGTGGTCAACGGACTTGGTTTCGAGTTGGTGAAGCAGCTGAAGTATTGCTGCTACTGATGTAACCGCACCTGCAGAGTAGGCACCGCAGGTGCGAGCCTGCAGAAGCGAGAAGAGAGACGCAAAAGCACGCTAGGTGGAGAAGGCAATGGTCACGGGTGCGATGTTCATTCCGCACCTGCAAGGACACAGATGCGGTGAGAAGGGTACAGGTGCGAAGTTTGAAGGTTTGGCTATTTTCGAAGAAGCGGACAAAGGGCCGCAGAAGCGCCTCTGCAGGTGGGAAACCTAGAGCGCAGGTGCGAGCCCAGTGACTTAAGTGGTTTCCGTAGAAGCGGAGTAATAACTGCATAAGCGGTCCTGCAGGTGCGGATAAGTGGCCGCAGGTGCGAAAAGCCTGGGCAGAATGTTTAAAAACAAGGGTTCGCGATTTTAGTCTCATTTCAACATTTTAAACTCGGACTTGAGCGATTTTGGAGAGGATTTTCGAGGGGATTTTTGAGGTAAGCTTCTTGTACTCGTTTTTGATCAATAATCTTGTTCCCCATTGTTGTTCCCACATAGATTGTGTGGTGTTGAGGTGACATTTGGGGGTTTGAGGCTTGGGATTTGGAGAGTTAATTTTTGGGAATTGAATGACCATTTGATGTCGGATTTTGATAAATTTGGTATGGTTAGACTCATGAGTGAATGGGCTTTCGGGTTTTGTGACTTTTGTCGGATTTTGAGACGTGGGCATGGGGCCGGCTTTTGACCAATTTCGGATTTTGGCTTATAATTTCGTATTTTTCTTGTGGAGTTGATTCCTTTAGTCCGTATTGATTGTATTGTACTGCTTGTGGCTAGATTCGAGACGTTTGGAGGCCGATTCGCGAGGCAAAGGCATATTGAAGTAGAGTTTTGCTCGGATTGAGTTAAGTAGCAGTTTTAAATCTGGTCCTGAGGGTATGAAATCCCGGATTTTGGTGTTATATGATTGTTTTGAAAGTGACATACATGCTAGGTGACGGGCGTGTGGGCGTGCACC
Organism: Nicotiana tabacum; assembly: GCF_000715075.1. Classification (NCBI taxonomy): domain Eukaryota; kingdom Viridiplantae; phylum Streptophyta; class Magnoliopsida; order Solanales; family Solanaceae; genus Nicotiana; species Nicotiana tabacum. The sequence continues at coordinate 3,474,806 of NC_134081.1, read as the reverse complement.
GTGGGAATTGTGACTTGGTCCATTCCGTGAAACTGAGAAATTGAATAAACTTGTTGTTAACTAAATGCTCTTCATGTGTTATAGAAGTTTAACAATGAATCATGTTAGAGACCATAATTAAGCTATGTGTTGGTACTGTTGGGACCCACAGAGACCTTGTTACATGTTGAATTACCTGCTAAATACTATTTGTACTGAGTCTTAGTCTTATTCGCATATCATATCTCAGTCTCTATTATTCTTGTTGATACATCATATTATTGCTTCTTGGGCTGATTTTCCTGATTTCTGAGAGCCCGAGAGACTAGAGAGATTGCTGATTGAGTGAGGCCGAGGGCCTGATTGTGAGGATATTTATGGGATCGGGCTACACGCCGCAGCATGTTTTCATTGATTTATTGTCATGACCCGAAATTTCCCACCAACGGGACCGTGATGGCGCCTAACATTTTACTTGCTAGGCAAGCCAACGTTAGAGAATCATTTACCAATTTCTTATTTCCATTCAGTAATTAACATTAATTAACTACAACGAAATATAACCAATGTGGAATATCATAAATCTGTATTAACTACCACCACCCGGATCTGGAGTCACAATTCATGAGCATTCTAGAATTTACAACAAGTAATAGTTTGAAAGAAATACAACTGTTTGAACGAAAGAAAACAGTAAGACATAAAGGATAGACGGGGACTTGAAGGTCTGTGAACGCCGATAGTTCTACCTTGAGTCTCCGGACAGTGGACTAATAGCAAATCTCGATCAACCTGAGCCGGTATCAAAATCTACACAGAAAGTGCAGAGTGCAGCATCAGTACAACCGACCCTATGTACTGGTAAGTGTCGAGCCTAACCTCGACGAAGTAGTGACGAGGCTAAGGCAAGACACCCACATATAACCTGAACAATATAATCATGCTAGAGGCAACAACAATAAGTAAAACAATAATGCAGAAATAATGGGAGGGGAACATACAGTGGGGGAATACAACATAAAGAGTGAGAATAATGAAAGGACATAATTAAATCGGAAATCCTTAAACGAATTAAGCAATCAAGACAGCAACGAAAACTATACAGCATCACCCTTCGTGCTTTTACTCTCTTCCTCACAATATAAAGAAATTGTGCACGACATCACCCTTCGTGCTTTACACTCTTCCTCAAAATATAATTAAATTATGCACGGCATCAACCTTCGTGATTTACACTCTTCCTCACAATATATATAAATTATGCACGGCATCACCCTTCGTACTTTTACTCTCTTCCTCACAATTCACAGAATCAATAACAACGAATAGAGAGTAGTTTCAGAAGAAATCAATATTTCATAAATGATTACTTTCACAATTTAACATCTTAACCTCGAATCAATATTCATAATTTTATCGACCTTGTGGAACCGGATATAATCCTTCCAACATTTCAACAACAACAATAAGCATGGATAGCTAGATTTAAGACTACAAATTTGCAAGAAATGAAATTTCACTCGCCTGCTATGACTCGACCACAACGTATAGATGCTCGTCACCTCAACTATACGTCGTATTCAACAACAAAACACGTAGCAAATACTCACACAATATCGATTCCCTTAATCCAAAGTTTGACACAACACTTACCTCGCTCCGAAGGCCACTTAATTCTCAATCACAGCTTTTCCTTTGGAATTCTCCTCCAACCCACTCGTATCTATTCAAAAATGACTCAATAGTATCAAATATTGCTAAAGGAATCAATTACATTGCATAAATCTAGATTTCCTAAATTTTCCCCGGAAAGTCGAAAATTGACCCCGGGCCAGCTTAGTCAAAATCCGAGGTTCGGACTAAAATCCATTCATCCATTCACCCCCGAGCCCGAATATATAATTGGTTGTGGAATCCGACCTCAAATCGAGGTCCAAATTCCTAAATTTCCTAAATCCCTAATTTCTACCCTAACCCCTAATTCCACCATGAAAACTCTAGATTTTTGGTTAAAAATTCAAGAAATGTAATGGGTAATTGAAAGAATATGGTTTAGAATCACTTACCAATACTTTGGCGAAGAAAATAACTCTTGGAAATCGCCTCTACCCGTTTGGTTCTTGAAAGTATTGAAGAAATGGCTCAAACCTGTGTTTGGAGTATATTTTAAGCCACTGGACAGGCCTTCATCGCATTCGCGAGAGGCCTGTCGCGATCACGATGCACAACGGCCTAAGGCCTTCGCGTTCGCGAGTCTTCCTACGCGTTCGCGTAGAAGAACATGACCAACCCTCCCCCAGGTCCACAAGTGCTTCGCGTTCGCGATGGTCAGGTCGCGTTCGCGAAGGGCAAATCCCCCATTACTTCGCGTTCGCGACCAGGCCTTCGCGTTCGCAAAGAAGAAGTCTCAGCCTCACCAGTTTACTCTCCGCGTTCGCGAGAGGACCTTCGCGAACGCGAAGAAGGATATGTCAGACACCAGAATCTGCAAAAACCAGATTTTTCCCAAGTCCAAAACATCCCGTGGCCTATCCGAAACTCACTCGAGCCCTCGGGGCTCCAAACCAAACATGCACACAAGTCTAAAAACATCATACGAACTTGCTCGCGCGATCAAATCACCAAAATAACACATAGAACTACGAATTTAGCACCAAATCAAATGAAATTCTCAAGAACACTTTAAAATCCATATCTTCTCAACTGGACGTCCGAATCACGTCAAATCAACTCCGTTTCTCACCAAATTTCACAGACAAGTCTTAAATATCATAATGAAACTGTACCCAGCTCCGGAACTAAAATACGAACCCGATACTGACAATGCCAAACATCAATCAATTCTTAAAAATAATTAATTTTCAGACTTTTAATTTTCATCAAAAATTCATAACTCAAGCTAGGGACCTCCAAATTCGATTCCGGGCATACGCCCAGGTACCATAACTCGATACGGACCTACCGGGACCGTCAAAATACAGATCCGGGACCGTTTACCAAAAATGTTGACCAAAGTCAACTAAAATTAACTTTTAAGGCAAAAATTCTTATTTTTATTAGTTTTTAACATAAAAGCTTTCCGGAAACCTCCCCGGGCTGCGCACGCAAATCGAAGAGAGATAAAATGAAAATTTTAAGGCTTAAGAGCGCAGATGTGAGTTCTAAAACATAAGATGACCTTTTGGGTCATCACAATCTCCACCTCTAAAACAACCGTTCGTCCTCGAACGGACATAGAAAAGTACCTGGGCTGGTGAAAAGGTGGGGGTATCTACTCTGCATATCGGACTCGGACACCCAATTAGCTGCCTCAATAGGCTGACCTCTCCACTGCACTCGAACTGACGAACCTGCCGGTCTAGAATGGCCACCGACTCCTCTTCGTAAGTCAAATCCTTGTCCAACTGGACAAAGCTGAAATCTAACACGTGGGACGGGTCACCATGATATTTCTGGAGCATAGGCACATGGAATACCGGATGAACTAAGGATAACCCTGGAGGCAACGCAAGTCTATAAGCTACCTCCCACACTCTCTCGAGGATCTCTAATGGCCCGATATACCTAGGGCTCAACTTGCCCTTCTTCCCAAATCTCATAACACCCTTCATGGGCGATACCCGAAGCAATATTCTTTCTCCAACCATGAATGCAATATCACAAACTTTACGGTCAGCATAACTCTTTTGCCTGAACTGAGCTATACGAAGTCGATCCTGTATAATCTTGACCTTGTCCAAGGCCTCCTAACTAAATTTGTACCCAATAACCGAGCCTCCCCCAGCTCGAACCACCCAACTGGCGACCTACACCGTCTACCATATAATGCCTCATAGGGAGCCATCTGAATGCTCGATTGGTAGCTGTTATTGTAGGCAAACTCTGCTAACGGCAAAAATCGATCCCAAGAACCTCCAAAGTCAATAACACAGGCGCGAAGCATATCCTCCAAGATCTGAATAGTACGCTCGGACTGCCCATTTTTCTGAGGATGAAATGTTGTGCTCAACTCAACCCGCGCACCTAACTCACGCTAAACTGCCCTCCAAAAGTGTGAGGTAAACTGCGTACCTCGATCAGAAATGATAGACACGGGCACACTGTGAAGACGGATGATCTCCCGAATATAAATCTCTGCGAACCGCTCCGAGGAATAGGTAACTGCCACATGAATGAAATGCACTGACTTAGTCAGCCTGTCCACAATGACCCAAACTGCATCGAACTTCCTCTGAGTCCGTGGGAGTCCAACAACAAAGTCCATAGTGATACGCTCCCACTTCTACTCAGGAATATCTAACCTTTGGAGTGAACCACCAGGTCTTTGATGCTCACACTTTACCTGCTGGTAATTTAGGCACCGAGCTACATAGGCAACTATGTCCTTCTTCATTCGCCTCCACCAATAATGCTGTCTCAAGTCCTGATACATCTTGGCGGTGCCTGGATAAATAGAATACCGGGAACTGTGCGACTCCTCAAGGATCAACTCACGAAGTCCATCCACATTAGGCACACAAATACGACCCTGGATCCTCAAAACTCCGTCATCCCCAACAGTAACCTGCTTGGCACCACCGTGCCGCACTGTGTCTCTAAGGACACTAATGAGGATCGTCATCCTGCCGATCTCTGATGCACTCAAATAAAGAAGACCGAGAAACTGTACAAGCTAGAACACGATTGGGCTCAGAAACATCTAACCTCACGAACTGGTTGGCCAAGGCCTGAACATCCAATGTAAGCGGTCTCTCACCAACTGGAATATATGCGAGACTACCCATACTGACTGACTTTCTACTCAAAGCATCGGCCACCACATTGGCCTTCTCGGGATGATACAATATAGTGATATCATAGTCTTTCAATAGCTCCAGCCACCTTCTCTGCCTCAAATTGAGTTCCTTCTGCTTGAACAAATACTGCAAGCTCCGATGATTAGTGAATACCTCACATGGCATGACATAAAGATAGTGCCTCCAAATCTTCAGTGCGTGAACAATGGCTACCAGCTCTAGATAATGAACATGGTAATTCTTCTCGTGAACCTTCAGCGACCGTGAAGCATATGCAATAACCTTGCCACCCTGCATCAATACCGCACCCAGACCAATACGAGATGCGTCACAATATACTGTATAAGATCCTGAACCTGTGGGAAACACCAATACCGGTGCCGTAGTCAAAGTAGTCTTGAGCTTCTGGAAGCTCGCTTCACACTCATTTGACCACCTGAACGGGGCACCTTTCTGGGTCAATCTGGTCAACGGGGCTATGGATGAAAACCCCTCTACAAATCGACGGTAATAGCTCGCCAAACCCAGGAAACTACGGATCTTTGTAGCTGATGTGGGTCTAGGCTAGTCCTAAACTGCCTCAATCTTTTTAGGATCCACCTGAATACCCTCTGCTGATACAACGTGACCTAAGAAAGCAACTGAACTCAATCAAAACTCGTATTTTGAGAACTTAGCATATAACTGGCTGTCTTTCAGAGTCTGAAGAACGATCCGAAGGTGCTGCTCATGCTCCTCTTGACTGTGGGTGTAGATCAAGATATCATCAATAAACACAACCACAAAGGAATCCAGGTAGGGTTTCAACACCTGGTTCATCTAATCCATGAATGCTGTTGGGGTATTTGTCAGCCCAAATGACATCACTAGAAACTCATAATGCCCATACCGAGTCCGAAAAGCTTTCTTAGGAACATCGGATGCCCTAATCCTCAACTGATGGTAGCCAGATCTCAAATCAATCTTTGAAAACACCTTGTCACCCTGAAGCTGATCAAATAAATCATCAATCCTCGGCAATGGATATTTTTTCTTGATGGTGGCTTTGTGTAATTTCCGATAATCTATACACATCCTCATCGATCCATCTTTCTTCTTCACAAACAACACAGGTGTATCCCAGGGCGATACACTAGGTCTAATGAAGCCCTTATCAAGAAAATCTTGCAACTGCTCTTTCAATTCTTTCAACTCTGGCGGGGCCATGCGATATGGCGGAATGGAAATAGGCTGAGTGCCGGGAGCTAAATCAATGCAGAAATCAATATCCCTGTCGGGTGGCATCCCCGGCGGGTCTGCAGGAAACAACTCTAGAAACTCACGAACAAACGGCACAGAATCTATGGAAGGAACCTACGCACTAGAATCGCGGACATAAGCCAAATAAGCTAGACACCCCTTCTCGACCATATGCCGAGCCTTCACATAAGAGATAACCCTGCTGGCACAATAGCCAAGATTTCCTCTCCACTCAAATCGAGGTAACCCCTGCAAGGCTAAGGTCACTCTCTTGGCGTGACAACCTAATATAGCATGATAAGGTGACAGCCAATTCATACCCAGTATGACATCAAAATCAACCATGTCGAGAAGTAGAAGATCTACACGAGTCTCAAGAATCCCAATAGTGACCACACACGAACGATAAAAACGATCTACAACAGTAACATCTCCCACTGGTGTGGACACATACACAGGAGCACTCAAAGAATCACGGGCACAACCAAATAGGAAGCAAAATAGGATGACACATAGGAGTAAGTAGATCCCGGATCAAATAGAATTGAAGCATCTCTACTGCAAACTGAAACAGTACCTGTGATAACAGTGGTTTGATGACTCAGCCTAGGCTTGGCTGGGAAACCATAACATCGGGGTTGGGTCCCACCACCCTGAACTACGTCCCCGGGACGGCCTCTAATTGGCTGGTCTCCAACTCTAACGGCCTGACCTCTACCTCTAACAGTCTGGCCTCTACCTCTGGCTGCCTAACCCCTGCCTCTGGCTAGCTGAGCAGGTGGTGCAGCAACTGGTGCCGGAACCATGGCACGAGAACTCTGATGATGTGAGCTACCCGTTGCCCAAGGGAAAAATCTAGCAATATGCCTCGAATCACCATAAGTATAACACAACTTCGGCTGCTATGACTGCTGACCCTGAAACTGACCCTGTCGACCTGAATAACCACCCTGATGACTCTGGAGTGGAGGTGCACTAATGGAAGCTGGTGGTGCACTGTAGGCTAGCTGGTCGGAATAATGCATCTGAGGGCCACGACCACCTGAGGCACCGTGAGATGCCTGAAGCGCTGAATGAAATGGCCTGGGAGGATGGCCTCTACCAAAAGTACTCCTGCTTCTAGGCGAGGCACCGCTGAACTCACCGGAATGACGAGGTCTCTTGTCAGACCCCTGACCTCCCTTAGTAAGAACCAGTTCGACTCGTCTGGTGATATTAGTAGCCGCCTGAAAAGAAATCTCACTCCCCGTCTCCTTAGCCATCTGCAATCTGATAGGCTGAGCTAGTCCATCAATAAACCTCCTCACCCTATCTCTCTCGGTGGGAAGCAGAAGAATAGCATGACGGGCCAAATCCACAAAACGGGTCTCATACTGAGTAACAGTCATACTGCCCTGCTGGAGACGCTCAAACTAACGGCGACACTCCTCTCTCAATGTGATAAGGCAAAAACTTCTCTATGAAGAGGTGAGAGAACTGGTCCCAAGTAAGAGCAGGCGACCCAGCTGATCTGGTCAACAAGTAATCTCTCCACCATTTCTTGGCGGAACCAGTCATCTGAAATGTAGCGAAATCGACCCTAGTGGTCTCCACTATACCCATGTTCCGTAAAACCTTGTGACAGCTGTCAAGATACTCCTGGGATCCTCTGAAGGAGCACCGTTGAAGTGAACAGGAAAGAGATTGATAAACCTGTCTAATCTCCATAAGGCCTCAGAAGACATAGCTGGCCCATCTCTGACTTGTGCCACAATAACCGGTTGAACTAATCCAATTGGCTGAGCTGCTGGAGCCTGATACTGGGGAGCTATCTGCTCCGGAGCGGGAGTGGTAGGAGTCTGGGCTCCTCCTCTAGCCTGAGATACTGCTGGTGCCATGGGAAGTGCGCCAATCTGGGCCACACTCTCCATAAGGCCCACCAAACGGACCAAAGCGTCCTGAAGTACCAGGGTAGCAATGAACCCCTCCGGAACCTGAGATTGTCCGGTAGGAACAGTCTGGGTTGGAACCTCCTTGTCAAGCTCTATCTGAGGCTCCACTGCTGAGGCTGCTGCTCGGGCCCTAGGCTGAGCCCTGCCCCTGCCTCTGCCTCGACCTCTGTCACGTAAAGGAGCTGTCACTGGAGGCTCTGGCTGCTGCTCAGCTGAGGAAGCGGTACGTGTTCTCGCCATCTGTGAGAGAATAAAAGTAGAAGAGTTCAATCAGTATTGAGAAAGCAAAATCACACGACAGAGAAGAAAAGAAGTGAAACTTGTTCCTAAACTTCATAGCCTCTGGAAGATAAGCACAGACGTCTCCGTACTGATCCTCCAGACTCTACTAAGCTTGCTCATGAATCGTGAGACCTAGGCAACCTAGTGCTCTGATACCAACTGTCACGACCCGAAATTTCCCACCAACGGGACCGTGATGGCGCCTAACATTTCACTTGCTAGGCAAGCCAACGTTAGAGAATCATTTACCAATTTCTTATTTTCTATTTAGTAATTAACATTAATTAACTACAACAAAATATAACCAATGTGGAATATCATAAATCAGTATTAACTACCACCACCCGGATCTGGAGTCGCAATTCACGAGCATTCTAGAATTTACAACAAGTAATAGTCTGAAAGAAATACAACTGTCTGAACGAAAGAAAATAGTAAGACATAAAGGATAGATGGGGACTTCAAAGTCTGTGAACACCGACAGATCTACCTTGAGTCTCTGGACAGCGGACCAGTAGCAAATTTTGATCAACCTGAGCCGGTATCAAAATCTGCACAGAAAATGCAGGTTGCACCATCAGTACAACCGACCCCATGTACTGGTAAGTGTCGGACCTAACCTCGGTGAAGTAGTGACGAGGCTAAGACAAGACACCCACATATAACCTGAACAGTATAATCATGCTAGAGGCAACAACAATAAGTAAAACAATAATGCAGAAATAATGGGAGGGGAGCATAGAGTGGGGGAATACAACATAAAGAGTGAGAATAATGAAAGGACATAATTAAATCGGAAATCCTTAAACTAATTGAGCAATCAAGACAGCAAGGAAAACTGCACGACAGTTTTTACTCTCTTCCTCACAATATAAAGAAATTGTGCACGGCATCAACCTTCGTGCTTTACACTCTTCCTCACAATATAATTAAATTATGAACGGCATTACCCTTCGTGATTTACACTCTTCCTCACAATATAATTAAATTATGCACGGCATCACCCTTCGTGCTTTTACTCTCTTCCTCACAATTCACAGAATCAATAACAACGGATAGAGAGTAGTTTCACAAGAAATCAATATTTCATAAATTATTACTTTCACAATTTAACATCTCAACCTCGAATCAATATTCATAATTTTATCGACCTTGTGGAACCGGATACAATCCTTCCAACATTTCAACAACAACAATAAGCATGGATAGCCAGATTTAAGACTACAAATTTGCAAGAAATAAAATTTTACTCGCATGCTATGACTCGACCACAACGTATAGATGCTCGTCACCTCAACTATACGTCGTATTCAACAACAAAACACGTACCAAATACTCACATAATACCTATTCCCTCAAGCCAAAGTTAGACACAACACTTACCTCGCTCCGAAGGCAACTTAATTCTCAATCATAGCTTTTTCTTTGGAATTGTCCGCCAACCCACTCGTATCTATTCAGAAATGACTCAATAGTATCAAATATTGCTAAAGGAATCAATTACATTGCATAAATCTAGATTTCCTAAATTTTCCCCCAAAAAGTCGAAAATCGACCCCGGGCCCGCTTAGTCAAAACCTGAAGTTCGGACCAAAATCCATTCACCCATTTACCCCCGAGCCCAAATATATAATTGGTTGTGGAATCCGACCTCAAATCGAGGTCTAAATTCCCAAATTCCTGAAATCCCTAGTTTCTACCCTAACCCCTAATTCTACCATGAAAACTCTAGATTTTTAGTTAATAATTCAAGAAATGTAATGGGTAATTGAAAGAAAATGGTTTAGAATTACTTACCAACACTTTGGGGAAGAAAATGACTCTTGGAAATCACCTCTACCCGTTTGGTTCTTGAAAATGTTGAAGAAATGGCTCAAACCCGTGTTTGGAGTCTGTTTTAAGCCACTAGACAGGCCTTCATCGCGTTCGCGAGAGGCCTGTCGCGATCGCGATGCACAGCGGCCTAAGGCCTTCACCTTCGCGAATCTTCCTACACGTTTGCATAAGGCAACTCCCCCCTAGACTTCGCGTTCGCGACCTAGAGGACGCGTTCACATAGAAGAACATGACCAACCCTCCCCCAGGTCCCCAAGTGCTTCGCGTTCTCGATGGTCAAGTCATGTTAGTGAAGGGTAAATCCCCCATAACTTTGCGTTCGTGACCAGGCCTTCGCGTTCGCGAAGAAGAAGTCTCGGCCTCACCAGTTTACTCTTCGCATTCGCGAGAGGACCTTTGCGAACGCGAAGAAGGATATGCCAGACACCAGAATCTGCAAAAACCAGATTTTTCCCAAGTCCAAAACATCCCGTGGCCTATCCGAAACTCACCCGAGCCCTCGGGGCTCCAAACCAAACATGCACACAAGTCTAAAAATATCATACAAACTTGCTCGCACGATCAAATCGCCAAAATAACACCTAGAATTATGAATTTAGCACCAAATCAAATGAAATTCTCAAGAACACTTTAAAATCCATATCTTCTCAACTGGACGTCCGAATCACGTCAAATCAACTTTGTTTCTCACCAAATTTCACAGACAAGTCTTACATATCATAATGAAACTGTACCGGGCTCCGGAATCAAAATACGGACCCGATACTGACAATGCCAAACATCGATCAATTCTTAAAAACAATTAATTTTCAGACTTTTAATTTTTATCAAAAATTTATAACTCAAGCTAGGGACCTCCAAATTCGATTCCGGGTATACGCCCAAGTCCCATAACTCGATACGAACTTACCGGGACCGTCAAAATACATATCCGAACCTGTTTACCAAAAATGTTGACCAAAGTCACCTAAAATTAACTTTTAAGGCAAAATTTTTTATTTTCATTAGTTTTCAAAATAAAAACATTTCGGAAACCTGCCCGGGCTGCGCACGCAAATCGAGGAGGGTAAAAATGAGATTTTTAAGGCTTAAGAGCGTAGATTCGAGTTCTAAAGCATAAGATGGCCTTTTGGGTCATCACATTTATGCCATGATTTGGCTTGATATAGCGCTTAGGCTGAAGGAGCCCCTCCGGAGTCTGTACACACCCCCAGTAAGCGCATGTACCTACTGAATGCGAGTGTCGAGTGTCGAGTGCCGAATGCTGAGTGACTGTGAGGAATGAGTAATTGTGAGGTTGAAGTGAATGGGAGCACGGAGTGATTGTTGCCATGAGAGGTTGTATATGATTTCATTGTTATTGCACATAGTTGCCATATATCACTGATTTTGAAAAACTTCTGAAGGATACTTTTATATGGTTTTTACTTGAATTTGGCACGAATAAACTGATTTGACTTAATTTGCCGGATTTGAAAGCATGTCTACTTTTCTTGTTGAGACTACTGAAAATGAATTATAATTGTGTAGCTCGTCATTATCTTTCAATTCCTTATTTATTATTGTTACTTACTGAGTTGGTTATACTCATGCTACACCCTGCACTTCGTGTGCAGATCCAGTAGTTTTTGGACGCGGTGAGTGTTGATATTTCGTGTAGCTGACCGTTGGAGATATCGAGGTAGTTTCCTGGTGTTCGCAGTCCTTGTTTCTCCTTCCTTATCCTTTCTTTCATTGTATTTGGATCCAAACTATTACAGTCATTTCATTTCTAGACTGATTATGTATAGATGCTCATGGCTTAGTGACACCCCGATATTGGGAGCTATTTCTGCACTTGTGTTTTGGGTTTTACCCCCTTGTTTATGAATATTTTACCTATTTCAAATATCTTGAATTATTTTTCTATTAAATAGTTGGAGTATTTGGAAATGACGGCTTGCCTTGTACCATCGATAGGCGCCATCACGACAGGTTAGGTTTGGGTCGTGACAATTTTATACTTGAAATATTTTTTACAAACGCTCAAATGCACGCCTACAAAAAATACACACAATTCTGCGGCTAAGCAAAAAAGAAGGAAAAATAACTAATCACCGCCTGGCCCAGCAGCACCACCAGCTTGATCGCCCAGACCATCTCCACCTACCTCTTCACCATCGCCATCGCCAGCGGGATACTCATCCTCGTACCAGGATTCTGGCTCAATCCGATCCATACCTGCATCCTCGAAGTCGACATGAATCCATTCCTCGTACAAGTCCCTCGGAACATCAGGAAAAGCAGAAGTACAGGAAGAGGACGGTTGTGCCAATATCTGCACCTTCTCGGCCTCAAGAGCAGCAACTCGATCACTAAGGCCCGAAGCCTCTTTTTCCATCTCCCATATCTGCTCATCAAGCCGCTCCTTTCTGAGCCTGGCCATCTCTATAGCACCCTCCCGCTCAGAACAGAGAACGCGGTTCACGATATATAAAGCCTCTGCTTTCCTCGCAGCCGACAACTGCTGCAACTCTGCCTTCTCTAAACCCGTTGCCTTCTCAACGACCTTGCCACTCAGAGCGTTCGCTTTGAGTTGATACTCCTTGTGCTCGACGCGCAATGAGACCACTTGGGCTTGAAGGTTGGCACATTGGGCCTCGACCCCTCTGCTTACCTCAAGCTCCTCCTCTTTTTCCCTCAATGCCCCCTCGAGAACGCTGAATTTTTTGATGACTTGTACCAACTGGTCATCCTTCTCCTTCAGTTTATTTCGGAGAGCCTGGAAACTGTCGCTCTTGCCGAACCGTCTACAGATCTCGCGATGCTTGGCACAGTATTCACGATATTTTTGCTCCATCTTCTAAAAAATAGCCTTACGCCTCTCCTCTCGTCGGGCGCTCTCAATCACCAAAATCACGGTCTGAAAGAAAAAGAAAAAATGAAGAGTAAGAACAAAACTTTGAACACTCCATACAAAAACGAAGAGGGATCGAAAAACTTACCCTAAGAGTGAGGCCGTCTATGCTCTTAGATATAGCGGAATCCTTCTACTTCTCTAGGGTTTTAACCTCCACATTAGAGCAAATGGGACCGATAGAAGAGACCACGTCCTCCATGTCCACCAGTAAGTCCCGATCCAAGGGGATCTTAATAGTCTGTGTAGTCCCTCCAATCTCACCTCGAGTCGGGTGAATCCTTCCCCCATCATCCTCACCTCCTCGACATCCATGTTAGAGCCCGTCTTGTAACCTTCCTCAGCTACGCATTTTCCTTTTAAGTCGCCTCTCGAAGAAAGATTCTCGGTCGTTCGTGAAGCCGATGGATCGTCCTGCCGCAAATCATCAGGGACTCTCGCTGATGGTCCTTCAAATCCCATCATGGTCTCAGGGAGAGATGTACCCTCTTCTGCTTCATACGAGGGCGAAATCACAGGCGGCAACTCGGCGTCACCCCCAAGCTCTATGGTCGCCGTCTCTTAGACGGCGAAATCATCCATCACTGATCTCCACTTGCGGGGAATCAAGTTATCTCCACTCGGCGTCGAATCCGCTTCATAGTCCTCATCTACTAGATGATACAGAGGGGAAGTCAGAAGTTCTACTGCAGGTGTGGTCGACAACCGGGCAGACCTAGCCATGGCAGAAGAAGGAATATAAGCGGAGAGTCGGGCGGGATTGGTCGCTGTCATATTGGGAACTAACCCCAAAGAAGTAGCCTTCCTCTTACGAAATGCACGAGGAGGGGCCTTTGATCTATACGATAGTCCTCGGGCTGAAAAAGATAGAATAAAATATTCACTTCCTCTACAAAACTACTATGGGAAAGCGACTGTGAGATCAAAACAATATAGATGAAAATATGTACAGGTGAACTCACCGGTCGCGGAAGGCGCAGGCCCGAACTTCTTGAGAAAGGTCGGCCATCCACGAACCCCACTGTGTGAGGCAGAATCCGGCTGACCCAGTCATGAATGTGCCCGACCAAAGGAGGGGGTATAGTCTCGGTTACACGAAGAAGGGACGGATTGTCAGACCACGACTCAAACAAGCAAAAAGAATGCTTGGGTAAAAAGGAGATACTTACGGGAGTAATTCCAAGTCTCAAGGAATCCGCTCGCGTTGGCCACCATGTCCTCGTTTTTTATGAAAAAGTAGTTGAGCAAAAATTGATAATTTTTCATATAGTCCATCTTCACCACCAAGCACTTACTTCCTATGTGGAGAAGGTGCGGCATCGTCCCCCTATAGAAACTAGGGGCGAAGAGATGCATCAGGTGGCGAACTGTGATCTCGACCCCAGCCAATTCCGCGAATTTCATTAACATGCGGATAAACTTGTAGATGTATGGAGAGTTGGGCCGTTTAAACACCGTAATAGCGGCAAAAGTTTTCCGCCAGTGGGAGAAAAGGAAAGGAATAGCCGATGTAGAAAGGATACGCATAGAACGCGCAATATCCAGGGCGGTGTATTTGTACTACATCGCGCCCCGCGGAGATCAGATAGATATAGGTAGGAATCTTGAACCTCGCCCAAACTCAACAAGATCGATCTCCTTCATCGTCGACTTCGGGACCTCAGGGTCGTCCTTAGGCATCTTCGAGAAATCGGACTTAGTTTTATCATTATGGGGAACTATTTCCTCCACCGTAGGGAAGTTCTCTTCATTAGCAGCGACAACAATCATATCGGCGTGAGGGGGTATTAGCATCGCCAAAGGGGTAGGATCAGCTGCCATACCAGGAACATGGGATGCCTTAGTCATGTTAATTAGGAGAAGATGCTCAAACAAGGAAATGTAGGAAGCAGCGAGAATCACTATAACTAGTAAGAAGTTTCAAACAATGGAGGAGGAAGAAGATGCAGAGTTTGCTGCGTACAAGAAATTTCGTAAATGATAAGACGTTACCCACGTACCCCTATTTATAAGGATGCAGGCATCAAAACCAAGAAACTGACCATCATTGCGTGATGCTGTAACCGAAGCGGTAGGCTCTCTCAGGAGGCACGCGCAAAATGAAGCAACATCTCGGGAAATTGCGCCATAATGACATCGACTGCCATGACATCACCTTTATTAGCGGGATATGCGACCCCAGAACTTACGGTTCACAATAGGACACGCTGCCTACTCGCCCCTAATCACTACGGCTCGCCCATCTCGTCTAAGCACTTCAATCACGTTACACAGAGTCCGCTCATCAAGGCCTTCTGATGTCGACCTTAATAAGTGGAGGGACTAACTGTATAAGCCAAAATCTGCCCTAAGTATATTTAGCGTAATTTGGCATTGAGGAAAGAGTTAGTCGAGGTCGCCCAAGATGTAGTAAAGTCATTGGCCGAGGAGCCGACAAGAGTCGTAGTCGAGATGTCAACAATGGTCGAGGTCGAGGTTGACTATTGATGATAGGAGCTGTAACGGTTAATTTATCAGGATAGGGTATTAAAAGGGAATATTCTAGTGGATATTCTCTGTTTGTACTATTAGGGTTTCTTAGGAAAAATGCTCATATATATAGAAAGAAGAGACAATAATAGGGGCATGTAATATTCATTTGATAAAAATATTTTTGAGAAGAAGATTCTCTCTCTCTTGTAACGATACAAAGATTACCTTTTGATAAAGATTCTTGCTCATATTATTCCCCACCTTTCCACCAGATCCGAAGATTGTTCACACGAATCTTGGATTTTTCTGTCACTCATTATTGTCAAGAGAAATATTTGTACAATCCATCCATTATTGGGTGAATCATTCTCCTTATTTACTTAAATGCCATTTATTGCTATTTATTGTTAGTTATATCTCCATTAATGTTTATGCTTTAAGAGTATTTAGCACTTATTGTCATCAATCATTTACGGGATCTGCCCCCATCTCCTGCACGTTTTCGAGATTAGCATCTAGAGTTATTATCCTTAACTAGATTTAACCCATTAATACATAAATTTAATAGTTTAATCAGAAGTTACACTTTTTGGTCAAACAGATGGGACCGGGGATAAGGGCATTGTTGTCCATATATCAACTATTATATGAAGGAAATAACAATGCAAGATTTTTATAGTATAGGATGCATGTTATGTGTTTGACATAGAAATACAAGGGGTGTGTATAAAAATACATGCACGCAACGACTAGTATCCACAAATCTAGCTAGCATTTGGACATAGATTTGGTGAAAACCTGGAAAAAAAAAAAAATTTAAAGTTGTATTGAAAAATAATATTTAAAAATTGAAATTGTATTTGGACATGCATTTTACTTGAAAAAAAATTTAAATTTTTTGTATTTAAAAAAAAAAAGTAAAAAAATTCCTGTCCAAACGGGAGCTTAATCAATTAAAAGCTTGCTTCCGGAAGGCAAACTTTGACTAGAATTTTCCTATTAAAAAAGTGGTAGAAGTTTTTTAATTAACTTTCCCATTAAGTTGATCAGCAGAGGCGTATCCAGTGTAGAAGCTATGTGTTCAATTGAACCCATAGCTTTCGCTCCTTCCCTATATTTTTGCTCAAACTATCATTAAATATATACAAATAATAAATTTTGAACTAATTAAGTTAGATGAGATGTGATAAAATTACGAATCTGAACCCAAAAAGTTCAAATTCTGGATCCGAATCTATTGATGTGGTTGGACTTGCAAGAATCCTATAATTTAGTCCCAATATTTGTCATTCATTTTGAACACTTTGCTTCACTGAGAGAAAAAGAGGTGAGAAAAGTGAAGGAGATAGCAAAATGTGAATTGCTCTGGATTTGCGGTACCAAAGGTGGTTTCATTGGGGTTTTTTTTTCCCTTAACGTTGATTTATTAAGTTAAAACTAAGCAATTGTTTGAACGATCTATTTCTAATCTTCGACACTTATCACGGGTTTAGATCCTAGGGGATAGTTTGATTGGGAAATAAGTTATTCCATGATTAATTATTTCGGGATTAGTTATCCTTAGATTAGTTGTTCCACCCTTCCATATGGATAAAAAAACACTACAATTTCGGAATAACTAATCTCGGGATTAGTTGTACCACGATTTTATCCCAACCAAATATAAGATAAACGCATCTCAGATTTAATCTCGGGATTAATTATCCCTTATCTCTTGTACCAAACGAACACTAAGTTTATAAAGTATTTGTACGATAATGTACCCTATTTATTTCAAATCTTCCTTTTTAACATGTTGAAATATTATTGTTTTGAATATGAAAATAGATCCAATAGGTCGCCTGTTAGAACAGCGACACGCTTTTTATTGTTGGTTTTAGGTCGTCTATTAGACCCGCTTTTTATTATATTGTTTTAATAAATTCTCAACTAGGTATGTTAGACCTGCTTTTTATTATATTTTGTTTTTGGGATAATTTCATAAACCCCCACATGTTTTGCTCCATCACACTTATATTGATTTTTTAAATATTACTTTTAATCTATTTATTTATTAATCAAAAAATTATAATATGGCTAATTTACCCTTTTTCATATAAACTCTTTGTTTAATTAATTTTATTAGGATTTATTTATTTGTTGTAGCATGTAACCTTTCTTATTCTGAGAAATTAAAAAAGATTTACCCAAACTAGAAGTCCCTCTTATTTTTTGAATATTTTTTAATTCAAAAACTAGTCTTCGTCATTTGTATTAGGCTTTCTCCTTATGTAGGTACTTAAATTGTACAGTTATATATAATTTTATTTGTGGTAACATTTCAAACTTCAAATGTTAGTTGTTGTAATAGTGAACCATCCAATAAAAAAATTGCTACCAAAATAACTACTGCTTCATTTTAGTGTGGCATATCGAACTTAACACCAGCAGCCTAAAGTTGAGCTGCATTAGTTCGAAGTAAACTGCCAAACTTTAGGCTACTGGTCTTAAGTAAGCTATAATTATGAACTCAAAAAAAAAAAAAAAAGACAAGTCCAAACAATGAGAAAAGTCTACTCCACGTAGTTCAAAGCTGCAATCACCAAACCCTAAGCTTTAATTAACTTTGAAAAAATCAGCTAATTACACTAATACAAGATACCCATAATACATATTTTGGAATAAGAATATTAATTAACTGCGCTAGAAAATGTAATAGGTTAACAACCTAGCTACATCCAATTAATTACAACATAATACAATAATTACAACATGAAGCTAGTCGAGCTAGATCTATTTCCCTTTATCGCAGCCATGTCATTGATAGGGGTGATATATATTAATGCATATGAAGATGCAAAAGAGATTAATAACACAAAATACCGTGCTTAACACAAAATTAGGTTATTAGTTTCTTCCAGATAGAGGGCTACAGGATTCTGAATAAGGGGCGGATACACCTAGTCTCAAGCGGTATCAAGTGACACTACTTTATCGACTTATTTTTATTATATATATATATAGAGTAAGCAAAATAAAAACCATGGGTGTAAATATAAAAATGATACAGCTTGACATTATAATAATTTGTTCATTTATTTATTTCTTCAAATAAAATATATAAAAAATTCTGCGTACGACATTAAATCGTCGTTGAGGTCAGACTGTGACTTCAATTTCAAGTCCTCGATCAATTCGGCTGCACACTCAACCAACCATTTTCTCAAAGCTCTCGTTGAGAGAAAGGTTTGCTGTTGTGCAGCCAAATTGACCATGAGTACTCATCATAGCCACAACTTGAGTTCTTTGTAAATGCTTCAACCTGTGCAAAAATGATAAATTACATATAAGTGAGACGTTAATTAATAAAGGAACATAAAATGGTTCTTTAATTTTACTTAATCAGAAAGCTATATATAAAAGCTCAGATAAATAACACTGGAGAAGTGGAGTTTAAACAATTACTCAGATCTAAACTTCACATCTCTTACCTTTTTTTTTCACCCTCTATACGAAGCAAAAGTCTTTAAACCAAATATTTTTGACGAGTTTTGGGTATAGGGTTTTTTGTAGCCAAATATTTTGACGAGCTTCTAATAGCTTGAACCTTATGTAATCTCATTTCTTTCCTTTGACATGTATTCTTGTTATCTCTCTCTCCTTTTTCATGTATTCTTGTAATCCTACCCACTCAATCGAAATGGGAAATGTTAAATGTTTGATAGGTTCTATGCATCATTGTTATGTTTTGATGATCTAACAAACTTAATGCTAAGAACCAGATAAGGAACCTGTTACACATCCTCAAGTACTTAAGATCAACAAGTCTCAAAGTCGGGGATATAGTTCAACTCTTCAGAGTCAGAGAAACAGCAGAGGGAACAGATGAACATCAGTTCCCTTGGTGACCATACCAGTCAACTCCCCAACAGCTGTAAAGTTATTGTCTGCACACGCAACAGTGCAGCAGTCAACTTCATTGGGAACTTGTTGCGGCCAAACACACTCACGCAAGTATACGCGGTCGTCAAGTAATAAAGTGACTCAAAGTCGGATGTCGAACCCACGAGGACTTATGATTAGCTATTAACTAAATTAGCCTATCTTAATTATCTAACTAAGAATTAAATCTAAAAATATTTTATTCTAACTAATTAAATAAGAAAAATATAAATAATAAACTTTGAACAGAGAAAGAGCAGATTTTTATGATATCAATGTAAGAAAAACGATCTAGGGTTATGGTCTATCTAACAATCCTATTGTATTCTTCAATTGAATTGACCGACTAATTTATCTAGCTTATTGGTTGACAGGGTTAATATTGCTCATAAGAATCTGTCGAGTTCTTACTCGCTCTCTTCATTCAATTCTTCCATATTGGCCTTCATTCTTGTGATTGCTGCCCTCATTCTTTTCATATCTTTTTTGAGTTCATCCTGTTGCTCTGCTACTTGCCTCAGAATATCCCTAATATATGCATCAGGCTCCATATCATGTACTTCATTGCCCCTATCAAACTCGGAAATATCATTAGAAAGATCATAATAAGGGCTCAGAGAAGGATGAACAAAATTAGGACAACCATCCCAATGGCCATCTTGACCACCACACATATTACAAATATTCCACTAAAAGGATTGAGATTGTGCGCACAACTCGCTCCTGGGAACATTCTGACAATTTTTCCACCAGTGGGGTCCTCCACAATATGGACAAGGATCATCAAAATAAGAATAACCATCATTCGAACAATTTTTATTCCAAGATGCCATGCTAAAATAAATAAAAAAATACTAACTAAAATAAAATAATAAAAAAAACATGAATAGATAAAAAAAAATGTCTAATCTAGAAAAATAGCAAATTTCTAAGTCCCCGGCAACGGCGCCAAAAACTTGTTGCGGCCAAACACACTCACGCAAGTATACGCGGTCGTCAAGTAATAAAGTGACTCAAAGTCGGATGTCGAACCCACGAGGACTTATGATTAGCTATTAACTAAATTAGCCTATCTTAATTATCTAACTAAGAATTAAATCTAAAAATATTTTATTCTAACTAATTAAATAAGAAAAATATAAATAATAAACTTTGAACAGAGAAAGAGCAGATTTTTATGATATCAATGTAAGAAAAACGATCTAGGGTTATGGTCTATCTAACAATCCTATTGTATTCTTCAATTGAATTGACCGACTAATTTATCTAGCTTATTGGTTGACAGGGTTAATATTGCTCATAAGAATCTGTCGAGTTCTTACTCGCCTATTCAAGCTAACCTAACGCCTATATGTCTATGGAGTTAGAATCAACAAGAACGCATTTATAATTCCTGTAAATCAACCAAGCAAGGCAATTAGGTATATGTCTATCCTAACCACGAATCCGTTCCCCGATGCCCGAGTTCAAGAACTTGCCCTACTCAATCCTATATGCAATATAGAATTCCCACTTTCGAGTTCAATTCTAGATTCGTAGATAATATTCAATTGGTGATCAAGCAATTAAATAATTAAGCGCAAGATTGAATAAATAACTTAATATGATAAATCAAGAAGTCAAAATCAATATCCGAATAACAATAGTCATGAAAGAACCACAACCCTAGAACGTGAAGTTTAGCTCCACATAGACATGGTAGCCAAACAACAAATCATACAAAGAAACATAAAAATTACTAAGTTTGGTGGGAGAAAGATGAAACTTGATGAATTCCGGCCTCCACAGCTTTGTCGTGGCTTTTTCACTCTTCCCAATATGTTAGATAACCTAAAAGAGGCGTTTTTAGCTTATATATTGCGTACAAAAGTCGTGGGCCAAAGCTCTCCCATTCCTAGTCCAATTCGGCTTCAGGGATTGATGCTAAGGTGGATGCGACGCATCCACCTTGTCCTCTATTTCTCAGCTTCGCATGCGATGGTGGACGCGACACATCCAGCTTCACTTCTACTTCCCAGTTTCGCACGCGATGGCGGACGCGATGGCACAACTTCACTGCTAAGGTTGCATGCAGGATGATGTTTTCCTAGGTTGGATGCGACGCATCCAACCCTTCTTCCTCTAGCTAAACCACCTTTTCTTCATATTTTGCACTCCGAACACCTTAAATCGTCACACATAACTTAATTAGTCATCAAACCAATAATTACACCATGTTGGGTGTTTTAAAGATTAAATAACATCAAAAAGTGGTTAAAGCATGGGTAAAGTAACATTAACACATATCGAAATATGCCAAACATCAATGCTCATGTACCAAACATGCTTGCATCATTCAAGTGATGTCACCAATGTTATATTAACATTAAGCCAAAGACAAAACATCACTTGAACATTTTTGAAGAATCAATCCAGCTTTCTCTCAAGTCTGTGCATCCATCCAGCAATCGATTCTCAAGTGCTTCAAGAACAAAAAACTACATAATAAGGACCAGTATCCTGCATCGAGTTATCACATGTCCTTAGTTGTGTTGTACCTTTGTTAAAGCTTATTACTTGTAATTCCTACTTAACTTGGTTAGAAGCAATTGTGTAGGAAACTTTTTTTTAATCATAAACTCTGTATTTGTGTCTTGGCTAGGTTTAGTCGAGTTGGAAGTCTTTGTAATAGAGTGTGATGACCCAAAATATCATCTTTAAATTTAATAAGAAATTATGTGTTCTAAGACCTCAAAAAATACCATTTATCATTCCTCGACATGCGTGCGCAGTCCGTGCAATTTTTCGAAAAGTTTTATGTGAAAAATGGATTAAAGTGTGAAATAGAGCTTTAAAACTCAACTAAGTTGACTTTGGTCAACATTTTGAGCAACCGGACCTGGATCAGTGTTTTGACGATTCCGGCACTTGGGCGTATGCCCGGAATCGAATTTCGAGGTCCCTAGCCCGAGATATGGAATTTTGATGAAACAATTAAAAGATGAAAGCTTAAAGATTTTTAAGAAGTTACTGATGTTGGATTTATTGACACCGGATCTGTATTTTGGTTTCGGAGCCCGGTATAGATCCACTATAATATTTATCACTTGTCTGCCAAATTTGGTGAGAATCAGAGTTGATTTGACGAGATTCGGACGTCCGGTTGTAAAAATATAAGTTTTAAAGTTTTCTTAAAAATTCCTTTGATTTGGCGTCCGATTCGTAGTTCTAGGTGTTATTTTGGCGATTTGATCGCGCAAGCAAGTTCGTATGATATTTTAGGACTTGTGTGCATGTTTGGTTTGGAGAACCGAGGACTCAGGTGAGTTTCGGATAGGATACGGGATGATTTTAAACTTAGAAAAATCTGGTTTTCTGCAACTTCAGGCTTTTGGTATTTCCTTCATCGCGTTCGCGAATGTACTCTCGCGAACGCGAAGAACAAACTGGGCTAACTGAATTTTTCTTCTTCGCGAACGTGAAGATTGGGTCGCGAACGCGAAGCTATGGGGACTTTACCCTTCGCGAACGCGACCAGCTCAACGCGAACGCGAAGCTTTAGAGGCCTGGGGGAGGGGTCAGTCGTCCTTCTACGCGAGCGCGAGCACTGGCACGCGAACGCAAAGGCTAGGAGGAAAAAGCCTTCGCTAACGCGAAGGAGAACTCGCGAACGCGAATGCCACAGGTTACTACTCATCGCGAACGCGACAGGCCCTTCGCGAACGCGAAGAAGGCCTAACGCCTATGACTTAAAACATAACCAAAATGGGATTTTTCCCATTTTTCACAAACCCTCAATTAGAACTCGGTTTGGGGGCGATTTCAAAGGAGTTTTTCACGATTTCGAACTGGATAAGTGTTCTTTATCATATAGTGATTGTATTTCATAAATCTAAGTCTATATTCATCATTTATTTCGGATTTAGATGGAAGAAATTGGAATTTTTTATAAAATCTTCCAAAAATAAAAGTTTAAGATTTGAAGGTCCATTTGATATCGGAATTTGATAAATATTTTATGGTTGGACTCGTATCAGAACGGGTATTCGGATTTCATAAGTTTTTCCGAGATTTGAGACGTGGGTCCCACTGTCAAATATTTTAATGAATTTCAGAATTTTAACCGAAAAATTAATAAATTCATATGGAATTAATTCCTATGATTCGTATTGAGTATATTGAATTGTTTATGAATAGATTTGAAGCTTTTGGAGACAAATTTAAAAGGAAAAGTTGTGGTCGAGTAATTGATTGGAATTCGCAAAGCGAGGTAAGTGTCGTGGTTAACCTTGACTTGAGGGAATAGAACGCTTAAACTATTTGTTATGTGAAATGCATGTGAACGACGTATAGGCGAGGTGACGAGTGTCTATACATCGTCAAATTATTTGTTTGCATAATTAATTGAAAAATCATAAATCATTTTAAATCATGAATTAATTATTATAATAATTATTTCTCTCCTATTCTTTGTCAAATATTAATTCTTGAATTCCTGCATTAATTATTACATGTTATTTGAATTATGTGTCTTAATTGTTATTTGCCATTTAGCATATTAAATATTAAACTGCCTATTTTCTCCCTGATTTGCATAATAATTTGCTATTTGTCATTGTTTGTTTCATAATTAAATCATAATTATTGTATGCTTGTTGTCCTATAGTTTTATATTAATTATTGCATTTATTGGGGAAATTTCTTCTATAAGAATTAGTAAATGGATATATTGGAGGATCGGGTTGCACGCCGTATCAAAATTGATTGAAATGGATATATTGGAGGATCGGGTTGCACGCTGCAACAGACTTATTAAAAGTTCATATTGGGGGATCAGGTTGCACACCGCAACAGACTTATTAAAAAGTCCATATTGAAGGATCGGGTTGCACGCCGCAACAGACTTATTAAAAGTCAATAATTAGGGGATCGGATTGCATGCCGCAATAGACTTATTTAAAAGTCAATATATATATTTGATTAAAAATAATTATGTGAGAGAATTGAAAATGAATATATTGTGAGAGCGGGTTGCACGCTACAACAGAATTGAATGTGAATATATTATGAGAGCGGGTTGCACGCTACAATAGAATTGACGGAAATGATAAATTGGCTATAACTGTTGAATTGGCTTTAATTATTATAAATGAGTTACCTGATTTATTTCTATTAGTGTTGTTGTTACTAATATTGCGTACAGGTAATGTAAGTGACCCGCCTTAGCCTCGTCATTACTTCGTCGAGGTTAGGCTCAGCACTTACCAGTATATGGGGTCGGTTGTACTGATACTACACTCTGCACTTTTTGTGCAGATTTTGGAATTGGTCCCAATGGCGTACCATAGACTTGCTCGGATTTCAGCTACTCAGAGGAGACTTGAGGTATAACTGTACGACGTTCGCAGTCTGAAGTCCCCGTCTACTTTACTTTAGCTGTGTGTTTGTTTCCAGACAGCTTTATTTTATTCAGACCCTTATTTGTATTATTCTAGAAGCTCGTGCACTTGTGACACCAATTCTGGGATAGTATTTAGATACCGTTGTTCTTATGGATTATTCACTATATTTCAGACCTTACTTCCGCATTTTTTCCTTTGTTATTAATAAATTTAAAAATAGTTTTAAAATAGATAATATTATTCTAACGTTGGCTTACCTAGCAAGTGAAATGTTAGGCGCCATCTCGGTCCGAAGGTAGGAATTTCGGGTCGTGACAGTTGGTATCAGAGCACTAGGTTACATAGGTCTCACGAGTCGCGAGCAAGCTTAGTAGAGTCTGAAGGATCGGTACGGAGACGTTTGTACTTATCTCTCAGAGGCTATAAATTTTAGGAATAATATCACTTCTTTCTTATTCTGTCGTGCGAATTTATTCTATCATTGATGATTGAATCATTCTACTCTTACTCTCTCACAGATGGTGAAAACATGTAATACCTCTACCGATGGACAGGGACTAGAGCCCCCGGTGGCAACTATGGCCAGGGGTAGAGGTCGAGGCCGAGGTCGTGCTAGGGGCAGAGGCAGAGGTAGAGGTAGAGCTCAGTCCAGAGCTCGAGCAACTGCACATGTTATAAAACCTCAGGTGGATATTCAGGAGGAAGTTCCAGTTCAGAATGTACCACTTGGACCAGTTCAGGTCCCGGAAGGATTCATAGCCACTCCAGTACTTCAGGACGCTCTAGTCCGTTTCGTAAGTATTATGAGGGCGTGGCCCAGAATGGTACATTTCCAGTGGCACCAGCCATCTCACAGGCTGGGGGAGGAGCAAAAACTTCCACTACTCCCGCTCCGGAGCAGATGGCTCCCCATAATCAGGCTCCAGCAGCCCCGCCAGTTGGGGTAGTTCAGCCAGTTATTGCGGCACAGACCGATGATAGGACCGCCATTGCTTTTGAGTCCTTATTGAGACTGGATAAGTTTACTAAGCTCTTTCCAGTTCACTTAAGTGGTACACCTTCTGAGGACCCACAGGATTATCTTTAACGCTACCACGAGGTGCTGCGGAACATGGGTATAGTTGAGACCAATGGGGTTGATTTTGCTGTATTTCAGATGACGGGTTCCGCCAAGAGGTGGTGGAGAGATTATACATTGACCCGACCTGTCGGATCACCTGCACTTACCTGGGAGCAGTTCTCTCATCTATTTTTGGAGAAGTTCCTCCCTATCACACTGAGAGAGGAATTCCGCAAGCAATTTGAGCGTCTACAACAGGGCAGTATGATTGTTACTCAGTATGAGTCCCGTTTTGTGGATTTGGCCCGCCATGCTCTCCTTTTACTACCTACGGAGGGAGAGAGAGAGTGAGGAGGTTTATTGAGGTACTCACTCACCCTATCATACTTCATATGGCCAAGGAGACCGCAAGTGAGATTTATTTTCAGGCGGCTGCTAATGTTGCAAGGAGGATCGAGATGGTTCTTGCATAGTAGAGAGGGTAGAGGTCTGATAAGAGGCCTCGTCAGTTTTGTGGTTTCGGTGGTGCCGTGTCTGGAGGAATGGGTAAATTTGGTAGGGGTCATCCTCCCAGACTATTTCATTCAGCACTTCATGCATCTCCCGGTGCTTCAAGGAGTCACGGTCCTATTATGCCTTACTCTAGGCATCCAACATTCAGTACACATTCAGCTCCTATCAGTGCACCACCACTCCAGAGTTACTACAACGGTTATTTGACCCATTTGGGTCAGCTTCAGCTTCAGCATCCACGGCATCAGGATGAGTGTTATGAGTGTGGAAATATTGGTCACATCAGGAGGTATTGTCCTAGATTGGCGAGTAACAGATCTCGGCAAGATTCTCGTGCCATCATACCGGCACTGATTGCTTCACCTCTTGCTCAAACAGCTAGAGGTAGGGGTCAGGTAGCTAGAGGTGGAGGTCAGGCCATTAGAGATGGAAATCAGACCGTTAGAGGTAGAGGCCAGCCAGTTAGAGGCCGTCTAAGGGATGCAGCTCAGAGTGGTAGGGCCCAACCCCGATTTTATGCTTTTCCAGCTAGGCCTGAGGTCGAGTCATCTGATGCTGTGATCACAGGAATTATTCTAGTTTTCCATAGAGATGCGTCAGTTCTATTTAATGCAGGATCTACTTATTCCTATGTGTCCTCCTATTTTGCTTCATATTTGGTTGTGCCTTGTGATTCTTTGAGTGCTTCTGTGTGTATAACTACACCGGTGGGAGACTCTGTTATAGTAGATCATGTCTATCGTTCGTGTGTGGTTACTATTGGTAATCTTGAGACTAGTGTGGATCTTCTACTTCTTGATATGGTAGATTTTGATGTCATCTTGGGTATGGATTGGTTGTCCCCTTATCATGCTATATTGGATTGTCATGCCAAGACAGTGACCCTAGCTATGCCGGGGTTACCTCGGTTAAAGTGGAAAGGAACTCCTGGTCATTCTGCCAGCAAGGTTATTTCTTATATGAAAGCTCGGCGTATGGTAGAGAAAGGGTGTCTAGCCTATTTGGCTTATATTTGCGATCACAGTGTGAATGTTCCTTATATGGACTCAGTACCAATTGTTAGTGAATTTCCAGAAATATTTCTTGCAAATTTATCGGGGATGCCACCCGACAGAGATATTGACTTCTGTATTGATTTGGCTCTAGGCACTCAGCCCATTTCCATTCCACCATACCGTATGGCCCCGCCAGAGTTGAAAGAATTGAAAGAGCAGTTACAAGACTTGCTTGATCAAGGATTCATTAGACCTAGTGTCTCGCCCTGGGGTGCACCAGTATTATTTGAAAAGAAGAAAGATGGCTCTATGCGGATGTGTATAGATTATCGGCAGTTGAATAAGGCCACTATAAAAAATAAATATACGCTGCCAAGAATTGATGACTTATTTGATCAGCTTCAGGGTGCCAAGGTATTTTTAAAGATCGATTTGAGGTCTGGTTACCATCAGTTGAAGATTAGTGCATCTGATGTCCCTAAAATAGTTTTTCGGACTCGGTATGGGCATTACGAATTCCTAGTGATGTCATTTGGGTTGACAAATGCCCCAGCAACATTTATGGATTTGATGAATCGGGTGTTCAAGCCTTATTTGGATTCTTTTGTGGTTGTATTCATTGATGATATCTTGATTTACTCCAGCAGTCGAGAGGAGCATGATCAGCATCTTCGAAGTGTGCTTCACACTTTGAAGAAAAATCAGTTATATGCCAAGTTTTCAAAATGTGAGTTTTGGTTAGACTCAGTTGCCTTTTTGGGGCATATTGTATCAGTATAAGGCATAAAGGTGGATCCTAAGAAGATTGAGGCTGTTCAGAATTGGCCTAGACCTACTTCAGTTACAGAGATCCGGAGTTTCCTGGGTTTAGCAGGTTATTATCGTCGGTTCGTGGATGAGTTTTCATCTATAGCATTCCCATTGACCAGACTGACCCAGAAAGGTGTCACATTCAGATGGTCAGACGAGTATGAGTTGAGTTTTCAGAAACTCAAGACTGCTTTGACTACGGCGCCAGTGTTGGTATTACCCACAGGTTCAGGGTCGTATACAGTATATTGTGATGCATCTCACATTGGGCTTGGTGTAGTATTAATACAAGATGTCAGGGTGATTGCATATGCGTCGCGGCAGTTGAAGGTTCACGAGAAGAATTATCTTGTTCATGACTTAGAACTGGCAGTCATTGTTCATGCGCTGAAGATTTGGAGGCATTACCTTTACGGTGTCTCGTGTGAGGTATTTACTGATCATCGTAGCCTTCAGTACCTGGTCAAACAAAAAGATCTTAATTCGAGGCAGAGAAGATGGTTGGAGTAGTTGAAAGACTATGATATCACTATTTTGTATCACCCCGGAAAGGTCAATGTGGTGGCCGATACTTTGAGTAGAAAGGCTGTGAGTATGGGCAGTCTTGCGTATATTCCGATTGGTGAGAGGCCATTAGTTGCAGATGTTCAGACTTTGGTTAATCAGTTCGTGAGGTTAGATATTTCAGAACCCAGTAGGGTTCTAGCTTGCACAGTCGCTCGGTCTTCTTTATATAAGCGCATCATAGAGAGGAGTATGATGATCCTCATTTACTTGTCCTTAAGGACATGGTGCAACACGGTGATGGCAAACAGGTTGCTGTGGGGGAAGATGGAGTTCTGCGAATGCAGGGTCGTATTTGTGTGCCTAATGTGGATGGGCTTCATGAATTAATTCTTGAAGAGGCACACAGTTCCAGGTATTCTATTCATCCAGGTACTGCCAAAATGTATCAAGATTTGCGGCAACATTATTGGTGGAGGAGAATGAAAAAGGATATAGTTGCATATGTAGCTCGGTGTTTGAATTGTCAGCAAGTTAAGTACGAGCATCAGAGACCTGGTGGTTTGCTTCAGAAGTTAGAAATTCCTGAATGGAAATGGGAGCGTATCACTATGGTTTTTGTTGTTGGACTCCCACGGACTCAGATAAAATTTAACGCAGTTTGGGTCATCATGGACAGGTTAACCAAATCAGCACATTTCATTCCAGTGGCAGTTACCTATTATTCAGAAAGGTTAGCTGCAATTTACATTCGTGAGATTGTCCGCCTTCACGGTGTGCCTGTGTCTATTATTTCAGATCGAGGTACGCAGTTTATCTCATATTTCTGGAGGGCTCTACATCGTAAGTTAGGCACGCGGGTGGAGTTGAGTACAACATTTCATCCACAGACAGACGGACAGTTAGAGCGCACTATTCAAATATTGGAAGATATGCTTCGCGCTTGTGTTATAGACTTTGGAGATTCTTGGGATCATTTCTTGCCACTTGCGGAGTTTGCTTATAATAATAGCTACCAGTAGAGCATTTAGATGGCTCCATATGAGGCATTATATGGAAGGCGATGTCGTTCGCCATTTGGCTGGTTTAAACCGGGAGAGGCTCGGTTATTGGGTACCGATTTGGTACAAGATGCCTTGGATAAGGTCAAGATTATTCAGGATCGACTTCGCACAGCTCAATCTAGGCAAAAGAGTTATGCCGACCATAAAGTTCGTGATATTGCATTCATGGTTGGAGAATAAATATTGCTCCGAGTTTCACCTATGAAAGGTGTAATGAGGTTCGGAAAGAAGAGCAAGTTGAGCCCTAGGTATATCGGACCCTTTGAAATTCTTGAAAGGGTGGGTGAAGTAGCCTACAGGCTTGCATTACCACCTAGTTTATCAGCGGTTCATCCGGTGTTCCATGTGTCTATGTTCCGGAAATATCATGGTGATCCGTCCCATGTGTTAGATTTCAGCTCAGTCCAATTGGACAAAGATTTGACTTACGAGGAGGAGCCGATGGATATTCTAGCCCGGCAGGTCCGACAGTTGAGGTCTAAGAGTTATCCTTCAGTTCGGGTGCAATAAAAAGGTCAGCCGGTAGAGGCATCTACCTGGGAGTCTGAGTCAGACATGCGGAGTAAATATCCACACTTATTCACCAGCTCGGGTATTTTTTTTTCTAACTCCGTTCGAGGATGAACGTTTGTTTTAGAGGTGGAGAATGTGATGACCCAAAATGTCATCTTTAAATTTAATAAGAAATTCTGTGTTCTAAGACCTCGAAAAGCATCAATTATCATTCCTCGACTTGTGTGCGCAGTCCGTATAATTTTTCGAAAAGTTTTTATGTGAAAAATGGATTAAAATGTGAAATAGAGCATTAAAACTAAACTAAGTTGACTTTGGTCAAAATTTTAAGCAAACGGACCCGTATCAGTATTTTGACAATTCCGGTAGGTCCGTATCGTGATTTGGGACTTGGGCGTATGCCCGGAATCGAATTCTGAGGTCCTTATCCCGAGATATGGAATTTTGATGAAAAAAATTAAAAGATGAAAGCTTAAAGATTTTTAAGAAGTTACTGATGTTGGATTTATTGACACCGGGTCCGTATTTTGGTTTCGGAGCCCGGTATAGGTCCACTATAATATTTATGACTTGTCTGCCGAATTTGGTGAGAATCAGAGTTGATTTGACGAGATTCGGATGTCTGGTTGTAAAAATATAAGTTTTAAAGTTTTCTTAAAAATTCCTTTTCTTTGGCGTCCGATTCGTAGTTCTAGGTGTTATTTTGGCGATTTGATCGCGCGAGCAAGTTCGTATGATATTTTAGGACTTGTGTGCATGTTTGGTTTGGAGCCCCGAGGGCTCGGGTGAGTTTCGGATAGGATACGGGATGATTTTGAACTTAGAAAAATCTGATTTTCTGCAACTTCAGGCTTTCGGTATTTCCTTCATCGCGTTCGCGAATGTACTCTCGCGAATGTGAAGAGCAAACTGGGGTGGCTGAATTTTCTTTTTTCGTGAA
Organism: Nicotiana tabacum; assembly: GCF_000715075.1. Lineage (NCBI taxonomy): Eukaryota > Viridiplantae > Streptophyta > Magnoliopsida > Solanales > Solanaceae > Nicotiana > Nicotiana tabacum. The sequence goes on along the minus strand of NC_134081.1, from coordinate 3,443,674 downwards.
CACGAAGATTGGGTCGCGAACGCAAAGCTATGGGGACTTTACCCTTCGCAAATGCGACCAGCTCAATGTGAACGCAAAGATTTAGAGGCCTGGGTGAGGGGTCAGTCGTCCTTCTACGCGAGCGCGAGCACTGGCACGCGAACGCGAAGGCCAGGTGGAAAAAAGCCTTCGCGAATGTGAATGAGGACTCGTGAATGCGAAGGAGGACTCGCGAATGCGAAAGCCACGGGCTGCTACTCATCGCGAATGCGACAAGCCCTTCGCGAACACGAAGAAGGCCCGACGCCTGTGACTTAAAACAGAACCAAAATGGGATTTTTCCCATTTTTCAAAACCCTCAATTAGAACTCGGTTTAGGGGCGATTTCAAAGGAGTTTTTCACGATTTCGAACTGGGTAAGTGTTCTTTATCATATAGTGATTGTATTTCATAAATCTTCATAAATCTAAGTCTGTATTCATCATTTATTTCGGATTTAGATGGAAGAAATTGAAATTTTTATAAAATCTTTTAAAAACAAAAATTTAAGATTTGTAGGTCCATTTAACATCAGAATTTGATAAATTTTATATGGTTGGAATCGTATCGGAACAGGTGTTCAGATTTCATAATTTTTTCCGAGATTTGAGATGTGGGTCCTACTGTCGAATATTTTAATGAATTTCAAATTTTTAACTGGAAAATTAGTAAATTCATATGGAATTAATTCCTATGATTCGTATTGAGTATATTGAATTGTTTATGAATAGATTTGAAGCTTTTGGAGACAAATTTAAAAGGAAAAGCTGTGGTCGAGTGATTGATTGAAATTCGCAAAGCGAGGTAAGTGTCGTGGTTAACATTGATTTGAGGGAATAGAACCCTTAAACTATTTGTTATGGAAATGCGTGTGAACGACGTATAGGCGAGGTGACGAGTGTCTATACGTCGTCAAATTAATTATTTGCATAATTAATTAAAAAATCATAAATCATTTTAAATCATGAATTAATTATTATAATAATTGTTTCTCTCCTATTCTTTGTCAAATATTAATTCTTAAATTCCTGCATTAATTGTTACATGTTATTTGAATTATGTGTCTTAATTGTTATTTGACATTTAGCATATTAAATATTAAATTGCCTATTTTCTCCCTGATTTTCATAATAATTTGTTATTTATCATTGTTTATTTCATAATTATTGTATGCTTGTTGTCTTATAATTTTATATTAATTGTTGTATTTATTGGGGAAATTTCTTCTATAAGAATTGGTAAATAGATATATTGGAGGATCGGGTTGCACGCCGTAACAGAATTGATTGAAATGGATATATTGGAGGATCGGTTTGCACGCCGCAACAGACTTATTAAAAGTCCATATTGGTGGATCGGGTTGCACGCCGCAACAGACTTATTAAAAAGTCCATATTGGAGGATCGAGTTGCACGCCGTAACAGACTTATTAAAAGTTAATATTTGGGGGATCGGATTGCACGACGCAATAGACTTATTTAAAAGGCAATATATATACACACACACACACACACACTTGATTAAAAATAATTATATGAGAGGATTGAAAATGAATATATTGTGAGAGCGGGTTACACGCTGCAACAGAATTAAATGTGAATATATTGTGAGAGCAGGTTGCACGCTGCAACAGAATTGATGGAAATGATAAATTGGTTATGACTGCTGAATTGGCTTCAATTTTTATAAATGAGTTACCTGATTTATTTCTATTATTGTTGTTGTTACTAATATTGCGTACAGGTAATGTAAGTGACCCGTCTTAGCCTCATCACTACTTCGTCAAGGTTAGGCTCAGCACTTACCAGTACATGAGGTCGGTTGTACTGATACTATACTCTGCATTTCTTGTGCAGATTTTGGAGTTGGTCCCAGCGGCGTATCATAGACTTGCTCGGATTTCAGCTACTCAGAGGAGACTTGAGGTATAACTGCACGATGTCCGTAGTTTTGAACTCCCCGTCTACTTTACTTTAGCTGTATGTTTGTTTCCAGACATCTTTATTTTATTCAGACCCTTATTTGTATTATTCTAGAAGCTCGTGCACTTGTGACACCAATTCTGGGATGGTATTTAGACATCGTTGTTCTTATGGATTATTCACTATATTTCAGACCTTACTTCCGCATTTGTTCCTTTGTTATTAATAAATTTAAAAATTATTTTAAAATGGATAATATTATTCTAACGTTGGCTTGCCTAGCAAGTGAAATGTTAGGCGCCATCACGGTCTAAAGGTGTGAATTTCAGGTCGTGACAGTTATTACAAAGTGGCTTGTAATAGAGTTGTTACAAGTTAGTAAGGGATTAAGGAGTTAATTCCTAGGTTACAAGAGGTTGTAATCTAAAGTTTGCTCAGTAGTGAAGTTAAAATCCTACAAGGGTAGGTCGTGATTTTTAATCCCGTGAGCTGAGAATTTTCCACGTAAAATTTTACTGTGTCGTTTACTTACTGCTGTGTGTGTGTTCTGTGGAAACAGATAGAGAACTAAGTTCTCTATACAGTTTGGTGTACTCTTAGTTTCTATCAATGTTATTTATACTATTGTTTGTTATAAAATATGTATTAAAACCTCGCCTCTAAGTTTTTTTTACAAAACAAACAACTTTTTGGTTTATTTGGTATTCTTAGTTTAAATTCTCGCTTCAATTATATTGAAGGAAACACATAAAATATCTTGCAATTTCTATATGCTTATTTTCTACTAAATAAGGAACACTCTAATGGTCAATACCATGATATATACATGCTTTGTATGTTCCAAGTATATGTTCTTTGCAGGTCCTATTTGGTACAATATCTATGAAAGTAATAAGTGCTAAATTAAATCTGCACTAATTAAACCTAGTAGTTTCTACTTTTTCAACAGCCCGGTACTCTTTTGCCTTTCAATACATTCTCTTGTACACCAGGAATGTGGATTTTCAAGAAGTAATCCCCCCAATTTATTTGTCCCACATCAATCTCAAAACTCTTTTTCTCCTCTTCTGACATCTCTTCCATTAGTTTTTGCATGTTGCCATTGTGAAACCTTGCGAAAGAAAAGAAATGAGACAAAAGCACAATGTAGTCTAGTTATTTCATTTGTGCTGAAGTACAATCGCAGATCTAGGTCTCATGTTTCATTAAGTCACATAATACCTGTGGCTATATCAAATTGCCTGTTTGTTTTTGCTTGTCTTTAACCTATTGTGATAACAACGTATTTTAGGGTTATGCACCTGACAAAATTGGAAATAGCTAGTAGTCTTCACTTAATGCTATTGTGAAATACTAATTTTTATCTAATTTTGGTAAAGACATGGAATTTGAGGACTCACACATGCTGACGTATGATAGGTCGGCCCCTAGGGCACTATTCGCCTTGGGAGTAGTTCGGCCATCAAGCTATTTTGTGGGATAGATGATTAGACTAGTGATTGATGTGATTGTTGTCTACAGGATATGTGACACCCTACAAGTTGACTAGTGTTGCGAGTAATTAATCCGATTTTAAAATTTTAACTTTCCAGTCATTCGCATACTTTTTGAACTACTCACACATAGTTTGATTACTCTAATGCGAAAAAAAATACGGCTTTACTCTTATAATGTGTAAAGTTGAATGACCATTAAATTGATGACTTAACAAGAACTCTTTGCATATTTAAGAGGAGAAATCTTCATACCACCCTTTGTAGAATAGGTATGGCTCATAGAGCTTGCTGAACTGCTTCAGGTATTCCACCTTCCTTTTAAAAATCCTTTTAAATTTTATAATTTCTTCTTCAGTTAAATCTTGTAAACCATATTGCCTGAATAATTCCTCACAAATAAAATTTGAGAAGGCTGATATTTTGTCAAAGTATTTCATCCTCTTAACCTCCACTTTATTTCCTTTGGTGTTAATAAAAGGAAATGAATGGAAAAATTCATAGCTATAATCGAAAAGTTGAGAGTATGATAAAGGATTCATAGGCATTGATGCTAAGTGATAGACATTTAGTTCTGGATTTGGCAAATATCCATGCTTTGCAATTGCAGCCATTGTAGCATTTACAACCATATCAATAGGAACCTAAATCAATAATCTAAATAGATCTTAGACAAATCTAATATATATATATATATATATATATATATATATATATATATATATATAGTGAAAAGACTAATGTTCAATTATATTTTTGAAGAGATGATAAAAAGATTTTTTGATCATGGTAAGAAAAGGCCTTACCTAATTATTTACTAATCCCTCTATCCCAATTTATGTGACTAGCTACCTATAAAATTTAAGACTTTTTTTTTTCTTGGAACAATTGTGATTAAAACAAGGTATAGATATTTGTATGGTGATAAATCATCTCATTAGTGGTAAAATCGAAAGTTTAAAATTAAATTATTTTTAAATATAAAAATATATTATTTATCTTGGGACATATTAATAAAAAAAGAAAAAATATAACACAAAATGGGACAGAAAAAATATAAATTATCATATTTTGATCCTCTTTTTGCAAAAAATTAATTGCTGGACATCTGTAATGAGTGGCAATATTAAAATTAATACTTATTATATACTTACCACATCAACTATACAATCAGGATCAGCAAGAACACATGGGAGGTGACCTTTCCCGTAGAAGAAAATTAAAGGCTCAAGTACCCTAATTTGTGCGAGGGAAAGAGAAATATCATGAAAAAATCAGAAATATTATTCCTAGCAAATTATAAATATGGATCTGGCTCCTCTCTATTTCATGTTTTCTCCATTTCTCCATTTAGATTTGTGACACATATTCTACCTTAATATCAATGATATTGATTTAATTAACGAAAATAAGGTTTGAACCGTGATTAAATGATGGATATTTCGATATACACTTCCCCCAACTTTGACATTTCTCACAACCTGGGCGCTAAAAAATTGCGAGAAGTGTACATGAAAATATTGGGGGGAAATCAGAAATAGCCAGATTTATAATTGGTAGTTGAAAATTAGTTTTTTTTTCATGTAAAGATAATATTTGAATAAAAACACTTTTAAAAATTCGAAAATATACCAGCATAATATGCCGGAGTTCGAATTTTTTTTACATATGAGATTCCAACATAATGTGCGGCATTTCCACCATAATATGCTGGAATCGAAATTCATACGCAGGAACTCCATAATTCAGCATATTATACTGGAACATTTCGTATGCTGGAGCTCCATGTGAATATATTTCTTGTCTCCTTTATACACTATTATCATTATCATGAGGTCCATATTACTTTGATTACTTTCTCTTTCTTTACAAATCCATTATCTCAATAAATATTCCGTCAAGTAAGATAGCAAAAGGCAATTGCAACCCTTTTTGTCAAACTTTCCTGACATTGCACCAAAAATATTGAAGTAACAAAAGTAATATCCAAGTTATCTATGACTGTTTGTTAAACCAGGTTCAATTGTTCCTTACTTTTCTTATTACTTTGCATCGTAGAATTTGTTATTTTTTATATTTGTTTGTAAGTATATGCATCATCTTTTTATTTATTTATTATGAATTTTAATATGTCAACAAGAAAATATGAATCCGTGTATTAAAAATGCCAATAAATGAAAGAATTGGAACTTTAATAATACAATCCCAAAAAGGAGCATTTGATAAATTTTACTAAATGCGTTTTTTAATACCGAAAAATTTAGGCCCCTCATTGAAGTTTGGCTTTAGGCTCTAAACATCGTTGAGCCGCCGTGAGAAGGTATATCTTGTTTATCTTTGGTGTTGTTCTTAGCATCTTTTCAATCAAAGCTGCAAAAAATATATTTTGTGTGACATTCGAGCAAGTTGAGGAAAGGGATAAAAGCAAGAATGAGAACTGAATAATTAAGATATTGTACTATTTTAATACAAGAAACGGAATAATTAAGATGGTTTGTGTTTAATTTATCGATATCTAAAGCTAATTAATACAGAACTTAAAATTAATATTTAAATAAATATAGTTTTGTGAAAATGGCCTATTTGATTGACGCTAAAAGCTGTTATTGGTGGTAATGAGGCGGTAATAGATAGTTCCTAGTGGTAAAAAGTCATATTCAAATAAATGTTAAAGTGAAAAATAGCTTAATGACACTTTTTTTCTTTTTAACCTGTTCCAAAAAAGTTACCTTTTCTTATTTAGACACAATATTAATCTTTAAAATTCATCTTTATTCTTAATGAATTGATTTAAAGTCATATAAATATCTATGATTTATTTTTTACCATAAGTTTTAAAAGTCTTTCTTTCTTTCTTAAACTTCACGCTAAGTCAAATACCACCATATAAATTTGGTAGAAGAAAATATGTGATTGTAAAACAGAAAATTACACTTACAGCTTGTTTGGATGGTTGTTACGTATCATTTCATAATGTATCGTATCGTACTGTATCGTTTGATAAATACAATATTTGGATAGATTGCGTCGTTTCTCATCGTTTCATGATATCACACACCAACAATATGAAGAATAAACTTGCAATATTATAAAGAAAAATTATGACACAGGGTAAAATTACTATATAAAAAAAGTAGGGTAAATGATAAAATAAAATTATTTAATAATAATGAAGGGTGAGATTGAGATAAAAAGACAAGGTAACGACGCGACCATACCAAATCGGTCGTAACGAATTTAACGATACGATATAATAAAATTTAAGTAACAATCAAAACAAACATCGTATTTAAAGTAACAGTACGATACAATAGAATGGGTAACAACCATCCACATAAGCTGATAAGAAAATAACCTTTTGCAAGGAATCCAGTGGAACCGACCACTTTGGTCGGTTATTTTCGTGCGAAAATATAATTAAATAGTATAAATCAAATAAAAGACAGTATTAAAATAAAATGTACCAATGGTCTAGTGGTAGAATAGTATCCTGCCACAGTACAGACTCCGGTTCGATTCCCAGATGGTGAATCTTTTTGTTACATAATTAAAATACCGACCAACTTTGGTCGGTTTTTCTTGCAATATTTTTTTTTAATTCAATTGACCGACCAAAATTGGTCGGTAATTTCCGACCAACTTTGGTCGGTATGCCTTTCCGACCACAAAAATATCGTCCACACGTAAATGATCGCGGTTTGGTCAATTTTTTTGGTCGGTTTTACCGGATTTATAGTAGTGACGCAAGCTTCATCTTCTCAAAACAGCTTCTGCTTCAACTCGAAAATACTTTTTTTCCCTTCTAAAAGAGTTGTCAAACACTTTAATTTTGAGGGAAAAAAAATTGGCCAAAAAAATACTTTTAGCCGAAAAGATGCACAGTTAAATAAGCTAAAAATGTTGTATATTGTCGGTCATCTACCGCCGACAGCAATGTACTCTAAATCTTTAATTACCAGCTTAATTGAGGTTTGTTATGAACCCTTTTGCATGTAGCGGTATTCAAAATCGAAGCGAAATCGAAAACCGAATCGTAAAAGTGGCTTAATGGCTTATTGATATCGGGTTATCGGATTAACGGGTGGTGAATTGATTGAAATTTTATTATTAACGGCTTATCGGTTTGGGGGCAGATTATTCAATTTTCTTATCGGATAAACCGTTAATCCGTTAAGAATTTTTATATTTATATATTTTATAATTTTATCCATATGTATATTAAATATCTCTTCCACTTATCCACTATTAGAAACCCTAAAATCTAAATTCCTAATTTCTAATTCCTTCATATCTCAGAACCCAGCCTTCTCGCCTCTCCCTCTGACGTCGCCTCTCACTCTTAGACTCTCTACTCTTTGAAGGTTGAGGCAACAGTCAACACACCAACAACACCACAAAAATAACAACCCAGCGGCTCTCGCCTCCCATTCTCTTCTCTAATCCTTTCCTCGTTTCCTCCATATGTCACCTCTAATTTGAGAAGCCAGTCGTCAGTTACGACCATAGCCATGGCAGTAGACGGTAAGTTTCTTTCTTCTCCTTTACTTTATTGGTTGTGTCTTGTGATACTATTAATATGTTGAAAAAGTTTAATATATCATGTTGTGTCGTTATGGTATCACTGTATCACTGTAACCTTAAGTGTGCTTCATATTTCTCGTTGGGCGTAAATCTTTCTTGAAATTAGTATAAGCATATGTATTTTTACAAACTATTTAGCTATATGAACATGAGTTGAAGTTAGTATACATCAGCAACACCTAGCTGTTAGATCGAGTAGAATTTACGCAGAATGATGGTACCTTTTAAATATGCCTTAGATTGTTTGTATCAGTATGTTGCAAAAATAGGCCTCTGTAATACAGATTCAAATATGTCGATAAACCGCCCGAAAATAGCTAAACTGATACCAATCCGCCATCTCTTATCGGGTGACTAGTGAATTAATACATTTAAAAGCCGATAACCGATAAGCCGAACCGCTAAGAATAAATAACCGTCTGATCAACCCGATAAGCAGCCCTACTTGCATGTGGATGTATCTTGAGAAATCTTGTCATATTAATTTGGTAATTAATAATAGTAAGTTGTTCTCAAATCAGGAGATGGCTCAAATCAGAAGGTGGAAAAACATGATTACAATTGTCATTCGTTTTAGAGGTGCAACCAAAATTTAAACTTTATGGGTTCAGCCTTCAACATTCTTAATATAAAACTCGTTATATTTTTAAAGTTATGGGTTCATATCCATTCGTTGTTACAATTTTAGGAGATTTTTATACATAAATTATGTATCGCGTCAGAAGTTATGGATTCAATTGAACTCATCGGAATTACGCTACATCCGCCCCTCATTCTTTTCTTATAGATGAGTTTCTTACGACTTATTTGGAATACACTTGAAGGAAGAAAGAAAGAACTGTCTCATTTCCTCTTAATAATATCATTCTCTTAGTATTATAAGTAACTTTTGTTAATTACTTTATTCTTGTTATGTTACTTTAATTTTATAATACGTTATTAGCATGAGACTTTAAGCAACTGAGTTTAATTGTTTGCTTTAGCCGTGTCTAATTTTCTCTCCTGAAGAGATGGGGTTTTCTTTCTATTTCAGCAATCACATATTGAATGAGACATTACAGAAAGAAATACATACTCCATTTGTCCCAAAATAAATGACACAATTCGGATTTTAAGAATTAAACGAATTGTTGTTTGAGCATAATTTTTTCATGTCTTTTAAATATTTTAAATTATTAATTATTGTAGACTTATAGTACTTTTATGTATTTTTTAAAAAATATAAATTTTATTTAAAAAAACTTAAATATTCTATTCCGAATTCGCAGCCAAAACGAAGAAACTTGATTCTCAACGAGGGGCCTACTTTTCGGAACCCGACAAAAATTTACAGAATTCGAACACCCATTCCGATACTAGTTCAACCATACAAAAATTATCGAATTCCTACATCGGATCGCCTTTCAAATCTTCATTTTATATTTTTAGAAGATTTTACATTGTTTTCAATTAAATCCACAGATTCATGATGTAAATAAGTATGGAATCATGAAATATAAATGATTTAGGATAAAGAACACTTACCCAGTTCAAACTTGTGTAAATCCCCTCTGAAAATTGCCTAAACCGAGGTTTAAAACTATAAAAATAAACAAAAATGTCGGACTCCGGACTTATACATTCTATCCAGGCAAGTCGCATGTGTGAAATGCGACTTGTCTCATTATTTCCCGGCAAAAATTTGCAGTACCAACCTTCATTAAATCGATCATAAATCTATGTACAAATATCCAAACGATGAATGATTTACCTTTCTGAAAACTAAATCCAAAGGGATACAACTTTCATGTTTTGATCATCTTCAAATTCCTTATAGATTGCAAGATATAAGCTTCCAAAGTCAGCCCTATGCAGCAGAAATTTATGTGATCCACACTGTTGTAGCCAAAAACCAGCAGTTAAAAATAGCCTAAAAATGGTCTGAAACTCACCCGAGCCACTCGGGACCCCGTTTAATTATATCAACTAGTCCCGTAACATAATACGGACCTACTCGAGATCTCAAATCATGTCAACCAACGTCAAAACTACAAATCACAACTCAATTCGGACTTGTGAATTTATGAGATTTTAAATTCTATAACTCGTGTCGAAACATGTCAAATAAATCCGGAATAACCTCAAATTTTAGAAGTAAGTCCCAAATGACATAACGGAGCTATTCCAATTCTCAGAATCTCAATCCGAGTCTGATATCGATAAAGTCAAATCTACGGTCAAACTTTGGAAATCTTTAACCTTTAAGTTTCTAGTTTTCGTCAAATGGCGGTAATTCCAGCTAGGGACTTCCGAATTTGATTCCGGACATATGCCCAAGTCCCAAATCACGATACGGATCCACCGGGGCTATCAAAATATTAATTCGGTCTGTTTACTAAAAATGTTGACCTAAGTCAACCTAATGAGTTTTAAAGTAGTATTACACATTTCTATCAACTTTTCACATAAAAGTGTTTCGAAAAATATACGGACCACGCACGCAAGTCAAGAAATGCTGAATGGTGCTATTCGAGGTCTCGAAGCACATAATTTAATGTTAAATTTAAAAGATGACCTAACGGGTCATCACATTCTCCACCTCTAAAACAAACGTTCGTTCTCGAACGGAATTAGAAAAGTACCTGGGCTGTGAAAATATATGGATCACTACTCCGCATGTCTGACTCGAACTCCCAGGTAGATGCTTCAACCGGCTGACCTCTCCATTGCACTCGAACTGATGGATAACTTTTGGACCTCAACTGTCGGATCTACCGGACTAGAATAGCTATCGGCTCTTCCTCATAAGTCTAATCTTTGTCCAGTTGGACTGAGCTGAAATCTAATACATGGGACGGATCACCATGATATTTCTGGAGCATAGACACATGGAACACTGGATGAACTGCTGATAAACTATGTGGCAGTGCAAACCTGTAGGCTATTTCACCCACCCTTTCAAGAATTTCAAAGGGTCCGATATACCTAGGGTTCAACTTGCCCTTCTTTTCGAACCTCATTACACCCTTCATAAGTGAAACTCAGAGCAATACTCTCTCTCCAACCATGAATGCAACAACATGAAATTTACGATCGACATAACTCTTTTTCCTAGACTGAGCTGTGCGAAGTCGATCCTGAATAATCTTGACCTTATCCAAGGCATACTGTACCAAATCGATACCCAACAACCGAGCCTCTCCTGGTTCAAACTAGCCAACTAGCGAACGATATCGCCTCCCGTATAATGCTTCATATGGAGCCATTGATAAGTGGGGATTTTGACTACTTATTAGTACTTTTTAGCTTTTGTTTTAGTCTAAAAGTATTTAACTGTGTTCCCTAAACTGATAAAATATGCAGAATTGCAGGAATATTAGAATATAGACTCCCAGAATAAAATCCGACTAAAAAGGAGTAATCAAAATATAAGGCAACAAAAGGCACAAGAACTTGCAAAGTGCAAATCGCAGAATTCCATCTGAGGCCGCAAACAATGAAGAAAAATCAATAGGCTTCCTAGCAAAAAGCAGTCTGCAAAGGAATTGTGCAACCGCAATTGAAGAATTGGAAATCAACTTCATAGGTTGTGCAATTTTCCAAAGTCCAAGTCCCTCAAGATTGCGGACTGCACAGGAATTATGCGGCTACAAAAGAAATGTCGTGCGGCCTCAAAGCGGACCACAGAAGACCAAGTTGCGGTCGGAGTTATAAATCTACGGACCACAGAAAGACTGCCTCGCAGCTACAGATCAGAATTGTGCGGCCGCAGATCTCCAGTTCTTGACAAGTTCCTCTTTAGGGGAATTTTTGTCCGAAATTGTCAGCTTTGTATAAATAGAAGAGTTTCACGAAATTAGGTCAACTTTTGACATCAGCAACTACAGTTTCCGTTTCTTTTAGTAGCTAGAGTTTTACTAGGGTTGTGACCCAACCCTAGTGTATAAACCTTATGGGTGTTTAATTTAATGCTTCTTTATGGTTGGGTGTTTATTATTTAGCCTTGTTCATGATTTAATTTGTGGAATTAATGGTTGCAAATATTAGTTCATGCCTTTTTTACTTAGTCTGTACTTGAGAAAGAGAGACTTAGTCTAGGAAAATTTGGCTAACAAGAAATTGGATCAATCGAGAGATTGATAATCCCAATTAAATGGTTCAACCTAGAGATAGTAATAACCCGACTTGAGCTTTTATCAAACGTTTTGTGCAATACCCATTTGGATTAGAAAAAGGCAAATTGGGCAAAATCACTCTCTGACCGAGAGGTATTGAGTGAGTAATTGAGAGTTGATAGCTATAATACACCACGATCAACAAAATAAGAATTAAGGTATATATCCCATTAGGCAAACATCTAGGTGATGCTCATAGCCCTAGGCATATTACAAAACTTGAAAAACAACAAAAATAATTTCTTAATTTCATTTCTTAACTTTGCATTCTTAGTTTAAAATAGACATAGAAACAACCCCAATTTGTGGAAGTGTAAATTGAGGTAGTTCAAACTCACATACTACAATATATACTCCTAACTCCCATATATAGCTCCCTGTAAAAATCGACTCCGACTGTTGTTGGGTACTACTATTGCAATCGACCATTTCATATCTTTGATTTGAGGTATGAATTGGACGAGATCAATTTATGGCGTCATTGCCGGGGAGTTAAAAACGGTGTTAACTATATATTTAGGTGTGTTTTTAGAATATCTTATTTTCCTTCCTTGTTACTAACGTGTTGAGAAATTGTAGGTGCAATCATGGCAAACAATGAGCTCGGAAATATAGCTTTGTGGGGTGTGGATATTGAGGATGATCAAATGGATGAGGTACCTCTTGAACCTCAAGCCAATAGACGAGGCCGAGTGCCTCATAACAATGTGCCCGCTCCACCCCCACCTCCACTATGAGCGGCTCCACACTAGGTGTTGTCGAATGAAGGGTATGCAAGTACTATAGTCCCTCCCCGTATTAGGGCGGGAAATTTTCAAATAACCAACGTAATGCTCAATTTTCTCGAGCAACGGGAGTTCTTCACTGGTGTACCGAGTCAAAATGCATACAAACACTTGAAGGGGTTCGTAGATACGTGTTGGGGGAGTAAACAAACATATATCTTCGAGGATACTTTGCGGCTAATGATTTTCCCCTTTCTCTCTACGGGGGAAAGCTTTAGATTGGTTGTAACATTTTCAAAATCATTTCATTCATACTTGGGATAAAGTGGCGGAGAAATTTATTTCTAAGTACTTATCTCCCGGGCACATGGCTATACTTTGGGATGAAATTTTAGAATTCAAGCAAAAGCCCAATGAACCACTACACGAGATATGGGAACGATATAAAACAATGGTGAAAGAGTGTCCCAACAATGATATGATGGAAAACATGATTCAACAAACTTTCTATCGGGGAATCAGTACAACCACCCAATGTGTAGTGAATCAACTTGCCGGTGGGAACTTCATGACTACGCCTTTTGCGGAGGTGTGTGATATTTTGGATGAGATGATAGATACTACATCGGCGTGGCAATCCCTGGCTAATGTTCGGTCACGACCCAAACCGATGGGCCGCGACGGGCACCCGGTATCTTACCCAACCGAGTACCAATATAACATATCTTTTCGTATCATACTAATATAGATAACTGATCCGGAGAGGCTGCCGTGAGATAAGTAGAATACAACATATAATACCAACTTATACATAATATATACGGGCCTATAAGACCAAAATAACCACTCGTACACTGAACATAGGACGACAAGGCCATACAATCTTTTACGTACATGACATCTGTCTACAAGCCTCTAAGAATACATAATTGTCATAAAGGTTGGGACAGAGCCCCGCCATACCAAACAATACACGTCTAAATTATACCGACCAAATAAGCAACTCCGGAGCAAATGGAGCGCACCGACACCTTCCGCTAAGCTGATAGCCTACTTGGAGGACTCTTAACCTGTCTAAAGAGACCAGCGGGCATGAAACGCAGCATCCCTAGGAAAAAGGAACGTCAGTACAAATAATGTACCGAGTATGTAAGGAATGAAAATCAGTAAATAATAGATATGAGAAAAACATGGAGTAAAAGACTCGACATGTATGTCTGAATAACTCTATGAATCGTTAATATTTACAATGCCATGCATATGCATATAAATGTCATACCATGCATAGGTATATGTGTTCATAACATCATCAAGCCTCTGAGGGCATCCCATCATATCATCTCGGCCGCTGTGGGCAAATCATCAACGTATACCAGCTGATCAGGTGGTGGTGCGTATATAACGCCATAACCTTTTCTCATATCCCATATACATATAATATACGTGTATATAACGCCTTCTTGTCATGGGTCAATGTATATGTATACATGAATGAAATGCCTAAGAAGTACGTTAATAAGATTTCTCAAAATGTCATAAGATCACTATACCTTTGATTAATATCATGAAATAAACTTTATCAAATTGAGTATTTTTCTGAGACCCGTGAACAGATGATAGAATAATAAGACACATAGGGAATCAAGAATATAGACATCCCTAGTATTTCTATGAATAGAGTCATTTATGAAAGTTGTGTATTTTCTCGTTTCGTTTGTGTCGTACGGATCATGCCAAAAGAGAGAAGGGATAGACTTAACATACCTGGAGTAGGCAAAAATCCGTATGATATTCTTGAGAAAGATTGTACCGTACTCCCTTAGAATCGCAAAAATCCCGTTGCTATTATAATATGAAATCTCGTATGAATTTGTTGAAGAAAATTAGGTTACCAGAATGATACCTCTCTTTGTATGATACATCTCTTTACTAGAATGTTGAAATGTTGAAGCAAATCATTAAGTAGTCACGTTTATATGAATTGAAAATAAGTAGATACCTCTCTTTAATGAAGTAAATAGATCTTTAAATGTTATGAGCTCCATCTGTTTGCCTTCAATCCATACAAAATTGTAAATCTCTTCAAAGTGCAAATGTATCATATGTATTTTAATGAATTATGTTGAAGTCTTTATTAAAGAGAGTGGCACCCACTCTTTGTATGAATAAGCCACAAGTCATCTTAATTATGCCACCTTTCTTTGTGAGTTAAGACTCACTATCATAACCTCTTTGGGCTGCCACGTATTAGCTCATCCATTATTACCTTGTAGACAAAGTGGATTAGACAAGTATTAAATCCTTAGGTGTGGACCCCACTTTGATTTTGCTTGAAGCTTTTTCTTAAGAAATGAACAATTGATAACGTTGCTATTGCAAAGTTTATCCTTGCTGAAGATTTCCATTATTACCTTGTAGACAAAGTGAATTAGAGAAGTATTAAATCCTTAGGTGTGGACTCCACTTTGATAAGATGACTAAGCCAAGAGCTCCTCCAAAATGTGCCACCTTGTCTTGTGAGTTAAAGACTCATTATTATGGCCTCTTTGGACAGCCACGTAGGGGGGGGGGAGGGGTTGTTTAAATTTATCGAGTTTATCCAAAATAATTCACCCTTTTTCTTAATTAGTTTATTAATCCCCCACTAATTCAATAATTAATCAATTATCCATATAATTAAGAATTATCTCAAATTACTTAAAATATTGCTCATTTTTAGCACACCTTATACACCTCACTATCATGGTCATGCGGTACCTTGTATGGCACTAGTCCATAATTACCGGGTATTATAGCTTAGACCGTATTTTGTCCCAAAATGTCAAATTTTGACGAAATTTATTTTCTTTGATTTTCTTTCCCTCTCACCTTCACGAATTTACTCATCGCTTGTTTGAAATAGCATAATACTTATAATCCCAAAATAATCTCATTCCCAAACTTACGTCGATTAACTTACAACGAAACTTTAACGTACGAAAATGCGGGATGTAATATCTCATTTTCGAGCTTCCATCAATTTATTTATGGCGTACTTTCACGTATGAAAATATGGGGTGTAACATGTTCGACAAGGTGATCCCAATGTTATTCATCTTCACAAAGAATTGCATGACCATGGGCAAGCCATAGCCGTTGACCACCACTATGAACCAATTGGCAAATGCTCAACTTCAACAAGTGCAAAACCCGAGGAAAGTCAATGCAATGGAGGGAGTAAACATGATGGTGAACAAACGGAGAGCAAAGGGTCCGTAAGTGCAGCAAAGAGTGGAAAATGTTGTGCAAGAAGATAGTGGGTTTGAGCAAGATGATTGCTACAATAACCAAGAAGAAGAGGTCCAATATGTGAACAACTTTCAAGGGCAAAGAAACAACTTCCAAGGCTCAAGCCAACAACAATGGAGACCTCAAAACAATCAAGGCTATTGGAATTCTAATAACCAAGATAATTGGAGTGGTGGAGACAATCAAGGGAATTGACATAACAACAACAATCAAGGAAATTGAAATGGCAATAATCAAGGTAATTGGGGAGGTAACAATCAAGGTGGATGGAACCCAAATCTCTCAAGCTTTAAATTCTTGTCCTAAGGGGGTACTACAAAGTGACACGGTGGTGAATCCAATGGGTGGGAACAACACGGGGCATGCCATGGCTATTACTACAAGAAGTGGAAGAGGTGGGAATGCACCCACCTCAAGTCAAAGGCAACTTGTGGATGGTGAGCAAGTGGTAGAAGAAGAAGAGATCCCGAACAATGTGGTGCAAGAAAATTATGAAGTACAGATTGATATTGATGACAATGTGGGAGAGACTCAAGAGGAAGTGAACCCGTCTAGGGATGATGTTATTGACATACCGGAACCGGTAGTACAAAAGGCTAAGGCACCATTACCTAAACCTCCTCCTCCATAACCTCAAAGGATCTCCAAGCAAAATTCAAAACTTTCATTGACATGATGAAGAGACTCTCAATAAATGTACCATTAGTTGAAGCCTTGGAGCAAATGCCCGATTATGTAAAGTTTATGAAGAATTTGTTGACAAAGAAGCGGTCGATGAATTTTGAAACTATCAAAGCTACGCATCAAGTTAGTGCAATTGTGCATTCGATGGATCCTAAATGAGAAGATCCCGGTGCTTTCACAATCCCTTGTACCATTGGAAGTGTCGAGTTTGCTAAAGCTCTTTGTGATTTTAGGGCGAGTATCAATTTGATGCACTATTCGATTTTCAAGACATTGGGAATTAGGCAACCAAGACCCGCATCTATGAGATTACAAATGGTTGATCGTACCATGAAGAGACCGATGGGAGTGATTGAAGATGTATTGGTTCGTATTGATAAGTTCATTCTTCCGACGGATTTTGTTATTCTTGATTGTGAAGTGGACTTTGAGGTGCCGATTATTCTTGAAAGACCCTCCTTGCTACGGTAAAGGCTCTTGTTGATGTGGAAGCCGGAGAACTTATTTTCTGGGTGGGTGATGAAAAGGTGGTGTTCCACGTGTGCAAATCTATGCGGCAACCAAATAGCAATAAAGTATGTTCTTTCGTAGATTTGGTGACTGACGTGATTATTGACGATACAAGTGCTACAATTAATGTAGGTGATATGTTGGAGGCCGTCTTGCTCAACTTTGATGATAACGAGATGGATGGCTTCATGGAATGTGTGAATTCTTCGCAAGGAATAGAGTCGTACAACTATGCGCCATGGAAACTTTCCTTGTATCTTGAAAATAGGAAAACTCCTCCTACAAAACCTTCAATTGAAGTGCCTCCTACCTTGGAGTTGAAGCCATTGCCTCCACATCTTCGGTATGAATTTCTTGGTCCTTGTTCGACTCTATCGGTTATTCTTTCCTCTTGTTTGACTGATGTGCAGGTTGACTCTACATTGGCGGTGCTCCACAAGAGGTAGAAGGCTATTGGGTGGACTTTGGCGGATATTCGGAGAATAAGTCCTGCATTTTTCATGCACAAGATTAACTTGGAGGGTGATGTCAAACCATCTATTGAACATCAAAGGATACTCAATGAAGCTATGCAAGACGTGGTCAAAAAGGAGATTATCAAGTGGTTGGATGTCGGGGTTGTCTAACCTATTTTCGATAGTTCGCGGACTTCTTTGGTGCAATGTGTCCCAAAGAAGGGGGCATGATGGTGGTCACCAATGACAAGAATGAGTTGATTCACACAAGAACGGTGTTCGGGTGGAGAGTGTGTATGGACTATCGCAAGCTAAACAAAGTCACGAGGAAGGATCATTTTTCACTTCCCTTCCTTGACCAAATGCTTGATAGGTTAGACGTTCATGCTTTCTATTTATTTCTAGATGGATATTCGGGTTACAACCAAATCCTTATTGCTCCAGAAGATCAAGAGAAAACAACTTTCACATGTCCCTATGGTACTTTCGCTTTAAGAGGATGCCATTTGGATTATGTAATGCACCAATGACTTTTCAAAGGTGTATGATAGCGATCTTTACGGATATGATCGAGGACTACCTTTAAGTCTTCATGGATGACTTCTCAGTGGTCGGGGATTACTTTGATGATTTCTTACAAATTTGGATTAAGTATTGGCAAGGTGTGAGGAAACAAACTTGGTGCTAAATTGGGAGAAATGTCATTTCATGGTCGAGGAAGGCATTGTCCTTGGCCAAAAAATTTCAAAAAAGGCATAATAGTCAACAAAGCAAAGATTGAGGTAATTTCTAAACTTTCACCTCCAACTTTAGTTAAAGGAGTACGAAGTTTCTTAGGTCACGCGGGGTTTTACCAGCGTTTCATCAAGGATTTTTCTAAAGTGGTGAACCCGTTGTGCAAGCTCTTAGAGAAAGATGCTAAGTTTTACTTCAATGATGATTGCATGAGAGTATTTGAATTGCTAAATTTCAAGTTGACAACCACTCCCATTATCACCGCTCCTAATTGGAGTATCCTTTTGAGCTCATGTGCGATGCTAGTGATGTAGCGATTGGAGCAGTTTTGGGGAAGCGCGTCAACAAGATTTTTCATCTGGTCTACTATGCTAGTAAGACTATGAATGATGCCCAAGTCAACTATACCGTTACGGATAAAGATATCCTTTCCATTGTGTTTGTAATTGAGAAGTTACGCCCGTACTTGATGGGTGCAAAGGTTATTGTTCATACGGATCATGCGGCACTTAGCTATCTTATGAGCAAGAAATATTCCAAAGCTCGGTTTATGAGATGGGTGCTATTGTTTCAAGAGTTTGATATTGACATCCAAGATCGAAAAGGGAGTGAAAATCAAATAGCGGATCACTTGTCTCATTTGGAGGAGGATGGGAGGCCGCATGATGGCCTTGAAATCAATGGCTCCTTCCCCGATGAGAAACTCTTGGCTATTTCAATGAAGGAGGTGCCATGGTTTGCGGATCTAGCACATTTCCTTGTGTGTGGAATCATCCCGGATGAGTTCTCTTCAAGTCAAAGGAAGAATCTCAAATGGTATTGTCAAGATTACTATTGGGACGAGTCATACCTTTTCCGGATTTGCACTAACAGGGTAATTAGAAGATGTGTACCGGACGAAGAGCAAAGTGAAATTCTTGAGGCTTTCCATTCTTCACCTTATGGTGGTCACCATGGCAGAGCAAGAACGACGGTCAAAGTGCTAAGTTGCGATTTCTTTTGGCCCAGTATTTACAAAGATGCAAGTGATGTGGTGAAAAGATGTGATGAATGTCAACGGGCCGGTGGAATCTCGAAGAAGAATAAAATGCCTCTCATTACCATTTTGGAGATTTATATCTTTGATGTGTAGGGTACTGACATCGTGGATCCTTTTGTGAGTTCTTGTGGAAACACCTACATCTTAGTCACAGTTGATTATGTGTCTAAATGGGTTGAGGATATTTATCTACCCAACAATGAAGTGAGAAGTGTGGTGGCATTCTTGAAGAATAATATTTTCACAAGATTTGGTACTCCGTGGGCTATCATAAGCGATGGGGGGTCGCATTTTTGCAACAAGTTTTTTGACACTTTGCTTGGAAAGTATGGTGTCACTCATAAAGTCATGACTCCCTATCATCCACAAGTTTGGTCAAGTGGAAGTCTCCAACCGGGAAATAAAGAATATCTTGTCCAAAATAGTGAATGCTAACCGGACGGATTGGTCAAAGAAGCTTGATGATGCATTATGGGCTTACCGTACTGCTTTCAAAACTCCTATCGGAATGTCTCCATACCGGCTGGTGTTCGGCAAAGCTTGTCACCTTCCGGTGGAACTTGAGCACAAAGCCATGTGGGCTTTGAAGAAATTGAATCTTGATTGGGATGTAGTTGCTAACGTGCAGGTTGCACATTTGAATGAGTTGGATGAGTTCCGGTACCATGCATACACAAGTTCGTCCTTATACAAAGAGGAGATGAAATATATTCATGAAAAGTACATTTGGAAAAAATAATTCAAAGAGGGTGATCTTGTGTTGTTGTTCAACTCACGGTTGAGGATGTTTCCCGGGAAGTAAAAGTCTAAATGGAGTGGCCCGTTTGAAGTCGTGGGTGTGATACCCTTTTGTGCATTGGACTTGAAGAACAAAAATGATAAGGTATTTTGATTCAATGGTCATCGGGTGAAGCACTATATGGGAAGGTTGGTGACGTCCACGTTGTGGCGGTGATTCATTTCAAATGATGGTAATCTACATCGTGTCGCGACGTTAAATCAGGCAATGCTTGGGAGGCAACCCATGTTTTTTTTCTTTTTCTTTTCTTCTTTTATAGTTAGGTGTTATTTTTGTACAAATTGGATTTGAAGTTTGTTGCAGGGTTGAGTGTGCTTTACAGGAAATATGTCTAGAAATTTGGAGTGTGGAAAGAATTGCGGACCGCTTCCACTTATGGTTGCGGAAGCAAAAGGACCTCTGTGGTCGCAGAATTACATTGCTGACCGCACAAATTGAAGGAGGAAAATGACAACTCTATGAAGTTGGTTTGTCAGAGAAAAGGCCAAATTGCGGCCGCAAGACAATATCTGTGGCCGCAGAATTACATTGTGGACCGCACAAATTGAAGGGGGGAAATGACAACTCTATGAAGTTGGTTTGTCAGAGAAAAGGCCAAATTGCGGCCGCAAGACAATATCTATGGTCCGCAACAAATTCTGCGGCCGCACAGCAAATTTTGCGAACCGCAACACAAAGGGCTTCTGAGCCCCCAGGTAACAGAGTGCGGACCGCAATGGGAATTCTGCAGCCGCACTCAACTCTCTTTCCCTCAGTCAGAACCTTCTAGTATAAATAGAGGGCTTAGGGTTACTGTTACTTTTTTCCCTATCTGAGCATTCACAAGTCTAAAATATAGAAACCATCTGGTAAATCATCTGCCACACACACTTAACATATGTGATCACTTATTTGCACTACTTCATATCTGTTATGCCTCAATTACTTGTAGAATTTTTCAATTTTTAGTTTAATTTACAAATTATATAACCATGTGGGGTTAAAACTGTAGTGGGTAAACTAGTACTTGCTCTATAGGGAATGTGTAAATAGGTTTTCATGATTATACACTGCCACCATGTCAAATTTGTACAAAAATTGCAAACCTTAGAACTCTGGTCATAATTAATTTGAAATCTACGGCCGCACAAGAAATTATGCGATAAGAAAATGTTGAAATTAGGGTACTTTAATCAAGCATGATTCTGCGTCCGCAATGAAAAATGTGCGGACTGCAGAAATCCCATTGTGGCTGGAGAACAACTATTTATATGTTATCATAGAGTTTTCAATTTGATGACTCACATGTGCGGCCGCAATAGAAAATGTACGGACCGTAGAAAACTGATTGCAGCCACAAAATAGCTCATTCTATGTTATCAGAGAGTTGGCACATTGGTGGTGTCTGAGTAGCGGTTGTAATGACAATTGTGCAGACCGCAATCCAGTTCTGCGGCTGCAATGATAAATTGTGCAGTTCGCAATGCCCATTCTGCGGCCGCAAATAGAATTCTGCGGACCTCACGCCCCTACCCTGCAAGCATGTTTTACACTTGTTGTTCACTGTCTCTCTGGTGTGTTATTGTATGTTTTCACTTGAATTATAACTGACACATGTGCTTTCTTGGTACAGAAAATGGTTAGATCTCGAGGCAGAGGTGATACTTCAAAGGGGAGGGGTGAACCTTCCAGGGGTCGAGGCAGGAGTGCTTTACCCCTAGCCCTCCAAAAGATAATCACATAGAAGGCTACAGCTGGACGAGGGAGAAATGTAGAGCCCTCCGAATCCAATTCTTATGTCCCATCTAGGGAAGTATCGGAGGGCAACTCGGTTCAAGAGAAGTCGGATGTCCCATCAAAGACACCAGGAATGTATCAACTCTGGGATGAGCCTTCCATATCTCACAGTACTTCTGAGGATTCGGAAAGTGCTAGTCAGGCTTCCGAGCCCTCTTTTCCACCTGTCCCTTAGGAACCAGCGACTATAGTTGATGACATCCTTGATGATGGCAGAAGGGGGAGATGCTACGGTTCCCAGCCTTAAGCGGTCGAAGAAGAAAGAGATCTGGGAGGATAGATTCATCAGTTTGGCTGCCTTCTTTAGTTTTCGTGAGTGGTGGCCAGTGATATCGCTCACTCTTGAGTGTCAGTTCCAATTGAAAGATCTCGAAAAGTATAATTTGGCAGTCTTGAGGTAGTTACAAAAGCGGAAGGGGTGGATATGGTTTACCCAGAGCGTAGTGGACGCGAAGGAATACCTTGTCCGGGAGTTCTATGCCAATGTGGCGCATATCAAGAAAGGGACCAAGGTACCTAAAATGAGGAACCTAAAGGTGCATTTTGACCAGCACACATTGAACACCTACTTGGGGTTTGATGATGTTGAGCCCACACAGTATTTGAAAAAGTTTACAATGGGGGATGTAGCTCGCCCGTGGCTAGTTGAGATCCTGGCAGCTCCTGGGCCACCACCACCATGGATTACAGCAGGGGTGTCTATTCACAGAAATACCCTGAGCTTCGAGGCAAATGGGTGGCAGACCTTTGTATGCAGCCGACTGGACCTGTGTCAGAATGAGACATACCTTCCTATCCCGTAGGCAATTCTAGTCACCTCCATCATGGCCGGATATCCAATCAATGTGGGTGTCGTAATGTTGGCCAACATATTTATGGTTGCTAGGCAAGCTGATACCTCGTACCCGTATCCTAATACTAAGTATCTTACAGATGTACAGGTGGAGCCGCAAGATTTTGATACGAAGGTGCGGGAAAGGAAGCCCTTCTCATGGTATTCGTTGATGGATGTACACAACCCTAAGAAAAAGGGTCAGTCGACTACCACCATAAGCCAGTCTGATGAGCCATCGGTGGTAGCTGCAGAGACAATCGACATGCCATCTACTTCAGCAAAGCCTTCAGCCAGTGCAGTAGCTATGTCCCCACCTCCAGTCTCAGTACGTCTAGCAGCCCCCATTACAGGTTCCACCTCGTCTTTGAAGCCGGTGCTGATGCCCACAGCTCTACTATCTGCACTGCGAGTCTCTGAGACACTAGCGAGCCTCAACAACTGGATGCAGACAACTACTGCAAATTTGTCTGAAATAACCAATAATGTTGCAGCACAGTCCTCCATTTAGGCACCCCAGATTCCCCCCACAGTTGAAGAAACTCTGAAGAAGCTCTTGGAGAATCAGAACACAATCATGGCCACTTTGGTGTAGTATAGGTCAGTGATAAAAGATCTGGGCAAGAAAGTGAAAAATATACGGAAG
This sequence comes from Nicotiana tabacum, assembly GCF_000715075.1. Classification (NCBI taxonomy): domain Eukaryota; kingdom Viridiplantae; phylum Streptophyta; class Magnoliopsida; order Solanales; family Solanaceae; genus Nicotiana; species Nicotiana tabacum. The sequence continues at coordinate 3,420,017 of NC_134081.1, read as the reverse complement.
TCCCAGGCCTCCAAGAAGTCAGTGAACAAGCTCCGGAGACAGGTTACCAAGCTTGCAGCAGCCGGAGATTCCATTTGACATGCTTATTGATCCGCACCACCCAGGCCCAGATCCTACAGCACCAGCTGGCCAGTTTGAGGAGCCAGACCTTGTTGCTGACACTGCCAAGGCAGTACGTCAGATGTTCACCAACCCAGTCACGCCCAGAGTTGATGATGATGAGATCCAGTTGGATGAGACTAAGGTCGGTGATGCTGCTGTGGACACAGAGATGGCCAAGGAGCCATAGGGAGTTTTCTTCACTCTTACCCTTCCTTTACTCTTATTTTGTTAAGCATTAGGGATAATGCATCTTTTTATTCGGGGGATGGGTGGGTGGTGTGGAGTTTATTTGATATATTTTGATGATTCTGAGACAATTGGTTTGTAATAATTAACAATATTTTTTTCTTTTTCCTTATTCTGTATATATTCTCTCTTTTCCTCTCTCATTATGTATATATCTTCTTTCATTATGTATATTCGTTATGCTTTCGATAGTTTTTGCTTTGTAGCTTCTTTACATGTGTTTTCTTATTAGTTAGTGTTTAACTAAGCAGTTTCTTTTTGTATTTTAGTAGATAATAAGCCTTTGGTTTTTATAATTCCACGATTCTTTCCAAAGGTAGTTTTTGTGTGAACCGGGTGACTCTTCCCAACGATGGATGGCGTGATAACCTTCTTAAAGAACTGAGTCTGTTTTGATGTTTAGGTAATAATAGTAGCAGTAATGAATAAAAAAACCTAATTAAGTCATGCTCGAAGAGTCAAACATACTTCACTTGGTACCAACACACTTAACTAGGTGCTTATGGTTAAAAATAAGTTTTTTTGGAAATAAATAGCTCTAGTTAGTGACTTTGTGAAGGAAAGGCAAGAAAAGGAAAGAACAAAAAAGAAAAAAGTAAAAGAAAGTGAATAAGTGGAAGAGTTGAAGGAATGCAAAACAAAATAATGATACAAACCATGGAGAAATAAGAGAGGGAGAAAATGAATATCATGATCAAGAAAGAGTGATACTAAGTCTCTCTAGTTCCCCAAGGAAAAGAAAATGCCTCAATGAATTGGCAAAGCATGAGCCGAGAACAAAAAAAGTAGAGTGCTTAAGGAAAGATGAACCCGCTCTACCATAATATATTCAACCTTAGTCCAAAAGCCTTCATTACACTCCGAAACATCCCTACGTGATTTCAAGACGAGTGAGCTTACATTAGTGGCGATCTACATGAGAGACAATCCTATGGTACTTAAAGACGTACTTGCGACATTCTCTTGAGAGAGATTAGTGAACCTTTCGCAAATTTTTTGGATTGAGTGCTAAAATTCTTAAGTGAGATAGGCAAACAGAGAGTAGAAGAGTAGAAGTTTGGGATCCACAATGACCTACATGGAAGAGCGAGCTTCCTTGATGAATAAGGTCAACTCTTGATGCTCAAGTGTCATATTAGAACTATATGTGCATAAAAGTTTAACTTGTCGCCTTGTTGATAATACATAAGTAGTGTGGGTAATTGTTGGTCCCAATTGATGTGTGAATGACTCACCTTTGATTGGCTAGAATGTCCAATAACTTGTGGAAGTAGGAAATATTTTATTTGCTTGAGGACAAGCAAAAAAACTTATGTTTGGGGGAGTTGATAAGTGGGGATTTTGACTACTTATTAGCGCCTTTTAGCTTTTGTTTTAGTTTAAAAGCGTTTAATTGTGTTCTCAAAACTGATGAAATGTGCAAAATTACAGGAATGTTGGAAGTTGGACTCCCGGGATAAAATCTGACTAAAAAGGAGTAATTAAAACACAAGGCAACAAAAGGCACAAGAACTTGCAAAGTGCAGACCGCAGAATTCCATCTGCGGCCACAAACAATGAAGAAAAACCCAACAGGCTTCCTAGCAAAATGCGGTCCACAAAGGAATTAAGCAGCCACAATTGAAGAATTGGAAATCAACTTCACAGGGTGTGCAATTTTCCAAGGTCCAAGTCCCTCAAGATTGCGGACCGCACGGGAATTGTGCGGCCGCAAAAGTAAAGTTGCGGACCGTAGAAGCCAAGTTGCGGCCGCAGGTTTAAATCTGCGGACTGCGGAAAGACTGCCTCGCAGCCGCAGATCAGAATTGTGCGGCCGCAGACCTCCAGTTCCTGAAAAGTTGAAGAAACCTGCGGACCACACATGGAATTGTGCGGCTACAGAACTTCCCGAGGGGCATTTTTATCCGAAATTATCAGCTTTGTATAAATAGAAGAGTTTCACGAAATTAGGTCAACTTTTGACATCAGCAACTACAGTAGCCGTTTCTATTTCTTCAATTTCAAGCATGAGTAGCTAGAGTTTTACTAGGGTTGTGACCCAACCCTAGTGTGTAAACCTTATAGGTGTTTAATTTAATACTTGTTTATGGTTGAGTGTTTATTATTTAGCCTTGTTCATGCTTAAATTTGTAGAATTAATGGTTGAAAATATTAATTCATGCCTATTTGACTTAGTCTCTACTTGAGAAAGAGAGACTTAGTCTAGGAAAACTTGGCTAACAAGAAATTGGGTTAATCGAGAGATTGATAATCCCAATTAAAGGGTTCAACCTAAAGATAGTAATAACCCGACTTGAGCTTTTATCAACCGTTTTGTGCGATACCCATTTGGATTTAAAAAAGCCAAATTGGGCAAAATCACTCTTTGACCGAGAGGTATTGAGTGGGTAATTGAGAGTTGATAACTATAATACACCCCGATAAACAAAACAAGCATTAATGTCTATATCTCATTAGGCAAATACCTAGGTGGTGGTCATAACCCTAGGCTTTATACAAAACTTGGAAAATAACAAAAACAATTTCTTAGTTTCATTTCTTAATTTTGCAATCTTAGTTTAAAATAGACATAGAAACAACCCAATTTGTGGAAGTGTAAATTGAGGTAGTTCAAACTCATGTACTACAATATATATACTCCTAACTCCCATATATAACTCCCTGTGGAAATCGACCCTGACTCTTATTGGGTACTACTATTGCAATCGGTCGTTTCATATCTTTGATTTGAGGTATGAATTGGACGAGATCATCCATCTAAATGCTCGACTGATAGTTGTTATTATAGGTAAACTCTGCAAGCGGCAAGAATCGATCCCAAGAAACTCCGAAATCCATAACACAGGCACGAAGCATATCCTCCAATATTTGAATAGTGCGCTTGGATTGTCCGTCCATCTGAGGATGAAATGATATACTCAACTCAACCCACATGCCTAATTCACGTTGTACAGCCCTCCAGAAGTGCGAGGTAAACTGCGTACCTCGATCAAAAATGATAGACATGGGCACACCGTGAAGGCGGATAATCTCACAGATGTAATATCTGCTAACCGCTTTGAAGAAACGGTAACTGCTACTGGAATGAAATGTGCTGACTTGGTCAACCTGTCTACAATGACCCATACTGCGTCAAACGTTCTCTGAGTCCGTGAGAGCCCAACAACAAAATCTATAGTGATATGCTCCCACTTCCACTCAGGAATTTCTAACTTCTGAAGCAAACCACCAGGTCTTTGATGCTCGTACTTGACTTGCCGAAAATTTAGACACCGAGCTACATATGAAACTATATCCTTCTTCATTCTCCTCCACCAATAATGTTGCCACAAATTTTGATACATTTTGGTGGCACCCTGATGATTAGAATACCGGGAACTGTGGGCCTCCTCGAGAATTAATTAACAAATCCCATCCATATTAGGCACACAAATATTACCCTGCATCCGCAGAATTCCATCTTCCCGCACAATAACCTGCTTGGCACCACCATGCCACATTGTGTCCTTAAGGACAAGCAAATAAGGATCATCATATTGTCGCTCTCTGATGCGCTCATACAAGGAAGATCGAGCGACTGTGCAAGCTAGAACCTGGCTGGGCTCTGAAACATCTAACCTCACGAATAGATTGGCCAAAATCTGAACATCAGCAGCTAACGGCCTTTCACTAACCGGAATATACACAAGGCTGCCCATACTCACAACCTTTCTACTCAAAGCATCGGCCATCACATTGGCCTTTCCGAGGTGATACAAAAATGGTGATATCATAGTCTTTTAACTGCTCCACCATCTTCTCCGCCTCAAATTGAGATCTTTTTGTTTGAACAGATACTGTAGACTATGATGATCAGTGAATACCTCACACAAGCCACCGTAAAGGTAATGCCTCCAAATCTTCGACGCATGAACAATGGCTGCCAATTCTAAGTCATGAACAAGGTAATTCTTATCATGAACTTTCAACTATCGTGATGCATATGCAATCACCCTGCCATCTTGTATTAATACTGCACCAATCCCAATGCGAGATGCATCACAATACACCGTGTAAGATCCTTAACCTGTGGGCAATATCAACATTGGGGTCGTAGTCAAAGCAGTCTTGAGCTTCTAAAATCTCAACTCACACTCGTCTGACCATCTGAATGGGGTACCCTTTTGGGTCAATTTGGTCAATGGGGCTGCTATGGATAAAAATCCTTCCACGAACCGGCGATAATAACCTGCCAAACCTAAGAAAGTCCGGATCTTTGTAGCTAAAGTAGGTCTAGGCCAATTCTGAACTGCCTCAATCTTCTTAGGATCTACTTTTATGCCTTCTGTTGATACAACATGCCCCAAAAGGCAACTGAGTCTAACCAAAATTTGCATTTTGAAAATTTGGCATATAACTGATTATTCTTCAAAATCTGAAGCACAATCTGAAGATATTGCTCATGCTCCTCTCGACTGGTGAATTAAATCAAGATATCATCAATAAATAAAAATGCAAAAGAATCCAAATAGGGCTTGAACACCCGATTCATCAAATCCATAAATGTTTTTGGGGAATTTGTCAGCCCAACTGTCGATAGCAGCATTGTTCAACTATCTATAATCTATACACATCCACATTGAACTATCTTTCTTCTTTACAAATAACATTGGTGCACCCCAGGGCGAGACCCTAGGTCTAATGAATCCCTGGTCAAGCAAGTCTTGTAACTGCTCATTCAATTCCTTTAGCTCCGGCGAGGCCATGCGGTATGGTGGAATAGAAATGAGCTTGGTGCCCGGAGCCAAATCAATACAGAAGTCAATATCTCTGTTGGGTGACATCCCCGGCAAATCTGCAGGAAATATATCGGGAAACTCACAAACAACTGGGACTGAATCCATAGAAGGAACATTGGCACTGGGATTGCGAATATAAGCCAAATTAGCTAGACAGCCCTTCTCGACCATATGCCGAGTTTTCACGTAAGAGATAACATTACTGATGGAATGGCTAGGAGTCCCTTTACACTCTATTCGAGGTAATCCTGGCATGGCTAAGATCACTATTTTGGCGTGACAATCCAATATAGCATGATAGGGTGACAACCAATCCATACCCAAGATGACATCAAAATCTACCATATCAAGAAGTAGAAGATCCATGCTAGTCTCAAGACTCCCAATAGTAACCACACACGAACGATAAACATGATCTACATTGATAGAATCCCCCATCGGTGTGGACACGTGCACATAAGCACTCAAAGAATCACGAGGCATAACCAAATATGAAGCAAAGTAGGTGGACACATAGGATTAAGTAGATCATGGATCAAATAGAACTGAAGCTTCTCTATGGCAATTTGGAACAATACCTGTGATCACAGCATCGGATGACTCGGCCTCAAGCCTAGCTGGAAAAGCATAAAATTAGGGATGGGCCCCACCATTCTGAAATACATCTCTGGGACAGGCCCTAGTTGGTTGACCTCCACCTGTAACAGTCTGACCTCCACCTCTAACATTCTGACCTCCACCTCTAGCTACTTGACCCTTGCCCCTAGCTGGTTGGGCGAGCAGTGGAACAACCGGTGCCGGTATGATGGCACGAGAATCCTGCTGAACTCTGTTGCTTGACAACCTAGGGCAATGCCTCCTGCTGTGACCAATGTTCCCACACTCATAGCACCTATCCTGCTACGGTGGCTGCTGAAGCTGAAGCTGACTCGAACGGGCCGGATAATCGTTGTAGTGACTCTAAAATGGTGGTGCACTGATAGGAACTGAATGTGCACTAAATGTTGGCTGCCCAGAGTAAGGAATACATGGACCATGACTCCCTGAAGCACTGTGAGATGCCTGAAGTGAGGAATAAAATGGCCAGGGAGGATGTCCCCTACCATAAGTACCACTGCCTCCAGATGATATGCCTCTGAAATTATCGGAATAACAGGGCCTTTTATCTGACACTGGCCCTCTCTCCTGAGCACGAACCAACTCAATTCGCCTAGCAGTATTCATCGCTGACTGGAAGGAAATATCACTCCCTGTCTCCTTGGCCATCTGAAGCCTGATAGTATAAGTGAATCCATCAATGAATCTCATCGCTCTCTCTTTTTTAGTAGGAAACAAGACGATGGAATGACGTGCTAAGTCCATAAATCGAGTCTCATACTGGGTAATAGTCATACTACCCTACTGGAGATGCTCAAACTGCCTGCAGTAATCCTCTCTTAGTGTGATAGGAACAAACTTCTCCAGAAATAAATGTGAGAACTACTCCCAGGTAAGTGCAAGCGAATCAACTGGTCTAGTAAATACATAATCTCTCTACCACCTCTTGGCCGAACCAATCATCTGAAACACAGCAAAATTGACTGTGTTGCTTTCAACTATTCCCATGTTCCGCAGCACCTCATGGCAGCGGTCAAGATAATCTTGTGGGTCCTCAGAAGGTGTAAAACTGAAGTGAACTGGAAAGAGCTTAGCAAACTTGTCCAATCTCAGTAAGGCCTCATAAGACATGGCAGGTCTATCACCGGTCTGTACCGCAACAACCGGCTTAACTACCCTAACTGGCGAAACTGCTGGTGTTTGATACTGGGGAGCTATCTACTCCGGAGCGGGAGTAGTGGGAGTTTGTGCTCCTCCCCCAGTCTATGAGACGGCTGGTGCCACTAGAAATGTACCATTCTGGGTCACATCCTCTATTACGCTCACCAAACGGACTAGAGCGTCCTAAACTAGTGAAGTAGCTATGAATCCTTCCGGGACCTGAACTAGTCCAACAGGTACAGTATGAGCTAGAACCACCTCTTTGAAATCCACCTGAGGCTCCACAACAAGTGTTGCTGCTTAAGCTCGAGGCTGGGCTCTGCCTGTGCCTCTGTCGCGACCTCTGGTGTGACCTCGGCCTTTGCCCCTAGTCGCAACTGTCACTGGGGGCTCCGGCTCATGTCCGACTGTAGGCGTAGTGCGTGTTCTCACCATCTGCGAGACAACAAGAATAAAAGAGTTCAATCATCAATGATAGAATAAAATCACACGACAGAGAAGAATAAAAGTGAAATTGTTCCTAAACTCAATAACCTCTAAGAGATAAGTACATATGTCTCCGTACCGATCCTTCAGACACTACTAATCTTGCTCGTGACTCGTGAGACCTAGGTAACCTAGTTCTCTGATACCAACTTGTCACGACCCGAAATTCTCACCTTCGAGACCGTGATGGAACCTAACATTTCACTTGCTAGGCAAGCCAACGTTAGAATAATTTTAACCATTTTATTCATCTTTATCAAATAGTAAAGAATCCAAAAAACAGGAATAATATCTGAATTAAAGTGATCAAACCAAAATAATAATGATGTCGAAATACCATCTCAGAACTGGAGTCATAAGTGCACGAGTTTCTAGAATAATATAATTAAGGGTCTGAATAAAATAAAGTTGTCTGACAAAAGCACACAACTAAGATAAAGTATAAGGGGACTTCAGAGTTGCGGACGCTGTGCAACTATACCTCAAGTCTCCTATGATAGCTGAATCCGGGCAAATCTACAGTACGCCACTGGGACCAGCTCCAGTATCTGCACAAGAAGTGCAGAGTGTAGTATGAGTACAACCGACCCCATGTACTATGTAAGTGCCGAGCCTAACCTCGACGAAGTAGTGACGAGGCTAAGGCATGTCGCTTATATTAACCTGTACGCAATAATAATAATAATAATAATAATAATAATAATAATAATAATAATAATAATAATAATAATAATAATAATAATAATAATAATAATAATAATAATAATAATAATAATAATAATAATAATAATAATAATAATAATAATAATAATAATAATAATAATAATAATAATAATAATAATAATAATAATAATAATAATAATAATAATAATAATAATAATAATAATAATAATAATAATAATAATAATAATAATAATAATAATAATAATAATAATAATAATAATAATAATAATAATAATAATAATAATAATAATAATAATAATAATAATAATAATAATAATAATAATAATAATAATAATAATAATAATAATAATAATAATAATAATAATAATAATAATAATAATAATAATAATAATAATAATAATAATAATAATAATAATAATAATAATAATAATAATAATAATAATAATAATAATAATAATAATAATAATAATAATAATAATAATAATAATAATAATAATAATAATAATAATAATAATAATAATAATAATAATAATAATAATAATAATAATAATAATAATAATAATAATAATAATAATAATAATAATAATAATAATAATAATAATAATAATAATAATAATAATAATAATAATAATAATAATAATAATAATAATAATAATAATAATAATAATAATAATAATAATAATAATAATAATAATAATAATAATAATAATAATAATAATAATAATAATAATAATAATAATAATAATAATAATAATAATAATAATAATAATAATAATAATAATAATAATAATAATAATAATAATAATAATAATAATAATAATAATAATAATAATAATAATAATAATAATAATAATAATAATAATAATAATAATAATAATAATAATAATAATAATAATAATAATAATAATAATAATAATAATAATAATAATAATAATAATAATAATAATAATAATAATAATAATAATAATAATAATAATAATAATAATAATAATAATAATAATAATAATAATAATAATAATAATAATAATAATAATAATAATAATAATAATAATAATAATAATAATAATAATAATAATAATAATAATAATAATAATAATAATAATAATAATAATAATAATAATAATAATAATTATGGCGTGCAACCCGTTCCCACAATATAATTCTTCAATTAAATTCGGTTGCGGCGTGCAACCCAATCCAATAATATAATCTTTTAAATAAATTCCTTTGCGGCGTGCAACCCGCTCCAACAATATAAACTTACAACACTTATACGTAAGACTACTTCAATAAATGCCACAATTAATATGAAACTATTAGGCAACAAGGTTTACAACAATTATAAATCATATAGGAAACAAATAGGGATAGGTAATAAATAAATGTAGAATGAGGGAGGTGATAGGCAATTTAATGTATAAAATGCTAAATGTTAAATAGCAATTATGACACAGAAGTTAGATAAACATGTAACAATTAAGGCATGAAATCAAGGCATAATAATAGGCAATGAAAATAAGAGAATCAATAAATATAACAATTATTCATGAAATAAGGCAATTGGCAAAATACGTAAAAACATGGAAACAAGCAATTTGACAACGTATAGACACTCGTCACCTCGTCTATACGTCGCTACACATGAAATTCACATAGCACATAGTTCAAGGGTTCTACTCCCTCAAGTCAAAATTAACCATGACACTTACCTTGCTTCGCAATTCAAGTGATCATTCGACCGTGGCTTTTCCTTTGGAACTAGTCTCCAAACCAATCAAACCTAGCAATTTATTTATCAACAATTCAATTGGAGCTTTATAAATTATTTACAATTCGAAAGAGACTTAATTTAAGTCATTTTCGCAAAAGTCAACCAAAAGTCAACATGAGGCTCACTTTTCGGAACACGATAAAAATTTACGAAATCCGAACACCCGTTCCGATACGAGTTCAACCATACAAAAATTATCAAATTCCAACATCGGATCGCCTTTCAAATCTTCATTTTACTTTTTTGGAAGATTTTACAAAAATCTAATTGTTTTCAATTAAATTCATGGATTCATGATGTAAATAAGTATGGAATAATGAAATATAAATGATTTAGGATAGAAATGGTCCGAAACCACTCTGAAACTCACCTGGGCCACTCGGGAACCCGTCCAATTATACTAACCAGTCCCGCAATATAACGTGGACCTACTCGAGGTCTCAAATCATATCAACCAACGTCAAAACTACAAATCACAACTCGATTCGCACTTATGAGTTTATGAAATTTTAAATTTTATAACTCGTGCCGAAACATGTCAAATCAATCCGGAATAACCTCAAATTTTGCAGGTAAGTCCCAAATGTCATAACAGAGCTATTCCAACTCTCGAAATCTCAATCCGAGTCCGATATAGACAAAGTCAAATATACGGTCAAACTTTGGAAATCTTTAACCTTTAAGTTTCTAGTTTTCGTCAAATGGCGATAATTCTAGTTAGGGACTTCCGAATTTAATTTCGGGCATACACTCAAGTTCCAAATCAAGATACGGAGTCACCGAGACAGTCAAAACACTGATCTGGGTCCGTTTGCTCAAAACGTTGACCGAAGTCAACTTAAATAAGTTTTAAAGCACTATTTCACATTTTTATCAATTTTTCACATAAAAATTTTCCGAAAAAATATACGGACCGCGCACGCATGTCGATGAATGTTGAATGATGCTATTCGAGGTCTCGTAGCACGGAACTGAATGTTAAATTTAAAGCTAACCTAACGGGTCTTCACAGTAGGCTTTCTAAACTTGTATAATTTTCAGAATTATAATTGTAGCATATAAAATATTAGAGAGAAGATAATACAATAATAATCGTGGTCATTACTATGGTGGCGGATATAGACGTGGCAAGAGATGAAAAAAATACCAGTCTACCATCATTGTTATGGATATAACAAGGAACATTATGGATTTTCAAATAATCTTTCAAATGATAAGAGTAAATAAAAATCATCGATTTGGTATGAAAGGCCGTCATTGAGCACGTCCAGATGATGACTATGGACTGAATGCTACAATATGTGACAAATATGAGTATAAACTCATTCCTAAAATTCAATAATTTTCTAATAAAAGAGGGATAGAAGTGAAATTTGAAAAAAGTTTCCGCTAAATTGAGTGTGTTAGATTACAATCCATGCAACAAATTAATAAAAGTAGATTACAAAATATCTAAGTCAATTTAAAGGCAAGAGATTAGCTATTTATTAATAAGTAGTTATAATATTTGCCATTTATTTTGCTATAAATACCCCTATCCTAGAACACTCTTCTTCGTATAAATTGTTGAATATTTTACTTTAGGGAGAGGATGAGAAGTGTTATTCCATATCTGAGATAAGTTATTAATATGATATCATATCTTATTATTTATATGCTTTAATACCGTCGTTTCATTTTTTTTCCCTTAACCTTGATTTCTTGACTTAGATCTAAGTAATTAATTATCTGAAATCTTTATTTTGCAGACTTCAAACTATGGCAAGATAAAGAATCCCGACGAAACAAAGGAGGAGGATTCATCTAAACTGAATCAATGAGTTACCCAATTTCTCGTGATCACGGAATCCACTTAGGATTGAATTTGAGGCAAAATAATTAATCTTAAGGCTTGTTAATTCCCTCAGATTCAATCCTAAACGGATTTTCGTGATGAATATAACTTGGTGATTCATTAATTCAATTTAGATTTTGGAAGAAGTGCGCTGATCTATAATTGAATCAATGAGTCACCAAGTTTCTCGTGATCATGGAAATCTACTTAGGATTGAATTTGAGGCAAAACAATTAATCTTAATCTTAAGGCTTGTTAATTTTCTAAGATTCAATCCTAAGCAGATTTTCGTGATGAATTATAACTTGGTGATTTATTAATTCAATTTAGATTTTGGAAGAAATGTTGCTTTTTAATTGATAGTAAATTTCTATGAGCAACATCTGCCGTATTATCATTCCTCTCAATGACTTGGCTGTAATATTAATGAAGGGAAAATAGATCTACCACGATTAATTAATTAGCTTCACGTTTTGCCGTCGTTTCTATGTATAAAATGTTGTACTAATATTTTTTAGTAATTGAATGTAAGTTGTTAACCTATTATGGGAAACCTTGTAATAGGTCAGCTAATTTTGTCAAATTAAAGACTGTTTTTATGTTTGATCTCAATGTATCATATGATATATGAGCTAATTAATTAAAGGTAACAGGTCTTTTAAGTTTTCCTCATTTGTCCTTCTCGAAGGAATATCTTAATTAGAAGAAATGTGCACACTAAACATCTTTACTGTTTATAATATTTCATCAATTACTTTAAATTTGAATGCATAAAAAAGGAGTTCTTGATTTGAGATGTTTCTTTCTTTTTTTGGTTAGTTTTGGTTGGTCGCAGCTTTAGTCGATCCCAACTTATTTGAGACTGAAGCTTAGTTGTTGGTGGTGATTCTTCACAGCTTTATGATTTCAATTTTCATCTCTTTTAGCTATTGTAAAGATCATTGATTTAGTTTCAGCTGCTAATAATCAAACGTGGTATTATAATGGTCCCATACATTAATATGGTATCAAAGAAGGCCGAGCTCATAGTTCTAGTTTCATTGCCTAAGAATTTCCATGTACTTGAACGATGCGGGAAAAACAAATTGGCACGTGAAGGGTAACGTTGAAAATATATGTAAATATATAATTTTTCTTTTTTCTAACAACTTAAATATTTAAATCAGATGGTTATATACTTCAACATGAACGTGTTACCATGCAGCATAGCATTTCTCAAGCAAGTTTACTTTCTATCTTTAATTAAAGTCGAAAGTTGTTACTTAAAATATTGCTGGTAAAATTGCTATGTTTATTTTTCGTTCATAGCTTCTATATATTTTAATAACCGTGGTCGTTATTGTTGGATATTGGATCGTGGGCCGCCCATGTGGACGGACTCGACCCGTGTAAAAAATAAAGATGAGCAAGTTACCAGGGATGTTATTTTTAACTCCCTAAAATTACCGTACATAAATTAGAGAAACGGGAGCATGGGAGTTTTTAAGAAAAAGAGGCAGTTCATATAACTTCTCTTTGGAGAATAACTTCTTCATTACTAAAAGTTATCTTCTTCTCCAATAGAGATATTGATCTCTAAAATCTTCCTATAAAGACACAAAGAAAATATTTAGTTAGTGAAATTTGACTCTGTCTCCTAGACTGAGTTTGACTCAGTTATTTTGATGGTGAGTTCAACGATTTTTGTTGCGCCATAAAAAGTACACAATTTGTTGTTTTCGCTCTGTGATTTCATCTTACAATTACCATGGTAGTAGTTATGGTCGTGGCAAAAGATGAAATAATTACCGTCTTATTATGCATATAAACAAAAAACATTAATCATTCTCAAAATAATCTTTCAAACGATAAAAATAAATAAAAAATCATTGATTTGATATGAAAGGTCGACATTTGGCACGTGTAGATGATGACTATGGTCCATTCTTTGAATTGAAATATCCATTCCTAAAATTCAATGAATATTCAAAAGGAAAACATGTTATTTTGAAGGTGCCACAAATAATCATATCATACTATATTATAAGCCTAAAGTTAAAAAATTAAAATGACCATTAAAAGCTTAATTTTACAACTATAATGTTTTTGTACAAAAAAAGACTTTTAATAAATGTTACTCTATTAGATCTAAATATTATTCACTAATAAGGTTCTTTTGAATAAAAGATTACATTATTTCTCCATTATTACAAAAATATAAATAAGAAAAATTCTCTCGGAATTTTAAAAGTTGCCTTGCAATATTTAAGACAACTTATTATTGTCCATGTACAAAAATAAAAATTGAAAAACTTATCTTGGAAATTTTAAAGTTGCACTGCAATATTTAAGACAACTTATTATTGCACATGTACAAAAAGATTATCTAAAAAACTGTCTTGGAATTTTAAAAGTTGCATTACAATATTTAAGACAACTTATTATTGCCGATATGCAAAACCGTAAATGAGTAAAACTGTCTTGAAATTTTAGAAGTTGCCTAGCAATATTTAAGACAACTTAATATTGTCCATATATATAATCTTCACATTTTTTGCAAGATTAACTATTTGCAGTTTCAAATTTTCAATACATTGTCACGTATTTCAGAGCAAGCTTTTAAATAATTCTCATACTTTTGTTTTTTTGGTTCTTGTTTCTAAAGACTATTCAAATTTTCAGATCATTTCTAAGTTTAAAATTTTACTTATAAATACTATTATCTCAAAGACCATTTTGAGAAGCATACTTTATTGGCTTCAAATCTGATTCTTGATAGACTAAGCACTTCATTTTTAATTGTTTTTTTTCATTTTATCATCTTTACGGCTTTGGATTTTATCTTTTAACACAAACAATTTTTAAGAATATTTTTGCGACTTTTTGAATTTTTTAGCTCATCGATATAAAGCAAACGCACAATATTCCTACAATTCAATAATTTTCTAATAAAAGAGGGATAGAATTGAAATTTGAAAAAAATTCCCGCTAAATTGAGTGTGTTAGATTACAATCCATGCAACAAATTAATAAAAGTGGATTACAAAAAATCTAGTCAAGTTCAAGGCAAGAGATTAAATCAGAGCCAGGCTATTAATAACTAGTTATAATATTTGTCATTTATTTTGCTATAAAAACCTCTATCCTAGAACTAATCAACCACTAAATTATTGAATTTTTCACTTCATAGAGATGGATGAGATGTGTTAGTGCCTTTGATATGAAGATAGTAGCAAAGGTAACTCAATTTACCTTTATTCCATATCTGAAATAACTTATTAACATGATATCATATCTTGTTATTTCCATGCTTCAACACCATGGTTTCATTTTTTTTTTCCTTAACCTTGATCTCTTGACAGAAATCTGATTAATTAATTGTCTTAAATCTTTATTTTCCGACAAGATAAAGAATCACGACGAAACAATGAAGGAGGATTCATCTAAATTGAAACAGTGAGTTACCAAGTTTCTCGTGATCACGGAAATCCACTAGGATTGAATTTGACGCAAAATAATTAATCTTAAGGCTTGTTAATTCCCTCATATTCAATCCTAAGCGGATTCTCGTGACGAATTAGAACATGCATGCACATATAAACGTGCAACATAGCATTTCTCAAGCAGTTTATTTTCTAGCTATATGTAATTAAAGGCGGATGTTGTTACGTAAGATATAGCTGGTAAAATTGCTATATATGTATAATTTTCATTCATAACTTCTATACATTTTACCAATAAGAAACTGCCAACCTTAATGTCTTTGTCCATCTACCATTACCCCCTTTAGCAGTAAATAAACATGTAATACTAGGGACATGCAAGGGGAAACATATACCGGAAATGTCTTGTTAATTACTTAGGTAACTCTTGTGCGTCTCTAGCACTTCTACTGCTTGTAATGTTACTTAATATATGAATAAATTCGCCAGTTTACCAAAAAAAGAAACTGCGACAGAAATTATTACCTACCAAACATCTATCATCATTTTGATCATTAGAACGTTACCAAAATAGCAGAAATAAGCAGGTCAAAAGTGTAAGTTTAATTAGTTATCATTAAAGCAAGTATGTAAACTATGATATAAATTAAGTGTCAGCTGGTTATTTGAAAAAAAGGTTGGCACTAAGAGAAAGTTGTTCAGCTTGACAAAGTAGAAATAATGTGTAGGAATTAATTTAGAGAAGAAAAGTAAAACGATAAAACTCAAACTCACTCGAACTTATACAATCTTATTGTAAAACTCCCCCCATTTAAGTTTATATGAGCCTTTTTAGTTTTTCGATAGTTAATTTGACTAGTTTTTGAAGTTAAATTGTTCGAAAAAGGAAAAGATTCACATAAAGAGTAATAAATTGACACTGCAGTTTACGCAAAATCTTGCTCACATCACTTCGTCCAGGGAAGGTCCCAACTCCCAACTATAATTCAACTCCAATTATTCTCACATACTTTTGGACATCTGCATACGTCAATAGCTGCATATTTTGATATCTGCATCTTTGCTGACGATAATAACTTGTTTGTTTTGCTAAATATAAATCACAACAACATTTTATGGCGTGGAGATTGACGTAGTACTGTTTGCAATGCAGGAAACAAAGTTTTTATGCGAATTTTATACTACTATTATATTCTTTTTGGGGAGCTTAAATGGAAAAATATAATCAACGAGGACTCATATAGTCGATCCCAATTTGTTTGGAACTAATGTTTATTTATGTTGGTTTTCACCAAAATACCTCGCACACCCAACAATCTCCCCCTCGAACTAAGTATTACATGACCTATCAACAAACCCCTCGAACTAATTAAGTTTCACGTGGCTCTCATTACAAAGATCCACAGGTTAATTTCCGAGATTTATTGTGTGCCACTCACATGACTGAGCATTATGCTCATCGAAGCCCAGAGCTAACTTCTTCTTGTGTGTGTGCGTCTCTAAGCTACCTTTAGCATAGTAAATCGCCACTCCACCATCTCCATACTCTTCCCGCCAAGTCATAGGTTCTGATAGCAGTTGTTGGGCTAAATCACTCCAAAGATACTCTTAACTTGATGTACTATTATCCGCTTTAGGCCAAGCTTGCACGATTTTTACCAAAATGTCTCACACCATTAAGGGGTCGTTTGGTATGAGGTATAAGAAGGTATAGTGCTGGTATAAAATTTTAATACCACCTTAATACTTTGTTTGGTTAGCAAACTTGGTATAAGTTATTTCGGGATTATAATTAGTACCGGGATAACTTATACCTTGTAGAGGGTGGGGTAATTAGTGTCAGGATAACTTATATCTTCTTTTTAGAAATTATGCAATTGTTATTTTTAATACAACATACCAAACAATAGATAAAAAACAATACCAAGATAACTTATCCCAGCATAACTAATCCCGGCATAACTTATCTCAGCATAACTTATCCAGCATTAGCCGTATTCAAACCAAACGAACCCTAAGAGTATTTACGCACCTTATGTGTAACTTCCTATTCTTTTCCACTACTGATGTGAAACGTTTTTTGCACACCCAAAAAATTATTATATAGTTATTGTCGTTATTGTTGTTATTTTAGTTCGAAGGCAGCTTAATTCTAAGTTCTCAATTTTTTTTTAATTTTCTTTTTGAATGAATTTGAACAAAAAAGAGACGCATCTCACAAGCTAGAGAACTGAAGCTAATTCAAGTTTTATCAGGGAGGGGTAAATTCCTTGTGTTGAAGAAGCTAAATTGATGTAAAATACTATAGTGACTCATTGGTTCAAGAACTTAAAATCCCATGAATTCTTTAAGTATTCACGGTTAGAAATTATAAATTGTCTAAAATTTTGGTGAAAATTAAAGGATATAAATCATAAAATTTTACTAACCCGAAATACATGGAGAAAATCAAGGTACATTTTTTCCATTGATTTCTCATACTTCTTTGCCTTTCTCCTTTCATTAAGCACCATTTCTTTAAATCAAAGGTATTTCAACTTTATTGGATCAAGTCTTAAAGGGTAGTTAAAGGATAAGAGATAATAACAGAATAATTGTGTGCATTGTTATTACTGGATTTCAGATCTTATTTAAAGAGAAAGATCCTTACATTTACAATATTATTGAGTATAAATAGGTGCAACAATTTTATAATCCAAGTCAGGAAATTCAGGAAAAATGAAATTTGTTACCACTAAGGAGGTATGTTGGGATGGATGAAATATTTCAATCCTTAGTTACAGATTTCGAGTTCGAGCTGAAAATGGATAAACCTCCCAAGAAGCGTTTTTCGTCTAATGAGCTCTACCACTACTAAAAATTCGGACAAAATCGTCCCAAAAAAAACGACCAAAATGGGTCGGTAATGGCCAATAATCGTCCAAAACGTGACCATTTACGTGTGGACGGTATTTTGAAGATAAAAAAAATGGTCTGTCAATTAAATTCAAAAATTCCGACCAAAGTTGGTCGGTATTTTAATTATGTAATTAAAAAATACATCATCTGGGAATTGAACCGGGGTCTGTACTGCGGCAGGATACTATTCTACCACTAGACCATTGGTACATTTTGTTTTAAGACTGACTTTTATTTCATTTATACTCTTTAATTGTATTTTCGCACGAAAATAACCGACCAAATTTGGTCGGTTTTATTAAAAATAAAATTACCAACCGAATTCGGTCGGTTTTTTAAAATGACCGGCCGAATTAACCCACCAATTTCGGTCGATTTTTTTAAAATTAATTTTAATTTATTTTAAATGAAAAACCAACCAAAGTTGGTCGGTTTCTTGAAAAATAAATTTTGCGGGACTCAAAAATAGTTTCCCGCATTTTTGCGCCAAAGAAAACCAACCAAAGTTGGTCGGTTTCGTAAAAATAAATTTAAAAAAAATATTTTGAAAAACCGACCAACTTTGATCAAGTTTTTGCCGAATTTCTAGTAGTGTACCTAGCACGAATACGAATTAAATGGGTCAAGAAATCCGGGATAGCAAGATGAATCAAAAAAGACTCTCTTTTAGGATCAGCTAATCGTTGAAGTCTGATTATAATAAACTTAATTTTAATTTCTTTTTAAAAGATGGAAACAAGTATATCTAGTATTGAAAGAAAGAAATGAAAAGTCACTTATTTTAAATTTTAAAAAATTACATAGAAAAAAAGGGAATTGAATAAACCAACAAGATGGTTTTAGAATCATATATCATAAAAATTAACAAATTAAAGCTTTTGAGCAAGTTGCACCTTTGCTAGTCATACAAATTAAAGGGGGGAATAGTTAACAACCATTTATGAGCTCGCCAACTTGAGCTTATTGACTTTAAAATTATATACGAAGAAAACTATTGATGGGAGGATATTCAATAGTAGGTAAGTCAAATAATCAAAACTTAAGAAGACGCCTCAGTTTGATTGGAACTTTTTTCATTTTTTCAGCACACAGCTAATAAGCTCATAATTTTAACATTTAAGACATTGATATTTCTTTAAAAAGTACTTTCAGTTCTGTAATCTTTAAAAGCGCAGCTCAATGCACGAAGCATCTCGTGTTCATGCAGGGTTCGAGAAAGGACCGGACCTTAAGGGGTATGATGTAGATTGTTTACTCTGATACAAGCATTGGTGGTTGATTCCATGGCTCGAACTCGTAACCTATAGGTCGAAGACAATTTTACCATTTTTATAAGGCTCTTCTTCAGTTCTCTATAATCTTTGACCTCAAAAAAAGAAACAATTTTCAGAAAAAGAAACTTTAACATTGTGTAAAGGAGATTTCAACGGCTAATAAAATTGTTTAAGAAGTCAGTCGCCACATAGAGTTTAGGTTAGAAGCTTTAATTTGTGCAATTTTAATCTTTTCTTTTTCTAGAGTAAATGTCTCTTTTCAGGTGAACCAAACCCAACAATATGTGTTAAGAAATTTATATTGGTAGAAATGAGCAAGAAAAATAAATTATCGTAGCTGACTTTTTTATGGCATAGTTAATTTATTAGAATTTGAAAGGAACTGTGATGTTCATAGAAAATTGAATAGTTGCTCAGTTTTAGAAGTACTATATTTATACGGTACTCCCTCGTCTCAAATTATTTGTAACTTTTCGTTTCTTAAGATTCAAATTATAATATGACCAATATTATAAAATATATTTTTTCATATTGACATGAAAAGATTTATAACTCAATACTTCTCATAAAGTTTTTGAATACCTAAACTTTAATTTTAAAAATATGTTAATATAATATAATTTAGCTTCAAGAATTAGTTAACTTGACTTTCGAAAAGAAAAAGCAACAGTTATTCTGGAACAAAGGGTGTATATATATTCATATATTTATTGTTCAACTCTTTGCCAAATTAAAAAATAAATAAATAAATAAATAAAAAGCAAAAAAGAGGCGAATTTATGAAGGACATGATACATAAATGATGGAGAGAATAAAGAGTAACGTGATTGTTTGACTTTGTAGATTTTGACTTTTGAGTTCCATATCGTCATTGCTGTTGGTTAAGCAGATTAGTTGTCTTCAGATTTTATGGTCTTTATTATACGTAGAATTTAATGCCCGCCCAAAAAATATTATGGTCTAGCCAAAACCACAAATAATTCACGTTACTTATTATACGTAAATATCTTCTCTCCTAACTATGTATAATAAATGCCACAAAACTATGGCCTTTATTGTACGTAAATATCCTCCCTTCTAACTACGAAGACAAATGTTTCCTTCAATTTAAACTTTTTGCTTTTACTTTTTGCTGTTTGACCTTCTTAATATGTGAGTCATGACTTACCGCAACTAATTATGGAAAGTTGAACTTTAAGGAAGAAATGAAGTATTAAAACTTTATGACAAAATTACTTTTTTTTTTTTTAAATATGTGTTTTGACGGATTGGTCGCTTAAGATTGTTTGATCATGTCATGAGTCGATATCTAAATATATCGATTATCAAGTGTGAAACTAATCATGACGAGCGAAGGTGGTAATAGGAAATGAAGTAAACCTAAATTCATAGTATATATGAAATAAAGTTATCTCGAAAGACTTATAATCTCTTGAAATTTATGCAGATTTAGTAAAAAAATATGATACATCTTTCTATATTTTGAATTTTTTGTTAAATTTGTACGGCATATTTACCCTTAATAATATACGTTTATAGCAAATAAATTATCCTGGCGTGTTTAAGATCATAAAATCTAAAATCACTTAGCCCAAAGTCTTTCTTTTGCAAATACAACGTTAAATAAAAACTGTCCTATAAAATACGGTTGATGAAGTAATAAATATGAATATGGACAAGCCACTAGTAGTTCACATTCCATGCACTTTATGATCCACCGAAGTAAAAGTTGGATTATTGTGACATTGAAATACCACAAATCCCCTTCACCCTCAAAGTAGATGTCAGTCACTATTGTCAAAAACATTTATAACTTTCTAGTATATTTATATAAATGTATGAGCTAAAATTTGAAACTTATATCTTCAAAATTATAGTCCTTCTAAATTATCGAGTTTTAAATTAATAATTTATACTATATAGTTCAATAAATTTCTTTTGACAAAAATAATATTTGGACTAAAATTATTAAGTTGGGTCATACCCACATTCAAAAGGCTAGTTCCGCCCTGGATCTACATTTATTTTAATTCCTATGGTGTACCTATATTTAAACATTATATCTCTCCTATCAGTAAATATACTACAAAATTAGTTCTCTTTCAAACCATGCACTATATTTATATACAAATATTATATATTCATTTTCTTTTCTTCGAGATCTTCATGCGATCTTTCACAATAAAATATTAATCTTTTTCTTTTGGTCTATACTTACCCAATCATAATATATACCATAGGCTAGCTTTTGTTCTTATTTATACCCTGATCTTTATACCAAACAAAAACGCAAATTTTCTGAAATTTTGTTCATGCAAAAGATTTCATGGAACTAGCAGTTAACTCAGTGACTCATATTTTCTTGATTTCCATTTTTTTGACAAATTTTTGCTGGTTTAATATTGGAGCTGAAACATCCAAAGAGCTTTTCAAAGGATTTAAAGCAACCCCAGATCCTCATATTTCAACTTTTCAACCTCTTCTTACTGATTCTTCTGGTAATTACTCACTGAGTTTTCTCCGAGTTGAAAAAGATCAACTCACTCTTTCTATTATTCATGTTCCATCTTCTGAGTCAATATGGGTTGCTAACTTGACCCATTTTGCAAGATGGGCTGACCCGACTGAGCTCTTGTTTAATGGCAGTCTTGTGCTGTCGGATTCTCGTTCAGGGGTATTTTGGTCAACTCAGACTAATGGAGACCGTGTCTGGCTTTCAAATGCATCAAATTTGCAAGTCCAAAAGCTTGATAGTGGAATGAGGTTAAATTCTGTTTTGTGGCAAAGTTTTGATTTTCCCTCAGATACCCTTGTGGAAAATCAAAATTTCACAAGTGCCATGACATTGGTTTCGTCCAATGGGCTTTATTCCATGAGTTTGGGCTTTGATTTTTTCGGGTTGTATGCAAAGTCCAAGGACGAACCGGGTTCGGGTCGGATCTACTGGAAGCACAAGGCATTAGAAGCAAAGGCAGATGTTATTGAAGGTCAAGGACCAATTTATGCTGTACTAAAGTCAGATGGTTTTTTTGGTATGTACCAAAATGAGTCAGTTCCAGTTGATGTAGAATCTTTTAACAGTTTTCAACAACCCGTATCCGGTGTCCGTCGGATCCGGATCGAACCGGATGGGAATTTAAAAGGATATTTTTGGGCCGGGACAAGTTGGATATTGGACTACCAAGCAATAAAGGAGACATGTGAATTACCTAGTCCTTGTGGTATATATGGACTTTGTCAACCGGGTAAAGGTTGCTCTTGTCTAGACAATAGTACGGATTACAACTCCGGCCGGTGTGTCTCGCAGGAAAATCAAGACTCCGGCGACTTTTGTGGGGTGTATGATCATAAAAAGTACAAGGGGTTGTCAAGAAATGGTGTTGAATTGCCTAACAAGGAGTTAATGACTTACCAAAAGATGGTTTCTTTTCAAGAATGTCAAAGTGCATGTGAAGGGAATTGCACATGTTGGGGTGTGGTGTATACTAATACATCTGGATTTTGCTACATACTAGACTACCCCATACTAAGCTTAGTAGGAGTAGGGGATGAGTCCAAGATGGGGTTTTTCAAAGTGAGGGAAGGTGTAGGGAAAGATAAGGTGGAGGTGGGGTTAGGGGTAGGGATAGGGTTATTATGTGGGGCCATCTTGGTATTTGGTGGGGTCATAGGGTTAGGGTTGTATAGATATAGGAAAAGAAAAAGAGGTGTGAGTGGTTATGTAGAAGAAGATGGAATGGTAGTTGGACCATACAAAGAAATGGGAAATGCAAGTTTTAGGTCAATTGAACTAAGTGAAAGATGAGGTAAGGGATGACATCTTTTAAGATAGAGACCTCATAAGCATACTATATTTTTACTATATATGGTGGAAGTGGGGCCCTTTAGGAATTTTGGCAAGTGGGGCCTACTTCTTCTCATGTGTGAAAGTGCTTGTGAAATGAACATTATCTTATCACAAGGTGGAAAATTGGTGGTCAAAGGACAAAAAGATTAAAGTGGATTTGCTCTTTGTTTTTTCCTACTTGTGACATGGTTTTAGTAGTTATTAGAAAATGACAGACATTGTAAATTGTATTTCTTAGTGACTCTTATCTACACGACCAAAGTCACCAAACTTCATTAATGCTTTGTGATTTTTGTAAAAAAATCAGAGTTATTTCATCAATACAAACTCCCCATATAAATTATGTTCCATAGTTTTATGTTCTTTCTCTCTTGGAATCATAGGTAAATCTAGAATTTAATTATAGGATTTAATTATGTGAGTTCAAGATTTTGATTTCAATCACAGAAATTCATCACCTTGTTTGAATTGTGGGTTAGTTACTCAATTTTTCAATAATTTTAGTAAATTTTTATTGAAAATCTATGTCTAGGATAAAAGAATCCATAGATGAGCTGTTGGATCTGCCCTTATATGGAATGTCACCTTTGTCGATGCTTCTTCGTCCCATGGGTTATTTTTGTTGTCTTTTATTCAAAACTATTCTTTAGATTAGCGTCAAAGTAATATACGTAGACTTTAGTACTCATATGTTTCATTTATGTAATATTTTTTTTCGTATATTTCAAAAAGAATAATACCTTTTATATTTTAAAGTTCTTTAATTTTAAATGTTACCTTTAAAATGGTATGGTGTTGAGAGAATTAATTTCAGAATTTACGTTTTGATTATTTGGAGGCAGGTCCACATTTTTTGGTAAGGGTGGGCATTTGGGCAAATCGGATTTGATATGGAGGTTTCGGTTTGGATTTTTGATTTTCGGATTGAAAAAATTATAATCCAAATTCAATCCAAATAAGAACGGATTGGATTGGATTTTTTAAGTTCGATTTCGGATTAATCGAATTGGATATTTCGAATTTCGGTTTTGAGCCGATAAGTTGAGATTCGTTTTTCATAAAAAGGAAAAATCCAATTAAATTATTTATGTCAAACTGTCCTAATAGTAAGGCCCTGGAATTAACAAATCAAACTGTCATGACCCGAAATGTCCACCTTCGGGACAGTGATGACGTCTAACATTTCACTTGCTAGGCAATCCAACGTTAGAATTTAATTAGCCATTTTAACAAATTTTTAAATTAATTAATAATAAGAAAACAATGCGGAAATACAGTCTGAAATAAAGTAAAAAATTCATAATAATCGCGATATCTAAATACCATCCCAGAACTGGAGTCACAAGTGTACGAGCTTCTAGAATAATACAAATAAAGGTCTGAATAAAATTCAAATTGTTTGAAATATAATACACAATTGAGATAATATAGAAGGGGACTTCAGAACTGCGAACGTTGTGTAGTTATACCTCAAGTCTCCACTGGTAGATGTATCCGGGCAAATCTAAAGTATGCCGCTGGGACCAACTCCGAAATCTGCATAAGAAGTGCAGAGTGTAGTATCAGTACAACTGACCCCATGTACCGGTAAGTGCCGAGCCTAACCTCGACGAAATAGTGACGAGGCTAAGACGGGTCACTTACATTAACCTATACGCAATAGTAGTAATAGCAACAATAATAATAACGGGAATATTAGTAAGACCAGTAAATAATATTAATGATTGAAATCAACTCAACAGTCATAATCCCTCAACTTGTTTCCATTGCAGCGTGCAACCCGTTTCCCCAATATAAACTTTAAATAAATCTGTTGCGGCATGCAACCCGATCCCCTAATATATTTTAACAACTCATAAATGCAATAAAAATTACTCCAATAAATACCACGTTCAATGAGAAACTACTGAGCAATAAGGCACACAATAATTATAATTTATTTATAAAACAAACAACGACAATTAGCAATTTATTTATGGAAATCAGGGAGAAAATATGCAGTTTAATATTTAATATGCTAAATGGTAAATAGCAATTAAGACACATAGTCAAATAAGCATGTAACAATTATTGCAGGAATTCAAGAATTTATATTTGACAAGAATATGAGTGAAACAATTATTATAACGATTAATTCGTGTCTTAAAACAATTTAGGATGTTTAAGTAATTAAGCTAACAATTAATTTGAAAAAGTATAGGTACCCGTCATCTTGCCTATATATCGTTACACGTAAAATTCACATAGAAAATAATTCAAGGATTCTATTCCCTCAAGTCAAGGTTAACCACGACACTTACCTCGCTTTGCAACCAAATTTCAAGAATCCAATAAATCTTTGCCTCGCGCATTCGTGTCCGAAATCCTCAAATCTAGTCATAAATAATTTAATATACTCAATACAAATCGTAGGAATTAATTCCATATGAACTTATAAATTTTTCGGATAAAAATTCAAAATTCATTTTAAAAATAAACAGTAGGACCCACACGAGTTCAACCATACAAAAACTATCGAATTCCGACATCGAATTGGCTTTCAAATCTTCATTTTACATTTTTGGAAGATTTTATAAAAATTTAATTTTTCTTCCACAAATTCACGGATTCATGATGTAAATGAGTATGTAATCATGAAATATAATTTATATAGGATAAGGAACACTTACCCCAATATTTTCCCATGAAAATCGCCCAAACATCGTCTTACCCGAGCTAAAAATCGAAAATAGTGGAAAATGGGTCGAAATCCCATTTCCAGAACTTAAGTTCTGTTTGCCCAGATTTTCACTCATCGCGATCACGGAAATTCGTTCGCGATCGCGTAGAACAACTTTTGCCCAAGTCCATTTTACTCTTCGCGATCGCGGGAATGGCTTCGCGATCGCGAAGCACAATTTTCACAGGCTGCCAATTTGCACTACGCGAACGCGATATCCCATACGCGAACGCAAAGCATAACACCGTAGACCTACGCGATCGCGGACCGTTTCATGCAAAAGCGAAGAACAAATTTTAGTTCCCCACCTTCTGCCGCATTTCCTTTTCGCGAACGCGGCTTGGCCCTCGCGTTCGCAATACACTGGAAGTTAACCTTACGCGATCGCATACCTATCTTCGCGAACGCGAAGGGTAAAACTCTCGGCTAACAATTTCCTCTTCGCGATCGCATGAATAGCTTTGCGATCACGAAGCACAATGCACCAGATGACAGCAGAAGCTAAAAACCAGATTTTTCTCAAAGTTCAAATGGTCCGTAGGCTATCCGAAACTCACCTGAGCCCTCGGGCTCCAAATCAAACATGCACGCAAGTCCAAAAATCTCATAAGAACTCGCCCGCATGATCAAAACACCAATTTAACACCTAGAATTACGAATCGGATACCAAATCAAATGAAATTTTTAAGAAAACTTTAAAACTTCTATTTTCACAACTGAACATCCGAATCACGTCAAATCGACTCTGTTTCTCACCAAATTCGACAGACAAGTCATAAATAACATAATGGACCTATAAAAAATTTTAGAACTCGAATCTGATCCCGATATCAATAAAAGTCAATTTGTGGTCAAACTTTGAAATCTTTAAGCCTTTAGGCTTCTAGGCTTTGCCAATTGGTGATATTTCAAGCTGGGGACCTCCAAATTAAATTTTGGGTATATGCCTAAGTCCTAAATCACGATACGGACCTGCCGGAACTGTCAAAACACTTATCCGAGTCCGTTTGCTCAAAATGTTAACCAAAATCAACTCAATTGAGTTTTAAGGCTATATTTCATATTTTAATTATTGCTTTTAAATAAAAACTATCAGAAAAATTATACGGACTGCGCACGCAAGTCGAGGAATAATAAATAGTACTTTTTGAGGTCTTAGAATATAGAAATAATTATTAAATTTAAATATGATATTTTGGGTCATCACATTCTCCACCTCTAAAACAAACGTTCGTCCTCGAACGGAATTAGAAAAAGTATCTAAGCTGGTGAAAAGGTGTGGATATTTACTCTGCATGTCCGACTCGGACTCCAAGGTAGATGCCTCTACCGGCTGACCTCTCCATTGTACCCAAACTGAAGGATAACTCTTAGACCTCAACTGTTGGACCTGCCGGGCTAGAATAGCTACAGGCTCCTCCTCATAAGTTAAATCCTTGTCCAATTGGACTGAGCTGAAATCTAACACATGGGACAGATCACCATGATACTTCCGGAGCATAGACATATGGAACACCGGATGAACCGCTGATAAACTAGGTGGTAATACAAGCATGTAGGCTACTTCACCCACCCTTTCAAGAATTTCAAAGGGTCCAATATACCTAGGGCTCAACTTGCCCTTCTTTCCGAACCTCATTACACCTTTCATAGGTGAAATCCGTTTCTCTAACCATGAATGCAATATCACGAACTTTACGGTCGATATAACCCTTTTGCCTAGACTGAGCTGTGCGAAGTCGATCTTGAATAACCTTGACCTTATCCAAGGCATCATGTACCAAATCAGTACCCAACAACCGAGCCTCTCCCGGTTTAAACCATTCAACTGGCGAACGACATCGCCTTCCATATAATGCCTTATATGGAGCCATCTGAATGCTCAATTAGTAGCTATTATTATAAGCAAACTTTGCAAGTGGCAAGAATTGATCCCAAGAATCTCCAAAGTATATAAAACAAGCGCGAAGCATATCTTCTAATATCTGAATGGTGCGCTCTGAATGTCCGTCTGTCTGTGGATGAAATATTGTACTCAACTCAACCTGCGTTCCTAACTCACGATGTACATCCCTCCAGAAATATGAGGTAAACTGCGTACCTCGATCTGAAATAATAAACATGGGTACACCGTGAAGGCGGACAATCTCACGAATATAAATTTCAGCTAATCGCTCTGAAGAATAGATAACTGTCACCGGAATGAAATGTGATGACTTGGTCAACCTGTCCACAATGACCCAAACTGCGTCAAATTTTCTCTGAGTCTGTGGGAGCCCAACAACAAAATCTATAGTGATACGTTCTTTCTTTCACTCAGGAATTTCTAACTTCTGAAGGAAACCACCAGGTCTCTGATGCTCGTACTTGACTTGTTGACAATTTAGACACCGAGCTACATATGCAACTACATCATTCTCCATTCTCCTCCACTAATAATGTTGCCGTAAATCTTGATACATTTTGGCGGCACCTGGATGAATGGAATACCTGGAACTATGGCCCTCTTCCAGAATTAATTCACGAAGCCCATCCACATTAGGCACACAAATACGACCCTGCATTCGCAGTACCCCATCTTCCCCCACAGTAACCTGTTTGACATCCCCGTGTCATATCGTGTCCTTAAGGACAAGTAAATGAGGATCATCATATTGTCGCTCTATGATGCGCTCATATAAAGAAGACCGAGTGACTGTTCAAGCTAGAACCCGACTGGGTTCTGAAACATCTAACCTCAGGAACTGATTAGCCACAGTCTGAACATCTGTAGCTAACGGTCTCTCACCAACCAGAATATACGCAAGACTGCCCATACTCACAGCCTTTCTACTTAAAGCATCGGCCACTACATTAGCCTTTCCGGGGTGATACAAAATGATGATATCATAGTCTTTCAACAACTCCAACCATCTTCTCTGCCTCAAATTAAGATCTTTTTGTTTGAACAGATACTGAAGGCTACGATGATCAGTAAACACCTCACACGAGACACCGTAGAGGTAATGCCTCCAAATCTTCAGCGCATGAATAATGGCTGGCAATTCTAAGTCATGAACATGATAATTCTTCTCGTAAACTTTCAATTGTCGCGACGCGTATGCAATCACCCTGTCATCTTGCATTAATATTGCACCAAGCCCAATGTGAGAAACATCACAATATACCGTATAAGATCCTAAACCTATGGGTAATATCAATACTGGCGCCGTAGTCAAAGCAGTCTTTAGCTTATGAAAGCTCAACTCACACTCGACTGACCATCTGAATAGGGCACCTTTCTGGGTCAGTCTGGTCAATGGGCTTGCTATAGATGAGAACCCTTCCACGAACCGACGATAATAACCTGCCAAGCCCAAGAAACTCCGGATATCTGTAACTGAAGTAGGTCTAGGCCAATTCTGAACAACCTCAATCTTGTTAGGATCCACATTTATGCCTTCTGCCGATATAACATGCCCCAAAAAGGCAACTGAGTTTAAACAAAACTCGCATTTTGAAAATTTAGCATATAACTGATTATTCTTCAAAGTCTGAAGCACGCTCCGAAGATGCTGCTCATGCTCCTCTCGAGTGCTGGAGTAAATCAAGATATCATCAATGAATACAACCACAAAAGAATCCAAATAGGGATTGAACACCCGATTCATCAAATCTATAAATGTTGCTGGGGCATTTGTCAACCCAAATGACATCACTAGGAATTCGTAATGCCCATACCAAGTCCGAAAAGCTGTCTTAGGGACATCAGATGCCCTAATCTTCAACTGATGGTAACCAAACCTCAAGTCAATCTTTGAAAACACCTTGGCACCCTAAAGCTTGTCGAATAAGTCATCAATTCTTGGCAGTGGATATTTGTTCTTGACAGTAGCCTTGTTCAACTGCCGATAATCTATACACATTCGCATTGAACCATCTTTCTTATTTACAAATAATACTGGTGCACCCCAGGGCGAGACACTAGGTCTAATGAATCCCGGATCAAGCAAGTTTTGTAACTGCTCCTTCAATTCTTTCAACTCCGGCGGGGCCATACGGTATAGTGGGATAGAAATGGGCTGAGTGCCCGGAGCTAAATCAATACAGAAGTCAATATCTCTATCGGGTAGCATCCCCGGCAAATCTATAGGAAATACTTCTGGAAATTCACGAACAACTGGTACTGAGTCCATAGAAGGAACATCCGCACTAGGATCGCGAATATAAGCCAAATAGGCTAGATACCATTTCTCGACCATACGCCGAGCTTTCATATAAGAAATAACCCTGCTGGTAGAATGACCAGGAGTTCCTTTCCACTCTAACGAGGTAACCGACATGGCTAGGGTCACTGTCTTGGCATGACAATCCAATATAGCATGATAAGGTGACAGTTAATCCATACCCAAAATAATATCAAAATCTACCATATCAAGAAGTAGAAGATCCACACTAGTCTCAAGACTACCAATAGCAACTATACACGAACTATAGACATGATCTACTATAACAGAGTCTCCCACCGGTGTAGATACATATACAGAAGCACTCAGAGAATCACAAAACGGGATTTATACTGAGTAACAACTATACTACCCTACTGTAGATGCTCAAAATTGCCTGTGGTAATCCTCTCTCAATGTGATAGGGAGGAACTTCTCTAGAAATAGCCATGAAAACTGCTCTCAGGTCAATGCAGGAAATACAACTGGTCAGGTCAATGTATAATCTCTCCACCACCTCTTGGCGGAATCCGTCATCTAAAATACAGCAAAATCGACCCCATTGGTCTCAACTATACGCATGTTCCGCAGCACCTCATGGAAGCAGTCAAGATAATCCTGTGGGTCCTCAGAAGGTGTACCACTGAAGTGAACTGGAAAGAGCTTGGTAAACTTATCCAGTCTCAATAAGGCCTCAAAAGACATGGCGAGCCTATCACCGGCCTGTGCCGCAATAATTGGCTGAACTACCCCAACTGGCGGGGCTGCTGGAGCCTGATTCTGGGGAGCCATCTGCTCCGGAGCGGAAGTAGTGGAAGTTTGTGCTCCTCCCCCAGCATGTGAGATGGCTGGTGCCACTGGAAATGTACCATTCTGGGCCACGCCCTCCATAAGACTTACCAAACGGACTAGAGCATACTGAAGCATTGGAGTAGTTATGAATCCTTCCGAGACCTGAACTGGTCCAACTGGTACAGCCTGAACTAGAACCTCCTCCTGAAGATCCACCTGAGGTTCTACAACAGGTGCTGCTGTTTGAGCTCTAGTGTTCGCGATCGCATAGAACAACTTTTGCCCAGGTCTATTTTACTCTTCGCGATCGCGAGAATGGCTTCGCGATCGTGAAGCACAATTTGCACAGGCTGCTAATTTGGACTACACGAACGCGACATCCCATACGTGAATGCAAAGTATAACCCCGTAGACCTACGCGATCGCGGACCGTTTCATGCGAACGCGAAGAACAAATTTGAGTGCCCCAGCTTCTGCCTCATTTCCTCTTCGCGAACGCGGCTTGGCCCTCGCGTTCGCAGTGTACTGGAAGTTAACCTTACGCGAACGCATACCTATCTTCGTGAACGCGAAGGGTAAAACTCTCGGCTCACAATTTCCTCTTCGCGATCAGAGGAATGGCTTCGCAATCGCGAAGCACAATGCACCAGATGATAGCAGAAGCTAAAAACCAGATTTTTCTCAAAGTTCAAATGGTACGTAGGCTATCCGAAACTCACCCGAGCCCTCGGAGCTCCAAACCAAACATGCACACAAGTCCAAAAATCTCATATGAACTCGCTCGCACGATCAAAACACCAATTTAATACCTAGAATTACGAATCGGAGACTAAATCAAATAAAATTTTTAAGAAAACTTTAATACTTTTATTTTCACAACCGAACGTCCGAATCACGTCAAATCAACTCTGTTTCTCACCAAATTTGACAGACAAGTCATAAATGACATAACGGACTTATGAAAATTTTTAGAATTCGAATCCCACCCTGATATCAATAAAATTTAATTTGTGGTGAAACTTTAAAATCTTTAAGCTTTTAGGCTTCTAGTCTTCGCCAACTGGCGATATTTCAAGGTAAGGGACCTCCAATTAAATTTCGGGCATACGCCCAAGTCCCAAATCACGATACGGACCTACCGGAGCTGTCAAAATACTGATCCGTTTCCGTTTGCTCAAAATGTTGACCCAAGTCAACTCAGTTGAGTTTTAATACTCTATTTCACATTATAATCAATTTTTTATATAAAAACTTTTCAAAAAATTATACGGACTGCGCACGCAAGTCGAGGAATAATAAATAGTGCTTTTCGAAGTCTTAGAACACATAAATAATAATTAAATTTAAAAATGACTTTTTGGGTCATCACACAAATATTATAAGATCATACCAAATTAGATAGTAACGCAACTTCAAAATTTAGTGTTCACAAATGCAGAAAATAGAAACTGTCGTGGGTAAGAATGAAAGAACCCAATATTCGATTTAGTAGGGCTGATATTAAACTTTGTAACTAGTATTAAATATATGAGGTAACATTTAATGTGTGTGGTATTAAATTTATTAGTATTCAGCATATAGAAATTAAATGTCTAATGGATAGGGCTAAATATGAAGTATTAAAATTTCGGATTTTTAAATAATAAAATTTCGGATTTTTGAATATCCAAAAATCCGAAGTCCCAGGTACGAAATTCAATCCAAAGTTTTTAAATATTAAATCTGACATCTAATTCGTAATTCGACAAATCCCAAAACCAAAAATCCAAGAAATTAGGATTTCGGTTTGGATTTCGAATTTGCCCAAATTAGGCTCACCCCTAATATTTGGAGTGAAAGTAATTTTTTGTTGTATTTCATATTTTGTTTTTATATTAAAACTATATGATTAACCCCCCAAAAAACATAAAAAATGATAGCTCAATTTGAGTTGTGGGGAAACATAAAATATAGAGGAAAATACGGGAGAAATTTAAAAATAGCCAGATTTACAAGTGGTAATTGAAAAATAGCCACAGTTTCAAAAGTAATCGAAATTTAGCCACTTTTCATGTAAAAATAAATCTGAACGAAAATATTGTTCAAAATCCGAAAAATATTCCAGCATAATATACTGGAGTTCCAGTATAATATACTGGAAGTTCATACACAGGTTCTCCAATCTTCATATACCGGTCAAGCATAATATGCTGGAAGTTCATACACAGGTGCTCCAATCTCCAATATATTATGCTGTAACTTTCCGTGTGTTGGAGTTCCAGCATAATATGCTGGAAGTTCATATACAGGTGCACCAATCTCCAGTATATTATGTTGGATCGGTCCGTATTACAGCAAAATAGTGGCTATTTTTTAATGACTTTGCAAATGCTGACTATTTTTCAATTACCAGACCGAAAACCGGCTAGCCGTACTAATTTTACGAAAATACTCCACGTACATATATACATTGTCAGCCCACATTTGAGTTGGGTTCTCAGAAAATCTTGGGCTTGACATTAAGCAAACACAATATAAGCCCACTGTCCCAGGTCCAATAAAACTTAAGCACATTCAGTGCACACGTGTCCAACCAGCAGTCATCTTCCTCTGTTTATTGTGACTACTAGTAACAAGTCTATGATCACTTTAAAATATACAGTAAAAAGAGCTCACATATGGTATGAAAAACTACTCAGTAACTGAGGTAAGTTTGATTTTTCTTCTTTTCTTATTCTAATATTTGTTTTACCCTAAAATGTTATACTTAAGTTGAAGTATTGCATGTTGATTCAGGATGTAATATTTTGGTGGAATTCAAATTGAAACTATGGTTTTCTGGACAATTCATGGAAATTGTCGTTTGGTTTGTAATGTTATCAATCTTTATAGTTCTATGGCTCTCTCGTTGCAGTATAGATTGCCAAATGTGGTAGTTTTATAGAATATAGATATATTCTTGTTGGATTCTCCTTTTCCTCTTGGAAGGGAGAAAAGGTGTTTAGAATTAAGTGATCGTCTCGTCTAAAAGTTTAAGTTGTTAGAGAGAACACACTTTTATTGACGTAATTACTTGTGAAATGTTTTTAATAATTGTTGACGGTGAGCAGTGGCGGAGCTAGAAATTTCGCAAAGGGTGTGCAAATTTTTGTCTCAATTGTGATAAGGGTGTGCAAAAACTAAATATATACTTATAATAGCTAACATTTAACCTATCTATACCGCATAATTTTCCGACGAAGGGTGTGCACTTGACCACCCTTTGCCTAAGGTGGCTCCGCCCATGGCGGTGAGAATTGAACTCGGGACCTCTATCTGCGCTGATACTATGATAAGAAAATGGACGTTGGTCCTAAGTCAAACCTAAAAAGCTAGCGCATGAGGTAAGGATTGCCCAGAGCATATAAGGAGACAATTACTCATTCCCTCAACCAATGTGGGATAATCTCACACCCTCTCGCTAGAAGCAGTCGAATAATCATTTAACAAAAACTAAATGGATGAAAATTCCAAAATAACTTAGGTAACAGAGCTGGAATCATTTATCTGCTGTTGAATTTCAGAAATTTTAAGATTATATAAATGGTTAGATCAAGAGCTAATTTGGCATATCGATAATAAGGAAATTTCTTTGAAAGCAGCAGTACTTCCACTCACATTTTAAGTCACAATGCTATTAAGAAAATAACTGCAGTTTCTATTTTTTGTTTTTTCGGAAAATCTTATAATATCAGGTTATTTAATATAGGAACAGATTATGAGCTATTCAAGTTTCAGCATATGTTTCCTTGTTTTCATGTAGAAGTTAATCATTCTAATAATTTAAAGAAGTCAATTTACCTTTTCACATCTGCAGGTTTACAATCTTTTCCGTTTTAACTTGTTCCAGCGATAAAGAACTTAGAAATGGCAAAAGATAAAGTTTCAAGCTTCGGCACTGAAGTTCTCCGGTCAAATAAAAAGTTGGCCGAGAAAAAGCAGGAGTCGAACAGCAAGCTAACTGTTGACGAGATATTTGTTCGTATTCCTGGATCGCCATCTAATTTTATATTAGGCCCATGTTTTAAGACTACACTTCCTCCGGAGCTCTCTCCTCTTTACCCCTTAGCTGAAGGAGAAAAGCTACTTCTACACTGTGTGCAACCTGATTCTTTCAAAGGTAAGACACTGAGATCGTGGCCTAATGTAAGTAGAACGTGGATCGATTGGGTAGATAGAGTTGAGAAGGCAAAATGGGAGGTGTGGAAATCAGCTGATATATATGATGCTATTCAGTTGTCGAAAATTGATATACCGATGGATAAAACTCTTCTTTACGCTGCCTTGTGCTATTGGTCAATCTCGACAAACTCGTTCCACTTCAGATTTGGTATGATGGGGCCAACAGTACTAGATATTGTTGCCTTGACAGGACTTAGGCCGCATGGCGAGGAAGTAAGTGTCCCTCTCGGAATTGCTGAATCAACTCTTGATTTTCCCGAGTATGGAAAAATTAAAGAATGCTTAACTTACTGCAAATTTCTTGATGTGTCAATGGGAGCAATGTCTGTGACAGAGGAAGAACATATATCGTTTCTGGTTATGTGGCTTTGTAGATATCTCTTTTGTAATTCTTCGATTACCATGGTCGAGCAATGTACGAAACTGGCTCTCGCTCTTGCTATGGGTAAAAAGCTTGCTTTGGCACCTATTGTGTTGTCTAATTTATATCATGGCTGCAATGACATCATTACGAGTAAGTTTGACAATGCAACGGGTCCGTTCTGGATCTTGCAGTTATGGCTACAGTCTTACTTTCCCGAACATCAACCTTCGACTTCAGATAACGGTAATGCTTCGACCTATGGGTTTCCCTTGGCTGAAGGTGTGTTGAGGCCTAAAACATTTAACCATTACTTTCTTTTCTTTCACACATGCTCGTCTAGAACAGCCAGCGTATTCACGCCATTTTCTTCTAGGAAGTTTGGACCTGAGTGGTTTAAACGGTCACTTGATCCTTACTTCCAAAAACTTAACAGGACAGAGTTAAAAGAGATTTGGGCTAGTTATCTTATTGCTCGAGACATCCCGTACAGTATCGTTCTAGACGAATCTTCGAAGTGGAAATGTGGGGTAGAACATTATTCTCCGAATCAGTTTGCTCGACAGTTTGGCATGAAACAGGCTGTTCCCCTCCACCGATCAGCCAATGATTTTTCAATCAGAGGAGAGGAAGATAACATGGAAGAAACTGAATCAAGGTTTTCGCAACTAAAAAGGAAATTCTCATTTGTTCCATTTAATATTAATCCAAGTTCTAGAACGTTCTTTGATTCCTGGTGGTCCACTTATATTAAGAATCGGGACAAGACTGCTATCGATGTCCTCAGGAAGATCTCACCATGTGATATGCCTCTCAGTCCATCTGACAGGCAAGAAGTTGCTGCTCCGAAGTCCATTGGTATTGAAGGCAATTCTCAGTCTGCAGGAAAATTTGGCCAGAATATGAAGAGAAACTATAAAGGTACGATACCCTTCTTGATGGAACAAATCATAATTTTCCTAGTTGGGTGGTATATCCCTAGGAATAGAGGAATCATCGGCGTTTGATTTGCCATTAAATGGAGAAGGAAAATGTTGGTCAAGGAGGCAAAAATACAAAAAAAGAGCAACCCGGTGCAGAAAGCATCTCGCGTTCACGCATAGCCCAGTGAAGGACCGCACCCCAAGGGGTCTAATGTAGGCAGACTACTATGATGCAAACATCAGTAGAATCGCTCGACCCGTGACCTATAGGTCACACAGAAACTACTTAACCGTTAGTCCAAGGCTCCCCTTCAAGGAGGCAAAAATATATGTAACCATTATGATTTGGCTTGCAATACAATGGCTCATAGAATCCTTGATATGATAACCTTTGGTTGAGGACTACTTGTCTTTTATACCATTATATTAATTAGATTTTCGTATAGCTTTCAATGTTCTGCTACTTGTCTTTTTCTACCTTTGGTTTCCATTTTCTGCAATTTGATATCTAGTATTGCCTCCTTATTCATGCCTTTCAGGGGATAATATTCCATCACAATCCTTTGTACAACAAGACGATTTCAGACAAAAAAGGAACTCGTATGAGACGGCTGAAAAGATATCTACAAGAGGAATATCATGCAAGGTAAAAGTTACCGCGCATCCCCTAAACAGACCTCTGGGATTGTAAGGGGATTGCTTGGCCTGATTCCTTCACTTCGCTGTTGCTTTACCCATTTCAGAAGATGAAGACTTCCGCAATGAAAATGCCGCTACCAGGTACAACTTCTACAAGTTGTACTCCTGCTAATGAAGATAGGAATAAGACCGACATGCAAGTTTCTGGTGACGATACATCAATCTCCGCCTCATCCTCCACTTCGGAAAATGTACGTAAATTCTCCTTATTATTTGTGTCATTATGTATGATTTCTCTGTCTAAGTTTGAGAGCTTTTTCTTTTCAGGAAGGTGAAAATTGCACGGTTTCCCCATTGTTAGCTAAGACCAAAAACAAGACATATGATAATAGTGAACCACTCGACAATCCTGTGGAAATTGATAATCTAGAAGACTTCTTTACTCGAGTTAGTGGACAAATTAAACGAGCTCGATCTATCAGTTTTTCGACTGGCCAATCTTCTTCCATATATGACAAGATATCCGCCACACAAAAGTCTACACCGTCAGTGGAAATGCTCGCCACATCAAAAGATGACATTGACAGATTACTAAACATGCCTTCTCAAGACTTACTTGTACCTGAAAACTGTTCAACATTAAGTGCAGCACTGTCAATATATGCTTTGTCACCAGATTTATCGGCTGAGAGAGCGATTGCCTTGGAGAAACTCAAAGAGAACCTTCCGCATCTTTCCTCAACCTTGCGTAGAGCTAAGAAGGACAAAGAGGAGTATTATAAGAAGGCTGCCAAGAAAGTGGTCATCGTCGATGAGCTCACAAAAGGTCAGGAACTCTACACCAACCTCAAAGAGTACAACGACAAGCTTGAATGTACAATGGATTCCATCAGAAACCAAATGAGTAAGTTGAAGGCAAGATTGAAGGATGCAAAGACAAAAAGAAAAGCAATCC
This sequence comes from Nicotiana tabacum, assembly GCF_000715075.1. NCBI lineage: Eukaryota > Viridiplantae > Streptophyta > Magnoliopsida > Solanales > Solanaceae > Nicotiana > Nicotiana tabacum. Next base: position 3,382,123 of record NC_134081.1, on the reverse strand, counting down.
AGGAGCAAAAATTGAGTTTGGCTAAGAAGTGTTTTGAAAAGTCTACTAATCTTGATGAAATGGAAGCTGAGTTTCCTGTTCTAGAAGAGATGAAAGAGTTAGCTGATTCGGATATTGCCCAAGTGGAAGAAAGGTTGAAAGTCTTCAAAAGCAAGATAACCGGATCGCCTGTGTAAATCGCCCTTCATATGAATTTGCTGGCTAGTATTCTAGAGTATAAGAGCATGTAAATATCTTTTTTGCGACGTACTTTCTATCTTTTGGATGGCATCCCTAAGAATAGCCAAGTTGGTCAAACTCGTAAAGTGAAACGAGTAGTGTAGATCCATGGCAATGTACTGGAATTTTTGCAGAGTTGACAAAGCGATCAAGAAGAATGATCACAGTTACTATCTTTTGGTGTATATGGAACGTAAGGAATCACAGATATTTTGATGGAATCTCAACTCCAACTTAAACTTTGAAGGCCTTTTGCTTAGTTAACCTTTACAGTTGGAATTTTCTTAAACTTGTAACTTTGAAGGCCTTTTGCTTAGTTAACCTTTACAGTTGGAATTTTCTTAAACTTGTACTTTGTCCAGGGGGGTTTGCGGGTTTAGTTGAACTCATTGCTTTCGGCTCAAACTATGAGTATATATATATATTGAAATATATGTGTATATGATCATGCTCATTAAACTCACTGAGTTTAGAACTCGCCTCTTGTTAAAAATAAATGTATATAATAGTTTTAGACAAATATATTACATACGAGGAACTCACGATTATAAGCATGTAAAAATTAAGAGCTAGAGCGAATCAAAATCCTGATACCATCACAAAGTTTTATGACATACTATACGATGATATTACATTGTGATATTACATTATGTATTACTAAAAAAATGATAAAAAAATAAAATTAAATAATCTGCAAAACTAAGGTTGAATTTTTTTTCCATTTATCACGTTGATTGATATGAGTTGAGGTGGTTGAATTTTTTTTCCATTTATCACGTTGATTGATATGAGTTGAGGTTAAATGAAGAAGCAGATTTTAATTTATTTGGGATTGAGGCATCATTATTATTGTTCTTGTTGATTATCACGATTGATGCCAAATTGAGGAACTTATTGGCTGAATATCACACATTTCTCTATGCAAGTACTTTATTGTTATGATCGCTGATAAATATGCTTCGTTTTTTCCTCATTCTTGATTCATGTTTTGGATTTACTTATAATTACATATAAATTTCTTTTTAAAAAAATTAACTTCTCATTTATATTCTGTAATAGCGATTGACTTATTAAAAAAAATTCTCCTTTGATGGTAACCACTTATATAATCAATAAATGTCAATTTCCTTGACAGTGAACATAAATTACGTTTAAATGAGACTTATAAAGTGCATAATGAGACTTTAATCGCATTTATCAAATGCGACTTATAATTGTATTTATGTAATAAGCATTTAAGGAATACCAGTTATAATGCATTGAACAAATGCGACTTTTAAATCACATTTTTAATTGCGACTTATAAGTCGCATTCATAATTTACGACTTACAAATCACATATATCAATTGCTACTTACAAATAGCTTATACGACTTACAAATTTACAAATCAACTTATAAATCTCCTTTCACAATTTTTTTGCAATTTTTATTATATTGTATAGTGTGATCTATGAAAAAAGAGTATGTTTGTTTTGTTTTGTAGGTATTGAATCAAACACCATCTCCATCACTTGAAAAAGTAAGCTGGAATGAAGTTATATTTGGTTTTGCTCAATGGGGAGATTTTTACACGATTGCTCCCTATTTAAAGATTATTTTCATAAATAATAGCATTCTTTGTTTATTTCAAATATGATAGATTTTTTTACCTTTTTAGCAGAATTGAAAGATTATGTGGTTATGTTATCTACTACCCCACAAAACAAGCAATTCATTTCTATCCTTACATTAATTATGTCAATGTAATTAATTTTGTACCTTCTCTGTCTTTCATAAAGTTATCTTAATTTCTCAAAAAAGTTCCAAATTTTACCATCTCTCAATTCTTTGAGGATTCATCTTTTTTATTATTCCATTTTTTAATATTTTAAAATCTCTGGATATTAAATATCTTAGTTGCTTATACATATTATATATTACTATATATTTTAAGTATAATATATAAAAAAAAATACATGTGATGCACTTAAAATACACATTATATACCGCATATATATATATATATATATATATATATATATATATATAATTTTTGCCTTGTATATATATATATATATATGTGTGTGTGTGTGTGTGTGTGTGTATTTGTTCTTATTTGTGTATGTATAGGTTTTAAGAGTTGAGTAATTGTTTGATAAATGGGGTAGGGATTGAGATAGTGTAATTTAATTAAAATTGTGCCAAAATTGGCCCAAAATTTGAGCCCAAAGAGCCCAAATCCGGTCCAAAATAGGGCTGCCAAGAAGAGCTTTTGGCTAAATATGAAATATTTGGTTTACTGCTTCATATATATTACTATATTTTATTTAATATTGTCTAGTTACGAAACTTTCTCTAATTCAAATGGGTGAACATCTTTATAAACAAGCCACAATAGGTCAATTTCTTTTCCTCTTCTATATTTATATGCTTATATTTGGTTTTGCTGAATGGGTTTCATTCCATAATTATGTTCATATGCAATTTATGTATTTTTTTAAATACTGCAATTTATGGGTCAGTTTCTTTCTTTCTATTTTATATGGGGTTTGCTACTCAAAATTCCCCAATTTTTATACTTTATATATGCCATCTTTTGTACTTATATTTGGTGTTGATGAAATGAGGTTTCTTCTAAATTTATATTTATATGCAAGTTACGTTTTCTTTTAAATAAATAATGCAATTTATGCTTAAATATTATAAATGTAAGACTAAGGTTGCTATTGGATGTGTACTTTCCTCTTTGAGCATTTTTACTCTCTTGTAATGCTGTGATGAGCTTTCTTTTACCTAATAATACCTTTTTTTATGAGATAATATTGTTCTGCTTCTGATGTGTGGATTAGGCACATGTCACGAGTCGGAAATAAAGGCTTGTTATTTAAGTAGAGAAGGGTAGAGGAGTGGACATATTATCCACCGATTTTCGAACGTACCGTGTGCCAGTGGCCCTCGAAAATTTCTGGGTTAGCAAAAAAAACGAAAATTTCTGGGTTAGCAAAAAAAAGGTTAGTGTTGCACCAACATTATACTACTACCATAACTACTAATCATGCACTACTAGCACTAGAATTTACTTCACAGCCAATCCAACAAGAGCAGCTATGTCGTTTTCTAAAGCCTTTAGTAACTACCAGGAAGCAGTTGGTTTTGTGAATTTTATTTACCTGAAAAACGGATAGAATTAAATTTATACGTAATTCTAAGGATATATGGTGCAACTTAATATAAATCGTAGAGATAAATAGAAATACCCAATATGGATCGCAAAGAATGCTAAATAGATAAGGTTGCAAAGAAAATAAAATTTGGGATTAAACAAGTTGAATCAATTTAAGAAGCTTGAAAGAACAACTCTTCACTATGGAGAATCTGGTATTTGGATTACAATGTAAGTGTGAAACTTGTCCCATATAGAAATGATAACCATCTCTTTTATAGTAGAGGGATCTTACTTTAGATATAATAAAAAATACATAGTGGGAGACCCATAATAGATCAACTTTTTCACAATTCCTGCCGAGATTCTCTCCTCTAGTGGGATTGCAATGGCTCTTGTCTACGAGCTCGATATTGACTCGAGTTTACGGTCTTGACTTGAGCTCTCGATCTTGGCTCGAGCTCGATTCTGACTTGGACCCTTGAAATGATTCGGGGTCAATGTTGGTCGATCTCTGGATCAAAAGCTCGATAACTTCACTTTGCATCATAGTTCGATTTGGATTCGGGATCGATAATGATATCGTCCCCTCGGACTTGAAGCTTGTTTGTATCATCTTTGTAACCCGTCTCGAAGTCTCGCTTCGATCGATTATGTCTCGAACTCGATCGATCGTACGAAGGCCGAAATCTATTTCGACCGTATACAGATAGTCCCCTCATTTCTCAGGAAGAACGTGGTGAGAAACGATTTGACTTTTTAAAGGTTTGATCAGATTAAAAGATGACGTTTATATTGGGCTCGACCATGACGCATGTGATAGCTGTACCGTCGATTTAGTTTTTCAAGGTATTTAATGCATGTCAGACGGTGGTCGGCCACCGCTGATACTGAACTGTCGTTTTCTTAAACCTATAAATAACCCTTCCTATTATCATTTATCACTTTTGCAATTTCAATCTTCCAAATTTCCTAATTTCTTTTTCGTACTCTGAGTCTATTCGCAAATCAGTGATTCCTTTTTGCAAAATTCTTCTTCCAAATTACCAAATCTTCGCCACCTTCTTTAAATCCAAGATGGTGAAGATGTCCAAAACCGTCCCCCAAAAATAAAAAGCTTCTTCTTCCCAATCTGCCGCAGATAAAACACCGGTGGATCCTCGTCCTGAGGAGTGCATTCCAGCGGCGTGTGTTCTTACCTCAGATTTCAAACTTGATAAAGGTTCACCGGTTCCTGGCCGATGTGAGCCCGTATCGAGATATATTTGTTCGATAACCCGGGAGCTCATCGAGCGGATATAAAAGGATTGTAACTGGGAGAATAAAGAGGTGGTAGTGTCGTCTCCTGAAGAGGATATTACTACTCACGTGAGAGAGTTTTTAAGCGTGTATACTTACCCTTTCACGTTAGGTCCCCTCGACCCTATTATCATAGATTTTTGTCATAAATACCTAATAACCCTAGGCCAGATGCATCCTTCCTTTTGGCGGATCGTTATTTTGATCTGATATTTTGTAAGTAAAATCGAGGGGATGCCTTTCACTCTCGATTATCTTGTCCGATTATACCGTCCTCGTCTTTTTTGAAGAGGGTTAATAAAACTCCAACGTCGATCTACCAAGGCTCTGTTCTCGAGTATAGACGAGGATAGAGATCGAGGCTAGATGGGTCGGTTCGTTCGAGTGAGGACTTCAGACCTGATCCCAACCGAAAAGATGCCTTTCCCCGAGGAGTGGAACATGAAGCGTAAGTGTAATTCTGCTGTTATCTTCCATTATGTTGTTCTTTCATTTCTTTTCTTACCAATATCCTTTTTTATGACACAGCGGTTCCCTAGATGCCCAGTGTAGTGTCCGATCTCAAGAATTGGGTACGTGATCTGGTTTTGACCTCCTCATATGTCGAGCGCTCATGGCACTACTTGTCAAAGGGCCGATGGGAGGCCAAAAATCGCGGTGAGCATTTCTCTCATATTCCTTGGTAATTCGAATAATATGCCTTTCACATTCTTCGATAAAAAATTTTCGTATGCAGGTGTGAGAAAGGATGCGGTTTTAAGGCCATCGTCTGTCGAGGAAGAGGCTTCGGCCTCTGTCCCAAAGCCGGTAAAAGATAATAAGAGGAAAAGAGCCCCCGCCCTCGAAGATCAAAAATCGAAGAAGAGGACGGCTCTTAAACCGAATAAGAATGTCATTCCTTTGACCGTAGAATCATTTCTGTGTCTGAGGGATAAAGAAGAAGAAGAGAACGATGGGTCTGCTCTAGCGGCCCGAACAAAGAAGACCACCGACGTTCCACAGGAAGCTGGATCGATGGTGGTTCATAAGGATTTGCCTCTAATTGAGGATATATCGGAGAGAGATTCGGGTAGAGTCCCCGAGTTGCTGGAAATTGAAGATGTTTCCCATCTAAGCTGACGGATGAGGGATATTTCTGAATGGGCTCTTCCTGAATCTTTTCGAATCGAAGAGAATGCCCCATATGACTCATTTGGGGCAGTGGCAATCGAAGGCTCTCCCACCTTCCCTGTTTTTTTTACAGGGGCGATTCGGGAGGCCCAAGCTTTGGAGGCCCTTGAATTAGATATGCCTCATGATGGAGAGGATCCTTTTCGTGACCTGTTCATCGGCGTCGAAGACACTGCCGATACAAGTGACGCATCAGATCCTTTTCACGGAGTGCAGCAGACTTTGAATCAGGTAGGCCTTAAATCATATGGCGTTACATTTAAGTTTGCTTTTCAATTCTTCTTTTTTGCAGGCCGCGGAGGTTCATCGAGAATCATGTTCTCGATCTCGAACCGAGTTGCATCGATACGAGAACGAGCTTCAACGGGTTACAGAGGAGAGGAACTCCTTAAAGATCCTTTTGGGCCAAAGGGGAGAGGAAATAAAAAACCTCCGAGCTGAGTTGGCCAGGGCTCACCAAGATCAGATCGATTTCTACGAGCAGGTAATAATGCTTTTAAAAGTCTTTGGGCTTGATACCAGAATGATGGCTATTCTTTCGGTCTCACAACTGCAGCAGAAAATCGATATAATCGGAAAACTCCGTGAAGAAGTCGATGTAATAAGAGCGGAGTCTTTGAAGTGGAAAGAAGGAATGGACCGCTTTGCTGCAGAGAAAGAAACTGCTCGAGTCCAATTGTCATCGGCCGAAAACCAACTTCAAAAAATGAAGGAGAAAAGCTCGGTCCAAGCAAGAAGGATAGAGGAGCTCGAGGCCCGGTTGGCCTCTATACTTTCCAAGGCCGAATCTGACGCCGAGAAGGCAAGGCCGATGCGGATGCACTTGTGGCCATCTATCGAGCCGATGCTGAAGCTGCCCAGATCCAAGCAAGAGAGGCAGTTTTTCCTGAGGGGGATAGGGATAAGGGAGTTTTTTCAATTAAAGTGACATTATTCGAAATAAAATTATTTATTTATTTCAGAGTCGCCACTTGGAATAATTATGGTGTCCCAAGTCACCGATTTATTTTAAATCCCAAATCGAGGAAATTGACTCTTATTTATGGTCCGCAAATACAGAAGACCGGGTAAGGGATTATGTTAACCCGGGAGAAGGTGTGAGACACTTTCAAGTTCCGTGGTTTTAGCACGGTCGCTCAACTATTAATAATTAACCTAATTATCTGATTTAATACATATTTAAAACCTATTGTGTATTTTTAACTTTTTAACCGCTTTTAATGTTTATGAAATTTGTTTAAACAAGTCGCGATGTCGCGCACTTGTTTGTTTTTGTCATATTGCGAATCACGCCATGTGAAACGCACCCGCGATTTACAACATGTTAATTTTTATTATTAGTCAAAGTTGTGGTCGAGTCGCGTGAAGCGCGCACTCAAATTGGGATTTATGTATCGCAACTATGCCACGGGAATCATACCCATAGCCACGATGATTTATTTATTGCACGTCAAAAGCAGGCTACGATGTTTATAAGTTGTTTGTGTTTTCCACTACCATTTTGGATTTACTGTAAGATCCTAATGATGGGTAAATTGACTGGGAATGAATAATGTTTGTAAGGTTTAGGACAAACTTTCTAACCAAGTATACATGAGACGAGAAGATTTTAAAACAATTAACTCTCAAAAGATGTATGCACAAGAGATGATTCATACGGGATTATGTTGTTGGAGAAAAATGCAAAGGATAGTTTTAACAATTAGTTGTTTCTTTCTTTTATGGATTGGAGCCAAGTTAAGGAATTGCATTAACATGGGGCATATGAAAATGCCATTTGGGCTTGAAGTGGGAGCCCAGGACGACAAGTTCTTTTTGAAAGGGCAGCCTGCCCACGTGTGATACTACAGCTCTTGTTAGGTCAAGTGTTAGCCCAATTCAACCATAGTAATGATTAAATTGAAACAAAAATTGATACAGATTACATCCACGATTTGCAGAAATGATGATTTAAGAATAACAACTGGAATTACACTATTCGATTGATAATTAAAAAATTCCACCATTCAAGCGCCATTAATTTGGTTAATCCATAACCAAACACATCCACTCGAAGTTATTTGCCCCAGAGAAACTGTTTGAATTTTGAAAGCTGTAAATCAAAACAAGGACTACTTCCAGTATGTTTATTTCGATCAATACATATGCAGCAGCTATTTTATGCTTTAAGATTCATGATTTAGAGGATGAATTCTACATGTTTAAGGATACTGAATACAAAACAGCACAAAACACTTTCAATTCCACACATAACAGTAGACAACTACAATTATGTCATGTATTTCATTAATTCCAAAACAGTATCACACTATTGAGGGATCGAACAGTACCTCGGAGAGCCGAAATAGGAAGAATACAATGATAAAGAAGAAGGAAGCACAGTTGCAGTTCCAGCAAATAAACAACAACAAAACAATCCCTTAAGAGCTTGATTTGACTTTGAAAAAAAAAACAGGAATTGAATGGCCAAATCAGCAGAAATCTATAGCTCTTTGAAATCGGTGTCTCAAGCTATTTTCTTCTGGGTTTTTTTTTCATTTTTCTTTTGGCTCTTGAAATTTGTTTTTAGATCCAGAATCCGATTTTGGGAATAGTTTTCAACTTGCTTTTGAAGGGGAGATATGTGTATATGTGCGCAATGAGAGAAAGAGTGATCGTTTGGGGTGAGAAAATGCGTGTATGAATGCTGATGAAAGAGTGAGGAGGGAGAAGGCGACGACTAGGTTTTATTTTTCTCTAAGGGGGAGAGGGTCTAATTCTGTTCTCTTTTAGTGTTGAGAATGGAAGGGGAGGGGTGAAATTAGGGTCATTAGAGTGGGAGAAGAGTATGGCTCAGACTATGACTATGGGGTGGATTGAGCTTCTAAATGTATTGGCTTGAAATAATTACAAAATTAGTCACTTTGGACTCAAATTAATTAAAATCAATTTGTGTGGCTTAACTATTATATATATTTTATTCACTAATTGACTAATGACCTAATTAATTAACTAACCTAAGAATGTATTTTTTTTGGTTTTTAGATATTTATATAATGCATTTAACAATGTAATTAAATTCTAATATGCAATTTGAAATCTAAAATGCTATGAAATTAAGATTTGGATATTTTTTAGGATTTTTATGATTTACGATATTCCTAACATGCATAAACAATGCGAATAAATGCAAAATAAATAAAGAAAAACTTCTAAAATTCATAAAAATAATTAAAATTATTTTTGGATTATATTTAGGAGTAATTTCCTATGTAGGGCAAAACGTAGGTGCTCACAGCCGAGACCGCCGATAATCGAGCACATTGGGTCGCTAAACTTGCTAAGTGTCGATCTCGGAGGGAGACCCTCGAGGAGATCCATGCTCGAGGTTTCGACCTCGCTGAAGAGATAAAAAGGGCCAAAGAACTCAAAGACGATGCTGAAGCCTTGGTTTTCGATGACGATGATGATGGCGACGGGAGTAAGAGCAGTTCCGAGAACGGGGGGAGCTCGATAGAGAAGAGACCGCTCCTGGGGATGACCAGGAAGCTTAGTCCTTAATTTTTACGTTGTAATAAATCATGTAAACAATTTTGTATATAAAAATATCCCCTTTTTTGCCGACCTGCTCCTGTTTCGTTTCCTGTCTTGTGAATATTTTATTTACGCCTTATGAACATTTTCACAAGGATTTAGGCAACTTGATCAAATTTGGACTTCATAGACTTTGTAACCGAGTAAGCGCTTACTCAACTTGAAACTTGAAATAAGGTAGCCCGTATGCTTAGTGGTTGAGTTGAGTGATTTTCTGAACATAGGCTTACTCAAACTTGGAGTGATGTAGCCCTTACGCTTATTAGTTGAGTCAGTGATTCGAGCTCGAAGAAATATAGCCCTTGGGTATAATGGTTGAGTGAGTGTTTGCTCGAACTCGAAATAAAAGTAGCCCGAAGGCATAATGGTCGAGTGAGTGTTTGCTCGAACTCGAAAATAAAAGTAGCTCGTAGGCTTAGTAGTTGAGTGAATGATTCGAACTCGAAATAATGTAGCCCATACGCGTAATGGTAGAGTGAGTGTTTACTCGAACTCGAAATAAAAGTAGCATGTAGGCTTAGTAGTCGAGTGAATAATTCGAACTCGAAATAATGTAGCACGTAGGCATAATGGTCGAGTGAGTGCTTTCTTGAACTCAAAATAAAAGTAGCCCGTAGGCTTAGTAGTTGAGTGAATGATTCGAACTCGAAATAATGTAGCCCGTAGGTGTAATGGTCGAGTGAGTGCATGCTCGAACTCGAAATAAAAGTAGCATGTAGGCTTAGTAGTCGAGTAAACGATTCAAACTCGAAATAATATAGCCCGTAGGCGTAATGGTCGAGTGAGTGCTTGCTCAAACTCGAAATAAAAGTATCCTGTAGGCTTAGTAGTCGAGTGAATGATTCGAACTCGAAATAATATAGCCCGTAGGCGTAATGTTCGAGTGAGTGCTTGTTCGAACTCGAAATAAAAGTAGCCTATAGGCTTAGTAGTCGAGTGAATGATTCGAACTCAAAATAATGTAGCCCGTAGGCATAATGGTCGAGTGAGCGCTTGCTCGAACTCGAAATAAAAGTAGCTTGTAGGCTTAGTAGTCGAGTGAATGATTCGAACTCGAAATAATGTAGCCCGTAGGCGTAATGGTCAAGTGAGTGCTTTACTCGAATTCGGAGATTTATCTTAATTATGTTTGCGTAATAAACCTCAGAATAGAGGAAGTTTTCTTGGATATAAGATATTAGTAAAGAGGAGAACTTTATTTGCAAGTCATTATACATGTGTTCATGTTTTGCGTCAGGGCTCGGGCCAACTACATGAGCATGATTCGTTTTGACCATTTGGCTCTTACAGCTTTTCCTATTGGAACCCCGTTGTTGCGAAATAACTTTCTTGCATCAGAACTCGATATATTTGAGGGCCTAATGCCCCCTCCCCCCCAGTATTCGAGGTCGATTGTAAATATGCCTCGGATACTTTCGTATTGTTTCCAAGTATAGCACGATCATTGGTTGTCTCATTAAAAACCTTGCCGAAAAACCCATTTGGGATAAAACTGGTATAAGGGAAAGAGAGTGCAACGCGTTCTTTCGGAGCTAGGACTTCGTACAGAAGGATCCATCTTAGCTCCTAACCGGACTTCTGCAGGGGTTAGTTTTGAAATGTAAATGAATATGGGAGGGCCGTACCTTAACAGTAGTATCATTTTAGATTCGACACATTCCAATTGCTTGATAGTTGTTTGTCATTTATAATGTCGAGCTTATATGATCCCTTTTCGATGTTTTTGAGAACCTGATATGGTCCTTCCCAGTTCGGTCCTAGTTTTTCTTCGTTTGGATTTCGGGTATTGAGGGTGACTTTCCTTAGCACTAAGTCCCCGGAATTAAAATGGCGGAGCTTGGTTCTTCGATTATAGTATCTTTCAATTCGTTGCTTTTGGGTGGCCAATTGGACGAGAGCAGCTTCTCATTTTTTGTCCAATATTTTGAGGCTAGTGTTCATAGCCTCGTTATTTGATTTTTCTGTTGTATATCAAAATCTGGCGCTGGGTTCGCCGATTTCGACTGGTATCAAGGCTTCAGAGCCATATACTAAGGAGAACGGGGTTGCCCTCGTACTAGATTTTGATGTTGTTCGATATGCCCAAAGGACTTCGGGTAGGACTTCTCTCCATTTTCCTTTAGCGTTGTTCAGCCTCTTCTTTAGGTTTTGAATGATAGTTTTGTTCGTTGATTCAGCCTGTCCGTTCCCACTGGGGTGATATGGTGTTGATAATATCCTTCTTATATTGTGATCTTCGAAGAATTTCGTCACTTTGCTGCCGACAATCTATTTCCCATTGTCACACACTATTTCGGCGGGTATCCTGAATCGACACACGATATGATCCCAGATAAAGTCTATAACCTCTTTCTCTCTTACTTTCTCGAATGCATGTGCTTCAACCCATTTAGAGAAATAGTCAGTCATAAACAAAATGAATTTAGCTTTACCTGGGGTCGATGGCAGAGGGCCGACGATATCTATCTCCCATTTCATGAATGGCCATGGGGACAGGACTGAGTGAAGTTGCTCTCCGGGTTGATGGATCATTGGTGCAAACCTTTGACATTTATCACATTTTCGAACAAATTCCTTTGCATATTTGCCCATATCGATTCAATAATACCCTGCCCTGATTATTTTTCGGACTAATGAATCGACACCGGAGTGATTCCCATAAGTGCCCTCGTTTACCTCATGCAGGATGTAATCAGTATCTCCTGGGCCTAAGTATACTGCCAATAGTCCATCGAATGTATTTCGGTATAGCGTTCCATCTGAAGCTAACGTGAATCGAGCAACTTTGGTTCTTAGGGCCCTTGAATCTCTAGGGTCCGATGGGAGTTTTCCGTTCTTTAAGTATTCAATATACTTATTTCTCCAATCCCAGGTTAAGCTCATAGAATTTATCTCAGCATGACCTTCTTCGATCACGGATCTCGAGAGTTGAACGACAGTCCCCGATCTCAACTCACCTTCCTCGACCGATGATCCCAAATTAGCAAGTGCATCAGCCTCACTGTTTTGTTCTCGTGGAACATGCTGTAAAGTCCATTGTTTGAAATGGTGCAAAGTGACATGTAGTTTGTCCAAATACCTTTGCATTCTATCTTCTCGAACTTTGAAGGTTCTGTTTGCTTTATTTACCACCAACAAATAGTCATACTTGGCTTCAATGACTTCTGCTCCCAAGCTTTTAGCTAGCTCGAGACCTGCAATCATTGCCTCATACTCGGCCTTGTTGTTAGTCAACCTGGTAGTTTTGATAGATTGCCTAACAGTGTTATCCATGGGTGGCTTTAAAACTATGCCTAGCCCAGACCTCTTCACGTTCGAAGCACCGTCCGTAAAAAGGGTCCATACCCCCAATGACGTACCCGATTTCAACAAGAGTTCTTTTTGGACTTCAGGTACGAGGGTTGGCGTGAAATCGGCCATGAAGTCTGCCAAAATTTGAGACTTGATGGATGTACGGAGTTGATATTAGATATCGTACCCACTGAGTTCGATCGCCCATTTTGCCAATCGGCCTGATAGTTCGGGTTTGTGCAAAATATTACGAAGCGGTTAAGTGGTTAATACGCATATAGGGGTGACATTGAAAGTACGGTCTTAACTTTCTAGAGGCGCTTATCAGTGCAAGTGCTAACTTTTCTAGGTGTGGATATCTAGTTTCTGCTTCTCCTAAGGTCCGACTTATATAATAAACGAAAAATTGCGTACCTTGCTCTTCTCGAACTAGGACACCGCTTACTGCGATTTCGGATACTACCAAGTACAAGCAAATTTTTACGTCTACTTTTGGAGTATGAAGTAATGGCGGGCTCGATAGATATCGTTTGAATTCCTCTAATGCCTGCTGGAATTCCGGGGTCCAAGCGAAATCGTTCTTCTTTTTTAGTAGAGAGAAAAATTTGTGACTTCAATCTGACGATCTCGAAATGAATCGGCCTAAGGCTGCAATCCGTCCTGTTAGCCTCTGCATGGCTTTCACGCTGTCCACAATGGTGATGTATTCGATGGCCTTGATTTTATCGGGGTTAATCTCGATTCCCCGATTTGATACCATGAAGCTGAGGAACTTGCCCCAATCGACCCCGAAAGCACATTTTTCGGGATTGAGCTTCATGTTGTATTTCCTCAAAATCTTGAAAGTTTCCTGCAAATGTGTCAAATGGTCCTCTGCGCGCAGGGACTTAACTAGCATGTCATCAATATAAACTTCTATTGATTTACCTATTTGTTCTTCGAACATTTTATTTTCTAGGCGTTGGTAAGTAGCTCCTGCATTCTTTTGCCCGAAGGACATCACATTATAACAATATATTCCATATTTGGTGACAAATGAAGTCTTTTCCTGGTCTTCCGGGTTCATCTGGATTTGATTATACCCGGAATAGGCATCGAGAAAAGTAAGGATTTCGTGGCCGGCCGTGGCATCGATCATGCGATCAATGTTGGGCAGTGGAAAGGAATCTTTGGGGCATGTTTTGTTCAAATTATTATAATCCACACACATTCTAAGTTTGTTCCCTTTTTTAGGCACTACAACCACATTGGCTAACCACTCGGGATATTTCACCTCCCGAATGGATCCCATCTTGAGAAGTTTGGTTACCTCGTCCTTTATGAATGCGTTCTTTACATCGGACTGGGGTCTTCTCTTTTGCTTTACCGGTCTGAACCTGGGGTCCAAGCTTAGCCGATACGTCGTTATGTCCGATGGGATCCCTGTTATATCTAAATGGGACCACGCGAAGCAATCAAGGTCATCGATAAGAAATTGAATAAGTTTCTTCCTGAATTCGGGGGTCATCCTCGTCCCTAGATATACCTTCTGTTCGGGCCAGTGCTCGATTAGTGTGACTTGCTCCAATTCCTCTATCGTTGATTTGGTAGCGTCAGAATCATCGGGAATCATGAAGGATCGAGGGATCCTCTGATCATCATCTTCTTCGATCTTTTGGTTATCCGGTTGGGTCAAAGCCGATGTTTGTGATTGCTATTTGGTATCTCATTCCCCTTCTGAGCCCGATCCCTTTACTGGCGAAGGCGAGGATATTGGTTTCACTTCCTCGATGGCGAACATTTCTCTTGCGGTTGGTTGTTCTCCGTACACTGTTTTGACTCCTCTCGATGTTGGGAATCTAAGGACCTGGTGTAGGGTCAAAGGTATAGCTCTTATGTTATGGATCTATGGTCTTCCAAAAAGGGCGTTGTATCTCATGTCGCCTTCGATCACTTAGAACTTCGTTTCCTGGATGGTCCCTGCCACGTTTATCGGTAGAATTATCTCACCTTTGGTGGTTTCACATGCCATATTGAATCTGTTTAGAACCATGGTTGCAGGATAATCTGGCCATGCATGCCGAGTTGTTATACTACTTCAATCTGATGATGTTGGCCGAGCTACCTGGATCAATCAACACACGCTTAACTTTAGTTTTATACATGAGTACGGATATTACCAGTGCATCGTTTTGAGGTTGTATGACTGCTTCTGCATCTTCATCATTGAAGGACAAAGTTCCTATGGGTGTTTAATCTTGAGTTCGAGATTGCTTTTCTCTCACAATCGATGTCTTAGTGCGTTTAAGCACTGGTCCCTGAGGAGTATCAGTGCCACCGATGATCATGTGAATGACGTGCTGTGGTTCTTCTTGTTCGTTTTGCTTGCCGAAATCCCTGTTTTTAAAATGGTTCTTCGCCCTATCGCTCAAAAATTCTTGAAGGTGCCCTTTGTTGAATAACCGGGCTACTTCCTCTCTTAGTTGCCTGCAATCTTCCGTTCTATGGCCATGGGTGCCATGATATTCGCACATTTGATTGGGATTCCTCTGGCAGGATCGATCTGCATGGGTCGATGTCATTTAGTTTCTTTAATGCATCTGATAGCCGAAACAATAGCGGATGCATCAATGCTGAATTTATATTCCGATAACCGAGGTGCTTCCTTAGATCTGGCAGGCCTATCAAACCTATTTCTGTTCATCAGCCCCTAGACCCTTGACCTCGATCACTTCTTTTGTTATTTTTCCCGAGGTTATGTTTCGAATCACTGACTTTGTGGCTTCCGTTGTACGGTTGGTATCGATCCCCGATCGGACCTCGTTCTCGATTAGTATCCCTTCTAACAATGGGTTCAAACCCCAATTGATTATCTTCGACCCTAATTTTTGATTGGTACCAATTGTGCACGTCGGCCCACGTGATGGCTGGGTGTTCGATCAGGTTATGCTTTAACCATCGTGAAGTCGTCGAACTTCATTCATTCAAACCTTGAGTGAAAGACTAAACAGCCCAATCGTCTATGACTGGTGGCAAGTCTATTCGTTCCATTTGAAAACGAAGTACGAACTCCCTCAGCATCTCGTTATCCTTTTGTCTTACCTTGAAGAGGTCAGATTTCCTTGTTGCGATTTTTATGGAACCAGCATGTGCTTTCACAAAAGAATCTGCTAACATGGAGAACGAGTCGATGGAATTTGGTGGTAGGTTGTGATACCAAATTATCGCCCCCTTCGAGAGGTTCTCTCCAAATTTTTTTAACAACACAGATTCAATTTCATCGTCTTCTAAATTAATGCCCTTGATGGCACATGTGTAAGAAGTGACGTGCTCGTTGGGATCGGTCGTTCCGTTATATTTGGGAATTTTGAGCAGACGAAATTTTTTGGGGATTGGTTTCGGGGCTGCGCTCGAGGGAAAAGGTTTTTGCACGAATGTTTTTGAATCCAACCCTTTTATCATCGGTGGAGCTCCCGGGATCTGATCGACCCTAGAGTTATAAGTTTTTACTTTTTTATCGTTGACTTCGACTCACTTTGTGAGTTCCTAGAGCAATTTAGAAATTTTGAGAGTAGTCCCCGATTCTTGCTCATTTGACTTCACTATGGCTGGCTCCGTTCTGTGGGTGATTTCTCGAGGTGGATTGGGCTCCGTCCTGCTTTGTAGTTGGGTTTAGCTCTGCAACTGGGCTATTGCTGCCTGTTGGGCTTACAACATTTCGAAAATCATACGTAAGCTAATGTCATTTTCCTCGACGTTATGGGTATCTCGAGTTGCAAACTGAGTTCCACCATGGATGTTATTCTCGGGTCCAGCATGTAGGTTCGCCTCATTGGCTACATGTGAATTGATATCTATTGGCGCTCCGATTCGAGCTCCAACGGCGTTGACAAGTGATCTTTCAGTACTGGGTGTCAAGTTGTTGTTTTCGTCTTGAAGACCAGCTCCGTTGTCGATTGGTGAAGCCATTTGATTGGTGGTTACTCGTAGCTAATCCGAAATTCAAGATATTTTCAGAAACAAGCGCAAAACACAATGGCGTGTTTTTTCAGATTCGTATCAAATAACCAATGTTATCCTTAGCCCCACGGTGGGCGCCAAACTGTTTACCCGAAAAATAAATAGAATTAAATTTATATATAGTTTTTAAGATATATGGTGCAAGTTAATACAAATCGTGGAGATAAATAGAAATACCCAATATGGATCGCAAAGAATGCTAAATAGATAAGGTTGCAAAGAAAATAAAATTTGGGATTATACAAGTTGAATCAATTTAAGAAGCTTGAAAGAACAACTCTTCACTATGGAGAATCTGGTATTTGGATTACAATGTAAGCGTGAAACTTGTCCCATATAGAAATGATAACTATCTCTTTTATAGTAGAGGGATCTTACTTTAGATATAATTAAAAATATATAGTGGGAGACCCATAATAGATTAACTTTTTCACAATTCCTACCGAGATTTTCTCCTCTAGTGGGATTGCAATGGCTCTTGTCTACGAGCTCGATATTGACTCGAGTTTACGATCTTGACTCGAGCTCTCGATCTTGGCTCGAGCTCGATTCTGACTTGGACCCTTAAAATGATTCGGGGTCAATGTTGGTCGATCTCTGGATCAAAAGCTCGATAACTTCACTTTGCATCATAGTTTGATTTGGATTCGGGATCGATAATGATATCATCCCCTCGGAATCGAAGCTTGTTTGTATCATCTTTGTAACCCATCTCGAAGTCTCGCTTCGATCGATTATGTCTCGAACTCGATCGATCGTACGAAGGCCGAAATCTATTTCGACCGCATACAGATAGTCCCCTCGTTTCTCAGAAAGAATGTGGTGAGAAATGATTTGACTTTTTAACGGCTTGATCAGATTACAAGATGACGTTTATATTGGGCTCGACCATAACGCATGTGATAGTTGTCCCGTCGATTTAGTTTTTCAAGGTATTTAATGCATGTCAGACGGTGGTCGGCCACCGCTGATACTGAACTGTCGTTTTCTTAAACCTATAAATAACCCTTCCTATTATCATTTATCACTTTTGCAATTTCAATCTTCCAAATTTCCTAATTTCTATTTCGTATTCTCTGAGTCTATTCGCAAATCAGTGATTCCTTTTTGCAAAATTCTTCTTCCAAATTACCAAATCTTCGCTACCTTCTTTAAATCCAAGATAGTGAAGACGTCCAAACCGTCCCCCAAAAATAAAAAGCTTCTTCTTCCCAATCTGCCGCAGATAAAACACCGGTGGATCCTCGTCCTTAGGAGTGCATTTCGGCGGCGTGTGTTCTTACCTCAGATTTCAATCTTGATAAAGGTTCACCGGTTCCTGGCCGATGTGAGCCCGTATCGAGATATATTTGTTCGATAACCCGGGAGCATATCGAGCGGATAAAAAGGATTGTAACTGGGAGAACAAAGAGGTGGTAGTGTCGTCTCCTGAAGAGGATATTACTACTCACGTGAGAGAGTTTTTAAGCGTGTATACTTACCCTTTCACGTTAGGTCCCCTCGACCCTATTATCATAGATTTTTGTCATAAATACCTAATAACCCTAGGCCAGATGCATCCTTCCTTTTGGCGGATCGTTATTTTGATCTGATATTTTGTAAGTAAAATCGAGGGGATGCCTTTCACTCTCGATTATCTTATCTGATTATACCGTCCTCGTCTTTTTCGAAGAGGGTTAATAAAACTCCAACGTCGATCTACCAAGGCTCTGTTCTCGAGTATAGACGAGGATAGAGATCGAGGCTAGATGGGTCGGTTCGTTCGAGTGAGGACTTCAGACCTGATCCCAACCGAAAAGATGCCTTTCCCCGAGGAGTGGAACATGAAGCGTAAGTGTAATTCTGCTGTTATCTTCCATTATGTTGTTCTTTCATTTCTTTTCTTACCAATATCCCTTTTTATGACACAGCGGTTCCCTGGATGCCCGGTGCAGTGTCCGATCTCAAGAATTGGGTACGTGATCTGGTTTTGACCTCCTCATATGTCGAGCGCTCATGGCACTACTTGTCAAAGGGCTAATGGGAGGCCAAAAATCGCGGTGAGCATTTCTCTCATATTCCTTGGTAATTCGAATAAGATGCCTTTCACATTCTTCGATAAAAAACTTTCGTATGCAGGTGTGAGAAAGGATGCGGTTTTAAGGCCATTATCTGCCGAGGAAGAGGCTTCGGCCTCTGTCCCAAAGCCGATAAAAGATAATAAGAGGAAAAGAGCCCCCGCCCTCAAAGATCAAAAACCGAAGAAGAGGACGGCTCGTAAACCGAACAAGAATGTCATTCCTTTGACCGTAGAATCAGTTCTGCGTCTGAGGGATAAAGAAGAAGAAGAGAACGATGGGTCTGCTCTAGCGGCCCGAACAAAGAAGACCACCGACATTCCACAGGAAGCTGGATCGATGGTGGTTCATAAGGATTTGCCTCTAATTGAGGATATATCGGAGAGAGATTCGGGTAGAGTCCCCGAGTTGCTGGAAATTGAAGATGTTTCCCATCTAAGCTGACGGATGGGGGATATTTCTGAATGGGCTCTTCCCGAATCTTTTCGAATCGAAGAGAATGCCCCATATGACTCATTTGGGGCAGTGGCAATCGAAGGCTCTCCCACCTTCCCTGTTTTTTCGCAGGGGCGATTCGGGAGGCCCAAGCTTTGGAGGCCCTTGAATTAGATATGCCTCATAATGGAGAGGATCCTTTTCGTGACCTGTTCATCGGCGTCGAAGACACTGCCGGTACAAGTGACGCATCAGATCCTTTTCACGGAGTGCAGCAGACTTTGAATCAAGTAGGCCTTAAATCATATGGCGTTACCTTTAAGTTTGCTTTTCAATTCTTCTTTTTTGCAGGCCGCGGAGGTTCATCGAGAATCATGTTCTCGATCTCGAACCGAGTTGCGTCAATACGAGACCGAGCTTCAACGGGTTACAGGGGAGAGGAACTCCTTAAAGCTCCTTTTGGGCCAAAGGAGGGAGTAAATAAAAAACCTCCGAGCTGAGTTGACCAGGGCTCACCAAGATCAGATCGATTTCCACGAGCAGGTAATAATGCTTTTAAAAGTCTTTGGGCTTGATACCAGAACGATGGCTATTATTTCGGTCTCACAACTGCAGTGAAAAATCGAGATGATCGGAAAACTCCGTGAAGAAGTCGATGTAATAAAAAACTCCGTGAAGAGTCGATGAGATAATATTGTTCTGCTTTTGATGTGTGGATTAGGCACATGTCACGAGTCGCAAATAAAGGCTTGTTATTTAAGTAGAGAAGAATAGAAGAGTGGGCACATTATCTACCGATTTTCGAACGTACTGTGTGCCAGTGGCCCTCGGAGATTTCTGAGTTAGCAAAAAAAAGGTTAGTGTTGCACCAACATTATACTCCCACCATAACTACTAATCATGCACTACTAGCACTAGAATTTACTTCGCAGCCAATCCAACAAGAGCAGTTGTGTCGCTTTCTAAAGCCTTTAGTAACTACCAGGAAGCAGTTGGTTTTGCGAGCTTTATTTACCCGAAAAACGGATAGAATTAAATTTATACGTAGTTCTAAGGATATGCGGTGTAACTTAATACAAATCATAGAGATAAATAGAAATACCCAATATGGATCGCAAAGAATGCTAAATAGATAAGGTTGCAAAGAAAATAAAATTTAGGACTAAACAAGTGGAATCAATTTAAGAAGCTTGAAAGAACAACTCTTCACTATGGAGAATCTGGTATTTGGATTACAATGTAAGCATGAATCTTGTCCCCTATAGAAATGATAACCATCCCTTTTATAGTAGAGGGATCTTACTTTAGATATAATTAAAAATACATAATGGGAGACCCATAATAGGTCAACTTTTTCACAATTCCTACCGAGATTCTCTCCTCTAGTGGGATTGCAACGGCTCTTGTCTACGAGCTCGATATTGACTCGAGTTTTCGATCTTGACTCGAGCTCTCGATCTTGGCTCGAGCTCAATTCTGACTCGGACCCTTAAAATAATTTAGGTTCAATGTTGATCGGTCGCTGGATCATAAGCTCGAAATGATTCGGGGTCAATTAAAGTGTAGAACTAGAAGAAAGAACAGCGAAACAAAAGAGAGGAAAATAGGATAAGACTTTGTTTTACATTAGAGAATCTATTTCAGTCATTGTAAATTTGATATTGACTACATATGTTCGACAGTAAAGCATTATACTATGTTGTAGTTAAGCTAATAGAGACCTTGGACTGGTTGGAGGGGTCAAATAGGTTTGGGCTCAAATTGATACCCCTATCGGAAACCATAACGAGAAGTACACTTCCTCCTTTCACTTTACATGTTTGGACTAACTTGGCTATACTTAGGGATGCCATTCAAAATAGAGAAAAGTTTGTACGTAGCAAAAAGATACGAAAAATGATCATTTGTGTCCCCGTACTATTAATAATTAGTTATTAGTAACCTCTGTTATACTTTCCTACATTATTAATCCCTAACGTTATCTATTTTAATATTCTTACCCCCATCACTAACAGACCCTTTTAGAGGGACACATGGCTTAGTCTTAAACAACCTAACCATCTGCCCAGTTGGATTCCTGACCCGTTCATCCCCGACCCGCTAACTCCCTTCATATTCCCTAGACCCGTATAAACGTTAAAAAACTCTAACCTCACTTACCTAAAAATCAGGCGTTTCTCACTCTTAACTCCGATTACAATCTACCAATTTTCATGGTCTAAAGGTAAATTAATTCTTCTACCATAGTAAAAGCTTAGCCTTAAGATTTTTTTCAGTTGATTAAAACTTAGTTTTTCAATGTTTGGTTTCAGTGATTAAAATATCTAGGGTTAGCAAATTTTGTCATTTAGTTGGGGTTTCGTGTATGAGTCCTATTTTTATATGATTTTCACTGCAAAGTATAACATTTTAAGCAGATTTGGGGTTTTAAACATGGATTTAACTTTATGGATTATTATATTTGCATATGCATGTGATGGTGGTCCCGGATGTATAGTATAATAGTTCATTTTGTCTTAAAGGCTTTAACTTTATTAGTTATTGTATTTCATGTGGTTGTATTATCATAAAGGCTGATTTGGTGGTCCAGATTGTCTTTATGTACTTTGTCATTTAGGGAATTAAACCATGCTCTGTCCCTTTGTCTAGAGATGTTATTTTACTTTTTTTATTAGTTTCTTTGAATGTTTCTTTACTATTTTTTTATTAGTTTCTTTCCAGCTGTATTTTATAATATCAATTAGTTAAGTTGTTGTTTAGTTTATTTTATGGTTTAGCTGCTAATTGTTAAATATGTCAATTGATTGCAGATTACTATGGTTGATTTGGACTTGATATTTAACTATGGTGGAGAATGGAGTAGAGAGTCACAAGTCAAATACACTAAGAAGTTGTTACACACCTGAAAAGGTTATGACTCTGACCATCTATCCTTTATATTATTAATGAGTTTTGCACTAAGTTATGCTTTGGTGGGGTTCAACAAGTTATTGTATCTACTCCTTCTGGTAGATACTATGAAATTGATAGGGATAGTAGTATTAGGAAACTGTTGGGAATGGTTTGTAGTGATTACAATGTTGTTGATATATTTACTGTAGAGGATTGTGAGTTGGCAGTGAATGTACCTGATATTTTACATTATGGTGAGGATGGAGGTGATGATGTTGCACTTGACCATGAGGCTGCAACTGATTGTAGCTCAACAGATGATGAGTTTGATAATGAATCTGACTCTGATTCTTCAGAGTATGATTCTGATGAATTAGATTTTATTTCAACTCAGAGGAGTATGAGTATAACTAAGCAGCTGCTGGATTGCAAAGAACTAGATAAAAATATGAGCTTTAAGGATATTTCTGAAGCTAGGAAGTGTCTGAAACTGTATGTTATGGCAAATAAGAAAGAGATAGTGCTTAAGAAGAGTGATACAAGAAGGCTTAGGTATGACTGTCAAGTAGGTTGTCCATTTGTTTGCCTAATTTTTAAGGATGGGGATTGTCCAGGGGTTAGAGTCAATACACTAAATCCAAATCATAATTGTTTCATTGCTTATGATAATAGTATTGTTGACTACTTCACTATTGCACATTATTTTAAGAGGAAGTTGCAAGACAATCCAAAATATAAAGTAAAAGAGATGAGGGCTGATTTGAGAGCTGCATTTGAGCTTAATGCAAGCCATGGAAAATGCAAGAGAGAATATACTTATTTTGAATAAGCTACAAGGAAGCTTTAAAGATGAGTACAACAAGCTAGAGGGCTATGTTAATGAATTGAAGATTAGTAACCCTGGAAGTGATATAATAATTAATTTGTCAAAAGATGCTCTTCTTGAAGGTAAGAGGAGGTTCTTAAGAATGTATATTTGCTTTCATGCTTTGAAAAGGGGTTTTAAGGAAGGTATGAGACATTTCATTGAATTGGATGGGATATTTCTGAAGGGAAAAGCTAAGGGTCAGCTTTTGGTTGTTGTTGGTCTTGACTCAATGAATCATTTCTACCTTATAGCTTGGGCTATATTGGACAAAAAAATAAAGAGAACTTGGGACTGATTTTTGGAAATGCTAAAGAGGTCACTGGAGCTCAAGATGGAAATTCTTTTATAGTTATATATGTTTCTTTAAACTTGTGATTGGTTCTTTAAACTAATATTGTGTTTCTTATGATTTGTAGGGGTTGGTTGAGGCAATGAAAACTGTTTTGCCTGATGCTAATCATAGTTATAGTGTCAGACACATTGAGGCTAATTAGTGTAAAAGATGGAGATCTTGGAAAATGAAAAAGCTGTTGTGGCGGAGTGCATGGTGCACATATGAGGAGGATTTTGATGATCAATTGAAGAAGATAGGGGAGATGGATGAAAATATAGTGAAAGATTTGTTGCATACCCTCCCCAGTCACAGTGTATAGCATTTTTGACATTGTATGCAAGAATATGTCTGTGGATAACAAACTTTACAGAATCATTCAATGCATGGATCCTGGATGCAAGGTACAAACCTATAATTAAGATGCTAGAGGACATTAGGGTGAAGGTGATGGAAATATTGAGAGAACATGAGGACAAAGTGAAGTCATGGACTACTAACTTTAGTCCTTATGTCATGAAACTTTATGAAGGTTATTTGAGGATTGAGCATAAATGCAAGGTTCACTTTAATGGTGACTAGGTCTATGAAATATCTGAAGGGCCTGATAAACATACAGTAAACATGGTCTTGAAGCAGTGCAGTTGTAGGGCTTGACAACTGTCTGGAATACCATGTCCTCATGCCATTAGGGAATTTGTGTACAGAGGCCTTGATCCTTTAAAGGAAATACATTGGTGGTATAGCAAAGAGGCAACATTAAAGACTTATTCGCACAAGATACTACCTGTTAGGGGAGAAAAATTTTGGAAGGCAATCCTTGTAGATGCAATGGAACCACCACAGATAGTGGAGTTAGCTGGTAGACCTAAGGTGAAGAGAACAAGGCAAAAGGATGAAGCAATTAAGAAACAAAATGAATGGTCTATGTCAAGGAAAGGAAGGGTTATGAACTGGAGAAACTGTGGAGAGCCAAACCACAACTCACGGGGGTGTAAGAAGGTAATTGTTACTATAATTAGTCTTTAACAAGTGATATCTACATTATTAGCAATGTCTCATTTACAAATGACAGCCATCTAATGGAACTCTACCACAGAAAAGGAAGACAACTGAAAACTATGAAGATATTGATGAAGACATACCTTTGTTAGGGCCTGAACAATCTCAAGCTAGTGTAGGCTCCAGCAATCCTTTTATGTTCATTCCTACACCAATTTTTTCTTACCTAAAAAGGCTCTAGAAATCTGTTAGTTCCACATGTTCTTTTCCAGTTATTCCATATGAGGAAGACCCTGCTTTAAGGCCAAAAGTTACATCAGATATGGGGACAAGGCTTCAAATGATACAGGAACCCAACATTACAGATGGAACAAGAGTCATCAGCTTAAGAGGTGATTCAACTGGTGTGAGTCAGCCCTCAATTCTGTCATACTCACTTAAAGGACTCGCATGGAAGGGGAAAGAATCTCTAACTACTAACAAACTGGAGATGCAAGCGCATGAGAAGATTAGGAAGCTTAAGGCAAAAAAGGGGAATTGAAACATTGCTGGACAATATGTTTTTGAAGTAATAGTATTTTGTCTAAACAAATTGGTTTGGGGCTGTAATTTATGACTTCTGACAGTACATTTAACTCTAGTTTTAAATGCTTTGTTGGTACTGACAGTTGGATGTCATAGTATGACCTAGGTGTTAACTTGTTTTGGGGTTAATATGGCATCCGTGTGTCAATTTAACTGTATATTGACAGTTAACTTTTGCTACAAATGTAATGGTAATTTAGACTATTTTAGTTTCTTTTCTTATTGCAACTTATATGATTGGTAGTGTAGTTTTATTTGAATAAGCACAAGTTCATTTATGTAGTTTGAGTAGCAGTTAACATGTGTGACTCATTTCTATATCGGAACAAGTTCATGAAGCTCAAATCATATTAACCAACAAAAATAGGTGAACACAAAGAGCAATTAACATATATAATCCGGAAAGTAGAAATCCAATTAGCCAACAAAAAAATACACACTACACTACTGCCACTTAAGTTAACCATACATGATAACTTAACAAAATAAAAACTAGATTTCACCAACTACTACTAATAACTATTCATCATACAAGCTGCAATTAAGCCAACAAATAGGACTCAAGATATCATAGTAAAGATCTTCAACTTCAAGACTTTGGCTTCCAACAGCGAATTGCAGCCTCCATTTCTTCAATTTTTTCCTTCAATATGTCTCTTTCCAGATAAATCGCATCCAATGAAGACTCCAAATTGCTTGTTTTGGTGCATTCAACCTCATTTATTGCTTCTAATGCTTCCAATTATTCCTTCAATTTCAGCCTTTCAATCTTGACAGCCTCCAGTTGCGCTTTCAACTTACAAATAATTATCATAGCTCTGTCCAGTAACACTTCATCAACCCATTCAAAATAACCACACGAATTTTTCTGAAAAACAAAATCATACACCATGTTATAAGTGAAATTTCAGAAAATGAAAACCATAAAATTATCATAAAACCATAGAATATAAGATATTAACCTCAGATTTCGGACATTTGTAGAATCTCCTACCAGCGTTCCAATGAGTGTAAGCCATAAGGTAGAGTGCAGTTAATCCACATTTGCATGTCCTACTTGACACACATTCTTGAGACGATGAACTACCTTCTGACATTGTAACTCCCTATTCTTGAAAATTATACACAAAAATAATAAAGAAAATAAAGATGATGAGAGAAAATAGAGGAAAATCGCTTCAAATAGGGGATAACCCTAGCTTTAGAGAGGAAATAAACGATTACATCCTTTAAGGGGGGAGGGGGTTAGCGGGTCGGGGCTGAACGGGTCAGGGATCCAACTAGGTAGATGGTTAGGTTGTTTAAGATTAAGCCATGTGTCCCTCTAAAAGGGTCCGCTAGTGATGGGGGTAAGAATATTAAAATAGATAACGTTAGGGATTAATAATGTAGGAAAGTATAACGGAGGGTACTAATAACTAATTATTAATAGTACAGGGACACAAATGACCTTTTCCGAAAGAGATATTTATACACAAATGACCCTTTCCCGAAAAAGATATTTACATGCTCTTAAACTGTGGATCACTAGCCAGCAAATTCACATGACGGATGGTTTGTGCAAGCGATCACTCGATTATCTTACTCTTGAAGCCTCTCAAACTTTCTTCCACTCGGGCAACATCAGAATCAGCTAGCTTCTTCATCTCCTCCCGGAGAGGAAAGTCAGCTTCCATTTCATCAAGAGCAGTAGACTTTTCAAAACACTTCTTAGCCAAACTCAATAGTTGCACTTGGATTGCTTTTCTTTTTGTCTTTGTATCCTTCAAGTTTGCCTTCGACTTGCTGATTGTACATTCAAGCTTGTCATTGCAATCTTTGAGGTTGGTGTAGCATTCCTGACCTTTTGTGAGCTCATCGACGAGGAGCACTTTCTTGGCAGCCTCCTTATAATACTCCTCTTGGTCCTTCTTAGCTCTACGCAAGGTTAAGAAAAGTTGCGGAAGGTTCTCTTTGAATTTCCACAAGGCAAGCACTCTCTCAGCCGATAAATTCGGTGTTGCAGCATATGTCGATAGTGCTGCATTTAATGTTGAACAATTTTTGGGTAGAAGCAAGTCTTCAGAAGGCATGACTAGTAATCTCTCAATGTCATCTTTCGCAGTGGCAAGCATTTCTGCTGACGGTGTAGGCTTTTGCGTGGCGGATATCTTGTCATCTTTGGAAGAAGATTGATCAGCAGAAAAACTGCGAGATTGAGCTCGTTTAATTTGTCCACTAACTCGAGCAAAGAAGTCTTCTAGATTATGAAATTTTACAGGGCAGTCAGGTGGTTCAGTAATATCAGGTGTCTTGCTTCTGGTCTTGGCTAATAATGGGGAAACTGTGCCTTCCTCACCATCCTAAAAGAAAAAGCTCTCAAAGTTAGATGGAGTAATCAGACATAATGACACAAGTAATACGGAGAACTTACTTCGTCATCAGAAGTGGAACACGAGGTGGAGATTGGTGTATCATCAGCAGAAACTTGGACGGATGTCTTAATCCTGTCTTCATTAGCAGGAGTAGGAACGACTGATGTAGAAGGTATGGTAGGAGTTGTGCCTGGTAGTGGCATTTTCCTCGGGGAAGTCTTCATCTTCTGAAAAGGTGAATTTACGGTGAAGTGAAGGAATCAGGCCAATGGATCGCATTATAATCCCAGAGGGCAGCAGCTCGTTTGGGGGTGGGAATTTTTACCTTGCATAATGTTCCCGTAGGTATCTTTATACCCGCGTCATGTAAGTTCTTTTGTTGTAAGGGCTCATCTTTCTGTACCAAAGATTGTGGTGGAATACTATCCCCTGAAAGCAATTAAGGAATGAATAAGGAGGTAATACAAGACATCAAAACGCAGAAACAGAAACCAAACAGAGAACAGGACAAGAATTAGAGAGAACATTGTAAGCTATCTGAAAATCTAATAAATTCAAATATATATGCACAAAATCCTCAACCCTAAAGGTCAACTAATATTATGCTAGCCTTATTGAGACCCTTGGGTTATCATATGAAGGATACAATCAGAACAAAATAGTTACTTATCTATTTAGCCTCCTTGACCAACATTTTCCTTCTCTATTTACAACACAATTCAAATACCTCTGGTAATTCCTCTATCCCTAGGGATATACCAGCCAAATAGAAATCGTATTAGTTTATTCCATGAAAAAAGTTATCCTACCTTTATATTTTCTCTTCATACTCTGTCCCAATTTTACTGCAGACTGAGAATTGCCTTTAACACCAATGGACTTTGGAGCAGCAACTTCTTGCCTGTCAGATGGACTGAGAGGCGTAACACAGGGTGTCAGATGGACTGAGATCTTCCTGAGGACACCAATAACAGTCTTGTCCCGATTGTTGATATAAGTGGACCACCAGGAATCAAAGAACATCGTAGAGCTCGGATTAATATTAAATGGAACAAATGAGAATTTTATTTTTAATTGGGAAAACCTTGATTCAGTTTCTTCAATGTTATCTGCCTCTCTTCTGATTGAAAGATCACTGGCTGATTGGTGGACGGGAACAGCCTGAGTCATGCCAAACTGTCGAGCAAACTGATTCGGAGAATAATGTTCTACCCCACATTTGCACTTCGAGGATTCATCTAGAAGGATACTGTACGGGAGGTCTCGAGCAATAAGATAACTAGCCCAAATCTCTTTTAACTCTGTCCTATTAAGTTTTTGGAAGTAAGGATCAAGTGACCTTTTAAACCACTTAGGTCCAAACTTCCTAGAATAAAATGGCGTGAATTGGCTGGCTGTTCTCGATGAGCATTTACGAAAGAAATTAAAGTATTCCTTGAATGATTTATATCTCAATGCACCTTCAGCCAAGGGAAACCCACAGATTGGAGCATTACCGTAATCCAAGGTCGCAGGTCGAAATTCTGGAAAGTAAGACTGTAGCCAGAACTGCAAGATCCATAATGGACCTCTTTCATACTGAAACTTGCCATTAATGATGTCAGCGCATCCATGATATAAATTAGACAAGAGAAACGGTGCCAAAGAAAGCTTTCTACCCGTAGCAAGAGCAAATGCCAGTTTTGTGCATTGCTTGATCATGTTTACAGAAGAGTCACAAAACAGATGATCGTAGAGCCACGCAAACAGAAAAGATATATGTTCTTCCTCTGTCACAGCTATTTCTCCCTCTGACGCGTCGAGATAATTGTGGTATAATAAGGCATTATCATAAATTTTTCCATACTTGGTAAAATCACAAGTTGATCCAGCCATCCCAAGAATGGCACTGACTTCCTCGCCATGTGGCCTAAGTCCGGTAAAGGCAACAATATCTAGTACTGTTGGCCCCATCATGCCAAATCTGAAGTGGAACGAGTTTGTGGAGATTGACCAATAGCACAAGGAAGCATAAACAAGGTTTTTGTCCACGGGGATAACATTTTTTGTCAACTGAATGGCATCATATATATCAGCTGATTTCCACACCTCCCGCTTGGCCTTCTCAACTCTATCTACCCAATCAATCCAATCTCTACTTGCAGAAGGCCGTGACTTCAAATACTTACCATTGAACCAATCAGGTTCCACGGAGTGTAGAAGTAGCTTCTCTCCTTCAGCTAAGGGGTAAAGAGGAGAGAGCTCCGGAGGAAGCGTAGCCTTAAAACATGGGCCTAATTTAAAATTAGAGGGTGATCCAGGAATACGAACAAATATCTCGTTAACGATCAGCTCTTTGTTTAACTCTTGCATTTTCTTGGCCAAAATTTTCTTTGCCTGGGAAACATCAGTAACGAAGCTTGCACTTTTCTCTTTTGCCATTTCTATATGCACTGAAGCAAGTTAAGAAGAAAATGATTGAAAACGCCTCAGGCAAAAACCTGCAGAAAAGCTGAGTTCAATCATCTGCTCACAAACTTGAATTCCTCATAAACTTTTCTTACATTGAACAACCTGCTATTACATGCTTGTCAAGAAAAAAAAAATAACACTAACTGCTATAGATATTTCCTTAGCACTGTGATTTAATAAGTAACATAGAAAATGTCAGTGGAAGTGCTAGTGCGGCAAAATGGATAAAAGAAATCAGTTATCCACCCACATTATCCATTAAAAAATGGGTTGGATAATGAACTTTTTAAAAACGAGTCAAATATGGATAAGAACCATATTATCCGCTTAAAAAATGGATAACTAATGGATAACTAATGAGTTTAACTTATACGTTTGTGAAGCTTCAAATTGGGGGTTCCTCAAGTTTGGGTGACTAGGCATTCTCCCAAAAGTGATAATATTCAAGAAGCCATGGATATATGGATAACCATATTATCTACCGGTTAACCTATTTTTTATTCGCATTAAATATGGGTTGGATCGGATAATTCATCCATTTTTGCATTACCCGTTTTCGACCCGTCTCATATCCGACCCGACCCCCCGTTTGCCACCCCTAGCTAGCGCTATCAAAGAAATTTTCTTAATAATGGCTTTTGGTCTAAGCCATTTGTATAATCTTCAAAATTCTGAAACTCAACAGCAGATAAATGAATTAAGCCCGTTTACCTCATTTCTTTAGGAATCTTCATCCATTTAGCTTTTGTTAAATGGTTATTCCACTATCCCAAATGCATAGATGAAAATGGCCTATATTGCTACCCATGAAACTCATTATTGGACCAGTCTTGTGTTAATTTTCCACTAAAATCAAGCCATAATTTTCAGAGATTGTACAAAATAACGAATTTGACAACTTCTTATAACCATTATTAACTACACTAAGATGACATTTGATGAAAAAAAATGAAATCTTTCATAAAAATCAGAGATAAAACAGAATTCTCTTTCAAATCTTTCATTTGTAGCATGCATCTGATGGTCTACAGATGGAAGACTTAGCCCGTTTAGCCATGAAATTTTTCACTTTTTCCCGAAAATATTTCACCTTTTTTCGAAATCAATATTTGGCCATAAAATTTTCACTTGAAGATTTTTCGAAAATTTGAAAAACTCTAAAAAGCTATTTTTTACCCAAATCACTCACAAAAATTCAAAAATAACCCAAAATTATATTCATGTCCAAACACAACTCTAATTTTCAAATGTCATTTTCACTTGAAAAAAAATTCACTTTTTTTCTGAATTTTGCAATTCTTATGTCCAAACGCCCACTTAACCTTAACGAACGAATATCTTTTTGCCAATCTAAATACACACAAAAAAAAATATTGGTACTCCACCTGTTAACAAACTTTGCTTTGAGAAAAACTAACTCCCTTAAAAAAGTGACATACTGTGTATCTAATATAGGTAAAGCAAAAACATTCCAAATGCAGCACACCAATTTATCAAAGTCAAAAAAGATGCAGCAGATTAAGAATAAGAAATTAGGAAACAGAGATTATGGAACAAAATTAAATTAATTGACAAATTCACACAGTAAAAGTAGGAGAGAAGCTAAAAAGTAAATTGATTGACGAACCTATAAGCTCGACAAGAGACGTTGAAGATAGTAGCAACCAAAAAATCAGCATTCTGCTATAACATTATTATCTGAATGTGAAGAAACACAGAGGGGAAATAAGTATTACTAATTTGGTAACGAATAGTGATTTGGTTGAGATTAAAAATATACTTCAAAGAATATTTGGGAGTTTGAATTGTACTAATTGAATGTAAATTTCATGAATGGATGGTATGAGAACTTAGTAATAATTACTCTCCCATTTCCAATTGGTTTGGTGCCCTTTTAGGAAGGGGTGGCATAGCACCCCTGAGATGATAAAAATTAGGTTAAATATTTCGCTAAATTAGACAAGTGTGCCATGTTAGTAAACCTTTTTGAAAGTTTTTCCTGCCGCGTAAAATTGAAGTTGTAATTTATCTTTGAACCTTGTCCGACTTCTCTTTTTGGTTGTGCTTTTTATTTCTCTTTGTCCTAGTTATTTCCATTGTCAGTTGCCTCCCAATTTTCTATTGATCGTTTATATTTTTTTTTCTATTCTATTATTTTATATATAGTAGAACACTCAAAAAAGAGATTTTAAGACTTCTAATATATATAATGAACATTCCTTTTAATTTTAAATTTACGAGTTTTCTTCTTTCAAATCTGAAAAACTTGGGTCTTAATGAAAATTTTGGATCAATTTTTTTCCATTTTTTTTATTATATCATAAAAATTTGTGTTATTATGTGGTTCTTAAATATAATTTAAATCTCTTTACTACTATTAAACTACGATGAAAATTTCGTAAACGTTGCTTAAAAATATGAGATTTTTGGTTTTGATTTTTGGGAACTTGTAGTTTATTTAATTTTATATTTATGGTACATAATTTACTTATTGAAAATATTTTTAAAAAAAATTCTTATTCTGATCGATATAATTCTCTTATTGAAGATGTTATCTTACTTGTGTAAATTTATTTTTAGTATACAGAAACATATATAATTTTCTAGTGAAAATATTGATTTTACTTGCGTTGTTATAATAAATGTGTTATTCCTTATTTAAAATACTAATTACTTTTGTTTTTTGATATCTGAGATGTAATTTTTATATTTGCAAATAAAAAATACCTATAGGTTGACCCGAATAAACTCAAAAAATCCAAATAAATGTTCCTAATAAATTCAGTATTAGTCATTACATGGTATACATTAAAGGAAATTACAATACCCGCCACCTTCAAATCCTAGATCCGCATCTGCATCCCACATTCGGTTGTACCCCAATGGGTGTAATATATACAGTCTACCATGATGCAATTATTAGTGGCTGATTCCACCGCTCGTAACCGTGACCTATAGGTCATCCCCCATCCACGAAAGGTCTCACCCCAAGAGGTGTGTACGACTGATTCTATGGCTCGAACCCGTGCCCTATAGGTCATCCTACATTCACAAAGGGTCTCACCCCTGAGAGGTGTATATGACTAATTCCACGGCTCGAACTCGTTACCGATAGGTTGCATTCATGAAGGGTCTCATCCCAAGAGGTGTGATTGGATGATTCCACCGCTCGAACTCGTCCAATAGGTCATCCCACATTCACATAGGGTCGCATCCCAAGAGGTGTGATGTAGGCAGCCGACCCTGATGCAAGCATCAATGGCTGATTTCACTATTCGAACTCGTATCCTATAAGTCATACGGAGAAAATTTTATCGTTACTCCAAGGCTCTTCCAAAAGAATCACATATTAAAATAAATAACATTCTTTTTATTTTAAGGTTAATGATTTAATACTGATTTAAATCATTTTAATACTGATTTAATCACTTCTGATCTAGATGGGATATAATGATGTTGCATTTTTTTGTATGATTCCAATTAATGGATGAGGTTTTAAAAATCTAAATTGCAATAATAAAAAAAATGCATAGTGACTGGCAAGAAACACACGAAATCCTTGTTAGCTAACAATTTCGTATTTAAAAGATAATAGAGAGATATAAAAGCTTTTTTTCTAAAAAAATGAGAAGATAAAAAAAGGCTAATACTTGAAGGACATATTTGCCGAATGCGAAATCGCTGATAAATACGCTTCAGTTTTTTTTCTCATTCTTGATTCATATTCTGAATTTACTTGTAGTTACATATGAATTTCTTTTAAAAAATTTAACTTTTCATTTATAATTCTCCAATATCGAATGACTTATTAAGAAAATTCTCCTTTTGATGGTAACCCCTTATACAATTAATGATTGTCAATTTTTTCGATAAAGGTAAAAATTCACTGATGTATATGTATACTCAAAATTGCTTTATCAGTTGAATTATTTTAGGTCTTTACTAAATATGTGCTATAATATATTGAAGAATAACACATTACTCTGCATAAGAAAAAAAACTCAAGAAGTCATTTTATCAAATAAATATAAATGAAGAGATAAAATTTTAATAAAATAATTTATATGTAACGAATCAGGATCTACCAAGAGGAAAAACTTGGCTTCCATTCTGCGAACATTAATTGCGTTTTAAATCTTATAAATCGGAACATTCAGAATGCAATTTATAAATTGCATTAGCAGAACGCGACTAATAAATCGCATTCTGTGAATGCGATTTATTATAGCTAAATGCGATTTATAAGGCGCATTCGCCTGAGAGTTATAAGTTGCATTAGCTGACTGACATTAATAACACCCAACCCAGTTCTTCAGCCTCAACTCTATCCAAATGTAGATTTTATCTGCATTTGTTTTACTGAAACATTCTTTCTAACTATCATAATGTTAAAATCATGAGCAAAGCACCATCACTATATGAACTCTGGTTATAAAATATGTATGCAGATTATAAACATGTAAAAAATAAGAGCTAGAACGAATCAAAATCCTTATATCGTGGAACGACCCGACTTGTCGTTTTAAGAATTTAAGCCCCGTCTGGCGGCATAAGGCCCTTAGCAGCTTCTTATTATGTGTATTGACTTACGTGCGTGGTTGGATGATTTGGAGTGATTTGGGACACTTGGTCCCCAAAACGGAAGCTTAAGTCTTAGGATTTTTACCGTAGTCGGAACTGTGTGAAGACGACTCCGGAATAGAATTTTAATGATGTCAATAGCTCCGTATGGTGATTATGGAATTATGAGCGTGTCCGAAAAATTATTTAGAGGTCCTTAGAGGAATTTGGCTTGAAATGGCGAAAGATGAATTTTTGAGAAGTTTGACCAGGGGTTTGACTTTTTGATATCGGGGCTGAAATCCGATTCTGGAAATTGGAATAGCGCCGTTATGTCAATTATGACTTGTGTGCAAAATTTGAAGTCATTCCAGATTGATTTGATGTGTTTCGGCACAAGATATAGAATTTGAAATTTCAAAGTTCGTTAGGCTTGAATTGGGGTATGATTCGTGGCTTTGATGTTGTTTGATGTGATTTGAGGTCTCGAGCAGGCTCGTGTTATGTATTGGGACTGGTTGGTACGATTGGACTGAGTCCCGGGGGCCTCTGGTTTGATTTGGGGTGGTTCCGGGCCAAGTTTGGGTGTTTTTGATGTTGCTGGTTGCTGGTTCTGGTGTTGTTCCGCGTTCGCGAAGAAAGATTTTGTTGTTGGGACTTTGTTCTTCGCGTTCGCGAAGAAGGAACTTTTGTTGTTCGTCGTCTGACTTTAGAGGCTCATATCTCACAATTTATAAGAAATTTGGAGATAATCCAAAAATAAAAGTTGTAGCCCTTTGTGTCTAATTTTCATAAAGGTAAACCATTTGTTATTTGGATTTGTGTATAAAAAGTTATAGTGGATAAACTATAGGCTATCCGGAAAGAGTTTGAAAATCTCTATTGCACATGGCTGACTTTGGAAGCTTATATCTCATAATATATAAAGAATTGGGAGATGAGCAACAAATGAAAGTTATAGCTTAGAGTCTAGTTTTTAGAAAGTCAAACCATTCATTATTTGGAGTTTTGTACAAAAACTTATGACCATTATACTATAGGCTATCTAAGAAGAGTTTGAAAATGACTTTTGAAGAATTTGTTCATCGCGAACTCAACAAACCCCTGGGCAGCAGAATAAAGTCCAAATTCGTGTTATTCTTCCATTTTTGGACCAAGGAAGCTCGGGTGAGGCGATTTTTTGAGAGTTTTTCAAGAAAAACATTGGGGTAAGAATTTCTAACTTGATTTTGGTTAAATTACATGAATCTATTGTTGTTTTTATCACTAAATTAGTGAATTGGGTTGAAAAAATTAGAAAACTCTCTTGGTTTAAATTTAAGATTTGGAGGTCGATTTGTTATTGAAATTCGCTAAAATTGGTATGGTTGAACTCGTATCGGAATGGGTGTTCGGATTTCATGAAAATTATGTCGGGTTCCGAGAGGCGGGTCCTACGTTGACTTTTGTTGATTTTTTGGAATAAAATTTTAAGTCGACGTATTATTATCTGGAATTGTATCCGATGAATTTTAATGAAGTTGTACAATTAATTTGGATAGATTTGAGCTATCCGGAAGTCAATTCAAGCAAGAAGGCTATTTTAAAATATCGGCCTAACTTCAAAAAGGTAAGTGTCTTGCCTAACCTCGAGTGGGGAAATTACCCCTTAGGCATCGAGTCTTATATGCCATTTGTGAAATGTGAAAAGCCGTGTACGCGAGGTGACGAGTACGTACTCGGGCTTATATGTGCAAATTTTATTGAGTTAGAGTCTTGGACATATTGTGTAGTAAATTAAATAATTGTTGGCATTTATTTAGTCATATGTTTGCCATGCTTCAATTCGTATTTATTGAATTTATTTTTATATGACGATTTGATGTGCATGTTACCTGTATATTTATGTGAATTATGTGAGTTTGATATTCGTGGGATTTAATTTCATTATGGATTTTTCCTCTGTAAATAATTAATTAACTGAGCTTAAGAAGAGGTGTTAATATAATTATCTAAATTTGGATTAATGAAGGTGTGACATATATTGATTATTTTTCTATCTCTATTGATTGTTTTTGGGTGTTATATACATTGTGTGGAGCCTTGGGCTATTTGTTGTAAAATTAATTAATTTTTGTTATATCTTTGGAATTTGGTTGTGGCCATTGGGCAAATTGTGATATGAATTAATTTTATTATATTATCGTATTAATTTTTCGTGCAAATTATTGTGTTGTGTGAGTTATTATTTTGGGGAGATAAGGGTGGCATCTCACCATTGATATTATGTGGGTATAAGGGTGGCATTTCACTGTTATTGTGTTTGTTGGAATCTTATCTGGGCGGAGCGATAAGGGTGACAATAGAAGCGATAAGGGTGGCAATAGGAGCGATAAGGGTGGATATTGATATTGTCTGGGCGGAGCGATAAGGGTGGCTATAGGAGTGATAAGGGTGACAATAGGAGCGATAATAGTGGCTATTGTCAGGGACGATATATGATGATGTGAGGTTGTGGTGTTGATAATTTTCATGTGATGTTGTGATTTTCTTGTGTTTATTTTTATACATTGTGCAACTTGTCTTGTTGTTGGTAAATTGATAACAATCTGATTTATGTTGAAATTGAGAGCCTGTGGCTATTGCCAGGCGGATTATAAAATGAAATGTGGGCACGAGGTGCCGTGAGTAAATAATGAGAATAATTGGCACGTGAATTGTCCGTGCAATTGTGATATGAAATGAGGGCACGAGATGCCGGGAAAATATGATGATTTAATTATGGGCACGAGGTGCCGTGAAAATATAAAAATGGGCTGAGACCCGTGTTTACGAAAAATATAAAAATGGGATGAGACCCATATTTTTATGATTATGAAATGAGGTGTCACATGGTGACTTTTTATTTGAAAAATAATTATTTGAGAAAATTATATTTGAAAGAGAATTATTTGGAAGAATTATATGTGAAAGACACTTATTTGAAAGACTTGATTTAATTGGGTGTAATTATACTTATTAATTGTTGAGAGATATTAATGGTATTCTTGTTGTCTGCTGTGCATATCACAGGTTGTTTCATGTTGCCCTATTGTTATTTTTTTCTTATTATTTTGTATATTATATTGCACAGGTTATTAGACTAGTGAGTGTCTTGACTGTACCTCGTCTCTACTCCATTGAGGTTAATCTTGATACTTACTGGGTACCGACCGTGGCGTACTCATACTACACTTCTGCATATTTTTGTGCAGAGCCAGGTATTGAAGACAACGGACTTGAGCAGAGTTAAAGCGGGATCGTAAGGATTCAAGGTAGAGTTGCTTGGTCGTCGCAGTCCCTTGGAGTCTTTTCATTTCATTGTACTGTTAACTTGTAATCAAACAGTATTGTATATTCGGTCCTCGTGATCATTTTATGTATTCAATTAGAGTTCGTGACTTAGTACTACCAGTCTTGGGAGTTTGTATATAGTAATTATTTCCGTTGTTAGTTTTAAAAAAAAATGGCTTAAAAAATATAATGGAAATTGGCTTACCTAGTCGTAGAGATTAGGTGTCATCACGACTCCTGTGGTGGAATTTTGGATCGTGACATATAAACACAAAGTTTATAACATACTATATATGATATTACATTATGTATTACTAACAAAGTGATAAAATATAAAATCAAAGAGGGAAGAGAATTTGTTAGCTTTTGCGAGAGCTTTTCGTAGCACTTCTAATGGGATTTGAAGCATTTGTATTAATCTTCTCTGTTCCCCTTAATATTTTGTTCAATTATATATGAAATATTTACTTCATAGGATCAAGGGTTCAATTGTTTTACATTCTGCTTTAGAATAAAAAATATTTACACAATCAGGTTGCTTAAATAAGTTAACACCAGCCGTGTAATTTAAGCTATTGTAGCAAGCCATATATTTTGAGTTTTTTACACGCTTGATTCTTTTTTAACTATTATTTTAAAAAAAATAGTATCATTTATTGTTTATTTCATAAAGAACACATTTCTTTTCATTATTAGCATATTACAAAAATTAAGCCCAACATTCATCTTCTTCACTCCATTATTTAAAATCTAATGCATATGTAAATGACACCTAAATTCAAGATGTATTGATTTATATGTCTTTTATACTTTGTATATCAAGTATCACTTTAATTCAAAATGTATTTTTATGTATATAATTTTTGTATATTTATTTGTGAAGTGCCATCTTATTTTAAAATATATTTTTAATGTATGTTTCAAATATACTTTATATGTCAAGTGCCATTTTAATTCAGGATGTATTTTTTACATATATATTTTTTGTATATTTATATGCCATCTTAATTAAATTTAAGATATATATTTTTTATTATATTTCACATGTCTATGTGTCATCTTAATTGAAGATGTATTTTTATGTATATTTTATATGTGTTAATTCAATATATATATTTTTATATACGTTTTATATATATTAACGTATATTATTATCGAAGTACGATCTTTATTTTAAGAAAGGAAGAAAGAAGGAAGAGAAAAACTTAAGAAAGATAATTAAAAAGAAAACGAATGGAACAAATTTAGAAAATATATTGGCTTCGGCAGAAAATAAAATTAAGAAGATGAAGAAAAAGAAGGAAAGCTAATAGATAAAGAGAAAGAAAAAAGGCATGATTTTTGTACAAAGAATTATTGACTTTTCATTCAAATTTCTTATGTTTAGAGATTAATAATTAATATTCCTATTTTAATGGAACTGTGTGCTACAAATATAAATATTTTTCTGCCACAACTGTAATATTGGATTTCATACTACGAATTTGTTATATTTCTTTTAAATTATTATAATTACGTAAAGTTCCCATATATTTTCATGTATGTTATTTCCTTTATTATGTGTCGCTACGTTTAGTTAACTTTTACATGATATATATATACTCTCCTTGGCTGGCTAGATAAACAACAAAACTTAACAACTTAATTTTTTTCTTCTTATTTAATTACTTTTTGAGAAATAACAACTGCATTCGTTTCGGGAAGAGGAAAAGTTTGTTGCAGGAAAGTGCAAAAAAAAAAAAAAAAGAAGAGAGAAGAAGAAAAAGACGATACATGTGAGTTGTTCATTAATCTTTTTCGGGGATGATGAAACCTTGGTAAGCAAAGAATTACAAATTTGTGTATATTTTCTGCCCAAGGTTTGCTAACCTTTTTTTTTTTTTTGGCAAGAGGGAAACCCGCAGCCGCTACATTCTCTGCCCTTCGGGCGAGCACTCTATGGTGAGCACTGGGTAAACCTCCCTCTGTGTAATAGCGTGCAAACCACACAGAGGATGTAAACCGCACTAGGCAAGCCCTGTGCGACAGGCTCAACCCGGAAGGCATTGAGGGGAGAATCGATCCCAGGTTATCCGTATGGATAACCACCCTCCAAACCAACTGGGCAACCCCGAAGGGTTAACCTTAGTAAGTAAAGTTATCCAATATTTGTGTTAGTAAGAAGTAAAATGTACCTGATAACGTAGTTGAGGTGCATGTAAATTGGGCCCAGACATCAGCTTTACCAAAACAAAAAAGTAAGGAAAAAAATTAATAGAGAGAATGCTTCAGCCCAAAAACAACTGAATCCATGATCCATCAACCTGTGCCAACAAAAACCATAACTTGGCTATACTTAGGGATGCCATTCAAAAGAGAGTTTGTACATAGCAAAAAACTATTTACATGATCTTAAACTATGGATCACTAGCCAGCAAATTCACATGACAGACGGTTTATGGAAGCGATCACTCGATTATCTTACTCTTGAAGTCTCTCAAGCTTTCTTCCACTCGGGCAACATCCGAATCAGCTAGCTTCTTCATCTCCTCCAGGACAGGAAAGTCAGCTTCCATTTGGTCAAGAGCAGTCGACTTTTCAAAACACTTGTTAGCCAAACTCAATTTTTGCTCCTGGATTGCTTTTCTTTTTGTCTTTGCATCCTTCAAACTTGCCTTCAACTTGCTGATTGTACATTCAAGCTTGTCGTTGGAGTCTTTGAGGTTAGTATAGAGTTCCTGATCTTTTGTGAGCTCATCGACGAGGAGTACTTTCTTGGCAGCCTCCTTATAATACTCCTCTTGGTCCTTCTTAGCTCTACGCAAGGTCAAGGAAAGGTGCGGAAGGTTCTCTTTGAGTTTCTTCAAGGCAAGCGCTCTCTCAGACGATAAATCAGGTGTTGCAGCATACATTGATAGTGCTGCACTTAATGTCGAACAGTTTTTGGGTAGAAGCAAGTCCTGAGACGGCATGATTAGTAATCTCTCAGTGTTATCTTTCGCTGTGGCAAGCATTTCTGCTGACGGTGTAAAATTTGGAGAACACTGATCAGCAGAAAAACCGAGAGATTGAGCTCGTTTAATTTGTCCACTAACTCGAGCAAAGAAGTCTTCTAGATTATCAAATTTTACAGGGCAATCAGGTGGTACAATAATGTCAGATGTCTTGCTTCTGGTATTAACTAATGGTGAGGAAACTGTGTCGTCCTCACCATCCTGAAAAGAAAAAGCTCCCAAACTTAGATGGAGTCCGCAAGACATAATGACACATGTAATAAGGAGAACTTACTTTGTCAGAAGTGGAGGACGAGGTGGAGATCGATCTAGCTTCAGCAGAAACTTCGATGTCTGTCTTAGTCCTGTCTTCATTAGCAGGAGTACAACTTGTACGGAAGACTGATGTACAAGGTAATAGCATTTTCCTCGGGGAAGTCTTCATCTTCTGAAAAGGTCAATCATCGGTGAAGTGAAGGAATCAGGTCAATGAATTGAATTATAATCCCAGAGGCTCGTTTGGGGGTGGGAATATTTACCTTGGATGATGTTGTTCCCATAGGTATCTTTTCACCTGCCTCATGCGAGTTCTTTTGTTGTATGGGCTCGTCTTGCTGTACCAGAGATTGTGATGGAATACTATCCCCTGAAAGCAATTAAGGCATGAATAAGAAGGTAATACAAGATATAATACAGAAATAGAAACCAAACAAAGAAAAAGACAAGCAGAGAGCACTGAAAGCTATCCGAAAATCTAATATAATGGTATAAGCACAAATCCTCAACCCTAAAGATCAACTAATAGTCTAATATTATGCAAACCTTATTGAGATCCTTGGGTTATCCTATTAAGGATTCAACGAGCCATCACATTGGCAAGCGAGAATATAATGATTACTTATCTACTTGGCTTCATTGACCAACATTTTCCTTTTACGGCAAATCAAATGCATCTGCTAATCAAGAAGGTTATCATACCTTTATATTTTCTCTTCATATTCTGGCCAAAATTTCTTACAGACTGAGAATTGCCTTTGATACCATTGGACTTGGGAGCAACAACTTCTTGTCTGTCAGATGGACCGAGAGGTCTAACACACGGTGAGATCTTCCTGAGGACATTGATAGCAGTCTTGTCGCGATTGTAGATATAAGTGGACCACCAGGAATCAAACAACTCAGTAGAGCTTGGATTAGTATCAAACGGAACAAATGAAAACTTCCTTTTTAATTGGCAAAACCGTGATTCAGTTTCTTTGATGTTATCTGCCTTTCTTCTGATTGAAAGATCGCTGGATGACTGATGGAGGGGAACAGCCTGATTCATGCCAAACTGTCGAGCAAACTGATTCGGATAATAAGGTTCTACCCAACATTTGCACTTCGAAGATTCATCGAGAAGGATACTGTAAGGGAGGTCTCGAGCAATGAGATAACTGGCCCAAATGTCTTGTAGCTCTGCCCTATTAAGTTTTTGAAAGTAAGGATCAAGTGACTTCTTAAACCACTCAGGTCCAAACTTCCGAGAAGAAAATGGGGTGAATTGGCTGGCTGTTCTAGATGAGCATTTACGAAAGAAGTTAAAGTATTCCTTGAATGATTTATATCTCAATGCACCTTCAGCCAAGGGAAATCCATAGGTTGGAGCATTACTGTAATCCAAGGTCACAGGTCGAAATTCTGGAAAGTAAGACTGTAGCCAGAACTGCAAGATCCAGAATGGACCTCTTTCATACTGAAACTTTGCATTAATTATGTCAGCGCATCCATGATATAAATTAGACAAGAGAAAGGGTGCCAAAGCAGTCTTTCTACCCGCAGCAAGAGCAAATGCCAGTTTTGTGCATTGCTTGATCATGTTTACAGAAGAGTCACAAAACAGATGATTGCTGAGCCACGCAAACAGAAAAGATACATGCTCTTCCTCCGTCACAGCCATTTCTCCCTTTGACACATTGAGATATCTGGAGTAAAATAAGGAATTATTATAAATTTTTCCATACTTGGGAAAATCACAAGCCGATTCAGCCATCCCAAGAATGGCGCTGACTTCCTCGCCATGTGGCCTAAGTCCTGTCAAGGCAACAATATCGAGTACTGTTGGCCCCATCATACCAAATCTGAAGTGGAATGAGTTTGTGGAGATTGACCAATAGCACAAGGCAGCATAAAGAAGATCATTGTCCATGGGGATACCATTCTTGGACAACTGAATGGCATCATATATTCCCGCTGATTTCCAGACCTCTCCTTTGGCCTTCTCAACTCTATCTACCCAATCAATCCATTTTCTATTTGCAGAAGGCCATGACCGCAGAGTCTTATCTTTGAACCAATCAGGTTCCACGGAGTGTAGAAGTAGCTTCTCTCCTTTAGCTAAGGGGTAAAGAGGAGAGAGCTCCGGAGGAAACGTAGTCTTAAAGCATGGACCTAATATAAAATTAGAGGATAATCCAGGAATAGGAACAAATATTTTGTCAAGAATCAGCTCATTGTTCAACTCTTGCATTTTCTTTGTCAAATTTTTCTTTGGCTGGGAAACTTCATTACCTAAGCATGCACTTTTTTCTTTCGCCATTTCTATATGCAGCGAACCAAGTTAAGAAGAAAAAGATTCAAAACACCTCAGGCAAAAACCTGCAGATTTGAACAGGTAAATTAACTTATTTAAACTTTAAGGTGAAACAAGGACACATGGGAGAGATATGCTGAGAGCCCAATGTCAATCTACTGCACACAAAGTCAT
Organism: Nicotiana tabacum; assembly: GCF_000715075.1. Classification (NCBI taxonomy): domain Eukaryota; kingdom Viridiplantae; phylum Streptophyta; class Magnoliopsida; order Solanales; family Solanaceae; genus Nicotiana; species Nicotiana tabacum. The sequence goes on along the minus strand of NC_134081.1, from coordinate 3,338,863 downwards.
CCGAAACACATCCGAGGCTCCCGGGACCCTGTCCAAACACATAATCTGTTCTCACATTAAACAACCTGCTACAAATAACACAAACTGCAACATATATTTCCTTAAGTAGCGTTGTGACTTAATCTAACTTTAAATTAACATTGAAAATGTGTGTGGAAATGCTACTGCTTTCAAGAAGTTGGTCTAAACCATTTGTATAATCTTCAAAATTCTGAAACTCAGCAGCAAATAAATAAAAGCCCTGTTACTTCATTTCTTTAGGAAACTTCGTCCATTTAGTTTTTGTTAAATGGTTATTCCACTATCCCAAATGCATACATGAAAATGGCCTATAGTGCTACCCATGAAACTCATTATTGGAACAAAGGGAGTTTTGTGTTAATTATCCACTAAAATCAAGTCATAATTTTCAGAGGTTGTACAAACTTGTCCTACTTTACACGACATGGATATGTTGTCAACTTGTCATTATTTCTCATAATAATGTGCGAACTTGAATTTAAACTAACGGGGGTTGAAACCCAAGGATGTGGCTTAGTGGTCGATGAAGTGAGTGTTCGATATCAAGGTTCAGATTCCAGCAGGGACAAAAACATTGGTGATTTTTTCCCATTTGTCTAAGCCTAAGCCATAGTAGATCGGTAGCAGGCACATTACCTGGTAGAATAGTTGATATGCTCCTAAGTCCGGACACCACCGTTATTATAGAAAAACTAACAGGATAGGATATTAATGTAGAAAAATCATCATCTGCAAACCACTACTAACCTAATTTTTACTAAAAGAAGATCCTTTGTATATAAATTAATTAAACCTAAAAAAAAAAGGAAGGAGATCCTAACTTGCCAAAATGCTTCACCATTACAAAATACAATAGATGTTTTAATCACAATATCTTCCCATCTCAAAATAGTGTAAGGAAGAAAGTGAACAAAGGGAAAATAATTCCTTCGTCTTGTTTATACCTCAAAAAAAAAAAAAATATATATATATATATATATATACAAGGAGATTTGCAGCGATGAGTGACTACACAAGATTACCATACTTCAACGATCATACTAGGGGATGTGTACATCACACCCCCTTGGGGTGTAGCCCCTCCCGGACCCTTTGTTCAGTCAAACCAAATAAAGAACTTAATTTACCATTCAACTTTTCCTTCCCTTTTTTCTTTTCCTCCTTTTTCTTTTTCCCGATAAAAGTGGTGTCTCAGCCAAGTTGGACGCACCTCGATTATGTCACCTATTACCTCCAATCGGCAAAAGTAACTTTGTCTGATGGGGTCGTTTGGTACAATGGCGGGATATCTCATGGGATTAGTTATCCCACCTTCTAAGTGGGATAACTATTAACTAATCTCACCATTTTATTGTAAAAGTTATCCCGGGATTAGCTAATACCCAAAACCAAACATAGAATAAAGTTAATACCAAACTTAATCCCGAATTATTATTCTTATCCCACGTACCAAACGACTTTACAGGGTGAAACAGCAAGAAAACATCTATAAAACTAACGCATTTGGCTAAAATGAAAGAGCCGTTGAACTATAAAGGCTGATAACATTACACACTAAAAAATAATTTCATTTCATGAAAGGTCAAGAAAACCGTAGCTTCACTGTGAAGTTCAGCAAAAAATTACAATCTTGAATCAACATACATAAGTACAACGTTTAGTGTAAAACTAATACGCACTTATTAAAATAAGAAAAGATAAAAAATAACTTACCCCAGTTAACTTTTTAGGGTTACCCCATAGCTGAAAATTGCTGGTCTTGACGGGGAGAGCTCTTTTCACTGTCTATATTCAAAAGTGATCAAAGACTTGTCGCTAGTCAGAAAAATAAATGTAGAGAAAGATGACCGCTGGTGTACACCTATGCTTGGAAAAAACAGAGGCGTTTTTCATTTTGTATACTCCATGTCAGTGAGCGCTTTCCTGAAATGCACCATTATTTAAAAAAAATGTAAAACTTATGGTCTAAAATATTTCTGTCATTATAAATTTTTTATTAAATATAAAATCGTAAGTTTAAAATTAAATTATTGACAAAATACATAAAGAGACACTTAAAGTTGCTATCTGACGTTTATCTCATACTCCAACTTAGTCAATAATCAAGTAGGCATTTCAACTTGGCATTGGATGTGTCTCGTGGATATCCGTATGGTAAGCTTAGAGCGTGAGTTACAATTGCATATGACATAAAAAAGTGATAAATAAAAAATTGACACGTACAATTTTTGTAAAAAAAAAAAGAAAAAGAAAAGGACATTTAATTTAAAAAGAAAAATAAAATCGTTAGAAAATCCTATTTACCATCTCCTTCACCACCCACCCTCTTTCTTCTTCACCGTAAATTTCCACCAAATCCTCTAACCATAGTTAGAAAATTCATCATCTCTATTCAATTTCATTTCCATTATTTTTATAAAATTCATTATTTGCTTCAATAATTCATCGAAATGTTGCATCGTCATCTAATTACTCGTCGCCGTTTTCGTTTTCATTGCCACCACAAAAATTCAAAAGTTCCCTGTAAAATCTGAAGAATGCCAAGATTATTTCAGCATTTTGTAATTGTTACACGTTGATGCGGAATTAGAATTTGAAGTTTATGAGTTCGATATTCTACTTTGTTTAAGTTATTATTTTCTAAATTAATAATTTGTACATATTCAATAATTTCTTAAGATAAACATAAAGTTTGATTAAAGCTATTGGGCTCGGTCGAACACATAACCGGTGTTCTAGCCCCCCTTGGTTACACAAATGGCGTGACATAGATTTTTGAAATGGTGAAGAGTTTGCTTAATTCATGGATAAGCATGTATACATACAGAATTGCCCTTTCAAACTCTTTAATAAACCAAACCAAACAGTCGATAAAAAATAATCTCAGCATAACTAATCTCAGCATCATCAATACACCCTATTTAGTACTATTTTTATGCACCCTCCAAACAACCCCTAACATGTTAAACATTGTCAACATATATAATATAAGTTTAATTCCTTGGGGTGCGACTCTTCTTCGAACCTTGCATGAAAGCGGGATACCTTGTATACCGGATTGCCCCTTGCACTATTGATTATAAGGATTAATATACCACTTTTCTACTATTGTCGAAGGGTTAAATCCATATCAAATCCTACTTTTTGAATTATTAAAGGACTAGTTGTCTGACATAAAGAACGGAGATAGAACTGCCAGTTCATCCTAAAATATAATAAAATGAAAATCTTGAAGAAGCTCAACGGACAAAATGTTGAAGATCAGAACCCCATGTTGATTAAAAGAATAATGAAGAAGAAAGAGAGAATAAGAAGTGACAAGAAGATTTCGGAGTCTCCAAGGAAACATTTGAGCTTATGCCTGAAGAAATTTTGCTGAGACACTAATCTTATTTTAAGGAGTGACACGTGTCAAAATCATAATCTTTGATGCTAAAATTCTAACTTCATATGGGACGTTGATTTGTTAAGAGAAGACTAAATCATAACCATTCATTTAATGGTTCTCATTTCAGATGAGGAATGAGACTAGAATTTTCCACACGTGAATAGCACATACACACACACACACATTGTAAAGAATATTTATGTTAGTTAGTTAGACAATTAGCTAATAGGAAATAGTACAAGTGTATAGAATATTTTATTTACATTCTTTTGTATCTATACATAGATTTGTATATAATCAAGATGCAGTGAATAAAGAATTACACAGAAGAAATTTCACAATCTCAGTCTTTTCTTTCATTGTATCAGAGCAGATTTAGCTCGATCCATTCACAAATTATCTCAAGTTTCTATCAAATTTCTTCTTCCTTATCCATATGTGGATTCAATCATGATTTGTACAGAAGCTGCAACTGTTATCTCTGTCTCTGGATCCACAAGCAGTAGAGTGGCCAATGACTCCAATCACCCCTATCACTTGCACTCTTCTGATACTCTAGGAATGGGTCTGGTAAGCTCACCATTCGATGGAAGAGGATTCCCAGGATGGAAGAGATCTGTCCTCATTGCAATCTCAGCCAAGAACAAACTTGTCTTTATCAATAGATCTTATGTTGAACCAACAATGGATGACAAAGATTATCCATTGTGGAGTAGGTGCAATGACATGATCACCTTTTGGTTGCTCAACTCTTTGACCAAAGAAATAGGTGACAGTGTCATTTACTCAAGAACTGCTAAGGATCTTTGGAGCAGCCTGGAACACAGGTTTGGGCAGTCAAGTGGAGCAAAGCTATACCATCTGCATAAGAAAATTTTAAAAATAATTCAGGGAAACAACAACATATCAGGTTATTTCACTACTCTTAAGAGGCTATTGGATGAGCTGGACTCATTTAACTCACACTTAGGGTGCACTTTTGCATGTAATTGTGATGGTAAGAAGAAGATGGCTAAGTTCATGAAAGACCAAAGGGTCATTCAATTCTTAATGGGACTGAATGATGCTTATGCACAAGCAAGGGGAAACATTCTCATGCTCAGTCCTATTCCTGGCATGGATCAAACTTACTCACTCTCACTACAAGATGAGAGCCAAAGGGAGATCTATATGAGCCCACAATATCCTACTAATGGGGCTTCCTTTATGGTAGGATCACAGAATAAATTCTCACAGAAAAATAACCCAGTGCAAAAGGGGTGGAGTTCATAGCAAAAATCAGGAAACACACAATATAAGTCCAAGACAAAGAAGTCTAAGTTTAATCCCAATGTTACTTGCAGCCATTGCTCAAAGATAGGACATGTAAGGGCTGATTGCTACAGACTTATAGGATTTCCTGATGAATTTCAATTTACCAAGGGTGGAAATTTTCAAGGAGCAACAATAAAATCAAATGGTATAGTATCAGATCGGCAGGGTGATAGAAAGTCTGGTGAAAACAATGAAGGAAACCCAAATAATCAGACATAATTTTTCAGTAAAGAACAGGTCTCTGAACTGGTAAACATAATCAGGCAGGTGCAGGTTGGGAGTACAGGAAATGCAAGTTCAGAAATTAGTGCCAATGTTATTACTGGTACTATTCTCAAATATTCAGGAACATGTCTTGATATTTTTAATACTAAAACCTGGATAATTGATTCAGGTGCCTCAGAACATATGTGTTTTGATTCCAAATCTTTCCTAACTTTATCACCCTTACCTGTGCCTTTACATATAAGTTTGCCTAATTCTTTTCAGCTGTTTGTCACACACATAGGGCAGGTTTGCATTCAGCCTGATATGATTCTAGAAAGAGTTCTTTATGTTCCATCTTTTAAGTATAACTTGTTATCTGTTCATAAATTATGCACTCAATTCAAATGCATCATCAACCTTACTTCTAGTGAATGTCTATTGCAGGTCCCTTTAATGAGGAGGGGACAAGTTTTTGGTAAAGTAAGAGATGGATTATATCTACTCCAACCGAGAACTTCAGAGTCTAGAACTCTATTTAGTCAAGATGTAATTTTCATTCCAAAAGAAAGTGATTCCAGTCTAGTACCTAGTAAAGTTTCCTTTCCAGTTCTAGTTTTTGCTAATGCACTTTCAGTTGTAACTCGATGGCATGTAAGGTTGGGGCATTTGCCTTTTTCAGTAATGAAGAAATTTAGTTTTGTTCATTTTTCTTCAGATTTTAATAATGTGTGTGGCATATGTGCTAAGGCAAGGCAAACTAGGCTCCCTTTTTCCATTAGCCAAGTCAGGACAACATCTCCATATAACCTCATTCACATAGATACTTGGGGTCCTCTTAGAACTACTACATACAATGGGTACAACTAATTTTTTGTCATAGTTGATGATTTTAGTAGGGCAACCTGGACTTTCTTATTAAGTACCAAAAGCAATACTTTTCCAATTTTAAAGTCTTTTCTTTTTATGGTTGAAAGACAGTTTAACAAGAAAGTAAAGAGGGTGAGATCAGACAATGCTTGGGAATTGGAAAGGAAACACAAGAATACATATTTTTTCAAGAACAAGGGATCCTTCACGAAACCTCTTGTGTAGCTACACCTCAACAGAATGGTGCAGTTGAGAGAAAACATAGACATCTTCTGGAAATTGCTAGAGGATTACTATTCCAATCCAAGGCTCCTCTTCAATATTGGGGAGAATGTGTTTTAACTGCAACATTTTTGATAAACAGGTTCCCCTCAAAGGTATTGAAAGGGAAAACACCATATGCAGTTCTATTTGGGAAAGAACCTACATATGAGGTTCTAAGAAGTTTTGGATGTTTGTGCTATGTGTCAACTTTATCTCAGAGTAGAGGAAACTTTGAACGTAGAGCTAAGTCTTGTGTATTCTTAGGATATGCACAAGGTCAAAAGGAATACAAAGTACTGGACATAGATACAAAAAGGGTATTTGTATCCAGGGACATCAAATTTCATGAAGAATTCTTTCCTTTTCACTCAACATACTCATCCACCTATTTTCCATCTTGTTCTAATCCCACTAGTCATACTTTTGCACCAGATATGCCAACTACCAATACCTCCTCTCCAGTTCCTAGGGATGAATCTCCTCTACACCAGCTACAACTTGTTTCCTCACCAATTCACCTCTCTCAGACACTCATTCAACAACTCTTAAGACATCTGGTTCTAGTCCTGTTGCACTTAGAGTTACACATCTTTCACCCTATGTTGCAGCTGACCTTACACCAATCCCAGGTGAGTCTTACACTCCTTCCTACTCACCTCTTCACACAACATCCAGAAATGTGATTCCCACACCTCCTCCACCTATCAGAAAGTCTGACAAAGTTTCTCAAAGGCCTACAAATTTGAAGGACTATGTGTGCAATGCTATTATTCTCACTGATCTCACTGATTCTTGCTTCACTCTGCCTGCTACTCCTAATATTTTCTCTTTTGGAACTCTATCCCCTACCAATCAACATCTGATTCAATCCCTATCTATTATTTCTGAACCTAGCAGCTATGTCCAAGCTTCCAATCACCCAGGATGGAAAGCTGCCATAAAAGCAGAAATTACAGCTTTACAATTAAACCACACCTGGGATGTGGTAGATTTGCCTCCAGGAAAGGAAGCTTTACCTTGTAAATAGGTATACAAGGTAAAGCATCATTTAGATGGAACTGTGGAAAGATTGAAAGCTAGACTAGTAGTGAGGGGGGACATTCAAAGAGAAGGGATTGACTATTTTGAAACTTTTTCACCAGTGGTCAAAATGACCACCATAAGGTGTCTTTTGACTGTGGCTGTGAAGAAAGGTTGGGGGGTGTCACAGCTTGATGTGAACAATAAGAAAATGTCTATATGAAATTCCCTGCAGGTGTTCTTCCACCCAAACCAAATCAAGTTTGTCTCTTGAAAAAGTCCCTTTATGGGTTAAAATAGGCATCCGGATAGTGGTATGCCAGACTTGCAGGAGCTTTGAGTTTTAAAGGATATTCTAGTTCACTCAATGAATATTCTCTTTTCTACAAACACAATGGTGCTCTTGTTTCTATCCTAGTCGTATATGTTGACGATATCCTACTCATAGGGGATGATGCAACAGAAATTGCACAAATTACTGGTTTTCTCAATTCAGAATTCAAAGTGAAATATTTAGGTGATATTCATTACTTTCTAGGCATGGAAATACTCAAAGAAAAGCAGGGATTCATTATCAGCCAATGAAATTTTACCTTAGAACTGCTATAAGAGTTCGATTGTCCAGGGGACCTCTTGACCCTTCCATCAAGCTTCAAGCAGATTTGGGGCAACCAATGGACGACCCAAGTTTTTATCGCCATCTAGTTGGTAAGCTTAACTATTTGACGGACACCATACCTGACCTCTCATTTGTTGTTCTATCACTGAGCAAATATATGCAAAGGCATTGTCTTTCCCATTATTCTGCTGCTCAACATGTGTTGAGATACTTCCGCATAGATCCTTCATAGGGAATTCTTTTATCTTCACACCTCTCTTTTGATTTGCTGGCCTTTTGCAATGCTGATTGGGCGACATATCGCGATTCTAGACGATCAATGAGTGGATTCTTTATTATCCTTGGAGGTGCACACATTTCTTGGAAATCCAAGAAGCATACTTCCATTTCTTTGTCATCTGCCGAAACTGAATATCGCTCCATGCGTCGAGTAATGACAGAGATCACTTGGCTTGTTCGTCTTTTGGGGGATCTCACAGTCCATCCTACCTTACCAGTCCCTATCCATTCCGATAGCCAGACGGCGATTCATAGAGCTCGCAACCCAGTTTTTCATGAACGCACCAAAAATGTGGAACTCGATTTCCATTTCGTTCGTCAACAATTCCTCTTTGGTTTAATATCTCTCTTTTTTGTCCCATCGAACTGTCAGCTCGCTGATTTGTTTACCAAACCCTTATCTGGGGGTTCTCATCACCATATTCTGAGCAAGTTGGGGGTCCATTCTTTCCCTTCCATCTTGAGGGGGATGTTGAAGATTAAAACCCCCATGTTGATTCAAAGAATAATGAATAAGCAAGAGAGAAGAAGAAGTTAGAAGAAGATTTCGGAGTCTCCAAGGAAATGTTTGAGCTTATGTCTGAAAAACTTTTGCTGAGACACTAATCTTATTTTAAGTAGTGACACGTGTCAAAATCATAAGCTTTGATGCTAAAATCCTAACTTCATCTGGGACGTTGATTTGTTAAGAGAAGACTAAATCATAGCCATTCATTTAATGGTTCTCATTTCAGATGAGGAATGGGACTAGAATTTTCCACACGTGAATAACACATGCACACACACACATTGTAAAGAATATTTCTGTTAGTTAGTTAGACAATTAGCCAATAGGAAATAATACAATTGTATAGGAATATTTTATTTACATTCTTTTGTATCTATACATAGATTTGTATATAATCAAGATGCAGTGAATAAAGAATTACACAGAAGAAATTTCACAATCTCAGTCTTTTCTTTCACAAAATGAGCGAAAATCAAAGGAAAACTGAGAAATTTCCAATGTTAGTACCTAAGTTACTGAAACCTTCATATTTACATAAACATGGTGAAGTTTAATACCTTCACACTCAATAGCATTTGCTTAGACCATGTATTTATATTAAAAAATTAACTAAATATTTATAAATAATTTATTGTGAACCTCAATAATTATTGTAGCATTAACTTGAGGTCTGTAACACCCCGAAAAATTTTGAAGTGTTTTAAGATCATTAAGAAAATTGACGGGTGCCAATTATATTAATTCGGGTATGAACAAGACTGATAATTTGAATGATATCAATTGATGATGATAATATATGTATGAGGTGCATTGAGAATAGTTTATGGTCTAAGAAGAGCCTTAAGGCTAAGTCAAGCTGAAAATTATATGATGGGATAAAATTCCAAGTGAGTTCGCATAAAACCTAACTTCAAATGAGCATAACTATCATGTTATGAAGCGTTATATGGTTTATAACCTATCAAATTAAAGCCTTTCAATCTAGTTTCCAACTCATCAAACTGTTTGGCATTTGAATATGTATACGGAAAGGTATGACCATTTTACTGTACATGTGTCATATGCGCACCCAGATATACGCGGCCGCGCATATTTGAGACTTTCTGCCTCAAGTGCTGTGATGACCCCAAAAGGTCATCTTATATTTTAGAACTCGATTCTGTACTCTCAAGCCTTACAAATCTCATTTTTACCCTTCTCGATTTGCGTGCACAGTCCGGGCATGTTGTCGGAAAGCTTTTATGTTAAACATTGATAAAAAATAAGAATTTATGCCTTAAAATTGATTTTGTTGACTTCGGTCAATATTTTAGGTAAAAGAGCCCAGATCTATATTTTGATGGTCCTTGTGGGTCCGTATCAAATTATGGGACTTGGGTGTATGCCCGAAATCTAATTCGGAGGTCCCTAGCTCGCGTTATGAATTTTTAATGAAAATTAAAAGTTTGAAAATTAATGGTTTTTAAGAATTGATCGATGTTTGGCATTGTTAGTACCGGGTCCGTATTTTGGTTCCGGAGCCTAGTATAGGTTCATTATGATATTTAAGACTTGTCTATGAAATGTGGTGAGAAACGGAGTTGATTTAACGTGATTTGGACGTCCAGTTAAGAAAATAGATATTTTAAAGTATTCTCGAGAATTTTATTTGATTTGATGCTAAATTCATAGTTTTAGGTGTTATTTTGGCGATTTGATCACACGAGCAAGTTCGTATGATATTTTTAGACTTATGTGCATGTTTGGTTTGGGGCCCCGAAGGCTCGGGTGAGTTTCGAATAGGCCATAGGATGTTTTAGACTTTGGAAAATATGGTTTTCTATAGATTCTGGTGTCTGGTATGTCCTTCGCATTCACGAAGATACTCTCGCGAACGCTAAAAGTAAACTGTTAAGGCCGGAATTTTCTTATTCGCGAACGTGAAGGCTTGGTCGTGAACGCGAAGCGACGAGGGCATTACCCTTCGCAAACGCGACAAGTCATCGCGAACGCGTAGTGTTAGGCACCAGAGGGGTAGCTGTAACGACCCGACCGGTCATTTTGAGAGTAATAGCCCCGATCCCCTATTAACTGCTTTCCCAAATGTATTTATGCTATTGTGACTTACCGAAATGATTGGTTTTGAGTTTCGGAGTGTGTTGGGACACTTAGTCCCTAAATGAGAGCTTAAGTCTTAGGATTTGGACCGTAGTCGGAACTGTGTGAAGACGGATCCGGAATAGAATTCTGTCAACTCCGTTACCTCCGTTGAGTGATTTTGGGGTTAGGAGCGCGTCCGGAATGTGTTTTGGAGGTCTGTAGCAGATTTAGGCTTGAATTGGCGGAAGCTAGTTTTTCGGCGATTTCGGCCGATAGTGGAAATTTTGATATCGAGCTCGGAATGGAATTCCGAAAATGGATGTAGGTTCATAATGTTGATTATGACTTGTGCACAAAATTCGAGGTCAATCGGACGTGATTTGATAGGTTTCGACATCAGTTGTAGAATTTTGAAGTTTCAAGTTCTCTAAAATTGAATTGGAGGGTGATTCGTGATTTTTGCGTTGTTTGATGGGCTTTGAGAGCTCGACTAAATTTGTAAAGTATTTTAGGATTGGTTGGTATGTTTGGTTGAGGTCCCGGGGGCCTAGGGTGTGTTTCAGATGCTTAACGGGTAAAAACTTGGACTTAGAGGAATTTCTGAACTTTGCTGGTTCTAGTGTTTTCGCACCTGCGTAAAAGAGACCGCAGGTGCGCAAGCCGCACATGCAGAGATGGAAGTGCAGATGCGAGAAATCGAGAGTTGTCCTGGGGTCGCAGGTGTGAGGAAGTTTCCGCATCTGCGATGCCCGCAATTGCGCAAGGACGTTCGCAAATGCGCAGTACCGGAAGGGACTCCGCAGGCGCGAGTGCGCAGATGCAGCCCTTTCGTCGCAGATGCGAAGGTAGAGAGGGTAAGTGAGTTGCGCAGATGTGCACGTTTTTCCGCATAAGTGCACCCGCAGGTGCGAGCCCAGGTTCCGTAGGTGCGGAAATACCTGGGCAGTGACTAAAACCGAAGGGCTTTGCGATTTTTATCATTTTTGGCTTTGCAAACTCGGGTTGGGGCGATTATTGAGAGCATTTTTGAGGCATTTCTTGAGGTAATTTCCTTGTGCTTATTTTTGGTCAATAATCTTGCCTTGCCATGTATTTTTTCACCTAGTTAATGTGTATTTAAGGTAGAAATTAGAAGTTGGAGACTAGGGATTTGGGAGTTTGAATTGTGGATTGGAGGACCATTTGGTGTCGGATTTTAGTAAATTTAATATGGTTAGACTAGTGAGTGAATGAGCTTTCTAGTTTCGTAAATTTTGTCTGGTTTCGAGACGTGGGCCCCGGGGGCCGGTTTGAGCCAATTTAGGGTTTTAGCCTAATTTTGTAGTTTTTCTTATGGGATTCATTCCATTAGCGCGTATTGATGGTATTGTACTGTTTTGAATAGATTCGGGCCATTTGGAGTCGGATACTCGTACCAAGAACGTGATATCAAGTTGATTTGAGCGGTTCGAGGTAAGTGGCTTGTCTAACCTTTTGTTGGGGACTTTCCCCTTAGGATATCTTGATATTATTTGGTGTGTGGGCGCCTTGTACGTGAGGTGACGAGTACGTACATGGGCTATTATTGCAAAAATCATGTTTAACCTTTTTAAATCATTAATTGTTTCTCTTATTAATTGTACTAATATGTTTAATTATGTAGTTTAGACTAGAAAAGTATGCTTATGTGTTTTAACTGCCTAATTGACATTTTGTGCGTCATGTTTAGTTAAGTCCTTATTTTCCTTATATGTGTCCAGTATAAACTGTATAACTCGATGCCATACCTGCCATTTCATCTTGTATTGCATATTTAAATTGGGACTACAGACGTATTTCGGGAGATCCCCATGTATTGCATATTTAAATTGGGACTACAGACATATTCCAGGAGATCCCCCTGTATTATATATTTAAATTGGGACTACGGACGTATTTCGGGAGATCCCCATGTACTGCATGTTTACTTTGGGACTACAGACGTATTCTGGGAGATCCCCCTGCACTGCATTTTCATTTGAAACTACGGGACGGTATCCCGAGAGATTTCCCACTGTGTTTACCTTGTTTTGAGCCGAGGGCTCCCTTAACTGTTAAAATTTTGAGAATTTCTTTAACCGTGTTACCGTAAATTCTACTTATATATTTTACTATTTAATTTATTATATTTACTCTGGTAGGGCCTTGACCTGACCTCGTCACTACTCGACCGAGGTTAGGCTTGGCACTTATTGGGTACCATTATGGTGTACTCATGCCCTTCCCTACACATGTTTTCGTGTGCAGATCCAAGTGCGAGCTATCAGCCTCGGGGTTAGTACGTGCCGCTGATTCTAGGAGACTTCAAGGTACCTCTGCTTGCGTCCGTAAATCTTCGGAGTCCCCTTCAACTCCCTCGTCTAGAGATTTTCCTTATTATCTTCAGACTTTTGTATAGAGCTACATAGATTATAGCAGCTTGTGACTTAGTGATATTCCGAGTCTTGGAAAATTATTTTGTGTATGCCGAGTGGTACTACTCTTGGCTATTTAAAATATACTATTTATCTTTAAAATGTTGTGTTTTCTTTATATTTTTCGCAAATATTAGGCTTACCTAGTCGAAAAGACTAGGTGCCATCACGACACCTTACAGAGGGTTAATTTGGGCCGTGACAGTAGCCTACGCAAACGCGAACGCTGTCTCACGAACGTGAAGGCTTAGCAGCCAATGCTCTTCGCGAATGCGACAGTGGCCTCGCGAACGCGATGCACACTATCGCCCGGCACTTAACAGAATCCAAACACGGGATTTAGCCAAAAAAAATCATTTTCTCAAAAACCAAATGGTGAGAGGCAATTTTCAAGAGACATTTTCTTCCCCAAAGTGTTGGTAAGTGATTCTAAACCATTCTTTTTTCAATTACCCATTACATTTCATGAATTATCAACCTAAAATCTAGAGTTTTCATGGTAGAATTAGGGGTTTGGGTACAAACTAGGTATTTCGGAAATTTAGGGATTTAGACCTCAATTTGAGGTCGGATTCCAAAACCAATTATATATTCGGTCTTGGGGGTCAATGGGTAAATGGATTTTGGTCCGAACCTCGGGTTTTGACAAAGCGGGCCCGGGGTCGATTTTCGACTTTTTGGAGGAAAATTTGGAAAATTTAATTTATGCAATATAATTGATTCCTTTAGCAATATTTGATATTATTGAGTCATTTTTGAATATATATGAGTGGTTTGGAGGAGAATTCTAGAGGAAAAGTTGTGATTGAGAATTAAGTGGCCTTCGGAGCGAGGTAAGTATTGTGTCTAACCCTGACTTGAGGAAATTAGGAACCTTAGACTATTTGCTATGTAAAATTCATGTGAGCGGCGTATATGTGAGGTGACAAGTATTTATGCGCCGCCAATTTACATGTTTTCCATGTTTCTTCCGTTTTTCTTAATATTGTCTCTTTCCTATGCCTAATTGCTACTTGTTTATACTAGTGTTGATAAATTGATCGTCCTTATCATGTTTACGAATTTTCTGGTGATAATTGAGTATTTGTTTCAAAGTTGAGATTGATATTGTGGAACCAAATGTTGAAGTAAGTTTGTACTTGTCATTCTATCTCCCTGTTGTTATTTATACATTGCATTATGGTAAGGGAGGGTGTTAATGCACGAAGGGTGATACCGAGCCATATTGTGAGTGTTAATGCACTAAGGGTGATGCCGTACCATATTGTGAGTGTTAATGCACGAAGGGTGATGTCGTGCCATGATGTGAGAGTTAATGCACGAAGGGTGATGTCATGTCGTTTCTATTGATTTTATAGTGAGATTGAGAGTAGAAGCACGAAGGGTGATGCCGTGCATTTTTCCTTTACTGTATTCGTTATTTTTGTTGATTCATAGTATGTTGGTTGTTCCAGTTATTATTCTGTTGTATTTCTTATTCTTGTATCTCCCACATCATGTTTCCCCTTTCTGATATTTCCTGTCTAGTTCTTCATTACTGTTATTTGCATATACACTGTTAAATTGTACAGGTTGATTTGTAGGTGCCTTGCCTTAACCTCGTCACTACTTCGTCGAGGTTAGGCTCGACACTTACCAGTACATGGGGTCAGTTGTACTGATACTGCACTTTGCACTTTCTGTGCAGATTTTGGTACTGGCTCGGGCTGATCGAGATTTTTTCTATTGGACCGCTATCCGGAGACTCAAGGTAGATCTGTCGGCGTTCACAGACCTTGAAGTCCCCGTCTATCTTTTTTGTTCTACTATTTCTTTCATTCAGACAGTTGTATTTCTTTCAGACTATTACTTGTAGTAAATTCTAGAATGCTTGTGAATTGTGACTCCAGATTCGGGTGGTAGTAATTAATACGTTTTTTATATTATTTTGCACTTATTATATTTCATCTTAGTTAATTATTTCTATTTACAGAATTGAAATAAGGATTCAGTTTAATGATTCTCTAACATTGGCTTGCCTAGCAAGTGAAATGTTAGGCGCCATCACGGTCCCGACGGTGAAAATTCCGGGTCGTGACAGGTGCGCGGCCGGATGCGCGACCACTTTCCCAGGTGCGCGGCCGCACACGTAGGAACGAACCCATTAAATAACCCCCAAGGCCAGGTAGAGAGAGGGCTAAGTCATTTATTTGAGCTAGGGCTTGCATATCAAGGGGAATCCGTCCAACACCTCCCTCCCATGATCCAAGGTATTGGTTTTGGAATAATTGTGAATTGATTGCTACTCCTAAACACTTGTATTAACAAGGATTAATCTTGAAGATTCATAGATTTTCATTTAAATTCCCAAATTGGTCAAGAACACTACAAGTTGGGATTCTCAAGAGTTTCACTATAAGAGGTATGTCTACCATCTGTAACTAATCTATGGTGATTATTTATGTATGAAATATGTGTTAAAACTTATGGTATAGTGATTGGAAGCCATAAGTTCTCAATTTAAATACATAACCATTGTAGAGATTGAAAGGTGATATTTTGATGGAATTTTGTTGGTTGGGTGAGAATGGTTAGTCACACATGTGATGTTAGGATTATAAGTTGTTAAAGAATGATGGTGGGATGATGTCACGACCCGAAATTCCCATGTTCGGACCGTGATGGGGCCTAATATTTCACTTGCTAGGCAAGCCAACGTTAGAATAATATTAACCAATTTTTAAACAATCTTTAGATTTATTAATAACAAAGAAATAAACGCGGAAGTAAGGTCTAAAATATAGTGATTAATCCATAAAAACAACGGTGTCTAAATACCATCCTAGAATTGGTGTCACAAGTGCACGAGCTTCTAGAATAAATACAAATAAAGGTCTGAATAAAATAAAGCTGTCTGGAAACAAACACGCAGCTAAAGTAAAGTAGATGGGGACTTCAGAACTGCAAACGCCGTGCAGTTATACCTAAAGTCTCCTCTGAGTAGCTGAAATCCGAACAAGTCTATGGTACGCCGCTAGGACCAACTCCAAAATCTGCACAAGAAGTGCAGAGTGTAGTATCAGTACAACTGGCCCCATGTACTGGTAAGTGCTGAGCCTAACCTCGACGAAGTAGTGACGAGGCTAAGGAGGATCACTTACATTACCTGTATGCAATATTAGTAACAACAACAATAATAGAAATAAATTAGATAACTTGTTTATAATAATTGAAGCCAACTCAGCAGTCATAACCAATTATCATTTCCATCAATTCTGTTGCAGTGTGCAACCCGCTCTCATAATATATTCACATTCAATTCTGTTGCAGTGTGCAACCCGCTCTCACAATATATTCACATCCAGTTCTGTTAGGCGTGCAACCCGCTCCTCCAATATATTCATTTTAATCAAATCTGTTGCAGCATGCAACCCGATCCCCCAATATATATATATGTATGTCGACTTTTAAATAAATCTGTTGCGGCGTGCAACCCGATCCTCCAATATGGACTTTTAATAAGTCTGTTGCGGCGTGCAACTCGATCCTCCAATATGGACTTTTAATAAGTCTGTTGCGGCGTGCAACCCGATCCTCCAATATGGACTTTTAATAAGTCTGTTGCGGCGTGCAACCCGATCCTCCAATATATTCATTATAATTAATTTTGTTGCGGCGTGCAATCCGATCCTCCAACATATTCATTTACCAATTCTTATAGAAGAAATTTTCCCAATAAATGCAACAATTAATATAAAATTATAAGACAACAAGCATACAATAATTATGATTTAATTATGAAACAAACAAGGCAAGTAGCAAATTATTATGGAAATCAGAGAGAAAATATGCAGTTTAATATTTAATATGCTAAATGTCAAATAAAATTAAGGCACATAATTCAAATAGCATGTAACAATTAATACAGGAATTCAAGAATTAATATTTGACAAAGAATAGAAGAGAAACAATTATTATAATAATTAATTCATGATTTAAAATAATTTATGATTTTTCAAGTAAATACGCAAACAATTAATTTGACGACGTATAGACACTCGTCACCTTGCCTATATGTCATTCACATGCATGTCACATAACAAATAATTTAAGGGTTCTATTCCCTCAAGTCAAGGTTAACCACGATACTTACCTCGCTTTGAAAATTTTAATCAATTACTCAACCACAGCTTTTTCTTTTAAATTTGTCTCCGAAAGCTTCAAATCTATTCACAAACAATTCAATATACTCAATACCGTCTCAAAATCTCGAAAACATTTACAAAATCTGAACACGTATTCCGAGATGAGTCCGGATATACAATTGGTTTAGAATCCGACCTCAATTCGAGGTCTAAATCCCCAAATTTCGAAATTCCTAAGTTCTACCAAAAAACCCTAATTTCACCATAAAAATTCTAGATTCTAGGTTGAAATCTTGTTATAAGATGTAAAAGATTGAAAGAAAAGAGTTAGGAATCACTTACCTATGATTTTGGGAAGCTTTGGTCTTTGGAAAATCGCCTCTTAAGGTTTAGGGTTTTGAAAATATGAAAAATGGATGAAAAATCCCGTCTAAGTCTCTTTTGCTCAGCTGCAGGTGTCACAATTGCGACCTGAGCTTCACAAATGTGAAGCTCGCAAATGCAAAGGAACACTCGCAATTGTGATGCCCTTCACAGTCCCGCTGCCTTCGCAAATGCGAGGAAAGTGTCGCATTTGCGACCACTGAATCTTCGCAAATGCGACTAAATGATCACATTTGCGATCACTGCCCTTCCCCGACTCCCTTCGCAAATGCGAAAACTATTGACCCAACTTCTCTTCGCATTTGCGATGAGAAGCTCGCAAATGCGAAGCTCTCAGAGGACGCAATTACGATGCCTGATCTCGCAAATGCGAGATCAGAGGCCTGCAATAATATCAGATGCCTAACAGTGTTTTCCAAGCCAAATCTCACTCCGTAGCCTATCTGAAACTCACCCGAGCCCTCGGGGCTCCAAACCAAACATGCACACAAGTCTAAAAACATCATACGAGCTTGCTCGCGCGATCAAATCGCCAAAATAACACCTAGAACTCCAAATTTAGCACCAAATCAAATGAAATTCTCAAGAACACTTTAAAATTTCTATTTTCTCAACTGGACGTCCGAATCACGTCAAATCAACTTCGTTTCTCACCAAATTTCACACACAAGTCTTAAATATCATAATGAACCTGTACCGGGATCCGGAACTAAAATACGGACCCGTCACTAACAATGCCAAACATCAATCAATTCTTAAAACCAATTAATTTTTCAAACTTTTAATTTTCATCAAAAGTTCATAACTTGAGCTAGGGACCTCCAAATTCAATTACGGGCATACACCCAAGTCCCATAATTCGATACGAACCCACCGGGACCGTCAAAACATGGAACCGTGCCCGTTTACCAAACATATGTATCGAAGTCAACTAAAATCAACTTTTAAGGCATAAATTCTTATTTTCATCAATTTTGAACATAAAAGCTTTGCGGAAACCTGCCCAGACTGCGCACGTAAATCGAGGAGGGTAAAAATGAGATTTTTAAGGCTTAAGAGCACAAATTCGAGTTCTAAAACATAAGATGACCTTTTGGTCATCACATTCTCCATCTCTAAAACAACCGTTCGTCCTCGAACGGACATAGAAAAGTACCTGGGCTGGTGAAAAGGTGGGGACATCTACTCCACATATCGGACTCGGACTCCCAAGTAGCTGCCTCAATAGGCTGACCTCTCTACTGCACTCGAACTGAAGGGTAACTCTTTGATCTCAAATGGCGAACTTGCCGGGCTAGAATTGCCACCGGCTCCTCCTCGTAAGTCAAATCCTTGTCCAACTGGACAGAGCTGAAATCTAACACATGGGATGGATCACCATGATATTTATGGAGCACAGACACACGGAACACCGGATGAACCGTTGATAAACTAGGTGGTAATTCATGCATGTATGCTACTCCACCCACCCTTTCAAGAATTTCAAAGGGTCCGATATACCTAGGGCTGAACTCGCCCTTCCTTTCTAGCCTCATTACACCTTTCCTAGGTGAAACCCGGAGCAATATTCTTTCTCCAACCATGAATGCAATATCACGAACTTTACGGTCGGCATAACTCTTTTGCCTAGACTGAGCTGTGCGAAGTCGATCCTGAATAATCTTGACCTTATCCAAGGCATGCTGTACCAAATCGGTACCCAACAACCAAGCCTCTCCTGGTTCAAACCAACCAACTGGAAATCGGCATCGCCTTCCGTATAATGCCTCATATGGAGCCATCCAAATGCTCGACTGGTAGCTATTATTATAAGCAAACTCCGCTAACGGCAAAAACGGATCCCAAGAACCTCCAAAGTCAATAACACAGGCGCGGAGCATATCTTTTAAGATCTGAATAGTATGCTCGGATTGTCCGTCTATCTGAGGATGGAATGTTGTGCTCAACTCAACCCGCGTACCTAACTCACGTTGTACTGCCCTCCAAAAGTGAGAGGTAAACTGCGTACCTCGATCAAAAATGATAGACACGGGCACACCGTGAGGACGGACGATCTCACGAATGTAAATCTCTGCCAACCGCTCTGAGGAATACGTAGCTGTCACAAGAATGAAATACACTGATTTGGTCAATCTGTCCACAATGACCCAAACTGCATCGAATTTTCTGTGTCCGTGGGAGTCCAACAACCAAAATCCATAGTGATATTCTCCCATTTCCATTCAGGAATTTCTAACTTCTGAAGCAAACCACAGGTCTCTGATGCTCGTACTTAACTTGCTGACAATTCAGACACTGAGCTACATGTGCAACTATATCCTTTTTCATTCTCCTCCACCGATAATGTTGCCGCAAATCTTGATACATTTTGGCGGTACCTAGATGAATAGAATACCTGGAACTGTGCGCTTCTTCAAGAATTAATTCACGAAGCCCATCCATATTAGGCACACAAATACGACCCTGCATTCGCAGAACCCCATCTTCCCCCACATCAACCTGTTTGGCATCACCGTGCCGCACAGTGTCCTTATGGACAAGTAAATGAGGATCATCATACTGCCTCTCTCTGATGCGCTCATATAAAGAAGATCGAGTGATTGTGCAAGCTAGAACCCGACTGGGTTCTGAAACATCTAACCATACGAACTGATTAGCCAAAGTCTGAACATATGTAGCTAATGGCCTCTCACCAACTGGAATATACGCAAGACTGCCCATACTCACAACCTTTCTACTCAAAGCATCGGCCACAATATTGGCCTTTCTGGGATGATACAATATGGTGATATCATAGTCTTTCAACAACTCCAACCATCTTCTCTGCCTCAAATTAAGATCCTTTTGTTTGAACAGACACTAAAGGCTACGATGATCAGTAGATACCTCACACGAGACACCGTAGAGGTAATGCCTCCAAATCTTTAGCGCATGAACAATGGCTGCCAGTTCTAAGTCATGAACATGATAATTCTTCTCGTGATCTTTCAACTGCCACGACGCATATGCAATCACCCTGCCATCTTACATTAATACTGCACCAAGCCCAATGTGAGAGGCGTCATAATATACAGTATACCATCCTAAACCTGTGGGTAATACCAACACTAGTGTTGTAGTCAAAGCGGTCTTGAGCTTCTGAAAGCTCAACTCACACTTGTCTGACCATCTAAATGGGACACCCTTCTAGGTCAATCTGATCTTAATAGTTGTTTATAATCAATTACAGAATCATAAATTAACTTCATGTTAACAAAAATATCGTTTCAAACCTTCACAAATACTAATAACGAGATGCGAGGCATGAAGACCTCATAATTATTTACCCGAATTAACGAGTCACATTTAACATCATCTGGGCGGGCACCTACCTCGTAGGTTACAACTCAATATTACAACACGAATTTGGCAAGTATGTACAGAGAATTTCATACAAAAAAAATTCAAATAAGCCTAGCAGGCATGACTCCCTATTAGTATTATAGTACAAATTTAATTTCACAAGGGAGAATTTAAACAAAAGAATTTTTATCACAAGGATCTCGTCCTTATATAACTTCCACCGTAGCTCATAGCCCAGTTTAACCATATCAATTTAGTTTAAAATGCGAGGACCTCGGCCTCAGTTCTGAATCACAAGTAATATGCACATCTTGCCAATTAAAACTTTCCATTTTCTCTTTTTAAATAACTTTCGTTAAACAAAATCACAACACATAATGAACCCCACACCGGTAGGGCATATAATTCATAATTTGTAATTAATTATCCAGAAATACATCAAAACATACCGAAATAAGTACCAGAAAGGCACCTTTAGCCTCACAAATCTTATTAGAGTCCATCATAGAATGATAGGTGTAGTTATCTCCATAAAACCTCCCAACAGAAGTAAACATATAAGTAGATTATAGAATTACGAAGCTCACTCATAAGTGGAGCACAATAGGAGGACTCGTCTTGATACTTAGAACCGTATCAAGTTAAGGAAATTATTCCTTAATTTTAAATTGAGGTCGTACCTATAACGACACCATCTGATGTAATGACCTCCACCATGCCATAAAACAAATATAACAACGGCTGGGTCTCCACCTCTAGGACGCCTTCTACCCGTCTGTCCTCTACCCTTAACTGGTCGTGTGGGTGGTGTAGTAACTGCAATGGGGCACATAGCCTGAGTGCTTTGATGAAATATGCCTCTCCCAAGTTTGGGACAATTTTTCTCATGATGTGCCTAGTATCACCGCATTCATAACAACTCATTTGCGGGTTTGGCTGCTCATACCGAGTTTGTACCAGATAACTAGAATAACCATTGTAGGACACTTATGTTAGTGGTGAATTAAAAGAACTTACTGGGGCACCTCGATTAATCCGATATGCGAACAGGGCTGACCGACTACCTGAGCCCCCGCCATAATGATTTATACTCGTAGAGTATAATACACTGAATCCCTTAGAACCTCGAGACGTCTTGGCTTTCTTAGTTTCCTTTTTCCTCACCCCGAACACGTTCTAATATCTTGGCAATTTCTACCACTAGTGGAAATGAAGTATCAGTCTGTAGCTCCTGAGTCACACAAAATTTTACGATCATAATTGAGTCCTTTAATGAGTCTGTGGACTCGCTCTCTGGCTATAGGAAGCAAAGTAGGAATATGACGAGCTAACTTATTGAACCCGATGGCATATTATGACATCGTCATGGTG